>NC_143554.1:162045854-162686025 GCF_054136105.1 Typopeltis vanoorti
GTTCCGTGATATGATAGAATACTTAGAAATGCACGAGAATTTCTCATTTAACTTTTTTAACTCATTTCTCGTCTTGCTTCTTCTGTAAGATTGGGGGGGGGGAATTAATATGGAGATACGGAATGAGTTTTCTAGGAAATGTTCAGCGATTGAATTCGTTGTTACTATTTAAAGGGATGTTTTGTTCTTGTTTTAATAAGGTCCCTTTAAGTTCCCCTTACATGAAATGAGGAGGTTTGTGTTATTAAACTTACTGTGGGGCGATCTTTTGTTCGGTGCCGAATTTAAATTAAGAGAGGCTTAGAAATTTGCCCTTTAGAGGTGACATACATTGCGAGATCCTTCAAAATCAGGCGTCCGCATTTTGTTGATGTGCATCAAAAGTCACAGCATCCGTCCGATGCCGATGAGACGAAAGAAGAGAAGTTCATTCGAAGAAAAAAAAAATTCTCCCTTGCGATTTCGAATTTGTTTGGTAAGAAGTTTGAAATGGCTTCAGCAGACGCTTTTCTGCATTCTTGGAATTGACTGCCAAATTGAACTGAAAATACTCCTCGTGCAGCCTCGTTTGAGGCAGAAAAATGATTCGAAAGAAATTATGATAATGAAAAAAATTCAACTATTTCAGAAAGCACCTTCTAGTTTCACTTCTTCCTCCCCTGAATTTTATTTATTTTTTTTTTTAAACTAGAAATCTCGAAGGAAATTCCAAGCAGCGGTTCCCCTTTTATCCTCACGCTGGCTAAATCCTGCGTGCGCTCCTTCGATGTCGTTTCCCAGTAAACAGAACAGGTGACTTCGAAAACACGTTTGACTTTATAATGAGCGATGCCATCGCACACTACAATGTTAACAGCGAGCAAAAGGGATTCAGGTGGCGTTCAAATGCCGTGCAGACTCTGAGTGTATCACATTTTAAATAACGACGTAGAAACTCCCTCCGAACTCAAACTGTCTTAACCCGAGAGAGTTTGCGGACACACTGACACGAGGTAAGTGCTACACTCCGGCGCAGCCCTGCGACAGTCCGTGGCCGAGTGTTGCCCTTCCATTTAGTGAGTGGAAATGAACACCCGCTAACAACAGTGGGTGTACGGAGCGAGAAGGGACGCCGCAGATATTTACGACATCCCATTTGTGTGCAAATGAGGTCGCGCCGTGACGAACAATTTTCGCACAGTTTGCATCGTAAACGAAGCGCGATCGCCAAGTGCACATTTTAAGTGAGTTCGTCGGTGGAAAGGTGAGGGATTGCAAATCTTCCCTGCGAAGTCCGATGCACGAAATCGGTCTCCTCCCCTTTCGGAATTCTCCTCTCGAGCTGCAGTGAGAAGGACGACGCCAGACGGGAACAAGGCGGAAGAGTGGAAATTGCCGAGACGGTGTCCTCAGTACATAAATTCGATGCGGATGCAGCAGCCCCGTTTATTACGATGACCGCTGGTGTTAGCGTAATGAAAGCACGGACACAGCCAATAAAACGCCTCTTTTATTTATTTTGCTGCCTCCCACACACTTGAAACCTGCGATCGCGATGAGAGACGCTTTTCTACTTTGAACTTAGAATGAAAATCCTCGGAAGAGTGGAAACGAGCAGCTTTCCTCAGGTGTGGAGTCTGCGCGAGGGAAGTCGGGGTGGCTCGTGAAAGGTCCATCAGAAACACGTCATTATGTACAAAAGTTCCTTAGAAAGAGAAAGAAATGCTCCTCCGGAGGTACTCCTGTAGTTCCTCCTCATTGCAACTCCGGGCTCTGGTGGGGCCACGTCTTCGCACGTGAGCTGACGTACTGGTCGAGAAGGTGCTGCAAGATGATCTGCGAGAAAGAAAAGAAAAAGTTAAGATCAGTTTAGGCTGTTGGCGACTTGAAGGTGCAAAATGTTCTAAATCTAAACGTTCTCTACGATACGAACGAGAATTGCAAAGATGTGTTTAACGGAACGTTAACCTAACTAAAGGTTGGTTTCATGTAATTATCTGCGATTTTATTATGTAATTATAATAATATGAATGTACATGTGTATATAATGAAACTGCATTACAACAATTTTTGTAACTTTATGAATATCGTAACCCGGATGAGCTGTTGCTCTTAGGTTACACATAGGATTGTTCAACATTTTGTACTATTATAGGAAGCTTACAAATAAAAATAAACATGAAAAACGTTTACGTTATATGAGCCGTTGGGCATTCAACATCTGCTCAAAAAAGAAAGAAAAATGCAAACCGAAGTTCACAGTTTTGAATGGAAAATTGGAACCGTCTTGCTTCAGCAGCTTCTGACCAGAAAAAAGACGGGAAAAGAAAATTTCTTTGATTTTTGAAAAGCAATAAAAGAATGAAATAATAAAGACAAAGCAGCATTAAAAATATTTGCGCTTACCCAGTTTTGTAATGGGATAGTCGCGAGAAGGGAATTGTTCGTACTTTCGATCCGGAAGTTTGTTGTACAAGGTGAAATGTCAAACGTAAAATTGCCATATGGCGACACGTTTTTCTTTTGTAGGAGGTGAAGTTGCGGTGAACATAATATTAGTTTTGAAAAATGAGAAAGGGATGCACCAATATGAGGTTACGTTTTTAATTTTTGTAATATTCTGAGGGAAAAGTCACTCCACTACCACAAACACTGGTCTACCAGTCCGTGCTATCGAGCACCTTAAAAGATAATCTGACCTTTTAAATGAAACACATCACCACTTCCGACAAGAAAAAACCAATGCCAATTACGCCAAACTCAAGACGAGAAATATCACCTCAACACTCACAAAACTGAGAGCAATTTAGCAGTTCTCGTGGACATTTTACATAAAGCCAAACAGCAAACCTCTTGTACGTCATTCCGCGTGAAATCATCCAATTAAAAATTAAATCTAGGCTGTATGATTTTGCAATTGGAAGAAAGTGAGTTATTTCATTACCATATCCTTTACCAGGGACGAAAATAGTAATATTATTATTACTAAAATAAAGAGCCAAAAGGCGTCAGTTCGGCGATGCAAAATTGCATAAGTGGATATTAAATCCATCATTATTTCATAGCGGAATGTTCAAACTATGAAAGTTTCATAAAAAAGTTGACCAGAGAGTTTGCAGGAATAGTTCCCTCGGCATTCACAAGTTGCGTTAGTGTCGACATAGGCGCCGCCCAAGCGTCTCTATATATTCGGCTTTAATTAGTCAATTTTGATAAGGTTTCACTGGCCTGACAGCAGCTGTTTCCAACTGGTTGGTTCTCCTCAGAGACCAGGCAGATACTTAAGTAAAGCCCTCTCTAAAAATTAGGCGATTCCCAGGACCACTCCCTACGAGTGACCGAAAGATCGTCCAACTCGGCGTTGGTTCCACTCAGTGGCAGGCTCACCCCACCACTGAGCAGAACCGCTCATATTCCAGGGAAAAGCATCCACCGACAAGCCCCCCCCGGGCCACGCCAGAAAACACTTTCCCTGGAGTTAAGTTGCTCTCTCGAGACAACCCTCTCCCCCCCCACCTCACTGGGAGCGAAATTCCGGAAGAAACCTTAAGAAAGCAGAAACTCTCGTTCAATACTAAGGAACTCTAAGTGTCGGAGAGGTGTATTTTTCATAAGCGAACTATCGGTCGGTGCTTAACACTTTCATTGCCAAGCTGAAAATTGGAATTTCGTGTGGTGGCCAAAATTTTTTATTTTGTTAGCGACGTCCACGCGATAACGCGTGATCGGCCGTTTGGTGAGAACTCGCATCGCGCGATAGGCAATGAACGTGTTAAAAAGTATTTACTAAAATAAAGCACCTTAAATTAATAATAAGAAAACGCCTTAAAAATAATGCTGGATCTAGTACCTACTCTACTTTTATATATATATTTTTCTCTCCCCTGGCATCCTATTAATATTATGACGGCCATTTTTGTTTGCCAGTTCCATAGATAACAAGGGTTTTAAAATTAATTACAGCTTACTCCCCGATTGTTTAATTTGCGATTTTCCCCTTTTAATAATGCTGGATCTAGTATCTACTCTACTTTTATATATATATTTTTTTTTCTCTCCCCTGGCATCCTATTAATATTATGACGGCCATTTTTGTTTGCCAGTTCCATAGATAACAAGGGTTTTAAAATTAATTACAGCTTACTCCCCGATTGTTTAATTTGCGATTTTCCCCTTTTAATAATGCTGGATCTAGTATCTACTCTACTTTTATATATATATATTTTTTTCTCTCCCCTGGCATCCTATTAATATTATGACGGCCATTTTTGTTTGCCAGTTCCATAGATAACAAGGGTTTTAAAATTAATTACAGCTTACTCCCCGATTGTTTAATTTGCGATTTTCCCCTTTTAATACTCAAGGTCCATAGTTTTTTTTTTTTGGGGGGGGGGGGGTATTTGCATTTTCAGATATTCTAATTTTTTTCAAGATGGCGGCCACCTGCTTTAAGTGTTCCGATTGCCTTTTTTCCCATTTTGTATTCTACCCCTGAAGGCTATAGCTTCAAAGTAAAAGTCGAATTTTTGGGGTATTTTGTTCACATATAATGTAGTGGGGTGTGTATAACCAAAATCACCTTTATTGAAGTATGAAAAAAAAAATTCAAAACGCTTATTTTAATGCTCAAGGAAGTTATTGAGGGTCCAAATTAATATTTACAATTTTACGAGACACACTTCGTATGGGTCTATAAAAATTGTTCGATGCTGTTATTCTCATCCTTACGTTTGGAAATGAAGAAAGCTGTTTTTTTTTTTTTTTCACTTCCTCCGAGTACACTCACCTCTCAAGGCAATATTTTTGTTACGAGTGCTTCTCTGTCGCAACAGCAGACGATAAAAAGTCGAACATCTAATCGGAGGAACTCCAAATTAATCTGCCAATTTTTATACTTCGCTGCTTCATTTCACTTTTAAGACAGAATCACATTTTGATAACTAAATGATGGGCGTTGAGGGATCATTTAAAAATTAAATATGGCAATAATATAATCAAGGAAAATGTTTCATAATTCTGAAATTCAGGTTTAGACCCGTTAAAATTGCTAACAAGTTTGAACATGAATACACAAACACATCCTTTGGAAAAGTAAATTAAATTTTAGCGCTCAGTCTGGATTGTGTTTGTTATGTGGGTCAAATGGATTAAAATTACACGGGAGTCAAATGGATTAAAATAGAGCAAAATTTTATAAGCACTTCAAAGTGCGGTGACCTGTTCTCTGGAAACCAGTGGCACACCTAGAAGGGGGAGACAAAGCCCCCCCCCCAAAAAAAAAAGAAGAAAAAAAAGCACTAGAAAATTTTCCAAAAATCTTTTCCTAATTAAAATTAATTTCTTTTTTTATTTATGTTGTGTCGTCTTCTATTTCTACACTTCCTATGAATGAGCGATCATTGCAGATGCTCAGTCATAGGTCGTATACGATGAGCGTGTATTCTCAAATATCGTCTACACAACTCCCCCCCCCCCCCAAGATTCAGTCCTGAGGGCGATACTGCTGGAAACACTCCTAATCATACGAAATTACATATCGTCCTTATAAGTTACTGCTATATATATATATATATATATATATATATATATATATATATATATATATATATATATATATATCAATTGTATGTTTTCTTCTTAATCCTCTTGACTTGATAAACTCCTCACCTACTTTAGTTACTTCACAACACTCAGGAGGTCCTAAAAATTGTTTTGATAAGTGAATGTACTAAATACGCTGGAAAATGCAACTCCCCTTCCCGGTTTTCTTAATTTTCCAAATGCGTTCCAGGCTGTAGGGATGACCATAACAGAATGGGATCGAGTTTGTTTCAGAGCCACCAATCAAGTGGATCTCTCGTAAATATTTTCAACATTTCTTTGGCTGCCACAGAACCGTTTTTCAACATCAAAATAAGCCGTTTAACATTTTTGCAGATTTCCAGGCAGCTTTTTCATAGAATTCAATAAAGGTGACTTCAGGTAGATATTCCACTACATACATTCATAAAAAACACACAAAATCGGCTTTTATTTTAAGTTTAAATGTATGACTTACTGGGTAGAATACAAATGGAGGAAGAGAGCACTCCGAAAACCTAAAGCACACGGCAACCGTCTTGGAAAAAATTTGAAAATCCAAATAAAAAAGTACACAACTCGAGCATTAAAATGACAGCCAAAAAGCGGAAAATTAGACTATCTGGAAATGCGCTGTGATTATTTTTAAAACCCTCCGAAATTGTGAAAATTCTTTGGATCTGCGAATTAAAGTGGACGCCGTAATTAATAGAGAAGACAGAAAACATTAATAAATAAATAATTAAAAAATACTTTCTTCCTTCTAAAGAATCGCGTGACAATACTCCCTTTCATCTAAAAACAAATTTTATGCAGACCTCCACCCCTCAATGCTCTCACTTGGGATGAGGCGTTCGAAGCTACCCGTCTTGGTTACCAATCTCCTTGTGAAAGTTATGGAAATGAAATAATTGTTAATACTGCTGTTTTTTGAACAAGTTTAACCCACAGATAAGCCAAACAATTGATTACACAAAATATGACCAACAAACACATCAGTCTCAAACTCAATTATTCATCACACGAACAAATGAACGTTAATGAGTTCTATAGGGAGTTAATTTCCATTATCACTAAAAAAAAATCTCCAAGAAACAGAGAGAGAACATGGATAACTAAAGATTTAATTAACAAAAAAGAAATGCTATACAGGAAACACAAAAAGAATCTCGTTAATGCAAAGACTAAAGGATAATCTGGATAGTTTAAAAAACTTCTGAAGAACGAAATCAAAAAGGCAAAAGAAGTATTCTTCCATGAATCTCTGAAGATGAAGCTTGGATGAGCATCTTTATAAATAGCGGCATCTACGACTGGTGACGGAAGATTGTCAAATGAATAGCTCTTAAAGCAGGCTGAAAAGGAGGAGTAACCTCCACGTTCCTACCGGAAATCTCGGAAAATGAACTACGACTAACGGTAAGCAGACTAAATATCCCTCAAGATTTCTCTTTCATATCATACAAAAAAATATTCTTGTGAATTAATAATAGGCGTTTAAAAAAGCAGCAGTTACACAAACTACAGACCAATCTGTTCTATCAGTTCTCTCAAAATTCCTTGCACTCGCAATAAAAAAAAAATGCATTTCAATAAACTTCAATAAAAATCAGCGGATTCATCGAAAAGCATAAACCCGAACAAGCTTGCCTAAAATTTTCTGAGCTCATATTCTGTTAACAAGAGTCATAAAACACTTTCATTGGCGTACCGAAGGTATTTGACTGTCGATCCATTCAATAGTATACCGTTAAAAATTTGTCGGAATCAGAGGGAAGCGTCAGAAATGGTTTCAAACTTATTTAAAAAACAAGTGGTAAGCAGTTTAGATAAACGACACCTTCAGAAGGGGATACAAGCTCGTCAAAACTGGAGTTCCACAAGGCTCGGTGTTTACAACCTATTTTATTTCTGATCTACGTAAGTTACCTCTGTTCAATGGATTTGAAAGGGAACCGTGTTGATGATACGGCAATAATTTTCTCATCAAGCGATAAGCCGGCTTTAAAGCGTGGCACCGAATCTGATTTACTAAGCCTACACACGTGTTCAGTGATAACAAAATCAAAATTAGCATTCATCTCGCCAATTCGATATCACACAACTTCCCGCGACTCCAGAAGTGACTGCGGTTGCGAAACCATCCAGAGGGTCCACACCTACCACTGTCTCGGCATACACGTGAATCATAATCGAAAACTGAAAACCCATATCCAAGCATTTAAAAACATACTGAGGTGCACATTCTGTAGTCCGCACACCAACACTAAACGCACAGTATCGATCACCTAAATATCTACGGACACTTCATTATGCACTTATATATATTCAAGAATTCGGTGTGGAATTTGCAGCTAGGGGAGAGTATACAAAAATATCTTTAGCAAAGTACAGTCTACACAACAGAATATTAAACCCTCAGTCCTAATCTAACTGCAGTTAATCCGTGAACACTTAATCTTCCTCGACTTCAGGCAGATATACCTTTTTAGCCTACTTATCTTCTTACATCGAAATAAACATTGGATTAGCCTCAATGACCAGCGCCTTACCTTCAGGCAAGACTGTCTACTTTTCCAAAAAAGAAATCGGAAGCAACCTTTAAGAGGGATTAAGACTATTTCTCGGGTCCATAAACGAGGCCGAAACATTGCTTACTTTAACTTAGTTAAGCACAAATTAAGTTCGGAGTAGCTTGCTCGGTGTAATTGGATGTATTTACATATTAATAAATACCTGTTCTCACCTATAAGAAGATATATTATTAGGATTATAGAGCATAATAAATATTTGTCTTTTCTTTTGGAAAAAGCAAATGTAAATAAATTTACTTAAATGTAATGTAAAAAAGTCACACAGAATTTTGTGAAAAAGTAACGCAGAAGAATTTTATCCAAATTGCACTGTGCATAATGAAGCAACAAGTATGAATAATAAAAAGTATGAGTTTTTTTGTTTGTTTGGGGGAGCGTCTATTTTTTTCTTGTGCATTTTTTTCATACTTAACGAAATGCAGAAGTTTTCGTTTTTACTCAAGTTGATTTTAATCGTTGACTGCTTTCTCCCATCCGATCCTGAGGCTTCCCAAATTCTTCATTCTTAAGAAGAGTTTCTGACCTGCCTTCAACTCGTATTGAGGTGATTATTCACACTCGACCTATCCTTCCCCCTCCCCACTTTTATACATTTATTTTTATTAACAGTTCTGCTGTGATAATTACCCCTCGCTCATGTCGATGATCTCCACACTGTTTAAACATCACTTAGAATTTCAAGCATATTCGATTTTGCGTAAGCACTGCTTATAAACAGCACTTACAATGAATGGTGATTTCCACGCGGTCTTCATTGAAAAAATTGGATCATTTTAAACTCGCAATGTAGAATAGGGGCATTTCACGAAGTTCTCGCGGTCACCCGGTGAATCCACCACAGACGATCAGGGCTCTCTTGCGGGAAGGCAAGAATGGAGAGATGTCAGGGCGCGCGAGGATCAGCTAGCAGTTCAAACTCGTAGTGGCCAAGAGTGCAATCAAAGTGAATGAGACGTTTTCATAGTCAATGAAACCGTGACGTTTCTATGACCTGAGTAACGGTTGTTACTCACGTCATAGAAACTGCCATCCTGTCGAGGTATTGATCGATGCACAACGGGGATGACTGCAGTGATCCGAGAATGGGCCACCCACTAGAACGCGTTCAGTCAAAGGCGAAGGAGAGTTACGGGAATTGTGTGGTCTGCCAAAATCAACCACCGTGCAACAGCTCGAGTGCTTCCTCCTCATCCACATGAGTTTCCTCATCACGATTTCGAGTGAATGTGCGGCGATAAATAAACGATATTTGGGATGGGATATCTGTGCAAGCGTAGTTGGCCGAGTGGAGACTGCTCTCGAAATGGCAAGCTGTTGGGGTCGAACCCACTTTGGCATGGATGTAACGCGTGAATGTCTCAAAACAGATGGAAGATGAATTTGGTTCGCTGGTGCGAGACCGCTGCCCTGCTTATTGGAGGTCTGAAGCGGTTTAGAAAAGATTCAGATACTGTCATTTTGTGATCACAGCCAAAATTATTCAGTTCGACAAATAAAGTAAATTGAAAGTTATTGTCAGGTTCTCCTTTCTCTCGTGAAAAAAAAAATTAAAAAGCAATTTATGTTATGAAACGAATCCGCTCGTGTAATTCTCGACTTCGGTATATTCTTACTTTCGCACCCTCCCTCGAAATATTCATGACGCTTATTCGAAATGTTTACAAAAAAAAACAAGAACAAAAAAACTCAACCAAATTCGCGAATTCATGCCGTGAGTCCACCACTCTCAATTCGACTTCGGTTCATATTTGAAGATGCGACACACCGTGTCTCTGACGAAAGGTTTTCTTCATCTTATACCGTCAGATGCTCTTTTCCCACCTGCATACAGACGAAGGCGCCACCTGCTGTCAGTTTACAAGTCGATCTTTTGATCATCGCATGCGCAATCGATCGACTTGTAAACTGACATGTTGTAATCGAGTTGTAAACTCCGTGAAAACGAAAACTGTTTTTCGTTTTCACCGAAAGTATCAACGAAGTACACAAAGTAAAATTGATGCAAGAAGAGTACTATGTTCCCTTCTCCCCCCCCCCCCCACCTCTCTGATGGGATCATCTCGTTTACGGAATATTGTGCACAAAAACGCCCTCCATTCTCAGGTCCGGAGAGAACCTTCGAGGAAAGACTCACCGTCCTCATCCCTTATTTTCTCTTTCTCTGTCCCTCCGACATGATCTGCTTTGACAGTGATCGCAGCCATTCGCGTAAACACCAGGGGCGAATGCTGGTCTTGAAATTCTCGCTTGCTCTTGTTATCATTCAGGGAGCGAGAGGTGAAGTCTGATTAGCGGAATAATGAATTACTGACCATTTAAAACTATATATTTAGAAATTTATGTACATTTAATCATACAAATACAACATTTATTTTACAAATGATATTCTATCTTTTTCAATTTAGCTACTTGAATACAAATTCTACCCTGTGGTTCTTTATGAACTGGTCAATAACATCGTCATAAAAAGTTGGTTGTAACTTAATTTTCCCAAGCAGCACGCCCGCTTGTAAAGTCTGGCTGAAGCTCACTGGCTAGAGCTACTTTGACTGCGTATTTAAGCAACAGGGTGAGATGACGTGGAGGGAGCGGAAATGGCTATGCGCGCGCATGAAATCAGTGCTGAAGCGAGGACCTGGAAGCGCCTACAACCGAGCAAGCCAAGGTAGCTTGACTAGCGTCGGCCTTCGGTACCCAACGCAAAGCTCAATTATTGCCGCGCAAGCTTAAAACGTCTTCTGTCTACAAAAATAAAAGCCTAAATGGAATGCTTATAAATGCATGCATTTAATTATAGTAATATTTATTAACAAATAAATATTACTTCTTTCTCTCTGACCCAAACGGCTACTTCTGTGCTTCCTTGCCTTGCCGGAGCCGCTGAGCGAAATCTACGTGAAACTTTCTTTCCACCCCCCACGGATGATTTTAGTGGATCGTCACGCACACTGAACACGAGTGTCTGTCGCTCTTTCTTTCTTTCATCTCGATCATGACAACTTTCTCCTGCAATTCCAAGCGTCATTCAACGTCATTTCTGCTTCAAAAGCTCGAACGACCATCGAAATGTAGCCCAACCATGATTGCGTTTTCTGGCTTTTGTGTGCTTTATTATTTTGTCTCGAGTTCTGTCTCGTGTCGCCCTTTTCACACTCTCCTATTCGATTGGAAAAATAATGCAGTCTGAAAATGAGTCCATGTCAAACCCATTCGTAAGAAGGGCAACAGGTCTTTACTACCAAGTCACCGTTCTGCTACATTTTGCTTTAGCTTTTTTTCAAAAAATAATGCCGGCAATCCATTAATAATCCACTTTCTCACCGCATGAAAACATCAAACGATCGCCAGGATGGATTCCGTATCTGCGATCCACACGTTGCTGAGGATCGCCTTGTCAACCCACTTTTTTTTTTTTTTTACAAAATCCCATCGTTTTCTCACATGACTGTGTTATGCTTATAAATGCATTGGGACTGCTCAAGTGAAGGCATTTGGGTTTCCCACAGAAAAACGTTCGCAACCATCCATGCCATGCAGTGAGCCAGCAGCGTGTTGGCTTCAACGTGTTGGGCAATTACAACTGCCTCAATACCTATAAACCAAGATGTCGCTTTTATTGATTATTCTGTTTCAATGATGAGAGGGGAAAGTTAAGCAACGCACAAGCTTGCGAGTAACCAATATGCGGCGATGGAGTACAGAGGAAGAGAGTGCATCTTACAAGGTGCACTTTAACAAGAGAGTGCACTTTAACGAGTGCTCTTACAAGGAAATGTTGGGATACGAGGAGAGAGAGAGAGAGAGAGAGAGAGAGAGAGAGCGAGAGAGCTTCTGAATTGTGTCATTGTCAGCATCAAAGAAAATTGAACGGAGTCGTTGTGCTCTTCTGCTCCGTCAATTATCGTGGCCATCCCGTCGCAGGTAATTGTTTCGCTCTGTCTGACTGCGTTTCTGTTTCGTCTCCAACGCGATTATCCATTTGTGAGACGCCATCGTGAGGCGTCTGCGGGTTGTAGGTCACACGGCATTAACTCTCTTTCTCGAAAGCAGACGCGACGATAATTCCTGCCGTCACCTGAGAACGGCTCTTCCGCAGCTATAAGACGTCTCTTTAATTGTTCTCGCTCGTGCAATCCCCAGCTGTCACTCCGTTTTCCAACGAACGATCGCGTGTTCTGCAGGCGATGCCTCCGTCTGCACCTCCAATGCGCAGGACACCCGCTGGACGGAATGCGCGCGACACAGCATGATACAACAGCACACCACATGACGAAAGAACCCATCAACCGTCACCGAGCAATCTTGGAGAGAAAACTCCGTAGCGTTTGCCAGGAGTCGAGAACAAGGGAGTGTCCGACGCCCTTCGGATCTCCCCACCCATATTTTTCACCAGAGGTCAGGCCAACAATTGTTGTAGCAGTTGGTCAGTATCTTTAACAAACCCGTTTGATTGCAGTGTAGCTTGTTTTCTGTGTATAGTGTGTATGCACCAGAAGATGACCTTGACATAAAAGTTCGAACGTCGAATGTAGATTTTAGTTACTTTAAACTAAAGTTTTTATTCAAACACGGTAGTTGTCTCCATAAGTTTCAAAAATGTATTGTTAGTTCCAGTGTGTCACAGCAATTTTCGGAAAGGCTGTGGTAGCAAGTTCTGTCTGACCTTCCGCGTGGATATTTCTGATGGCGACCTTCTCTCTGCGGGAAGATTACGTTTCCCAAAATGAGGTCACATTTAGTTAGTGATGCTGACACGTGTTTGCCAGTGACGAACTCTCTTTATGCTTGCGCAGCAAGCATAGAGAATTCGCCACTGGCTTCTGGCCTGCCAATTGTGACAAATGAAAGAATACTCCTCTTCCATATTTCGGATGTTATTTTTCATTTTGGAACACTTATAAAGCACAGTTTTTAGAGATGGCACTTCTTACCCTGAATCCGCGAGGATATGCAGATTTCGTCCCATCTCCATTTTTCCAGTCAAGGATCTCGTAGTCTAGGATTTGATCTTTGGGGCTATCTTCGTCATCGTCTTCGTACCTGGAAGAGAGAAAAAGAGGAAGGCTAAGAAAGCCGCACTGAGTAAACGTTACAACGCATGCGCATTATATGAGCTCAATCTCTTCTCCCAATTCAAATACTAAAAAACCGTGTCACAGCAACATTCAAATCCAGGTTCTTACCTGACGGGGTTTGCCAACGAGGACAACGTCGATGCTGATCGTTTTGCACTGACACCTCGGCAGTTGGGAGCGAACACGAACCTTCTGCAAAAAAGAAAAAACCACATTATTTGTGTTTTAATGCAGACGAAAACAGCAACAAAAGAGGAAGAAAACGGTGAACCAGGTGACCAAATCTGGGCACAGTAGTCGAGATGAGGTCTTATCAAGGCTCGGTACAGAGGTACAATAATTTGCTTGTCTCTGCTCGTCAAGGTATTTTTCAACAACCAAGTGAGTTGATGAGCTGATTTACGTACTTTTGCAATGTGCCCCCTAAACTTCATCTCCCTATCCACCAACACTCAAGTCCCTGGCCTCATCAATCTCCTGGAGTACAGTTCCACCAATGTGGTATACTGCTGCTAATTTTTTCACCCGAAAAAGCATAACCTTACATTTTGTCACATTAAATTGACATCCATTCTGCTTAGCCCAGAACTCCTATCTATCCAAGACATCCTGCAAGATTTTGACATCTTTTGCATTCACTATCGCTCTACCCAACGTTGCATCATCAGCGGACAAATGAACTGTTCCTCTTAGATCCTTCCCTACATCTTTAATTTGTTCATTAACGAGTGGTCCAAGAACAGAACCCTGTGGCACACCACTAGTCACAGGCCGTCTTTTGGACTCTACTCCTGAATAAACTACTCTTTGATATCTCTCCATCAACCACCGACCTATCCATCTCACCAACCCTATATCCATTCTCATATGTTGTAGTTTACGGATTAGAATTCTATGTGGTATCCTGTCAAACGCCTTTGCCAGGTTCAGCGGTATCACTGTAAACCCATTACCCTTATCCAGTTCAGCCGTCACCTTGTTATAAAACTTGAGCAAGTTACTGAGGCATGATCTACCCTTCACAAAGCCATGCTGTCCCCCGTACAGTATCTCATTTTCATCAATCCATTCCTGTATTTTCCCCTTGACTACTTTCTCCAAGACTTTCACAACGACTCCTGATATGCTGATCGGTCGGTAATTTGCAACTGTAGTCTTGAATCCTTTATGCAGTGAAACTATTTTCCCCTCTTTCCACACCTTTTGGGACTAAACCAGACCCGAGACTCAGATTAAATAACATGGTCAAGGGCACTGACAATTCCTTAGCCGCTTCACGTAAGACCCGTGGCGGTATACCATCCAATCCCACAGATTTATTCACATTAAGGTTCTGTAATAGACTATTCACTTCCACTTCCTTCATCACAATTCCCGTATAAACTAATGGCTCCTTCATTTTTTCAGTGTCACCACCTGGATGATATACTTTTGCAAAGTGCACGCTCAGTAACTCCACTATATCTACTGATTCAGTGAACTCCTTACCATTGTCATTCCTTAAAATCATTTTGCCGTGTACAGTTTTTTCTTGCTTGCAGCACATTGAAAGAACTGTTTGGGAATCTCCACCTTGCATAACTAGTTTCCTTTCATAATCCGCTTTTGCTTTTT
Organism: Typopeltis vanoorti; assembly: GCF_054136105.1. Taxonomy (NCBI): domain Eukaryota; kingdom Metazoa; phylum Arthropoda; class Arachnida; order Uropygi; family Thelyphonidae; genus Typopeltis; species Typopeltis vanoorti. The sequence continues at coordinate 162,060,697 of NC_143554.1, forward strand.
TTTTTACCACACTCGTTACCCTTCTTGCCTCCACTTTGTACCATTCGTGTGCCTGCAGTTCACCCCTTTCTTTAAATTCCCTCCACAGTTGTTTCTTTTTTTGCAGCTCAAGCTTAATGGTGTTATTCATCCATTTAACCCCTACTTGTTTTACTATTTGGACCCTAGGTATACAATCGGCCATAACCTCCTGTAAATGCTCCTTGACCACTTTCCATGCTCTATCGACATCCAGCCCTTGCAGTTGTACATGCCATGGCACTGATCCTAGCAATCTCCTAAGCTTGTCATACTTGCCAGCACGGTAATTCCATATATTCCCTGTCTTAATCGAAAATTCCACACCTTTAGCCACCTCCCAGGTCAAGACCTTATGATCACTCTCTCACCAATAGGTGGCAACATGGTCATATTCATTAGTCAAATTCTGAGATGCTATTACCAGGTTAAGCACTCTCACACTCCTAGTATTTTCAATTACATGCTGTCTCAGATAGTTATCCCTTAATAATTGAATAAAATCAATTTCCTTCCTCACATGTGTCCTCTCCTCCTTCCAGTCAACCTTGAAAGACAGAATAACACAACATGTGAGCAGATCAATGCAGGATCTGTTTCGATCCGTTGTAGAAAACGTTCTTCAGAGAATACAGTTCTTAGAACGTCTGAAAGGAGGGTATATTAAACAACATCTGTAAGCTATACGAACACGAAGAGTGATTTGTTGTCTCTTCTAGCCATTACTGTTTAATTAAACCCAAACCACGCGCCCATAATGCCAAATGTTCCCTGCTGACAGAAATTTGTACTATTTTTATCTTCTGTCAATAAAATCCATGTTCCAGAGTGTACTTATACCAAGTTTGGTTGAATTTCGTCGAATACATTTTTCGCTACAGAGCTCTAAACACCTTTTTAATATGGCCACCCTGAATATCTGAATTTTTGAAGTAACCCTCGCAGTATTCTTTCCATCTCTTCAAAATTTCTCTTTTTCCAGTTAGGCGCACACTATTATCTTCAATGTTGTTTTTTGCCTTGAAATTATTAGAGAGGCCTTTGATATTTGAAAAGAGAAACTTCGTTCCATCACCATCTGCATGGAACCATCTCTTCGCATATTTTAGTTTCGTTTGTTTATCCTTCCTATGGGATTTTATTGTTTTTTTAATTTCTTTGTAATGATTTCCATTATTTTCATTTGTCATCCCTTACGGTTCATTTCTTTCCTGAGATTAATCACATCAAATGTTTTTCTTGAGAAAAAGTCCTCTTAATTTTGTTTTTCACTTGCTTTTGACTTTTGCTGGTTTCGTCAAGATCATCTTGGCCTTGTTCCATAATTCATCGGATGCAGCGTTCTCTGCATGTTGTAAGAACTAGTGGAATCTTTCTTTGCTTTCATTCTTATAACCTTCGAAGATTCTGGTATAAAATTCTCTATTTACAGATTTTTTTTCTTTTGGGTTTCTAAATGGATCCCAACATCGGCAATCAGTGATCTAATTCACACCTCAGGGGTTGTCTGTGTTTTGTGCCGTTGTTCTCCATCTTCCAATCATTATTGGGATCTATTGGATTTCTGACCTGTCTCCAGGAGACATCCAGATGTAATGTCTTCTATAAGTTGTTGGAAAACGTGTTCTTCAGAGAGTTTTTCCATACACAAATCAATAAGCTTATTTCTGCTCTACTTCTAATTCCAAGTTCACTATCAATGGCTCTAACAGGCACTTAAGCACCTTCCTTCCACGTATCCTTGAACTTCCCAACCGTAACACGAAGGTAAAACGGTATGCCCTAGTTCCAAGTTCAAATCTCTCATATATTCTTATATTTCTACAACTAACATTGGCATTTAGGTCCTTGGAGTATCACAGTGTCCTTGTTTGGTATTCTTCCAAAGGCTCTATTTAGTTAATTGTAAAAGGTGTCAATTACCTCCTCATCATCGTCGGTTACAGGAGCATAAACCTGAATAAATATAATAATAGGCAAGACGTGTTGCATTTTCCCTAAAGGTCACGATTCTGTTGCTGATAAAATTGGCAAGTAGTTTCTTGTTGCTACTAACCATCACAGATACTCTGGGAATTAGATTCTTGTGATGCAGAAGATTAAGTAATGTTATTCAACTTAGTTACAAAATGTCCTGTCCCTCTCCAGCAGATTCAGCAAGTCCAAAGAAGCTTAACCTTCCAAGGATATCTAATTTTCCTGTCTGCAGAGACCGCAAATATTTTGGGTTCCAGTTCTCCATATTTCTTAAAATAGAGATCAACTTGTTCCATGACAGATTTGGTGTTGGGTGGAGAAATAACTCAGTTTGGAAACTTTCTGGTTTTTCAACGTTCACTTAATCAGATGAACATTCCTCTCCTCGCTGAACACAGAGGTGCCACCTTGGTATTCAAGGCTGGTATAGTACGCCCACACTTTGTAGAACTCCGCTTGGCTTTCTGCCAAGAATAGTCGATTCATGCTGAATAGAAGAAAGAAATGAAGGATGTACGAATGGATCGAGAACATGCGAAATCACGTGCTTTCTTGTCTGTCGCTGTACTAGCTTAAAAACTAGTATGTTCGTAAAAGAAAAGCTAAATTTTCCGACCTGTAATAATAAACAAACTCATCGCAGAAGACGGATTGATTACCCTATTATTGGAATGGATTCTCATTTTTGGGACATGCGCAGAAGTGTCGAAGGGTCTCGAATCTGTGGGCGTACTATAGCTGCTTCACTATATTTGGAAAACATCAAACATTATGCATTTGCGTGCTCACGGGATAATAGTAAATTGGCATCTACTTCTGTCGCACAGAAAGCAAAGATGATTATTTGAACCCTGTCTCTGTGTCGCCATTCTGCTCAACTAAAGTTCTGTCTTCCGTAGGTACTGATGAATTTGTTACAAGGGCCATGGGCTTTTCGAAATCTGCCATTACCGGATAGTTGAGGTATTTTACAGCAACGCTGTTGTCACTCAAAAAATAACATCTTGCCTTGGTAACACTGTCCCTTATTTTGCTAGTGGCAGCCCAGGTTATAGCTGTCCACTGAATTTAATGGGTTTTCCCTGATCGGCAACTTATGGATGCGCCCGATAACGTACAGCTCTTCTCCCCCTCTTCCCCAGAGAGAAGAGGCATTCCAACTTTGAAAGGTATCAACAGAGGGTGTATGAGTAATAACTATCAAGAAGGCAGGCGTTTGTTAACGCAGCCGCAAGTGGATTTTAAAGAGAAAAAAAAAGTCGGTCGCAAGAGAATTCCTATTTTGGCTTTAATACATTTGCGAACTTCTTAATCCCGTTGATGCATAAATGAACATGGAGTAAAAAAAAGTTTAGGGGAGTTTAATTTTTATTTCAGTTTCTTCAAGTTTTTTTTTTTTTTAAAGTGTACACTCAGTTTTATTGGGAGAATGAACTTCAGCGAAGTAGATGCGCTATTTATGAAGATTTGTTTTCTTCAAGTGCGCAAATTAATGGAGGCGCTGACTAAACCTTGCGGAAGCATTTCTGACTTCATCGAGATCAAACGATTTTGTGGTATGAGATGACGAGAATGCGCTTTAAGACCAAAAAAAAAAAAAATATATATATATATATATATATATATATATATATATATCATTATTCAAATCATTTCTATATCATTATTCAAATCATTTTTTTACTTGGCCTTAACGCTTTGATTCACTCAACCCATGAATGAAGGCCAACAGAAGTTAAATTACGGACAGAATTATGGCAGAAAGTAAACGAAATTACAGAGTTCAGTTTCAGACTCCCTGAATTGCAATTAAAACAAATCGATTTTTTAGCATTCGTATTTATTTATTTCGTAGGGGCTTATCCCCTTCCCTCTCCAGTCCCTTAAGTTGAATCCTCTTAATGAAAGATTAATGTGTATTTTATAACTGTAGATTTGTGTGTGCGCGTGTTCACGGGGCCGTTTTGCCTGTTCTAGGGGGACGAAAACCACGAGTTTCCGTCTGAAAAAAAAAACTGTACCTCTGTATGAGACCGGATAACCTCACTTTTCATCGAAAGAGACCAGATTCAGTTCACAGGAATCGAACCCAGGTCTTTCCGACCAGAGGGCTTCGTCTATACCGACTGAGCTACGGAGGCTCTTATTCATATTTAAATTATATTTCGGGGACGGGGGAGGAGAGAAGATTCTCATCACTCAGTTAACCGAGACCTGTATTGTCATAAAACTCGTTATTCTAGATGTTTTTGCCAACTCTTTACAGGCGAGGCTGACGTTAAAATTCTCCGACCAATATTATATCTCACCGCGCTGTTTTTTGCTCACTCAGTTTTGATCTGCACGTCACTTCTAAACCATAACTATTCTTAACTCTGAACTGCAAATTCCCGGGTATGTCCGAAACTACTTTTAGCTGTTTGAATATTAGAATTAAAAACAACGTGAAAAGAATAAAAAAAGGATAGCAGACAGGAGAAGGAATTGACTTGTCTCAATGCTGGAGAAAGGACCACCCTGTACTGAACAATGTGTGCAGTTTGGGCTTCTGACAGGTTTTCAACCAACCTGGAAAGTTGGAAACGAACCACAAAAATCAAAATCTTTTAACGAGCAATTTGATCGCGTGTTTCTTAGAAACGTAGCCGAGAGTACGAAGAATACAACATGACAGATCATTTCCTCCCACCAACTTGTTAAACATTTAGAAGGCCCCCCCCCCAAAAAAAAATAAAATAAATAAAGCAATAGAAAACAAAGCCAGTCCTCGACCTCAGTCGGAATAATTAAACCCCACTTGACATTTCACCACAGGTTTTGTGGTAAAATGTCGTCTCCTCGACAGTGCCTCCCACATACCACTTCTTGGGCTCTCCCCCACGCGACCTGCAGCAGGTCTTCCGGGAAATCTCCTGACTCGTTACGAACAGACTCCGGCAAGTGCCCTACCTGGAAGCCGCGTGGCACTGTTTTTCTGTTGTAAGCCCTCTCGAAATGGAGGAGCTTTTGAGTGCCTATTCAGTGACCTTGAAGGGCATTGCTCACAATGCATGAAGAGCGGACACAAACCACAATTCCTGCTCTGCACGCGCAACGTGTCATTTGTCACTCTTGAGACCTCCAATGAGCGGATCAGAGGTGTCACTGGAAGATGAGCCATCTGTCAGTTCAAATTTCTGCCTTCTTCATAGGAGGGTATCCTTTTGCGAACAAGTTTCAATCGCGATATGCGGCAGATCCCCTTGTGTAGAATCAGGGAACACCACGAGAAGGCAAAGTTGACAATTGTTGGGGAACTGTATATTGCACATCGCCCACCCGTTTAGGGCTCTGCGAGATAATTGAAGATGAACCGAGAACACTTTTCGAAGGATGGAAAACCTTTGTTTATGCAATTGGCGATGGTCTTGTGGCAACTGCATTGGATGGAAGTAGTAATCGAATCAAGCGTGTTTGGTGGAATAGGACCTGCAACTTTTGTTTTTAGGACAGCTTGGTAGGAGATCCATTACTAAGTGATGGTGCACTTCCATTCGTCTAACTGATTTGACAAAACACGTCCCTCACACACCCCGAATTCATACTCGTCCACGTTGATCTGCTTACCATCCTTCAAAGGACTGAAGGCAACCTGGTCACCTTCAATGAAAAAAACGCAAACCTGTCTTTTCTTTCGAAAAGGGATCTCAGCTCACCTTCTCTAACCCTTAGTAATATACAAATCACCAGACAGGATCTGATGTCTGCTTGGGCAAACATGATCTGCAGCCTCTCCTGGCATAAACACATCGCACCAGTCGCTTCCTTACTACTTAAGACTGGACTTTCCCTTCATATTGCCACGCAAATTACTTGCGTCATGTACATAAACGACGTCACTTCCTTCATGTACATAATGCACAAGGCCACCACTTTAACAGGAAAAAAAAAACGAAGATATTTTAATCCACGTAAGCGAACTTAAGCTGTGCTCACTTGATGAGCCCCAAAGTGGTGTTAACTGCGACTGGATCCCAGACTTCTACCGAGGCTGGTGTAAGAAAGAAGAAAAACTCTTCTTTCTTGAAAAGTGTTTCTGATCTTGCATTGCTGGTGTACAAATCACACTGGAAACATTAACAGACCACCGCTGTTTTATACCACTTGAAAGCTGAAATAGAACTTTTACAATAAACAGCGACTTATTCATTTGTTATTTCACCACAACTTGGAAACGAATTTCAAAAAGCGACTTCAAACCAGGATAACCATACAAAGAATAAACCACTTCACTCTGGTTATTAAATCAGACAAATGTCTCTTGACCCGTCTTGTGTCGCTTCGTTACGACATCATTTGCTGTATTAATATTTTGCGCAACGCATGCTTCAGAAGAACGAACAAAACAAATCATGTTCGAAAATGATCCGGGCTCTTGGGGATCCTGCATTTGCTAGTTGCAGGATCCGCCACTAGGAGGTGCAGCTGGTTTAGAACGAGCGTCCCATCAATTCACGGTTTCGGTTGTTTTCCACGATCATCGAACCGCACCTCGCTCTGCGATTCCTTGAAATGAGTTATTCTTTCGCCGTCACTTCTTTTCGGCGAATTTGTGATCGCTTACTAGCACGTGCACCCATTTCCTCTTCCTTCGCGAAATGACCCATCCCAGAAATATCGAGTTAAAAACGCACTTACCTGCAGTCGAGGGTTTCGACGGAGAGGAAGAGGCACACCACAAACGGGAGCAGGCCCACGAGTCCCCGCCGGGATTCGGTCAGCATGATGGGAATCTGAAACAGAAAGAGGAGTTACTGCTGTCACGAAGAAGGGTGGGCTGAAAGCAACAAGTTGCCATAGTGACGGGGCAAACAGGATGATCCTGTTTGTAATCCCCTTTGCTTTACTTTCTCAATCCTTTTTAAAGATAATCCCTTAAAAAGCTTAACGCATTTCTTCGTGCAAAACTAACTTGTCCCATTCAGAGGGCTGAATGATGAGCGTTTGCCGTGTGTGTTGTCCGAGTGCAGGTCAGGAGTGAAATCCATTTTGCAGTTCGACTGAAAAGCAAGATGCTTCTTGATCAGACGAGGGTCATCGAGCGAATCCTCCCCTTACAGTTTTATAAACAGCCGTAATTAATGCGATGAAAAACGTCTCGTGAAGGATTCGCTTCAGCACAAGGAGAAAACTTCGCATCGTTAGGAGCTTGGCACGCATGCGTACTCTGTGGCGGCTTTCTTTTGCCAGTACTTTTGGAGAGGCTCATTCGCGAGTCATCCGTTCCCAATCCCAATTTAGAAACTAATCAGGAATTGAGAAATTTAGAACCAATCAGACATTCGCACTGCTGGAGTGGTATGTTTAAAGCGCCCCCCTTTATTATTTTCCTGAAGCAGCGAAAATATCATGGAGGGAGGTGGGGGGGAAAGAAGTGGTCGTTATGACAACATGCGAGTAACCTTCGTGTCATAAAATTAAGACATCGCTTATGACCGATCAGCGACAGATGGGTCAGCCAAGAACTGTGATGGATCGATAGCCCCGCTTGGCGAAATCATCCCATAGCTGTCCCATCGCTCGTTAGTTCTGCTGACTTGCTAATTCCAAAGAAAGGAAGCCCTGAACCAGTGGAGGCCCGTGGCTTGAAATCGTGGGGGTGCTGCAACTTTCTAAATATACATACACACTGTAAGTACAGTGTATACGTATTTAGATAAAATATCAAAATTATGGTAAACATTTAAAAAAAAAATTAAACATGAAAAAATATCGTTTATTATCGATAAAATTACACAGTTTGGTATAATTCAAAATTACTTAAAAATAAAATCCATTATCGTAACCCCAATAAATGTTCTAAAATATAAACTATAACAAATGTTATGTCTTTAATTGTAATGTCCAAATTTTTAAAGAGACGGAGTAAACACGATAAGCACTACGAACAGTCTACTGCTGGCGCAAACTGCATATAAACAACAGTGGAACTGCACGACCGACAGACAGTGCCGCATTACGCTAATAGCTCGCATCTCACTATGATCTGCATATGCCTGCGAGCGTAGCAATATGACACTGTGGTAAACAGTTCTGCTAGCGTCCTTCGCCCTCCTAAGTGCTGCAAGATGGATTCTTATTATTTTTTATACGAAATAAGAGAATTGTATAGGATTGTTGATGATAAAATGAAATATTACAAGCAAATATAAATAAATCAATAAATATATTTATATATCGAGAAAAATTGGGGTGCTGCAGTTTCGCAGTGCCTGTTCACGACCCGCTCCTGACTGAACAGAACTTTTTAGGGGGGGGGGACCGTCGTATTTGAGCGAAGCGTTTGTTTTTTCGTGCGATGAGGCAGGTACTGAGGAGGCACGAGGTTGGCTGCAATGAGGCTGAGGTTTTCGTTCGTGGCGTTGTTGAGACTTGAAATCTTAGGTGTTACAAGAATATCAACCAAGGAGCCGCTTCTGATTTCCGGCATTTTTAACAAATTTGTAAGGAAAGCTTTTTGCAGAGGAAGAAAGTAGCGAGCGAGCGGACGAATGTGCTTCACTTTGCTGGTTGCAGTCACATCCTCTTCCCTCGCTCTTCACTAAGACTGAACGAATCATTTTTGTTTCATTTCCTGGTGGGATGAAATTTTTCCAAGGAAAGGACGAGGTCACATTTCAAAATAAATAAAATAAACTAATTGCGTTGGCCATTCCTCCCCCTCCCAAACAAACAAAAACATTTCATTGTGGACTCTTCTCTTATTTTGTTCTTCCATTCACACGAACTGTAAAAGGCGTAAGATGTGCTTAATAAATCCTGTTCTCCATTCAGCTACGAACGCAAGTTAATCCGGTTAACTGTTCTGAGCCCGAAGGATTATCGCGCCTCTTAATGGAGATCGGTGGCTTGCATTGTCGGTGCATCCGTATTTTAGCGTGGCCGGTCAGGAGGTTGAAAACCGGTTTGAACGGGTTGTGTGTGGACTGCACGTTCCCATAATCCATTGCTGCTATCGACACAATTACCAGTCTTGATGTAAACACAGGGCTAGAAAGAAGTACAGTTCGAGCAAATACCGTACAAGACGGCGGCGATTCTCGAGGCCAAACGGTTCTTCCAGCTAGGGACAAGTGACAGCGTTCGGGATGACACTTGTTATCCCTTTAGTCACGGTGTCGCAGTGTGAGAAACGTGCACCTGGCAGGGCGCGTGACCTGGAAAGTACCCTTCCATGTCAGTCACATGACTATCCGGTGTTGTACTACCTTACCCCAGTCCTGAAGATATTTTCAGGCGCAAACTTTGTTTGCTCACACTTCGATAAAGGATTAAACTAAATTTATTACACATGACTATCCGTTACGAAAGGAGGTTTGAAACGAGTGAGGATAAAATTCCAGACGTCGCGATTGGGGGGGGAGGTACAGAAAAGCTACTCTTGAGGGGCGTGCGAAAGGGGAAGGCATAAGTGTTCAATAAAGAGCGCTTTTCTTCCAAACAGTTGAAATTTGTGGAGAAAAAGTTTGGCCTCGAAGCGCCGCGGCCGATTCCTCAAGTGAGGGCAAGGAAGAGGAGGAGATCAAGCAGCTCGTAGGGTGAACGGCGCTCTTTCAACTGGGGTTCGAAGCTGTCATCAGTGCAGTTAAATCCCCTGCAGAAATGCGCCTGCTGGTGAACAGAGCTCGATCGAAATTTCCGTTTATTGTATCAAAGCACACTTCGCCAACGTCGTGAGTGAAAGAAGACAAGCAGGCGGTAACTTTTTTTTTTTTTTTTTTTTGTTTTTTGAGGATCTAGCAATGAAAGACGCCATTCTGTTTCGGAAAGAAACTGAGATCGGGTTAGACGAAGCATAGCACTTTCGTCAACGAATTCTAAGTTAGTTATCCACATGTGACGTCATTTCGACGCCGTACGGTCACTCCCGTACTTTATTGGGTTTCTGGGCCTTCTGCTGGAAGTGGTAGAGTCGCAGATGCTCTTTCCACGAAGGGCAATCACAAACAACCGTCATCAGGCGGGATTCGAACCTCTTGGCGGATACGATAACCATAAAGGGGAAAATAAAACATTTCTCCACTTCCCTCTTCGAAGGGAGGGTAAATGCGGTACAAGGAATGTCGTCCCCCTCCTGGAAAGGCTTGCTTTCTGCCAATCAGTTCTTCCTTTCCTTTCAAATTAGTCTTCCTTTAACAGAGGCTTTCAGTTGTCTACCTTAGTAGACAAACTATTCCGCACATTAGCCAGATAAAGTTCGCCTTATAGAGGGGGCTTAAAAAGATAGTTTAGGGGCTACAGCAACCTTAAATCCGTGAGCGGGTCTAATCAAACAGTTCATTTTTTTCCCCCACTAAAGGGAGGCAGGGAGAGCGAATGATGACGTAGAAAGGCAAAATCTTTCCGATAACAAACGAAGTTTAAGGTTTTGAAGATTGTTAATAAGGAAGAAATGCGAAGTGTTGCAGCGGAAATGAGAGAAGCGTTCCGCTGCTACGCTGATTTTAAGTCGGCGCTCTTCCGACGCTTATTGATTGCCCTAATTGCCTTTCCTGGGAGACTTCTAATTTCACTAATTCCGCCAGATGGCGCTTTACACAGCTCGGATTTCAATTTCAAAGGTCCACGAGGACTATTTAATTGACAAATCTGCTTCGTTAATACCCCCCCCCCCCCCCTCCTCATTAGGGTACTTCACAAGCAGTTTTCCTTCCCGCCTGTGGGGGCAAACCAACTTGTCAAATGCTTACGAAAAAAAAATAGAGAAAAAAAAAAAGAATCCCACTCACGACAGGCTGCAAAGTACTTCACTATTATAAAGTGAGTGAATGGCTTGAAGATTAAATAGTCCTGGAAGCTGCTTTAGAGACAAAACATGGATTTGTTGTCCTAACAAGACTGCCCTACACCGGGAATGGCAAGATTTCAGCGGTTCAAACTCATTTCTTGCAAAAATGTTCTAAAAATTACAGATACAAAAGTAAATTCAATACGTTGCCTCCGGAGTTTAAGCGCATCCATATTGGACTTGAGATTGCCTTTTCAAGTTGGAGTTTCTTTCAGGAGACGAGCTCCTTCAGCTTTTTCTTTAAACCTCCGGGTCTCTTTGCACAAGAAGCTCTTTAAGATTACTGATGCATAAAGTTGACTACATCTCCATCTGTTACGTGTTAACATTTCGCTGCTCCCCGAGGTCGTGTTGCTCTTTTCTATATCCTCATTAGGAGCAAAAATGTATTCAACGCAATGAAAATATTAACGGGAAATTCATATTAAAATGTAAAATGTTGTCAAATTAACCAGTTTAATTGAATAACATAAGAATATGTATTGGTCCAGTGGTTAGCGTATCCGCTCTCCCATTAACACACTGCGGGTTTAAATCCTGCAGCGAGCGCGAGCTTTTTGCGATTATCTTTAAGTGGGAGATAATTTTCACCACCCGGTGTGACATTTCTCGATTTACGAGTCCGCGAAACATACGAGAAATCAGAACCTCTCGTTTATCATTCAGACTTCGATTCACGCCATAGCAGTTTTCTCCCCCTTCCAACCCCATTGGAGCTCTTTCAAAGTCTCCGTTACGATCGGAGAATTCGTCACCGATATACAAATCATACCCTCGAAACCGCAATTTGAATTAAACCAAATGCTGCTCAACCTACTGCTACTTAGCTAGAAATATTCTTGTGAATCATGATCTCAGCCGTGTGTGTGTGTGTGTGTGTGTGTGGCCTGTGCGAAGCCTGGGAAAGAAAGCAATGTGCCAAAGTTCATTTCTACTTAAAATTCTTTTTTCATGTTGGATGGTTTCCGATGACGGATGGACTCAGCTGGAATGAATTCCGACTGAAGGCATTCTTGAAAACAAGAAGGCATCAGACCATAGGCACTGGTCCATCAGGATTATAAAATACAACCGTGACTTTTTTTCGGAAAACCCATCCAACTCCACTTCCCAATCACAGGTTGTGGAGGTGAGATGGCTACAATTGCAAAACGCCACCAATCGAAATGAGGTGATGTTGGTCACTGAACCAATCTCAGCAGTCTCACTTATCTAACCAAAGCAAAGTTAGTTGCGATGTCTGGAAGTGTCTCGCTGAGTTACAGCCTACAGTTACACTGGAAGTTAATCAGGAAGGTCAACTTTGAATTCTCTTGATTCAAAGAGAATGTTTTTTGTTTTGTTTTTCCCTTCCTTTTAGCTTCTCTCGAAGAGGAAGATTCCGGAGAAATGTATTTCCCACTACCCCTGAAATATAGAAATCAGTGAACGCTTAAAGGGAGTAGGCGAGGCCGTTTAGGCTTATCTAACTTTTTGGAGACTGAAGGGAAAGTTGAATCTCCATCCGTAGCCAGAGACGACAGACAGTTTTGCCATCGTGAACCCTAACACAATATATTTTCTGAAATATTCTACGGTCGATTTTCTTGAGTGAAAGGGACGAAAACTTGGATATAAAAGTGAGACCAACTTTTCTTTACGCAGTTCAACGTCACTGCCAGAGGAAGTTCACTTTCAGCACCTTCTAACCCGAATCAGGTCCTGGGAATCTTCTCACATCACAACGTTTCTCGTATTTTCGCTGTTAACTTGCGGTCCACATTCAAGGAAAGTGGTTGTCGCGCAGAATTGGTTCTTTTCATTCGATTCTCTAGTCTTACAGCAAGATCCCCCCCCCCCCCACCCCCCCCCCCCCCCACCCCCCCCCCCCCCCACCCCCCCCCCCCCCCACCCCCCCCCCCCCCCACCCCCCCCCCCCCCCACCCCCCCCCCCCCCCACCCCCCCCCCCCCCCACCCCCCCCCCCCCCCACCCCCCCCCCCCCCCACCCCCCCCCCCCCCCACCCCCCCCCCCCCCCACCCCCCCCCCCCCCCACCCCCCCCCCCCCCCACCCCCCCCCCCCCCCACCCCCCCCCCCCCCCACCCCCCCCCCCCCCCACCCCCCCCCCCCCCCACCCCCCCCCCCCCCCACCCCCCCCCCCCCCCACCCCCCCCCCCCCCCACCCCCCCCCCCCCCCACCCCCCCCCCCCCCCACCCCCCCCCCCCCCCACCCCCCCCCCCCCCCACCCCCCCCCCCCCCCACCCCCCCCCCCCCCCACCCCCCCCCCCCCCCACCCCCCCCCCCCCCCACCCCCCCCCCCCCCCACCCCCCCCCCCCCCCACCCCCATCTCTACCATCACCCATAATGCCATACGCGAACAAAAAAAATCACCCACAATTCCATTCACGAACAAAAAAAAATCACCCATAATCCCATACGCGAACCAAAACACAAGAACTGAAGCCATTCACACACTTGCCCACATGGAAATTCCAAACATTCCAAACTCATGACGTCACTCACAATGACGTCAGGAAGCCACGCCCACCGGAAGCATTTGGTCAGAAGTGCCTCCCATATTACTTTCCTATTCAGAGTGGGCCGTACCGAAGAGCTCCGGCATGGCGCATCTTAGGATGCTACTTTCGCAACAACCCAGTTCAGGAAATTTGTCTTTCTGCCGCTGCTTCAATTGTAACTGGGGTTATTGTGAAGTGGGAAGGAGCAGCAACATCACAATCGCTTCTTGTGATGTTGCTGCTCCTTCCCTCTATCCAAACCGTGCTATCCAGGGTTTAAACCTGGATAGCGCGGTTTAAACGCTTACTAGTGAGTCATCGAAATGCCTTGCAAGGAACGTCAACACAACTGTTCGTCAGGAGCGGAAGAAATCTTCTGATTTCCATGGCCGCTCAGCAGCACAGAAGCCTGGCATCAGCAAGGGTAATGACAAACATCAGGCGAAGTGATGTAAAACTTACACTATTGGATTTTGCAGTCGTGGAAACGCGTTTTCTGCAGTAATGAAACGCTCTGCTCCATCGGGTAGTCCGACGGACGAGTCTGGAAGATGCCAGGAGAACGCTACCTGCAGGAGTTTGTCGTGCCAATCGTTTTTGGAGGATACATCGTGATCTGGGGCTGTTTTTCGTGGTTCTGGCCGTCCAATCCCCTGGTCCCAGTGAGAGGGGTTTTAACTTTGCGACCAATAATGACATTCCAGACGATTCTGTGCTTCCAACTTTATGGCAACAACTGTTTGTTGTATCAACACGGTAACAATCCTCGTCCACAAAGCGAGGTCTGTATAGGAATGGTTTGATGACATGGGTATTGAAGAACTTGACAGGCACCAACATCAGTGACCGACATCATTAATGCTCGTCTTGAAGAAAGGAAGGGAATCACCGCAGCAACGTACAAAAATGGAGTCAAAAATAAAATATAAAAATAGATATTACGGCAGGAATGGGTTGACCAACTCCATATTACTGCCTTTCCGATTACAGTGAGAGTGGAGATGAGTCTTCCGTATATTTTTGCTCAAGCAAAAGGTTAAGGAAGTCTGAGCGCGGTTAGTAATTGGAAGGAGTCAATCTTTCGATGCTGTTGGCACTCTGCAGAGGACTGGTCATTCTCACAGGGTTAACTTCGGCCTGTAAACTGAAGTATGTCAGACCTCTGTGCCCTCGAGGACACGTGGGGATATGACAGGGTATCAAAATTGCAACAAGAATTACGTATATAAAGAAAAAAGAAAAAATTCTAGAGCCTCAATATCCCGAGTCTCAACCTAAACATGAGTGATGTACTTGACATCATTCGTGTTTGACAAACCATCAGTATTTTGACATCCGAGGCCACAAGATTATCTACAACTAGTACCTCAAATATCGATCTTCATTCTATCCTTCAATGGTGCGAGAACAACCTTGTCAGGTTCAATGCCACCAAGAGAGACCTGATCTTCTCTGGAGATCAGGTCTCTGTTTGGACTAGCGTTTATCTGCAGTCTCTCTTCACAAACCCATCAATAGCCTCGTGCGCATCCAAAAAACTAGGCATTCTCTTTCTTTCGAGATGATATTTTACACCCAACCAACACTTAACTATATACAAATCCACTCATGTTTAGAATACTGCTCACATTTTTTGGGGGGTGGAGCACCAACAACTTCTCTAAAAATTCTTGATATACATATAGACTTGCAGATTGTCTCACCTAGTTAAATTCGCTGTCTTTCGCGAGAAGGACAAAAGACACACACGTGGTGTGAAAAGTTATCGGCCTCGATCATGAATGGCAACACTGTCGGCAAGATATTTTTTCTCTAAGTTGCCGACTTCTTAGAATGAATGCTTATGAGCATTCATATGAAATTGCAAATCATTCTATCAAATATATATTTTTTTATATATACAGCTATCTGAAGCTAAACTGTTGTCTGTGTCCCTTGGATAAAATTGAGTGTCGTGCTGTTATAAAATTCTTCGTAAAAGAAGGTTTAACGCCAAAAGAAATTCATTCTATGTTCATAAAAGATTATGGGCACACTTCATTTTCGACAATTAAGAAATGAGCTGCCGAGTTTTAACGTGGCCGTACCAGCC
Source organism: Typopeltis vanoorti (assembly GCF_054136105.1). NCBI lineage: Eukaryota > Metazoa > Arthropoda > Arachnida > Uropygi > Thelyphonidae > Typopeltis > Typopeltis vanoorti. The sequence goes on from NC_143554.1 coordinate 162,076,112, forward strand.
TTGAAGATGATCCACGTGAGGGACGTCCAAAAGGTGTAACAACACCAGAAATCATTTGATCAAATGCACGATATGGTATTGGATGACCGGCGAGTCGAAGTGCGTAAAATTGCTGAGGCTGTAGGCATTTACAAAAGCACGTGTAGGGTAGAATTTGCATGAAGAATTGCAAATGAAAAAGCTCTGCGCAAGATGGGTGCCGCGCAGATCAAAAACGCATGCGCATGAAAATCTCTGAACAGTGCTTGAAGCGTTTTAACAAGAATAAGACTGATTTTGTGCGTCGATTTATCACTATGAATGAGAATTGGATTCACCATTACACACCAGAATCCAAATAGCAGTCAAAACAGTGGACAGAATTCGATTGTTCAGCGCCAAAGAAGACAAAGTCGTTCCATCAACACGAAAGGTCATGGCATCGGTGTTTTGGGATGCTAAAGGCATTTTGTTTATTAATTATCTTGAAAAGGGTAAAACAATAACTGGGGAATATTATTCCGATCTTTTAACCAGACTAGACGAAAAAATTGGTTAGAAAAGACCCAGTTTGCAGAAAAAAAAACATCTTTCATCAGGACAATGCATGTGCCCACAGAGGTGTTTGGGCAATGAGAAAATTAAGGGATCTGCACTACGAATTGTCGGAACATCCACCCTATTCCCCAGATTTCGCTCCCTCTGACTTCTACTGTATCTCTTGCTAAAGCTCTTCCTCGCTGGTCACCGTTTTTCTTCGAATCAAGAGGCGATTGCAGCTGTAGAGGGGTATTTTGTAGATCTTACTGAGAACCCCTACAGGGACAGGAGAATGGCACTGGAATAAATGTATTAGTATTAAGGGAGATTATGTTGAAAAATAAAAATAATTTTGAAATTATAAATTCGTTTTTTCATTGTTAAGCAGAGAACATTTCAGACCACCCACGTATAAATGTAAACATCAACACTAGTACCACAAGTCAGAGGACTTGTATGTATCCAAGATCGAGAGCTTGGATACTTGACACTATGCAAGCTTTCGTTCTCCGAGAAGTGTGTCAAAGCAATCCAAGATTTGAAAAATAAAATACTGTAAAATTCACACAAGTAAAAAAAAAAAAAAAAAAAAAAAAAAAAAAAAAAAAAACTCAAATGCTGGTTTGTTTCGGAAATAAAGATTATTTTAATCCTCCGATAAACCGCCATACAAACCTTCAATCTGGAAATACTTTATACTCTCATTCTCACGTTGAAACAGTGTAGTAGCATCACCTGCAAATAAGTTGACCCTTCGGCATCAACTCGCTTTAAAGATAGTTGATTATCATTATACCCAAATAAACTCGCTGTATGACTGACTCCGCTCATCTTTCGCAAGAAGGACATCAAAAATTATCATACCAATGATCTTGATACCAATGTCTTCTGGTACAGATTGTATTTCTCTCTCTCCAGATATGTTAAAAAGTGAGTTCCACAATTAACTTTCACATCCCGTACCGCCTATATAGGATGCTATACTGATTTAACGTCCACCCCAATGGCGTGGAAGCAAGTCTATGAGTATCTTCCTGAAAAAAAGGGAGTTAAGTCAGCTATCAAACTACGTCCATTTCTCTCACTTTAGTACTCTCAAAAATAAGGAAGAAGGGCATTGAGGGTCAATTTCTTCACTACTTGGAGGCGCACTAATTTACGAGTCATCATTAACATAGTTCCTGCTCAGAGCAGACGTCCTGCAAACTTTTCCTTGTATATTAGTCACGGAAAAGTTTGACGTCATGTGATCACTTGCTCTTGATATTTCCTGGAGTGTGGCACCAAGAACACCTCAGGGGCTCACATTGGCGAGTGCGGGCATGGTAAACTCCAGATACTCGAGCTAGACCTGATCTTACTTGCTACAATATACACTTGGTATATTGTATCTGTAGACTGGTCTTCTATTCTTCTTTCCTCTACTCTCTCACTTCTTATTCCTTCCCTCAGTGCTATTAGAGCAATTCGAGGGCGAGGGTCTATTATATACTAAAAAAAAAAGGCAAGCCTAGTTGTCTTGAAGTGGCAGCCCCACCACCAGGATACATATCGTCATGTTAGTCACTTGACATAGTGAAACACATTACTTTCAAGCCTGAACGAAATCCAAACCGGAAAGAAAACACCTGAAACGACCGCAAACTGAAAAAGATTAAGAAACTTTGGAAAAAGAAAAACGTGGTGAAATATGCCACATGGAACATGAGATGCATAGCACATAAAGCAGAAGAATTAGATAAAATTTTAAATGACGAAAATTTAGAAATTGCAGTTCTTACAGAAATAAAAAAGAAGCTTCAAGGAACAAAAGAAACAGCTAACTACAATATCATATGTAGTGGAAGGGACAAACAAATACATGCAAAAGCTGGTGTAAGGATTTGGATGCATAAATCGATTAAAACAAAAATAACTCATTATATACTGGAATGAAAGAATATTAGAAGTACGATTAAATTAAATAAAGAAAATTTAAGTGTATTTCCCTGAAGAAGGAAAAGAAGAAAATTATTACTTTTACAAAGAGTTACAAGGAATACATGAAAATTAAATAATACAGACCACATAATTATAGCCGGATATCTTAGTGCCAGAACAGGAATGAAAAAGTTAATAATATAGAACAATTTGTAGAACCAACAGTAAACAAGAATGGATTTTGTTTACTGTTGGTTCTTCAACAGTAATTCAAAACTACTCATTGAGTATATAATTTAAAAAGAATGAATACATTTTACAAACATAAAAATATACGTGGTGTGCACAAAGGACAAAAATCAACAGTAGACTACTTTATAGCAAATGAAAAAGCAGCAAACCATTTCCTAGACGTTAAAGTCAGAAGAGGGCTAGAAATTGACACAGATCACTATTTAGTGCAAGCAAAACTGAGGTTTCCACCAAACTCGTTACAAAAAAAAATAAACTAGAGAAACAAAATCTAATTACAAAGTAAGACTACTAAATGATTCAAGTATAAGAAATTTATACCAACAGAGGATTAATTAGAAAAAAAAATACAAGAAAACTAAGACATTGAGAAAGAATGGAATAATATAAAAGAAACTATCGCATCAGCAGCACATGAAAGTCTAGGAACACACAAAAATATCAAAAAATAAAAAAATTACATATGTGGAACAACGAAATAAAAACAATAATGAAATGAAAATAAATAGCTGGCTTATTATTTTCAATAATAAAAATAAAAAGTATATTTTAATGCCTACATTGAAGAAAGGGGATAAAACAAAACCTGCTAATTACAGAGGTATTAGTTTATTGAATACGTGCTACAAATTATATTGTAGAATACTTAATGATAAACTGAAAATATACAGTGAAAAATATTATTAGAATGTCAACATGGATTAGAAAAGGACGCTCTACAATGGATGCAGGTTTCCGTCTAAAACTGCTTATAGTAAAAAGAAGAGAATTTAAAAACTCATCTTTTGCTTATAGATTACGAAAAAGCATTTGACAAAGTGAAAAGATATAAACTGTTTGATATATTACAAAGAATAAATATTTTACCTAATATTTTACTACATGCAATATTGAATAGATACAAAGATAAGGAAATAAAAATAAATGAAAATATGTCTGAAAACCATTCTATAAACCAAGGAGTAAGACAGGGATGTCCTCTGCCCAACGCTTTTCAATATTTACATTAATGAAATATTAATACAGTGGAACACCTTAAACAATCAAGGTATAGAAGTTTCCCGGAATAACAAAATAAAATTGCTATTATTTGCAGATGATCAGGTAATAATATCAGATAAGGAAGGCAATTTACAAAGAGCAATATATAATTTAAACATTAAAGTTTAAAATAATTTAAACATGAAAATTTCCATAGATGAAACTAAAACAATGCATTTTGTGGACAAACTCCAGTTAGAACCGAAATAGTTATTAATAATAAAATAATAGAACAGATAAATACTTTCGGTTATCTTGGATGTGAAATGGAAGGAGAAAAAGACAATAAAAACTTCGAAATGTTTACAGATTATAGGCCTGATAAATAGAACACTCAACCCAAATATAGTACAAAAAGAAACGCGCTTGAAAATATACAATTCTTTAGCAGTGCCCACATTATTATATGGCAGCGAAATTTGGGCAATAAACAAATAAGATAAACAGAATAAAAAAAATTGAAATGATATTTATGAGAAGAACTACAAAATACACATTAGACTTAAAAAGAACGAAGACATTTTAAAAGAATTAAAAACAAAAGGAATAGAAGAAAATACTAAACAATTATAAACAAAAATGGATTGAACATTTAAATCGAATGGCACCCGAAAGAGAAGGCAGGGTAGACCTCAAAAAAAAGGATATTGGATGAATAATGAGACCGGAATAGACTAATATGGTCTATACCCGTAATTAGCGTTATGATGATGGCATAAAGACCATATCAAGCTGGCATATTATAATTGGACTTCAGTTTCCTGTCATATTTCTTGCGCCGCTGTTAGGATATTCCTGCTTCAGTGCTCTGTTCTTCCACCCGCATTTTCCCACCTATACATTAATGACCTCTCCTTAACCCGAAATCACGTCCGTGGATGACACTGTTCTGTTTCTCTTCATTTGAGAAAGTTGGCGGATGATTCCAGCTTCGAAATCTCCTCACCCTGATGGAACGAAGAAATTTATTGAATTTCGCTGCTTCCAAAATTCTGTCCCACGTTACTTTCACGAAGAAGCACCATGGTTTTCTTTCATTTTATGTTCAGCTGACTTAAACCTTTGGCCTTTTGTGCCACATACACTCATCGCATACTTGTACATCATTTCTTCAGGAAGCTCCTTCGTTCAAAACACTACTTTAAGAGCAGTTTTTTTTTTTTAAATCCCTAATCATCCCGAGCTTAGAATGCTGTTCTCACATTTGGAAGAATGCGCCAATACTGCTGAGAATGCTTGATGCTGTCCAGAAGAGGACAGTCCGCTTACGAATCCTTATCAGTTGCGTTCTCATTGACGCTTTGCTTCGCCATTACTCCGTTATACCTTCATGGACGTTGCCCCATCTAACCATCATTCGTTATTTCTTTCCATCTATTTCTACGCGTTGCAGTAGCCATATTGTTCTTCGCGAGCAAAAGCCAACTCTTCAAGTATCGCATTAAAAGATTGATTCCTTCTTTCTCTCCAATCTCATAAATGCGACAGCACTGCTTTGTAGGTTTCTTGAAGTCTCGTGTGCGAGTTGATTGCAAATTAGAGTTTGCAGTGAAATTCTTTCCTCTCTCGCTTTTATTTTTAGAGTAAATCTGCAGTACACATCACTCCAGGTCGCTGTCACGTAGTAGACCATCACCCTGTTTATTGGAGCTTGGTTTCCAGAGCCCATCACCCTGTTTATTGGAGCTTGGTTTCCAGAGCCCATCACGAATTAGTGTCAGCACACCCACGGTGCCAACACTAATGTACTAAGGCTTACAGCATTTTCTGTCCTCTCAAACAAGTTCAGAAAAAGTATCACTGGCGTGCAGCAAGTACGATGTTGCACGAAGTGAGTTTGCCGTACAGTTGCGTAATTAGACATGAGCATCGCAAGTTCCGAATTCAAAGCTTTTCTTTCGTTTGACATGCATGTAATCACGTGTCTGACATTTTGTATGAAAACTTCTGCGATGGTCCATTCGAGCCCTTCGTTTCGTGACTACGTGAGGCCAGCAATTTCTTCAATAATCTTAATTTCATCTATTTGGAGGGGGGGGATGCCTAATTGACAGGGTGGGTATTTCACGTCGCAAGTGAAAGCAGCGGGAAGTGACTAGACTAAGATCTTCGCTTCTGCAGCCTTAAAACTGCGGTCGAACTCACTGCGTACTTACATCGCTGGGGACGGAAATTCGTTGCTTTGCTTGAGAAGGAATTCGTTAATTGTTCTCGATGGGATGGCGGAAGCGGGTTGGACTTCTGCAGCGATGACCCCCTACAGACGAACACGGTCGTACCGATGGCAATGCGATCTTTTGGTCCACCAAAAGGGAAAAACCCTCGTAGAGGAATTCGACGTGGCAAAAGTGTTCGTGTGCGTGCACGAAGGGTTATTCGAAATGTTGCTGAAGAAAGCTTCAAGAGGAGCGTCTTCGCAGGACATCAATAATTCAGCGTTGCGAATATTTTACAGACAAAAGTAGGGGTTGAAGGCACGCGAGTTTGCTGAGGTGACAAACGAGGGGGGGGAGAATAAACATCTTGCTGGTGAGCGAATGCTTTAAGAAATCATTTCATCAACGCATTTGCTGAAGAGTTCTTCGCTTTTGAAGGATGAAAGATTAAAGGGGAGGGAGACTTGCTACCGTGGGGAGCGGTACTTGCGCAAACGCTGCGGAATGCAACACTTTAAAAGCATTTCACTTGCTGACCTTTCCCATAATTTGATCTTCCGGAAAATCTCCGAAAATCACTAAATGGCACGTTCAACTGTTGAAAAAGAGCTGCGGAGATAAAACATTTGAGGAAGGATAATGTATGGGGGGCGGTGATATGGATCGAAGAGAATTGGGTTCGAAGGATCATTTCAAATAACCTTTCCTTTGATCACACTGCCTGAAATTGATAGAGTTTTGCTCCATCCACGACGATGTTCCCCACCCCATGGATCGTCTTTCTATGAAGTTGCCATCGACTTGAAAATGAGAGGATCTCACCAGCAATGCATCAGATAACGTTAAGATAGGCTGATAAGTAGGCTTCGCCTATTTCCCAAGTAATACGAACTACGGATGCTGCTGTGGCATCTTCTTAACCTTCTAGAAAACCCTGGAGCGAGTGATGCAACAACTACTTATGAGGAAGATTGTGTCAGGAAGACGCAATCACAAATTAAAAAAATGGATAGCAAGAAAACTGAAGATCACAACCCAACAATTTGATGAACAACTAAAGCCGGTGCCTGTCAGTATAAACGACCACGTGACCGAACTTCAAAAGCAACTTCTTTATCAAGCAAAGCAAAAGAGAGAAAGTGGCGCAGATATGTACGTACGGATAAGAGACGGTCATTTGTTCACGAGGAAGGACATAAAAGTGATTCGGATGAAAACACCAGACAACATCAACGAACAAAATTAAAGAAATCAGTAACCTAAAACTGAATGCTACCCAACTGAACAGCTGAAACAAGGATGACCCAAATGCACACTTGAACATCCCGCATCTGCTTGGTGTTGATGGCACAGTTTAAGTTCTGTGAAAAAAAAAAGTTGATATTTCCCCAAACTCATAGCACGTAAGCTTATATCACAGAAATATTACTTCATTAAGATCAGATTTCGATTGTGTTATGTTGCTCTTCTCAGAAATGTACACTGAATGGGCATTTTATTAGGAACACCTCGCCATTCAGGTAAATGGGGAGGGGTTCCTAATAAAAATACTCATATTAAAGGAAATATGGAACAAACAACTTAAAATCGATCGATATTCTCTCGTCGATTACGATGCTTTCAAGACCGTCGGGATTATAACCGCTCAGGCGGATTAACAAGGCGCTAAAAATACTTATAAATTGGAATCAAATATGTGCTGCGCTGGATAAATGACAATTTATGACACACTGACGAATAGATTCCCGTGCGCACGATGGTCCAGTTGATAGATTTGCGAGTTAAACAATGCGCTTTAAAGCACAATCCTAGTGGAGAATATAAATTTGGATTTGAATAATAGCAAAAGGGAAGAATATAAAAATTTATTTTCTTCGCACGGACTTCTCGCATACACAGATAGCAATAACAGAATCAAACAAACGAGCAAATTATATTGTATTCATAAGAAACAAAAATGTCGTATGAGCTATCCTCTATTTATCTTAGCCAAAAAACAGATCATCACTCGATGTTATTACACCTTTCTCTGCCGAATAGCAGTGATATGAACTGCGATGTTAATAATTAAAACATGGAAAGCAGAATAAATTATAAATACATTTGAGAAATAGACAGGAAATTATCAACTACCACTCGATGAGCACTTAAATGTAAATCAACTGTATGAGGAATTCATCAAAATATTATATATATTAATAGCAATATATTAAAAGAAAAAAATGCAGAAAAGGATCATCGCATACACTGGATTACTGATTAACTTAAAATATGATTAGGATGTTATAATAAACATACAAAAGAATCCCTACAATTTAATGCAAATTAAATTGTAGGGATTCTTCCTATGTTGATAAAAATCCTATAAAAATTTCGCAAGACACTTTCAAGATAAAGTAAGGAATGCAAGTTGGTCAGCATGAAAATAGGTAACACAAGAGACTTTCCCGAGGGCAATGACGTCGCCGCTGTTCTTAACGAAATGAATCAAGTCTGTAGTGGTGATTTGATACCGAAAGGACAAAGTACGTTAAGTCACTGCTGTCAATAAAGAATTCAACTTTATCGATAGGTCGCAAATGAGGATGAAATGAAGAATGTAGTAATCGAGAAAAAAAAAAAAAAAAAAAATCGGGTCCTCTTCGATGGCACCCCAAAATGGAACTCCATGTCTCATTTTTAACGAATAAATTGAGGTTCGTAATTAACAGAATATTTTGGAACATTTTCCTCCTGAAACTCGGTTTTTGTCCATTCGGAATTCGTAAGATGCTTCAACTATTCTTGAGTAAATTCCTCACTGCAATGTCATGTGGAGATTACCACAACAATCCGCTTCCTTTGATACGAATAGAATAATTAGACCTATAGACATTACCCACTTCGCCAATTCTATATCTTCGCATAAACCAATGACCGGTTTGCCATTCATAATATTTTGCCATCACAGAAACTTATATTTGTTGTTTATTCTATGTAAGAATAACACTAACGTTTTTCTGTATATAACTGACTCTGGTTTACGTTGTGACCGGAACATGCTGGTAGTTCCCGAGGCAAAAAAAATAAATGGTTCATAAATCGTTGAATATTGTAACAAGCAGCTACAACGAATCCAAAATGAAATCAATTCAATAACCTCAGAATATGCTTTCAGAAAAAGATTGAGCGACTACCTCATGGGGCTAAATAATGTTGATTTTTAATTTTTTAATTTTAGTGTTTAATTTTTTAGCGACTGTATCATCTACGTTGTATTTTAGGTCCTTATTACACACGCTGTACAGTTCTTTCTAATCCAAACAAAAATTTCAATAGAACCCATTTAATTAACTACTGTTTAAACAAATAGAGTTGCCTATGCATCGTTATAGTAACTATCATAACAAAGAAAAAAGAACATTATAAGAACTTTCCTAGGTCCTGTTCTTTATTCCCAAGTCTTTTCTTTATACTATTAAAATTTGAACAGTAATTGAAGGGTATTTTTACAGCGGATGTGATATTACTTTTTACTTCCTGCTTGAGCCTCAGTGGATTTAGACGAGCTCGTTGGTCAGAAAAACCACTGTTCGAATCCTCCCTCCCACTATGACCTGAGGAACCTTTAGGTGTTTTCGATGAAATTTCCGAGTAGGTTGGTCTCATACGGTACTGGAGTTTTTTTGTTTTTTTTTCCTTTTTCTCCGGGAAACTTTTTTTTTGTTTGTTTCTGAAAAGAGACAAACCGGCCTCGTGAATATACGCAGACATAGCATCCTCCCAGAATAAGTATTAACCAACCTATTCCGCAGGATTTCGGTTTCGAACGCCTGAACGTTGAACTGTTGTTCCACTCGTCAGTCTAACTCAGAACAGGACATCTGCTGTTATCACGGGTATTGTTTCAAATACTGTTGCATCACGACTGTGTTCATTTGTACTTCTTCAGCGTTAATAAATCTTCAATTTCCAAGAGGTTCGTCCCTTCTGAAACCTCTAAATTAAAACGAAATGAACTTTAGCCTGTCCATCGGGCGATGAAAGCCAAAAAGCAGCGTTTCGTTTCCGACTGAATGAGAAGATAATTAAAAGAAACCACAGTGAAAATTATTTAATGTAAATATTTCATCCTAAGTATCTTAGGACATCATCAGTACAGTAGTTTTAAACAATAGGAATAACATACAGTAAGGGCGCATGATTACAATAGAATCTCATTAAACGTGCGTAACGTGTTAGAGAAGTAAAAAAAATAAAAAAAATAAATGAGATGTTTGGAAAGGGATGACTGTTCGTCGCCTGCAATAAGAGCGCCTCTGTAGATCAGTAGGTTTCGACGATGACTATCTTGGAAAGACCTGGATTCGATTCCCCTCTACGACAGGAAGAATCTTTATCACGGCCTTTATCTGAGGATGGGTCTTATATGCAAGTTACCCTCGGATACTCGAGATTTTCGCCCCGAAAAACAGGCAAACAGGCCAGAAGAACACGCGCAATTAACGGACATAACACAGCAGCCACACACCCTTAGCTGCCTCGGACGTAATTAAAAGAGTGAATTTGCGTTCATTCTTTTCTCATAATGGTGTTGTCCCTTGAAAACGCCACAAACAGACGGCGTCAGTAGCAGACCGAAAGGAAAACTCATTTCCGCAACTTCGTTAACGGGGGATGTCGACGGCACATCTTTGAAAGGGACGAAACCGTTTACTTCACAGAAGGTGCCTCGTTGACTGCTGGGTCAGCGAGGACGTCCTGCATTTAAGGGATGTGACAAATTTGTCTGCGTATCCCTTAAAACTCTTCCCCACTTTAAGAAATAAATTGAGGACGCAGAGCGAAGTCATCCGATGATCGCCGTTGCGTTCTCTTTACACGCTCGTTCATTTCCAGCTGTTCGTGACGGAGATGTTCTCCCACCTCTTCCGCCAAATACAGAATTCGGAGGTTATCGCCAAGACATCCCTTCGACCGCGCTGCATGCTTTGTTAGTTACGTCGCAGCGGCGGAGTAAAACGAAAAAGGCATTCGCCCGTTCCACGCGAGCTCTTGTTCACGTTCATTCACGCGTCGGAAGGATCTGTCGGTTCATCGGCGACAAAACGGGGAGGTTGTCGATGGAATGTCCTAATACAACGACTTATTCCTAATCCAAAAAAAAATGAAGATTTCGAGTAGCGTTTAAGGGGAGAGCAATTTAAAAGTTCCGCCGAATAACGCGGGTCCATTTGGGCCACCTTGGGAAGCAAAGCGTTGGATTCTTGCGTGTTGTCGCTTGCTTCGGGCGATGCGTTTGCTCACGTGCGATAATGATTTCACATGCGGGGTTGATATTGAAATAATACAGTTTGGTGAGATGTGTTTAAAATTCAAATTGGGTTTTTCTTCCCATTTCATTTTATTTTTTTGTTGTCCCCCCCCCCCACACCACACGCACTCATTGCTCATCTTGAAAGTGAGCATTCTTCGTAGTCTCTTAATAGGAAGCCCTTCCCGTTACCAAATACCACAGAAACTGCCTTGCAATAAACCATGGAGACCCCTCAATCACATTGTCTCTAATCGAATCGCTAATCTTCTAGTAACTCAATTAAGGAAAGGAAGCCTAAAAACGCTTTGAAAAAGTCTTAATTGCAACTATTGCTTAACGTCGAACCTCCATCTTACCCCCCCCCCCTCACCACCACGCCCTTTTCTGGAGTGCAATTCCTTGCCACCAAATAATGAACTTCACCTCAAGAGTGACGAATCAGATTTACCACTCCAGTTGATAATTAAAATCTCTACGGTGTGTGCGCGTGGAAGTGACGCGAATCAAAGGCCAATGCGACACTACGGCAGACATTTAAGCTTTCCTCCCTGAAGGCTGCTTTCCCAGTCAACGAACAGGAAGGGCTGCAGTAAATCATCGAAACCATTAAACTGATCTCCTGAGCAAAAAGTCGGGGATTTTTAAGCAGCAGTTTTAATCCCAGACACTGAAACCAACTGTGGTCATCTTGCAATGATCCTTGGTGCAGTCGTATGATTAGTGGCATCAAGAACATTCGTGTGTGTGCGCGCGCGCCATCAGTCAGAGGCCAGGAAAATTTCCTTGCGCCTCGTAAGCAACCCTCCTTGCTACAGTTTTGCTGTAGAAATGCAGCCTGCGTGAAGAAGATGGCGACATCAGAACAAACCAGAAGAAAACCAAGGGATCGATTTCGATCCTAGAAGAATCGACTTCGAATGGATGAAGAATCGAACGCCCGTTCGGTGAAGGAGTTTGCCAGTGGATTGAGCAAGTTGAATCCAGCCCACTTGCAAAATGAAGCTAAAGAAAGTAGAAAGGATGCGAAAGTACGATCAAGAGAAGAATTATCCGATAAATGAAACCTGAAGAAGAAATGGAGCACGAGATTACATTCATCGGCACCAGAGTATAATCTCGTTAAAAGAATGTCAGACGGTGAGAAAGCCGTTGATCTACAGAAGAGAAACAGCTGGGGAAGGAATGTCTCAGAATTCACTGCAAATATTAAGGGGGGGGTCAATATTCGTCACGCGCAATTCGAAGTCGGCAGCAGAAGAACCGCAAGAGATTGACGAAATGCAGAGGGAGGAGAGTTCGTTCTGAAAGGTGCCTTGCGGCGGATTAAAGACCACGAAGGTGATGAGGAGCTCCTTTCTTTTTTCTAAAGAAGGGATCTCCTTTCTGATCTGCTTCTTCCATCCTCTCGTGATTAAACGACAGGCGGAATTCCGTAATGAAGTTAAAAGAACAAAACGGTTTGATCGAACATTTGTTTCGCTTTTTTTTTTTTGCTAACCAGGCGATTGTTCTCCTTCCCCGTTAGCCTTTCTAAGGGAATCCCCACCGAGTGCGCTGCAGAGAAGAACCTTTTGAAAAGTGGTTGGGACTCTTATCTCCGTTTTGGCCACGGAAACAAGACGGTTCGGTTGGAATCGAAGCGAATTCCCTGGATGGAAGAAGGGACGCGGGGAGGCTGCGTTTCTGTTCAAGTGGGGAAGAACGCTTGTGGATACCAGAGGAGGGAGCAAGTAATTTATTGAAACCCCGAATTATTACGAATGGAAACAGATGCAGCAACTAGAGCGATAAAATACCTTAAGCAGAAGCCAAATACCGAAATGAACAGTAAATAATATTATGGATTTTTAATAAATCAGATTAATAAAAAGTAAATTTAGTTATAATATTATCTATATATATATATTCTACAATTATTTTCCAAGTGATAATTACAGAGATTGATGGTTTAAGAAAAAGACTTAGAAATAAGAAAGAAAATGGAAATAGAGTAGAACGAACTGTGCAATGTGTGTAACCAAGGGTCGTAGCCATCCTGGTTACTTTAAAAATAAAAATGTAGGCGATACAATTAAATGACTATCTATGAGGGCACACGTACACAAAATAGTCGAGGCATAACATACAACATTTAGGAATACTTTTCTAGAATATGCGTTTAAAATAAGTCAGTTGAAGTGGAGTGAAATCAATGGCCTCGTGGGATTTCGATTCGCTGAGCTGGAACGACGATCATCTCATCAACTGCATGGCCTCGTCAATATTCTCACTTTGGCTTTTCGAAAGCCGATTATTTTTATAAAAAGGGATTCGAATATTTCAAGCCGAAAAACGATGCTTTTAGAGAAGGCCAAAAATATTTAAACTATATACAGTTCGCTCTTTGCATTAAAAGAAATGCAAGTAAAGAGCAAATGTCTGAAAGAAATGAGAAAATTCCTCTGAGTGTAACATCACCTGTTCTGTTGGAGGGCGGAGTTCATTTCGTTCTCCATCAGTCTCCTAATGGGGCGAATTCGTGATTGTTTGCCAGACATTCGGATTTCAGTCTGATTGGCCAATCTATAATTTGACCACGAAAAGAGTTACGTGGTCAAAAATGAATTCCGTGACCCTCCAATGGAAGTGTCATCGCTTTCTGCGAAGTTGTTCATTACAAGCGTGCAAGTATTGCGAGGTCATTAAAAAGTTTACTTGTTTCCAAAGAGAAGTTAAAGTTCTACACAGTTGCTTCCCAGCGAACAAGTTTTTAGGCTTCTAATTTCACTCAAAACAAAAATATCAGATGAAAAGAAAAAAATGATTTCCGCTGATTTTCTTAATATATACGCATTGAGTTTCCTCAAAAGAATACCACGCACGTACTGAAATAATCTGGACCTTTCTCAATAGTATTCTTGGTGAGCGACATAATAGCAACAACAACGGAGCCGTTTTAACTAAAGTGCTGTCGACAGTTTCTTCTGAATAATCGTTTCCATAGCAATGACAAAGTAGCAGCGATAATATTCGTCACAAACACGAAGCTAATCTTGCGTGACAGTCAAATATCAGCCTGTGGAAAAACTTTAGAATGGGGAAATGGACAACGAAACTTATTCGCGTGTTATTGTTCCACAGAAGGTTCTCCTAAGGAAGAAGCGGAAGCTTTCTCTAATGACTCGAAAAATCCTAAGGATTTTTCGAGTCATTAGAGAAAGCAGTTAATAAAGAAAAAGCAAAACTTCGATCTTGTTAGAGATCGAAGCAGCAGTGTACGAAGTAAATCCCACAGGCCTTTTTTTGGGAAAAATTGGCGAAAAGTCGAAGCTAATAATTATGTAAGCACCCGCTGGATTTCTGCTCAGAATGCGGACTGGCACTTTATTTGCACGAGGATTGAGAAAGAAATTTGTTCGCTTTTTTGAAGAGTTGCAGATTGTAGTTGTTTTGGAATACTTGATGAGGAAGGCTGTTCCGGAGGAAGGAGGAGACAGAATAAAAAAGAAAGAGGAGTAGCAGGTTCGTTGTGTTTGCACATGCTCAATGAAGGGGTGCTGGAAATCGCTGCTCTTCTATTAAAGAAAGTGCAACAGAAAGTGGACGAATGACGGTTGCCAATTCACTGGAGATTTAGTGGCCATGGAAGCACCTGTAGAACAGCCACAGTGCTGAAACGCTGCGTCTGTTAGATAGAGATCAAAGAATCTGTAAGAGAGATCAACTGAATCGAATTTCTCTACTTTGGAGCGCTTCAAGAATTTTTAGAGACGAAACCATGCCAAATGTTCCTAACAAATAAATCAACAGATGCCCTAAAGGAATACAGAGAAAAATGTAAGAGCTGAGCTGTGTGTAAAAGTAGCTAAACAAAAGTCATGGGAAGACTTTGGTAAGAAATGGAAAATAAATATCAGGAAGGTGGAAAAATGTTCTGGAGGCTGTTGAAGAAGCTTAAAAATGGAGGAAAGGGTAACGTGAAAGGAATCAAAGATGATAAAGGCGACGTGAAAACTGAAGATAGACATTGTAGATGGCTGGAGTAATTACTTTGGAAGACGTAAATGAAACAAGCAGTGACAGAACAGGAGTAGAAAATTTCAAGAGAAATGCAAACAGGAGTAGGCAATAGTACTTGAGGCAGAAAAACTACTAAAAGCTTGAAAGAAAGGTCAGGTGGAGTAGATGATATTCGACCAGAAATGCTCAATTGCACAGGTAGAAACCTTTGCAGAGAATAAACTGCATCATTCAAAGCAAATGATCAGATCAGGACTAATTCCGGATGACTGGAGCAGAGCTCTCATATATAAGAAGGGGATTGAGGTTGACTGAGGAATTTTTGTACTATTTTCCAAGTAAAAGTTTATTCAAGCATACTTGAGAAGAGGCTAAGAAAAGTTGTGGAAGAGGAACTTGGAATAGATCAAGTTGGGCTTAGGCAAAAAAAATTGTCAAGATCTGATTTTCATTTTACGACACTGTAGCTGAGAATTTATAGGAATATTATAAAGATCTACTTAATTTTGTAGATCTTGAAAAAGCACACAACAAGGTGCACAAAGAAAAGCTTTTCAAACATACAATATTATAAAAGCTAAATGGAACATTATACGGAGCAATACATGGTCTTCATTTAAGTTGTAAGTCAGCAGTTAGAAGTGAAGGAAATACAGGAAGATAGTTTGATGTAAAATCAGATGTAAGAAGGTCTTCACTCACATTTATCCATTTGTATGGAGAGTATTATGAAAGAAATGGTATTAATAAACATGCAAATCAGCATCAGGAGCTAAACTTAGCTCTTTCTATGTGCCAGTGATGTCATACTCGTAATGTGTCCAGTTCATGTCTCGGAGATTATCTCACTAAATGGATCACAGTTGTACAAATCAGTAATGAAAAGACCAAAATTACGAAAATAGGCAAACACCTCAGCTGCATTTCGGCACAGTTTTTAGTGAAGATGATAAATTAAATATGGAAATAGACAACAGAATCAACCAAGTTAGTATGGGAGGAAGTCAAATGAATAAATTCATATGGA
This sequence comes from Typopeltis vanoorti, assembly GCF_054136105.1. NCBI lineage: Eukaryota > Metazoa > Arthropoda > Arachnida > Uropygi > Thelyphonidae > Typopeltis > Typopeltis vanoorti. The sequence goes on from NC_143554.1 coordinate 162,092,322, forward strand.
ATAAGAGAGAAATTAATCGGAACACTAAATTAGCTGTATACAAGGCAGTGTTCAAACCAGTTTTAACTAACGGATCTGAGTTGGGTTGGAAATAAAGCACATGATCAAAGACTCGAGATCACAGATATGAGGATTCTGGGAAAAATTAGGGGAGTGAACCGATGGCAGAATCATTAAAAACGAGGATATTAGGAAAGAACTTGATGTTGTCAGCATCCAGGAATGCGTTAGCAGAGCTAATCTCAGGTAGTATGGTCACTTTAACAGAATGGTAAATTAAAAGAAAGATTTTAAAAAAAAACTAGTTTTTGAAGACAAAATGGTTGGAAAGAGACTCAGAGAAAGACCAAGTTCTTTCTCTGAAAACTTTCTTTGACAAAGAAGTGCCGTAGCCGAACAGAATGCCACAATCTTGGAGCGCTAAGTGATAGGCTAATTGTGGATTAACAATCTTGCAGCACCATATGGTAGCAACCTGTCAAATTCCTGATACCTTGAGTATCAGGAATTTGACAACGATGATCAGCAGTGACGATTTTTTATGCTAATCCTAAATAGCTGAATACTAAAATTTGGTACTAATCCTAAAACCAATTCAAGCTTCATTAATCCCATCGGTTCATAGAGGCATTCTTTTAAATTGATTTCTCCAATGGGAAAACGGAATCACACACAAAGAATGATTTTTCAACGTGACTCGAACCTGCCATTATAGGTGAACGCATATTACGCTCCCACGTGATCCAACGGAACCTTCACTTCAGCAGTGAAGTTTCAAATGCTTCAGCTATAATGACAAGACGGATTTCCGACTGAAGGAGTTTCTTGATGTTTTCGCGAGGAATGATGCGACATGAGAGAAACCACGGCGTTCAGAGCGCTCCGTCACAGTGGCGGTAATTGATAAACCCGTCCGATCAGACTTGGAGCGCCGTGAGAAACTCATTTCTGGCTAAGAGTGCTCGAAACGCGGTATTTTTGCTTGCATGATTGAAACCGAGATTGAAAGGACTCGACGAAAACAAACGTCGTTAAACTCCATCGAGCCAAAGAGGGGTCATTTCAAGTCGTTTTGCCATTAAAAATGTCAAATTGGATCTCACGGACCTCTTCCTGAACTTTCCTCAGCTGCAATCGTCGAGCTCGTGAGACAGACCAGAGCTAAGCTGGTGCGAAATCCAATTTCGACGCTGTTCGTGGTTCGGTAGTGGCCCGATTCAAACTACATTGGGAATATTTCGATTAAAAAATCTGGTAACAATTCGAAATTTCGTTAAAATTCCACCAGCCAGAAGTTCCACGGCGTGATGAACAAGCTAACTGAATAGGGTTGAACGCATTTTGAGAAACTTCAGTTTGCGTTTGTTAAAATGCGTAAGATTCGGGGTTAACAGGGGCATGTAAGGAAAGCGAAAGACAGATCGCAGCAAAGAAACAAACAAAACAAGATGCTCACCGTTCTTCCGAAGACGGTTAGCAGCGCAGGTGAAAGGTCAATGGATCGCGCTGCAAACTTTCGACGGCTTCTGTGACAACCTTAACAAACAATCGAACTCGCTACACTTGCGCTTTTATATCGGCGTGTTACGTCTGCTCTGGTTCACGGAATTTCTCAGTGCGCACGCCGCCTCGTGATACGGAGTCACTCTTGTAAGGTTCATGGAGGATGAGGGATGAAGGGGTGGAGACGCAAAGTGGAAAACAACCTACAGGGTGCGCACTTGCGAATGATTTCTAGAAAAATTAAAATCACGTTCGGCGCTTCCCACACAAAATAAAAAATAAATCATGGGGATAATTTTTCTTTTTTTTCTTTTCTTTCTTCTTCTTCTTTATTTTTTCCTCCTGAAAACCTTTCGTGTTTTCTGAGTAAATGTGTGAAATTAATGCACGTGTTTCTTGCATTATGAGGAGGTCGGTGAATGTTTCATTCAACCTCGCAATACTTTGCCGGCCTGGTGAGATTGCATTCCCGTACGCTGACCAAGAAAGCTCTGTCGTACGTTAGAGTCGTCCAAGAGCTTCAATGTTCGTGAGAGTGTTCGACTGGTAGATGCTTTTCACCTTCCGGTGTAACGCCGTACAACACCTTGCTAGTTTGCAGAGGCCTGCGAATCTCAGTAGCTGACTGGGTATCGATGCTTCCCTTTCGCTGGATTTCATAAGAATCCTGCATGAGGACAAACTAGCCGATAAACACACGCAGTTATAGACAAGTAGCCGAAGGAACCAAGATTAATAGAACTAGCTTAGTTCTTTCGACTATAAATCCAAAGAAGGAAACAAACAAAAGACGTCATTTGGTGCAGCAGAGCCATGAAAGAGTCTCCCTAAGCCTGTTGTTTCAAATAGTTAATTGCTGTTGGGTGCGTTCATTTTAGTTGTCACTTGTCTCATCACCTGTCCTACCACTCGAATGAAACGCATCTTCAAATGTTTGAAGACCCACTTTGCTATCAACAGTTGCCACTTGCCTTCCGACTTAGTACAAAGCGAGTAGCACGTCGGCTGCATGGTTGCAGCGAAATGGCGATTTGCTTCAAGCTGTGCAAGCAGAGCTAAGTGAAAGTCAGTTCAAAAAGTTATCGAAAGACAGAAACGGAAATGCAATCCGTGCAAATTTAGTGAGCAACCAAGCCTAATAAAGAGGTCAAAGTACCAGTGCGGATCGGCGCTCGTAGGCAAATGAGTCCCTGACACCGGTGCGGTTACGTCATTCATTGCTAACTTAAACAGCGTGATCTGCAACTAAAAGAAAGAGAACTAAAAGATTCTGCGGAATACGCATCTGCTAAATAAGTTCCTGTTGATCACAGTTGACGAAAATAAAAGAACTTAAATCAAAAATGGAGAACTCTGGAAAACTGCAGTTTACTTCACGAACTTCAAATAAATAATCAAAATTTGAAATTTGTAGGTCCCCTAAGGAAACTAATTCAAAAGATGGCGCAAATTTAAGTTGATTTTACCAGTGAGGACTGCGAAACTGTGCACTGACTCCACAATAATGCGCATAATCCTAATAATAATAATAAATAGCTTATTAATTATATGAAGAGCCAAAGGCTTCAATTCTTCAAAGGCTTAAATAAATAAATAATAAATAGCAATTATTATTATTATTATTATTTTATTATATTAAACTATATTAATATAGAGTATATTAGATATACTGTATAATAGAGTATGTTAAATCAATAATAATAAATTGCCAAATTTAGGTGACACGAGATAGAAATAGGTCACAAGAGTTATAAAACACGTACTGGATGATATTATTGATTATATTAATATATTGATTATGTTGATGATATTAGTGATTTCTCCCCTCCGAAACGATCAGATGAACGAGAAAACTTTTAAGATTCTCCCACATATACAACCGGGCAGAGATAAAATAGCTTCGCCAACAAAACTTAAAGATATTATCATTTTAAAGATGGCAAAATATACTTAAATGAATATTTCGCCGCAGATACGAAACATCTGTTGCATTCACCAAGAAATATAATCCCACAGAATCTCCTAATGAGAAAAGATTTGCGCAGGCGGATAACGTGTGAAAGAGATCGCCAAAATCTTTAAAAATAACGAAAGCCTGCTTGACGTGCATGAATTTGTTACTTTCGGAAATAAATTGTTTGCGATGCTTTAACAGAATTAGGATTTTTTTGCATTTCAGCAATGAGCCTACTCTAAAAGTAATTGCGTTTAAACGTAAGAAATATAAGAGACAAAATGGATCTCACTTGCAGCCGCTATTAAAACTTAGATTATGATATTGATGTCTTATTACTAGCAAAAATTTAGGTTAAAGAACCAGATGAAAGCACTTATACCGGTTAGATGGTTTTGAAACTTCATCATTTCACGATTACAACGGATCTCGAGGGCTAATGGTTTTCTGCTCGAAGATCATTAGCAGTTAATCGTATTATGTGAGCTTCAGCAACAACAACAACAACAAAAAAAAGTAAAAAAAAGTGCAGAAGAGTAGGCTTGAAAAAGCAAAAAATTTATTCGGCTCCAAATTTTTTTAATGGTTTACCGCTCTGAATTAGAAACCATCATAAACAAGTACAGAAATCTGCTCAGAGAGTACTCGAACATCGACAAGAAGATCGGCAATTTGTTTAGAATCAGCGTACACAATGAGACATTGAACAATGTCAAAACAGTCAGTTAATGATGCGCCTGCTCTTATTTTGCGTTTATGTATTTTATCCCTTATGTATGTTGTTCTTGTCGTTCATGCTCATCACGTCATGTACGCTCATCGATTTGTGTAGTCTCTGTACAATTTGCAACTCCGACGAGCTTGTACTATTCGGGTATGAAATAAATAAAATTAAAATAATAATAAAAAATTAGAGATCTAAAGTGGCTTCAAAAAATGTCTTGCTAAGCCACCTGATATCATTTTCAACACTCTCCGTTCCATTCTCACCACTGCAGCACCATGGAAACAAGAAGACCAGACCTGCGCACAATAGTCCAAGAGGATTTATAGGAAGGCCATGTGAAGAGGCTAAATGACTTCCTTATCATTGCATGTTACGGTTCGTTTCAGTATTGCAATTATTCTCTAAGGTGTATTTGCAATCTTTGCTATATGTCCCTCGAACTTCAATTTCCTATCTACTAAAACTCCAAGATCCCTAGCCTGATCAATTTCTTCAACCATAATCCCACGAATATAATTCGACATTGGGTATATCAGTACACCAAAGTGCATGACTGCATTTATTAACATTGAAATGACAGCCATTTCATATGACCACAATTCCAGATTGTTCAAATCATTCTGGAAGTGCTGCATATCAATCGCATTTCTGATTACCCTGACTATCTCTGTATCGTTAGCAAACAGCTGTATGTCACGTGATATCTGTGGTACACTGGCCACTTTAAATTCGACTCATATCTCCATTACGCCACCTTTTCTGTCTATATCTGTCTTTCAGCCATCGCCTTATCCACGTTAATATTTTATAATCCAATCCCATATTCTCCAATTTATGCACCAGTCTTCCATTCTGTATCCTCTCAAAAACCTCAGGGAATTCTAAAAATATCGTGGTGTGGCTGTTCCCCTCGTATAACTCAACGGTAACATTATTACAAAATGTCATCACAAATATTACTTCCTATTAATGCTGTTCGTTGCAAAGTAGAGATTCTGTCAACACATTTCTGTATATGAGTTATTACAAATTATCCACAACCATTCCAGACAGAGATACTGATTGGCCAGTAGTTAGATACATCAGAAACCCTTGTGCAGTGGAATTATCTTACATTCTTTCCACTCTTGAGGAATCCTCCCTGTTCTGAGTCTCAAATTAGAAAGCCTAGTCAAAGGAATATCCACTTCAGCTGAACACTCTTTTAGCACCCACTGATATCCCATTTGTTCCTTTTGTCGAATTCTTATTCAGTTGGTGGAACAGCTCTGGTTCCTCTTCCACATACGCCTCAGTTTCTTCATCGAATGAAGAGATTTCAGTGAGTTCGATGTTGCGCATACCAGGTCGGAAAGTATTAGGAAAATGAGCGCTAATTAGTTGAACAATCTTTTCTGCATCTGCCACATGCACACCACATTAAAGATATTCTTTCTTTTCTTGCAGCGTAAAATAGAATTTCTTCAGCTTACAGAATCCATTTTCTTTACATACTCAGGCTTAGTTTTCTGTACAGCAATTGTATGATAACTCTTCTGGCCTGCTCCTTATAATATTCATAGCTGACGTAATCATTATGCACATGGTATTCCTTCCACATCATCTTTTTCTTAAGAACCTGATGATTAGTAAGCTTACACATCCATTTCATTCCTATGATATTTATTCTTCGAATTCTAGGTAGGAAACATTCGAATAATGCACCATTTATGTAAAATAAAAAATAATAAATTCCCAATACCTTTTTTGCCCCCAAAAGGAAAAGGTCAGGAGGTCTTGCTTTATACCGTTTGGAGACTGAAGGGGAAATTCAATCTCCAACGGTAGCCAATCAAAGATAGTTAGTCCAAGACTATCTTTGATTGGCTACCATTTCAGACGACATCCGGTGAAGGTCTTGAGTTTGCAGGACGAAAAACATGCATTTCGAGGAGAAAAATGCTCTCTTGCCCTACCAGAGATCGACTAATTCACAACTGGTGGGGATAAAATGGTTAGAAAATGTTCCTCTAATGGGCGACTATATTCGAACTAAAAACCCTTTCTTCGTATGGCCTAGCGCCATGGGTGCAAACGCCACTTCCAGGGGGGTCCACAGGCTTTTAACTTCACTGAAGTATTTTTAATGTTTCCAGTGCACCACGATATCTTCACCATCTAACGAACCATACCACATGGAAGAACCTCGCATTCTTCTCAGCTAGTCATAATTTCCCGGTTTGTAGTTGAGCATGCAATTGTAATTGGAACATCCATGAATTTAGCAACTTCCCAATCAGTACTCCATGAGAGAGATCATGGAATCATGATCCCTATCATCAATCGGAGGGACGTTCCACTGTATATTTGATCTTGTTAGACTTTACGGCACATCAAATGGCTTCAAACTCACTGCCACATGAAAAACCGTTACTACTTTGCAGTCTGTGGTTTCGACTCTGACTGGATTCAAGTCATCTGATACCACTAGCAGCACATCCCTTTTTTCTACTATCTTCTTAAAATTAAAATAAAAATTTAATTATTTTGCAACCAGTGATTCATTCAGGGAAGAACAGCTGAAAAAGCTGAAATATCGAAGTGGGTAATTCGTGCGAGATCCGATTAAGCGCAACAGAGTGAACACCCTTTGGTAGAGCACTCAAGGAAATAAATTCCTTTACCGTCGTCCACCTGCTTGCCGACGTTTCCATTACAGCTGGACGTCAAGTTTTTGGGAATTCGCTGGTTCACCTGAATAAGATGAGATCGTTTGGAAAGCGACTTCGTGTCTCTAATCTGGAAGGTGCTACCATCATGTCCACTGGGATTCGTACGCACCGTCTGTTGCTCTGAGAGTACACACGCTCTCCACCCTCCCAAGCCTGACAAAAACAAACCTTTCTTAGATCTTAACGTCAAGATTTTGTGTGTCACTCCGGAAACGGACAAATGTTATTCGGCTGTCGCCATCACATGCGACAGTATTTGTTATATAACCAAATTAAAACAAATACTTGCTGGTTTGAAGCCCAGATATTAACTCTCATAAACTCATGCAAAACAAGACGATCCCCCCCCCCCCGACAACAGTTTTGTGGACCGCATTCGGTAGAGGGAAGTGGAATGATTTCTTCCTCCCTAACCTAATACTTCATTCTATTCGTCGTAGAAAGAGGAAGTGTTATATTAGGGAAAAAGTGTTGGATTAGGAAGCTTCCCCATCACAAGACACGCCATGTATTCCCCATCCTTCTCAACGCTAAGACGTCTTCTGAATTGCGCTTCGCTAATAATGCGCTTCTAAAATCAGTCGGATGGGATTTTGCGATCTGCAATTTCCGTTTCCCTTCCACAGATCTGAACTGCTAAAGATTGCGTGATGCTTGCAGTGAGAGACGAATTTGGATGGAATACAATCGCTGCTGGAAGCTTGTTTCAGACGGAGATATATGCACGCCACCTAGTGGTAGCACGCTGTCATCCACTGCTTTATCAGATCATCTCGTAATTCAATTATGAGACGGGTAACGAAAACCTGTTTCAGTTTGAAGTGATTCTTCACCTGTTTGGTGTTTAGCCAAGCTAAACCACGGTTTGGCGTTTTATATCTCACTATTCCCCATAATTAGGACCGTGGCTAGTTTGCGACATGCACAGACACAGAAATGACTGCAGCTTGAATCATACCTAAATAAAAAACAGAAAACATTCATTTTTGCAGCTGAGGAAGAAATACTCTTCGTGTTGCTCAGAAGCATATGAATAGATGCCCTCGTGACGTTCATGACGTTGAACTGAAAGAAGAAAGACCGTTATATATATGTGTGTGTGTGTGTGTGTGTGTGTGTTTGTGTAATGGTGTTTTTTGTGTGTATGTGAGGTGATGCTGAAGGGCAGAGGCCAGATGCTTATCGACTTGGAAAACGTAGGACTGACGATTCTGCTTACTTCCTTTGTAGAAGAGACGGTCTTAGAAGATTTTTTTTTACGTAGAGGGATTTCGCTTGGCTTCAGTGTGAGGAAGTTGAATGCTGTTTCGAGATTTGATTGCGAAATAATATTTAATTCAAGGTCGAATCTAAATACGAATTGGCTGGCACATACGCACAATTCCTATTTTGAAGGACTCGCACGTTTTCTTCCCTTTGTTATCTGAATTATAGAATTCAGATAACAAAGTAATACGACTCTTTCCAAGAACGGCACTATCGAGAGTGGTGCCCCCCCCCCCACTTTATGCATAAGCGTGCCTCTAAATTTGATTTAGCGGTAGAGTTCTCGGAATGAGGGACGGATGCGAAGTTGTCAGAAACATTAAGTGTGGAAGCGTCCATCTACATTAGCAAGCTGCGATCCGAATTCTTCCACTTGCCGATGACAAAGCACAACGCAAGAACATTGCAGCGCAGCTTCCTCACTGAAAGCATTCCGATCAACCGTGAAGAAAAGTGCTCGTAGATGACCCACTAAAGTGATCACTGAAAGTTCGCTACCCAACATCCTCAGTTATCGACTGTGTGAGTCAGGAATGTATTTTCTTCAAGCAGTCGGATTCGTTCCTCTTTATTCCTTCAGGCTCGATGTTCTGTCACGGGGAAGTGTGCTACTTCTGTTATTTTCTGGACGTTTTTTCTCAGTGGCGTAAAGAAGGAGGTTCCAGAAGAAAGAAACCTTCCTCTACATGAGACTCACCTTTACTTGAAAAGCTTATATTTGTTGTTTGTGACCAAGGAGGGATTCGGACGAAGATCTTTCCAGCTCAATGTCCTTTGTTGCCGTGACTGTGCTAACAGAAAATGTTTGCAAACTAAAGTTCTCCACTTCAGTTGAGCGAAGTGGAGAAACAGTTCATAAACTGTTCCTTCATCATATGGAATAGGGGGGGGGGTTGAGACAGCCTTCCCGTGTCCCTCCCCCTCCACTACTGTTTCCTTGCGGTACATTGCTGGTGCTTCAGACAAAAGAAGCCCCAGAGATGAATCACAGACAACACGAAGCTAATGTCTCAAACAAGGCGTCCAAAGATTTCCTCCTGGATTACTCACAATTATGATGAATACAAAACATAAAAAGTTCCATGCCGGCTCGATCGTCGCCAGGAATAACAGGATCGCGTTGCTTGTTTAGGTGGAGGGCAAGCTTCAAAAAATATGTTACAGTCCCCTAATCAACACTACCTCAAGATATGTTCCCTAAATATAGAAGGGCTATCTAAATCGAAAGCCGAGGTCAACCGCAAAATAGTCAAATATAAAGCAATTGACGTCTTGGCTCTCTAGGAAACCCATGTGCCTGACACAGGCCTCAATGGGCTAAAGATCCCAGGACTCATTCTCGTGTCTTATAACTGCCACCTCAAGCATGGCCTAGCAACCTACATCGGGTCTGGTTTCAAGGATATAACCAAAAGTGTTCCTGATACAGAATACTCCATAGGTATTAAAGTTCAAAATATCACCATATACAATGTCTACAAACCTCCATCGCAATCCTGGCCTGATCAGATGGACCGACGTCCTCCTCACCCTGCTATCTATGTTGTTGACTTCAATTCCCATCACACCATGTGAGGCTATTCCTCTGACAACCGGAATGGTAATAATCTAGCTAATTGGATGGATACATATAACTTGTATTTGAATTATGATGCCAAGCAGGACGATGCCCTTTACTCAGCCAGATGGAACAGAACCTACACTCCAGATCTGTGCATAGTCACTAAAGACTCCAAAGATCACCCTCTACCATCAACCAGAACCATCCTTAACAGATTCCCTAATAGTCAACATCGTCGTACATTAATAGATATTGGAACATCAATCCCAGTCATCAGCGGAACACCAATCGTTAGATGGAATTTCCGCAGGTCCAACTGGACTGCATTTCAGAAACAAATCGAACAAACCATTAGAGCAATTCCACCCACTCCCAATTGCTCTCCTAGATTTGTTAAACTACTCAAATCTGCAGCAAAAGCCCCTATCCCTAGAGGCTACAGAAAACAATATATCCCATGTTGGAGTAGAGAAAATGAGGAACTCCTAGCCAAATATGAGGAAACTGAAGATCCAAGTATTGCTAAGGAGCTCATATCAACCCTGGATAAAAACAGAAAGGAAAGATGGATCTCAACCATCAATGAACTCGATTTCGTCACATCTAGTCGGAGAAGCTGGTAACTTCTGAGAAAATCAGGTGGAGCAGAGCCAACAACACACAAAACAACAGAGATAACTCCTCATCAAATCGCTAACCATTTATCGAAAACCTCCAAGATTCATCTCAGTTCTACAAGTCTGTACAAGTTTCCACCAGACAAATCCTGAAGATGGAAACCGAGCTTCCTGAACACGTACACCCAGTATCTCTGGAAGAGGTACAAACAGCCTTAAAACTTACCAAGAATGGCAAAGCTGCAGGAGTGGATGGTATACTACGTGAGTTCCTAAAACATCTTGGTCACCATGGCCAAACATGGCTGGCTGCCCTTTTCTCAGAAATCATCATGACTGGTAAACTCCCAAAGCTGTGGCGGGAAGCCAAAATAATTGCCGTGCCCAACAAACCAGGGAAAGATCCAAATGATGTGAAAAACCTGCGACTTATCTCCTTGCTTTGCACCACTTTTAAGCTCTTTGAAAGAATTCTCCTTAAAAGAATTTCACCACTCATCGAAAGAGCACTGCCGACTGAACAAGCTGGCTTCAGGCCAGGAAGAAGTTGCTGTAACCAGGTCCTGGCCCTGACAACTCAATTTGAAGCAGGCTTCCAGAAGAAACTTAAATCTGGAGCCACTTTCATTGACCTACCATCTGCTTATGATGCTGTCTGGATCGGGGGCCTCCTCCTAAAACTAGGAAATATTATAAAGTGTAAAAAAACTTTACAACTTTTTGATTCTATTCTCTCCAACAGAAAGATCCGGGTCCATATTGGCGAAAAAAAGAGCAGGCCCAGATTCCTTCACAACGGTCTTCCTCAGGACTCTGTGTTATCCCTTATACTTTTTTAACATCTACATGTATGATCTACCTCATACCAGATCAAGCAAGTATATGTATGCCGATGACCTAGCGATCTTACATCAATTTACCTCCTTTACCAACCTTGAATACAGACCTGAACACCCTGGAAGAGTACTTTAAGCAGTGGTACTTGAAGCCAAAGCCAACGAAAACAGTGTCCTCAGTATTCCACCTGTATAATGCAGTGGCGAATCGACAACTCAACCATTTTTTCTAGGGAAAAATAATAGAACACGAGCCTCACTCAAAATACCTTGGGGTGAGCCTGGATAGAAGCCTAACCTATAAAAGGCACATCATCAACCTCTCCAATAAAATTAAAACCAGAAATAATATCATTTCGAGGCTTGCTGGAACAACCTGGGGTTGTGGTGCAGAAGTCCTAAGGTCGTCTGCACTAGCCCTCGCATTCTCTTCAGCAGAATATTGTGCCCCTCTCTGGGAAAGAAGTACATACACTAACATTATAGACACCCAGCTAAACTCTACCATGCGCACAATTAGGGGGACAGTGAGAAACACCCTCTCTCCTGGTTGCCTGTTCTATCTAACATTGCTCCACCACACATACGAAAAAGACAAACCTCGATTAAGGAATTTAATGAAGCAGTGAGCAACCCACTTCTTCCCCTACACCAGACTCTTATAAATCCACCTGGTCTTCGCCTCAAATCTAGAAAGCCTCTCTGGTCCATGGACGAACTCTCTTCAGCTGCACTGCCATAAATATATGACATATGGAGAGAATACCGGTCCACCAATCTCCCAACAAACGGCTTCCTGGTAGAAGATCCCTGTGCTCCGCAGTTTGGATTTGATCTTCCTAGGAAAATTTGGTCATCAATAAACAGGACCAGAACTAGTCAGGGCAGATGTGGCTATCTTCTACATAAATGGGGACTGTCAGATCACTCTTACTATGATTGTTCTCCCATGGCTCAGACGATTACTCATATTGTGTACGACTGCCCAAGGCGTCAATTTCACGGTGGTGGCCTACAGAACATCCACAAAGTGACGGATGCAGCCTAGAATTGGTTTTTCAGCCTGGACTTTGACTGTAGTTGGTGTGGCGGTGGTTATGGAGGAAACAGAAGATCACGGTCCCATCTCATCACGAAGACGTTATTCTCGTAGTCCTCGTAGTCTCGTAGTCCTCGTCATGGTATCAACAGAACTCCACCTCATGTTAGAAGATGATGATGTAAGGTGAAATGGGCCCCTCTAATGGATCAAGTTTTCTCACACAAGATACAACTGCTCTCTAATTAAACCTAGGATACAGCTACATTTATGTTGTGAAGTGTTGTGGGAACATGTAGACTTGTCATACTTGTTACAGTAGGACAATAATTGTCCCTGGCTTGATCATGACAAGTTACTTTTGCTTTATTTAAAAAAAAAAGGAAAGACTTATAAAGCAAGTTGTGCCTTTTATGTAATGAGCTTTTATATGTTAAGGTTTTCATCATTTGTTGCTGGAAATTGTGATTGTACTTTTCACTTACCAGCTCCATGTAGCCATAAGCATAAATAAATAAATCGTATGGATTGAGGGGAAAGCCTTTAATGTGAAATAAGAATTTCACTGACGAAGAGAAGAGAGTAAACATTTACTGTCTTTGAGAAAATACCCAAATGTGAAAAATAACTGAGGAAACGCTGCTTTCAAGATGACGTCAGGAAGACAAAGCTGTTTTACTGAATTTGACCGCAGTTCTGAACTCAAAGGAAACTCTGCAAAGAAGAGGTCCAACACCACGGAGCAATCAATCGAAAATCGTCGAATCAGCATTTGTGAGGCATTAAATTTACGAATTGCCCCGCTAATTGCATTTCAGGTGAACCCATTTTCTACGTGCGTGCGAACTTGCTTGCAGTTTTAAAAGGCTTTCCTTAAGGGTTTGCTTATACTTTCTTTGATTGAAAACCAACTGCTATCAAGAGAAATACTGGGGATTTCGCTTTCGTCAGTACTGTTTTTCCATTGCAGAAACGATAGAAGGAAGGAAATTCAAATGGCCCGTACAAGAAACGTTCCGGTAGAATCGTTGGCCACGTAAGTTAGGGAGGAAATCGAAATGTGAATACAGAAGTCTTATTAATCCACCGATTTCTTATCCTGCAGCACGTCCTCTACTTGTAATCACTAAGACACTGGCAGTGAAAACTCTTTGAGAACTTTCTGAGCATCATTTAAGACGTCATGAAAAGAAGTCTTTCATTAGTGAAAGGCCTTCTCTAATTTTTGAATCGCATGTGTTTGAGGACCCTTTCTTTAAATAAAGGAATTAATCGCCGTTCTAATTTAAAGATTCTTCATCAAACCGACTTTGCGAACGAAGGAAAAATAACTTTATGCCACATTTTCTCCTCAACAAAGTAACGAGCGACTGTAAGAAGATTCACGACACAAGTTCTTCCCTTTCTTTATTGTCTTTCCATCCGCTGCTGTATGTAGGACCCCCCCCTCCTCCTCCTTAACCTTCCAGTTCTGTCAGTGTTTAAACCAATGTCCATCCATGCGAGATCAACCCTCCATTTTGTTCTATGGCGATCTTCCCTTCTCTTGGCATCCACTCAGTGCTTAATTTTGTCCACCTTTCGTCTGGCAATCTACTAATACGCCCCCCTTCCACTTATGTGCTTTACAGCACTTCACAATATCTTCTAGTCCAGTCATCTCTCTGATCCTTGCAGTTCTTATTCTACCCCTTTTTTGTTATGTGGAGCATTCTTCTCTCCGAGACTCTTTGGCCCACACTAAAGGGCAAATGCTAAATCACGTGAGTGTAGACTAGACGTGAGGCTCTGCTCCTGATATCTCCTCTTGCTCTTCACGGCCTGTATAAGCGAATTTATCTGATTGCACAAGGACAGTAGTACATGCACGTGTCACACGATGGGATGACATAATCCTCGTGAAGCTGCAAGCCCCAAAAGAGAGTCGACTTTAAAATGATTCAGCAAACTGTGGTTGATGCACCAACATGAATGTTGTTTTTGTCATTCAGCGTATGTTTGAGTTAAAATCGCATTCTTTGTCTAAAAGGCATATTTTAGCATTAATAGTACAACGTATTCTCAGATATATTCTCAGAGAGAGAGAAGATGATACTTTTTGTCAACATATTTTATTTCTTACATAATTAATCCGATGATGTCACCGTCACACTTTATTTCATGAAATAAAAGTATCAGTTTGATTTTTCTCCTTCATTACGAAATGCAAACTGAAATTCTACGGAATAATTGATTTCCTTCTCAAGTTTCATTAAGGACATTTTCCCCTGCGCGTGGGTTTTGAACCCATTAAAGAACGGCGACTTTCCCACCGGAAAGAGGAATCATTTATTAAGTTTATTCTCTTCTTTTTCTGCATCCGTCGAGGCTCCAGAGGGAAGGCCATCCCTGTCCCTTTCGGCGCCCACATCAGTCACGCCGGCACATTTTGTGTTCTCTCGACGAGAAGGCGAACCTCTCACTGGCGTTAAGCGAAAATGCACTGCTCACTCACGCAGCGATGCAGCATTTGAGGAGGAATTAATCTTGTTTCTGTTAGTTGAGAGGAGAAAAAACAAGAATTTCCTACGCGAGTGTTGCAGCGTGTTTTCTTGCTCGTCCGCTGTCTGTTTAACGTTCGGTCGCTTTTCTCTTTGTCGATCTCTGTGGCGATGCGAACCTCCAAAACCAAAATCAAAACACTCGGTAATCTGCGTAATCATTACCACGCGAGTCACACAAATGACGAGGAGATGTGATCGTATTGCATTGCTTGGAGGGTGGACCTTTCTAATTCAAAAGCAGGAAATACCCCCCCCCTAGTCAGCATACATTCGATAATTGGCTGTTCTCATTTAGATTTACTTCCCTCCGGTTTCATAACTTGGAACACGAAATATTTCCGATCGTATTGGTAAGTCAACAAACCTGTGCGTTCTGATAATCGGCTTCATAATTTGTGTGTGTGTGCGTGCTTTCAGTTAGATCGATCTATTAAAGCCAAAAAAGACAAGAAATCATTGTAAGCAGACTGCTCTCAAAGTTTCTTCCGCTCTCTATCCATAATTCAGTTTTTATAATAAAATATTAGAAATGCCAGTAAATTAGAGTTAACTTTACATCAGTTAAGCGCTTCATTGTCATATATTTCCAGCGTTTTTTTAAGTGTTTTTGAATTATTTTCAAGTAATGATGAGCACACTGAGGTTAGAAGAGGAATGATTTATTAAGTCCGTCAACACACTTGTTTCGGTGAGTTTGTTTCGCCAAGTTAAAAACTCCACATTCTTAAAAAAAAAAAACTTCTGGTCGTCATTGGACCAGCCAAACAACCTCCTCTTAAAAACCACTGCGATGCTCGTCGGCTTCTTGACACAATCCGATTCTCGTGCTTTCTACTACGAGAGTTCCGTGCTCTTTTTCCGACTGAAAAAAAAAAAAGCATTTATAAATGGCCAGCACAACTTATTTAAAAAAGAAATCCACGGCCTGTCCTCCCACCTTCCCCAACTCTCTCTGCGCTTGGCGGGAGGATCCTCCTCGAAAAGAGGAAAAAATTTCTGTCATCCTTCACTTGTTGATGGCAGCAGGCGGTTCGGATTTCCTTAGTTTTTCTTCGAGAAGTGCGCACAGAGAGAGAGAGAGAGAGAGAAAGCTTACTGAATAACCATCCGACGTTTAAGGGAACTCGTCTAGACTGCAGAAGGCGCTGATTATTTGTTAACTTGCGTTAAAAAGAAACGAAAAGAAAATGAAAACGATTTTCTTGGAAATTCCTTTTCGGGTATGCTTCAGCCATCAAGAGAGAATATGCACCCCCCCCCCCCAACTCGGTTTTGGGCTTTACAGCTCAGTCAGTGTTGATGCCCTATCACCGAAAGGACCAGGATTCGAATCTAATCTAGAACTGGAAAACCTTTATAAGGGATTTTTCATCGGAGGTGAATTAGTCGGGGTCATACGGAGGTGATTCTCCTCCTCGGAACTCGGTCATCAATCCTCGATTACACACACTACCGGTTAGCCTTCGTTCTTTCTTTCGGTTGCAAATCGAAACAACTTGTGTTTGAGAGATTGCACAAACGGATCGCAAGTGGACTGAGCAGTGAAATGAGTGACCTGCTTTTCTCCCTCAGTTCCCCGTTTCACTTCGCTTTTTCAGGCCGTGATGGTGTGCAGATGTTCCTCCTCTGATTGCTTGCAACTTTTTTGCGGAGTTCGTTTTGGGCGGAAAGTTTCAAACCAAAAGCGGAAATGAATCGCAATGCGTTAATTAACTGCTGGATCACGTGACCTGGTCACACGAACAGCGGGTGGTGGGGAGAACGGAGTGTGCACAGTCGACCGCACTGTTACTGACCAGCTGACTCTCCTACGGCCGCCTCTTCGGCTTTACTTCTTCCCATTCATTTTTCTTCGTGGCAGATTGCAAGCTCCGAACAGCCCGGCGCGTTTTAGCTTTAATTAAGGAAGGAACTAGAAAAGATGTGATTGCGACGTCTTAAAAATCTTTGTGCCCCCCCCCCACGCCCTCGAGTTGACCGATGACGCCTCAAAAAAGTTTTTTTTCTTCTTCTTCTTATGCAAAGCGCATTTTAATCCAGAGTGGAATCGAACGCGGAAAGGAAAAGTTTGTGAACTCTGAAGAAACGAGCCGTTTCCGTCCAAAACCCAGAGTGGGTGGGCGGCAAATCTCGTTAACGGGATTATAGGATGAATGTTGCCATGTAAGGCAACATTCATCTTATACAAGCGCACTTCCTGCGAGTGTAGCCAGCGGTTCTTCCGAGAAAGCTTGCACACCTTGCGGGATTCACGTGGTCATGGTTCGGCAACGAGGTCATCCCCTACGACATCTCCCGTGGGCAGACCAGGAGTGCACTTTTGCTCCGCTCTTCCGAAAAGTTCCCAGCAGAATAATGCAAATATATATAATATGTGCCCCATACAAGAATGGTCGCGAGACGTAGGTCTCTTGGGGGAGGGGAATAAGATCGAAGAGGTTCTCGCATGAAGCGACTTCACCAGTAGTGGACGAAAGCGGTGTTGAGTACGAGAAAGTCACGTCGAAGTGGAAAGTTCTAAAGGAGCAAAGAAACCTCCGCTCCTTTCGCCAACCCCATAAGTCTTGGTAGTGGGGGGGAAGGGGGAGTTTCGCTGCATACTTTTATACGGCGTGTCAAGAAAAGGTTTCGCGTTGTTCTCTTTCGTCACGTCAGATGTGAGGCATCTGACGTGACGTTTCTTCCTCGGTCAAACAACCAAGGCGACGCTACGACAGACGTTCGATCGCAACGCGCCGTTAGAACCGTCAGTGTCGCGTCGCCGAGCATTAAGTCTAAACTCGCAGGAGAACTCGACAATTTCCGAACTGTTCGTCCGCATGTCTTGTTGTTATGTAATTCGATCCTCCACGTCGTAAACGATCAAATACTTTGTCGTCTCCAGCCCCGGACGAGAAGATACTCGGACTGAAATTCGTGCAGACGTTTCAGCCTAATGAGCGTCTCAGAGTGGGAAGGAATTCCCGCAGGGAAGTCGCAGGATTAGAAAGCGTTTCGAGTGACCGCAAGTAAGATAAGTTTCTTAATGACTGCTTTAAGATTCTCTCTCTCTCTCTCTCTTCAGAGAGGGTCAGAGAGCGAGGCAGATGATCTTTCAATACAGACAGGCTGCTCTCTAAAAGTGAGCGGAAACAAAACACTCGGAAGGATTCTCTTCAGAGGGAGCTGATCTCCTCCCCTTAAGCCAGTCCCTTCTCTGTTTAAATGAAAGGCGATTCTTTATGAAAACCCGCGCGACTCTCCCCCCCCTTTATATAAATGCAAATCCCACGCAGGAAAGGGTTGTTAACCTGAGATACACCTGTGGTATCGTGGGCGGACTAGAGGTTCGCTGATCCGTGAACCAGACGTGACGATCTTACATTGTAAAGCCTTTCCGAAACATTCAGTTCGCGCACCCACATCGAAAAATTAACGCGCAACCTGCTGGCTGAAGAGCGATATCGCAGTCCACTGGGCCAAGCACCGGCAAATGGAAAGACCTTCAAATTGTTTAGTCCGATATTAGAGTACTTACCATTCATTTGAAGAACACGCTAGAGAAAGGGACTCAGTCCGTTAGGTTAGAAGATGAGAATATGATAGAAGGATGGAATATGTGTGGAAAGTCGTGTCAAAGCTTTTAACCGCACTAAGACTGTTCTCGACTCCGACAAGTTCACGTTTAGAATTTTATCGTTAAATGGGAATGCCAAATTCAGAATATGCCGAATTCTTAGAAAAAATTATAACAAGACCAATAAAAATATTTATATCAATACTTTAACAAACTTTCTAGCAAACCAAAAAAAAAAAAAAAATAGGACAACGGCAGCTAAGTTATTTTTTGTCAAATTATTATTAGACGAAACTAAACGGAAACCAAAGAAAATGCCTTCAGCAGAAGTGATGAAGGGTTGTGGAGCACGAATGAAGTAACTTTCATCCCTCACATCACATCACACCGATCCACTAGGAGAACGCTGTCCTTACCGCTATGTCGAACTGATCGGTGAAAAGTGACTCCTACTATTATTGCTGATCCTTCACATTCTCCCTCTTTTTTCTTCCCGAATTCTTCGCTCTACTTCTTGGAAATCCTTTTTTTTTTTACTATCCGATGTTGCTGACCACCATCACTGAGATCGATCCAACGTCCTTCCGCTGCGCTTGCATTGCAGTGCGACCCGTCGACATCAAAAAAGAGGGACTCTGATGCCGTATACAACTAATTCAGCGCTTGATTCAGCAAGACGGAGGAAGCATCAATCAGTTAGTGGGCTCGCCTGTAACGTTCAACGCCGTAGTAGGAAGTCAGCTTCTCCATGATCTTGTGGGAGTGGCTGCTGTGCACGTATAGCTTCCGAAGTCGCCTTGGCATTCCACTACCCAAGGCTTGTTGCTTGTCGGGTAGTGGCCGTATGTGTGTGGTCCCGTGATGGATGGCTCCGCGATCTCTGGCGCAGAACAAAGAGATTCGTTTAATCACGAATCCTAAAGTCTCATATTTTCCATCATAACTTGTTGGGCCTTTCGAAGACCCAACAAGTTCTGATGCTGTAGATGCATCATTTGATAACAAAAATAAACTAAATGAAGTCTGACACACACACACACACACACACACACACACACACACACACACACACACACACACACACACACACACACACACACACACACACACACACACACACACACACACACACACACACACACACACACACACACACACACACACACACACACACACACACACACACACACACACACACACACACACACACACACACACACACACACACAATGTAAATATATCAGCGTTTCTCATCACCGTGCAACAGGTGAAAAACCCACATGGAAAATATCGCCCTTCTTCATTCAAAAAAAGGAAACGCAGGATCTCTCAAGACAGTTAAGGAACTACGTTCTGTGATAATCCTTGCTTAAACATCGTGTCAGCGACTCTCAGAAAGACCGCTAAGAGTGTGAGTATGATTAATACTTCATAAAACATTCGACGTTTCTCGATGTGGGATACAAAAATGGGATCCCCATGAAGCTCTAGATGAAATATGTTCAGATCAGGGATGAAATATGCTTAAAGATTAGGGAGCGATAGGAATGAATCGGATCTTGATAGTAAGGATGCTAACCTGGTTCCGACGAGGAATATCATCTTTACTTTGGGTACTCCCAAGTCTAATTTATCCGTAAAATGAGGATTTCTCATCTCTACTCTTGGGCTCCACTTCCCTAATCCCCAGAGATGCTTTAAAGGTCAGACATATAGGCATGCCCAATCTGCATGTGGTGGCTTCATCATTCTTGCTCGATGTGGTAATAAAGTACACGATGATTTTTGTTCTGCAAAGAAATCTGATGCATTAAAATGTGAGGAAGACCAGCAAGCATTCTCTTGCGCGTGATGAAACGGGAGGATGAAAAAGTGATAAAAAAAAAAAAACTGGATGTGAAAAGGAAGCTTGCCGCCAGCCTACACCATCCGTCATGAAATTCTCTTGCGCCGAGAATGTGTCAGTTAAGAAACTATCAAAATAGACACCAATAGACAATATCAGCCGACTCGAACTTTTCCGATAGCAAGTGCTTCTCTTTGGAGGGTTTGATCGCAAGAGCTGTTACGGTCTCAAATCTGAAATCATGAAACGGGAGACCCTTCCCATGGGTTATTCGTCAAGCAGGAACTGAGAAGAGCACTTTTGCTCTCCATGCCTGTAAATTAGCACTGACGATACGACATCTCACACCATCATCCATAAACTCCATCACAATGCTTACCAAGGAGCAATTTACGATCCCATTGAAGAAGGTCACGAGAGGTCCAAAATTTACAAACATTTACCATCTTGTCGCTCTAATCGACTGTTTTTGTAAGATCTTCGAGAACAACATGGCCAATACCTAGTAGTAGTTACTGTAGTAGTAGTTTCTAGTTACTGCAGAAACCAGACAGCAAAGATATCTTTCCCAACACATGCGGCTTTCGTAGAGTGAAGTTGGAGCACTGCGTTTAGAAACACATGTTGGAGATTCATTCCCAAAAAGTGAGCAACTGATCTCTGTTTAAGTTTATAATCTAGGTCTCAGGGGTCGTCTTCCTCTTTTCATTAAGCGTTTTTTTTCTACTCAAATCTTTCATGTCTGATTGAAACACTTTGCTTTAAATTACCCTCGATCATTGAACACCTCCCAGCATACTGCAAATTGCTGATTGTGACAATTATGTTTTTGACTCTATTTCATTTATTTAGAATGAGAATCGACCAGAAACTGAATCCATCTGTTCATGAGTAACTTCAGTGATGGGTGAAGGTTTTCATTTTTAAAAAAAAAATGTCTGTATACACTGTAAATGCTCTTTTCGACTGCTTATTACATACAAAACACATATAAGCTGGGTTTAACTGGTCGGAGGTTTTTTATATTGTAATGTAGTAGCCTACTAGTTTCGCCGACTTGACTGTTAGCAGCTTCGTCTGGGCATACAAGGTGACGAAGCAGCTTTAAAAAAGATAAACCTTATGAGATCCGAGTAGCGTTCAACCCAATAAAGACAATCCGCAACCTGTTAAGGTCCCCGAAGGACAAAAATGCTTTCTATACACATCCTGAAGTTTACACATTCTCTGCTCTTATGGTTTAAATTATATCATTATATCGGACAAACGTCTAGAAGTCTAGAGATAAGAACATAGCGGGGACGTTAATAACAGTAGAGAAGACAATTCTGGCTTGGCGCTCCATTTTTCTAATAGCAATCATAGCATCGAATGGGATAAAAGTACTGTACAGTACTTGGAAGAAGATTTTCGTTCCCAACATCAAAGAAGCTGCGTTAGTTATCCGTTCAAGAGGTAGCCTGTACAGAAACCAAGGGATGATCCTTGGTGACATATTGAAAAGTCTCATAGGATCACTCAACAGATCGGAGTTCAATTTTGCTGCCAATTATAGATCGTACATGTATAACAGACTGATAACATACACGCTCCATGCGTTTTATTTGAATTTAGATAATATTTCACATTCGTTTATGTTTTAACTGATATCCTTAGCTTGTTTTTTTTTTTTGATCTTTTTTAAAGCTGCTTCGTCACCTTGTATGTCCAGACGAAGCTGCTAACAGTCAAGTCGGCGAAACTAGTAGGCTATTACTTTACAATAAAAAAACCTCCGACCAGTTAAACCCAGCTTATATGTGCTTTGTATGTCTGTGTACACTTTTCGCAGGAAATGCAGTCTTCACCCAACCTATAAATTAAGGATGGAGAAAACTGTTATCCCGCTGAAATGTTTTTAGGACTCATTTTGGACAGAAAGCTTGCATTTGTTGTCCACATTCAACTTCGAGAAAAGTGCAAGCGGACGTTGAACATCATTCGCACTGCATCCTCTACAGAATCGGGTGCAGTTCGATTTTCTTGCTTCGCATTTATCGCGCACTTGTTTGCTCTAAAGAGAACAAGTTTATGCTTTCGTTATCAGGATATAGGAAGAGCTTTTGGCGCATTTCGCACGTCGCCATTCAGTCTTCATGGCGAAACAAAAGAACCAACGCTCTCTATTCGGAGTAAGCGCTGTCTCAAACTGCGCACCAAAAAAATGAAATAACCTTCCTACTTGGACTATCATTGTTTATCATTGTTTTCTTGCTTTGTGGAATTCAATTCGACACTCTTCAGTCCGTCCTCATTAGCTCTGATATGCTCCTGAATGAGATTACAAGCGAGGATACTACTGTCCCCGCCCCCAAGTCCTGTTAGCTGCCTGATCGTGGCAGGGGATCATTCCACTGCGTCCCGCTAAATGCCAACAGGTGGAAAAAAGAACAGCAGGCAGCAATAGCAGCAGATGTCTTGTTATTAGTTACGAAATGGTTGCGAAACTGCGGTGCAGAAAGCGAAGGGAAATCATGCCATGTTTCGTCCTTTCTATCTTCGACTAGAAAAGATTACTTGAGTGAAAATTGCAGAATCATTTCTAGTCGAAGAGAGAAAGGACAAAATGGTTGGATTTGTTACTAAGGAATGATTGGGGAAAGAAATGATAAAATAATACTTTTGACCTGAATGACAATATTGATGACAACCTTTATTATATATGCACTGACAACAACCAATTCGGAAAATCATGAGATAGAAAAGGCATTTTATCAATTAGAGGAACTAATACTATCAGTTAAAGGCAATTTGATTATAATGCAGTGATGGGAGACGACATTAAATCTAAAGAAATTGGACAATTTGGACTAGGCTTGAATGCAAGAGGACAACGATTCTCAGATTTCCGTAAACAACATGACCTTATAGTCGGTAACACGCTTTGTGAAGTACCAATCGAAGATGCCATGCACGTGAATCACAAGGAGATGTTGAACGATAACAGATTGATTACTTACTAATCAAGAGAGATACAGAAACAACTAAAGTCTTGTTACAGCTATCCTGGAGCTGAAATAAAGAATAACCACTCACTTGTTATTGCAAAATATAAAATAAAGGGCTCACCTTAGTGAGTATGGGAGGGGCGAATCCGAGGTACCTGATGCTGGACCCTGCCTTATTTCATTTAATATACGCCTGTTATATTTCTTTCCCAATCTTACCTATTTTACTTTTCTTCATATCTTGCAGTTTGTTTAGCCTTACTTAGTAGGCTAAACAAAGCAATGGAAAACCGCTTCTGTATATATTTTGCCAAGAAAATCTCATGAACAGAGGCTTAAGTTATTGTGATATAGTGCTAGAAGATGGGACACCCAGGACGGAAGGCACTGAAATGGGGAAGAGCAGAGAGGAACTTCCAATGAAGTTAATAAGAATGATGAAACGAGATTAAAAGCCTTCTGGAAGTTCAACTTCTGATGGAGTTAATCTCAGAAGAAGAAGCCTCCGCTTTATTCATTTACATAAAATGCGAACATGGAATGTAAGAAGCATCTATCAAGGTAAATCGGAACTGGTGAAGAAAGAAATGAGAACTCGAGTTAAGATATCAGGAATCAGTGAACTGAGATGGACAGGAATAGTCACTTTGATACCGATGATTTCATGATATGTTACTCTGGCCATGAAAACCTTCGAAGAAATGGAGTAGCATTCCTAGTTAGAAGATAATACACAAAATACATTTTGGGTTACAACTCAGTGTCCGATAGAGTAATTCTGATCAGAATAAAGGCATATCCAGTGAATGTTACATTCATACAGGTGTGGAAAATTTAGTTTAATTGAGGAATGAAGCAGGAGAAAGGCTGTTAGAGTTTTGTGTTTTGAGAACAGTTGCTTTATTGCAAACACTTGCTTAAAACAACATAAAAGATGATTGTACACATGGACTTCACCTAATAGAGAACACAGAAATCAGATCGATTATATTGTTCCCAGGAGGTGGAGGAGTGCTATCTAAGCAGCAAAAACGCTACCTGGAGCAGATTAGGACAGATCATGAATTATTGATATCTGAAGTTAAATTCAAATTAAGTGCTAAGAAGAAACAAAAGGACTGTATCAGATTTCATTTAAATCCCATAAATGGAGCATTTAAAGTAGAAGAGCTAGGGGAAGAAACAAACTGTACAGTCAGGAAAGCAGCAAAGAAGGACACTAAATTAAGCAATGAAGAAAGATTGCAAATGGTTGTCAGAAGAAGCTACTCAAATAGCAGAGGAAAGAAGAAATCTGAAACTTGAGAGAAACAAAGAAAGAGTTAGACAACCGAGTGCAGATTTCCAAAAACAGATTAGGAAAGATAAGGAAAAACATCAAAACAAAAGGTGCAAGGAAACTGAAGAAAGCAATATTAGAGTAGAACAAAAGATCATGTTAGAAAAATAAATGATGTTACAGGGAAGTTTATCCCTAGATGAGGAGTTGTAAAAAGTAATTCTGGAAAATGTCTGATGGAAGAAAAAAAAGATGGAAAGAGTGTGTAGAGGATTTGTACAAGAAAGATAACAATATTGAAGGAGCATTAGAAAGGAGAGAATTTGTTGAGGAACCCATCATAATGAAAAGCGAAGTGATATCAGCAATGGAACAGCTGCCAAAAGGAAACGTTTATGGAACTATTGGTGTGTCAGTGGAATTATTGAGAGCATCTGGGGCTGAATTAGTGAATGTATTGACTGAAATTTGTCAACAGGTTTGGAAGAAAATATACTGGCCTAGAGATTGGAAAACATCAGTATTCTTCCCAATTCCAAAAAAAAAGAAAAAAGAAAGAAAGGAAAGGAAAGAAAGAAAAAAGAAAAAAAAAGAAGAAAGAAATCTCAGAGATTGTTATAATCATAGAACCATCGCTTAATTTCACATGCGAGTAGAGGAGTTATGCTGAAAGTGATCTAACAAAGGATGGAACTATATATGAATAGAAAAATGCCACAAGAACAGGCAGGCTTCTTTAGGAGTGGTAGAAGAACTAAAGACCAAATAGCAAGCATGAGATGGATTATGGAAAGAACAAGAGAATTTCAGAAGGAAGTATTCATCTGTTTATTGATTATAAGAAAGCTTTTAATTGTGTGGATCATAACAGACTGTGGGTTGTAATGAGATCAATGGGAATACCCGAACATCTCATGCTTTTGATAAGAGAACTGGATGATAACCCAAGAAGATTCAGTAAAAACCGTCTTTGGGGAAACGGACAGGGTTCGAGTGGAAAAAGGGGATGCGGCAGGGTTGTACTGTCGCCCTACATTTTTAATATTTATACTGAATATGTTACGAGAATGGCTGATTTAGACAAGGATCCAGATGGAATTAAGATTGGTGGCAGAAAAATAAATAATTTAAGACATGCAGATGATACAACCCTTATAGTAGAAACTAAGAAAGATCTGGAGCGGTTGATTCTATCGGTTAAGACGGAAAGTTACAAAGCCGGGCTTAATTCAAACATGCTCAAAACAAACGTGATGGCTTCTGGCAATTTAAATGGATTTATAATAGCGGGAGATAAAATATAAATCTTTGAAAGTTAGGATTTACTGGGGTCCAGAATCAGAAATGATGGTAAATGCGTAGATGAAATTAAAAGAAGGATAGTCATGGGATAAAAAGCGATGTTAAACACGACAAAAATTACGAAATACGCTGTGAAAGCTGGATTATTAAGAAGAAAGCAAATTGATTCATTTGAATTATGGGCGTAGAGGAGACTATTAAGAATCTCGTGAACGACCAATGAGAAGGTTTTAGAGAATGTAAAGACAGATGCTTTCTGGAGGCGATGATCGATAAACAGATAAACAGAAGTTGATGACTCTGGATATGTTATATGAGCTGATGACTCATTGGAAATGTTGGGGAAGATTGAGGGAATGAGAAGACCACAGAAGGAATGGACAACGTAAAAGAACTTACTAACTTGAACTTCCAATTATTGAAAGAAAGGACAAGAGGCCGAGTGGGATGGAGAGCCCTTTTCCCTCAGGATCACCAAGAGTCAAAAAGGACTGGATGGCACATAACAACAAAATAAAACCAAACAAAATACACACAGTGCCGAACTATTGAAGACGTGGGGTATAAAACACCATTTTTTTTAAAGAAAAAAGAAAAGAAAAAGATATATGCTTGAGATGAATAGTGAAAACGGCTGGGCGGTCATGAAGGAAATAATTAACAGTTCAGCAGACAAAGCGTTGCCTTTCAGAAAACTACAACCGTAGTTTTCTGAAAGCGGTGGGCCCAGATTAACAGTAGAGCGAAAAAAGTAAGGAGAAAGAAGACCATAGAAGACAAGGGACAATACCAAAGACTAAGGAAGATTACAAAACACAATGGAGAACTGGATACAAGAAATATGTAAGGAAATTGAAAACATATTGAAAACAGAAGCAGCTGACATGTATCTCGAATAATTGTTACGAATCTTTTTGATCATAAATCAAAAAGTAAAGTTGTATGAGACAAAAAAAAAAAAGAAAGGAAAATTACTGTAACAAAGAGATGTACAGCGGAGAAAATAGGAATAGTGAAATTATCGAACCAGAATACGAAGTTAAAAAAGAAAGATTTGGACCAGAGATACTGGACGGAGAAATGAAGACAGTGAGTAATGAATTACCTATATGAAAAACTGTACGAACAAATGAAATATCAGCTGAAATTAAAAAAAATAATAAAATAAAAAGAATCTGGGAGATGCGACACACGAAGTCTTATTTGAAGTGATTGGTTTAATCTGTCCAGAGAGACAGGAATGCAGTGTATGATTTCTATGAAAGATACGGAATGCAACGGGCTGTAAGAACTATCAAAGGTTAAGTTTACTCAGTCATGCCTGAAAAATCGTGACGCGCAGAATAAAATAAAAAAGTGAATGCTATTTAGATGAAGATCAGTTTGGATACCAAAATGGTAAGGAAATTAGAGAAACAATGCCTTGAGAAAAAATAGTAGATCGAAGTAATTGAGTAAATAAAAGCTAGATGCATTGCCTTTATAGATTTGGAAAAGACATTCCATACTGTACAAGCTTCTTCTAATATTGAAGGAAGTTGGAATACACTGGAGGGATAGAACACCAGTTAAGAAATGGTATACCAACCAGAAAATCAAGAATCGAATACAGGGAAATGAAGCAACTGCAGAAATAAAGAACGGAGTATGACAACTTTGAGCAGTGACGCCCTTATTTTTCTGGAAATAGAGACTGCAATAGAAAGAAGGAATGAACGGAGTAACTGTAGGTGGAGTGCAGATGTTGAATGAACAAGATTAAAAACAGGTATTATCTAGGATGGATAATGTTTCATATATTTATAAACTTCAGTTAAATGCACAAAAATGAAAAAATAGAGGCGGACTCAAAAGGCAAAACATGTCGGATAAATAAGTGATTAGAGGTAAGAACAATGAACGTGCTTTTGGAGGAGCTGATCAAAACGATGGAACATGTAAGTTGGATATACGAAGAATTTCTATGGCTAAAGAACTATTAAAGAAAAAGAGATTTTTTTATTACAAGTAGGAAACGTTTATGACATACAGAAAAGATTTGTAAAAAAAAAATGTTTGAAGCACAATCTTATATGGTTTTGAGATTTGGACTGTTAACAACAAAAGGATGGGAGAACATTGAAGAGTTTGAAATGCACTAGTGGAGGGGATTGCTACGAGTAAATTGCAGAGAAAGAAAGAAAAAAATGAAGTCTTGCGTGAAATAAAAGAGTGCTGATTGTTGAATTTCATCTTTCATCTTCTGGAACACGTATGGAGACATAATGAATGGATTAAGGTATTAGAAGGAAAGATACACAAAAAGAGAACGATCGAAATATACATTCTTAGAGGAAGTATTTTAGGTTAATCGGGAGAGGTTAAGCCAGATATTCGGATGACCTGAAGAAGGAATTCTACATATAAACAGGACTGTCGACACACACACACACACACACACACACACACACACACACACACACACACACACACACACACACACACACACACACACACACACACACACACACACACACACACACACACACACACACACACACACACACACACACACACATTTCATTGCTCCTAAATAAGTTCCTGCCAATAGTAATTGTTTTTTTTTTTGTTTTTTTTTCAGTATCTAAATATTATTCCCTCAAATCTTAAAATGTCGTTTATTATATTATCTTATTCTGAAAACAACAGTCTTATTCTCAAAAATTTTATTATTATTATTATTATTATTATTATTATTATTATTATTATTATTACATGACATAGCTGAAGAGTCCAAGAACTCATCGAGGGAGGCACTCTACACTAAAACTCTCCATCTCACCCAGTTAATCCACCATCTACGCAGAACCTCTGCGACGTCTAATTAAAAGCCTATGGAATTCACCCCCCCCCCCCCACATACACACACATAACTCGAATTTAACTTCAAATTTAGAAAATAAATAAATAATTTTAAAGTCTGACAAACAAACAAATGAAGGAAAACTTTTTGTTAATCCTTTTTTTGCCTTACAAAATTTTTGGTCTCCAGTACAATCTTACGCACACCCAATCGGTTCACACAAGAACCCCTTTTGCTCTAATGCTAACGAGCATCCATTGTTGTGTCTTGAATAAGCTATGAAATGTGTATTATAAAATATTCAGGTCACAACCTCAAATACAACTAGGGCAGAGAATATGGAACGTTGGCAATAGGACAAGTGTAAGCTGTTTACAAGTACAAAACACTTAAAATTTAGGAATTTCATGAATTTGTATAATAAGCTTTTATTAAGTATTAAGTGTGAACCAGTTATAGAGATCCATGTAAGCTGGCAAATCCATTTGAAAAAGCCAGTCTCTAGTACTAAATTAGCAAAGCCTATGAGTCAGGGTTCAAGGGTCACTTTTGCCGTCCTGCATTATGGAAAAGAAGGGAGGGAGAGAAGTATTGGAAAAGGAAACCTAAGCGTCTTCCAAGAAAGGAGAGTAGACACACGTGCGAAAATAAATAGAGGGAGTTAAGGTGATCGACGTTAGCACACGCGACCGCGTTGGCGCGAATCGCGAAGTTCGAGATTTGCCGAGAGGAAAGAGTTAAACAAAAAGGGCCTTGCAAGCACGATTCCAGATCTTTTTTCCTGGATTCCTGGTTCCTGATCTCCCGGAGAGCGGTCGAGCTCGTCGTCGGAGGAAGTTCCTGGCTTATCGCGGAAGGCATTTGGATCGTCTGTCGTAGCTTTGGTATTGGGCCAAGCTATATCCGTGCACTGGATAGCTGAGCGACGGACAAACCAAAATGATGCCGTTCCAATCAAGGCGATGTCACCTTGCCAACCCTCCAGTTTCTCGCGGAGATTTTACTCGCACAGATCTTCGGAAGATATCCTCTAAAGCGACTATATTGAAGGCCTTGATGACCAGACAAGGCAGGAACAAGTCTTAAGAATTCAAGGACAGACATGGTAATGTAGATTTTTGAAATACTAATTCCAGTTATAGAAGAGTGTGAATTCCTTGTGAGGACATTCATATTGGACTGAACTTAAGGGACTGTAAGAGTAGCCTACAACCAGGCATAGGTCCGAAGCAGTGTTAAGATTTGTTAGCCTACGAGGCCGAGTAGATATCTGATTATATTAAACTTAATGTGTAAATTGTGCTATTGTGTTAACTGATGGCCACGTGTATCAGAATGCCATGATGATGACCTATGAATTTTATACTTCATGATTGTATTAGTGTTATTTGCAATTTAGTATGTGTGATTAGTACAAATTAATTAGAGCCTTTGAACTAAATTGAGTGCTACCATATTAACCTGTTTGAATTGTATTATTGTGTATCACCTTAAAGCTCATTAAATTGTTTCATTCATGTACTTGCCTGATCTGCTTATGTTATATGAATTCAAAACTACCGCTCATAAAATCATCAACGAACTAAGCGGGATAAACCCATGAGTATAAATATATTAAGCGAGCCACGAGTGTAAGAAAGAAATAAGCAAGCGGAGGGATAGGATTAATCTTGATCAAATTATCGTTGTCTCTTTGAAGGGGTCACCCTGAGCAAGAATCCTTTCTATCCTAGGTATTAGCTGGCGCAGCAAAAGAAATAAATGTGTTAATACTTATAGGGTGAACTCCATCAGATTGTAGTGTGATAAATTGACGTTTAGAGCATAGAAAGGCCAATATGACTGCAGAGATCCTAAGAAATATATTAATTTGAGAAGGGACAAAAAGAGTTACGTACATGTGTGAGAGAGAAAGGAAAAATAAGTAAAGATTAGTGGTGAGCTTGCTATAAGAACGAGGATAGGATATAAGGAAACAATTATAACAAATGGCGCAAACGATAGGATAAAAGAAAGATATAAAGCAATAGAAGTTAATCTAAACGATTAGAGTATAAACAGATAATAACACCATCATCAAAAGGGAATTTCAACTACTACACAAAACCGCTACTAACAAAGGATAAGCGTGCTCCACCTCACAAACTACGACATGAAAGTTTCATCACCGATTTATCTTGTTTCTGAATGCACCCAAAAGGAAAGCAACTAGCATTTTGATATACTGATTTGACATCGTGTATAAAGTCTATCTCCAGATGACCATTTCTTTATTGTCTGCATCTAATATTTTGCGTGCAGAGAAATTTAATTTGTGCAAATATCACACGAAGAAGTACTCCACAGAAGATTTCTTGTGTAGAATAGTGTGTTGTTCGATCAACAAATAAAAAAACACGTGCTAGCAATAAATTATGAAAGTTTTCAATAAAATAAGTATGATTCCTCACATAATTCCTTTTTGGGGTGCTTTCCAAAATTATTGACTGTAAGTTGGAAATTGTGAAAGCAAAAATTGTGCGCACAGTTCCTAGACGCGTGAGCTCCCATATTTGACCGATGTGGCTTGTACACGCGCACAACTTGAGGGAACTTCTGAAGTGTTCAAAGTTCGTTTATTCTCCATGAAAGCTGTCAGATGTTTTCCTAAAATCTCTGAATGATATATGGGGATGCTGATTGCATTTCCATTTTTTTTTTTTTTTAATTTGTCTTAGTGTAAAACTCTGGTCAACTGCGAACCTATTTCTTTACAATTCTGCTTGACATTCACCCTATACAATATTATAGGGTGAATATAGCAACTGTTATGTTCTTACGAGTATATATAAAAGAAAAAAAATGTTCCCTTCTTTCCCAATTTTTGCATTGAAATTATTATAATGTGACGCCTCCAGGGAGTCCAAAGACTCATCGAGGGAGGGCAGCTGCTGTACAACTCTGTCTCCACCACTCAATCCACTAACTACGCCAACGCCATCCACCACCGCCACTAGTATTTCCACAGACAATCACAACCATCCATGCCCAAGGCGGGATTCGAACCCGCAGCCTTTTGGCTGGAGGGCGGATACGCTAATCCTGTTAACTACTCGGACAGCCGAGTGATTAATGGGATCTCCTAACAGGCTCATTATATCGTCTTGAAGAATTTTTTCGAGGACTGGTTTTTCATAGAATTCATCTTTTATTTCCTCTTCTGCAGCTTATGTGGGGGTACGTACATTAATGAATACCGCCCAGAACCATTTTGCTTGTAATCTTCAAATTCAACCAACGAGAACCGAAATTTTTCCTGTTGAATGAAACCTGTTCCCCGTTCATGTCCATCTGGGTTGTTTCCACCATAAATTAGAAGATGTCGGTTTTACTTCCAATTACTTTCTCTTATCCATCCCGCCGGTCGCATCGCTGCCACATTCATTTCACACTTACTCACTCCACGGCGAAAGTTCATGAAAAAAGTTTCTCACATACTTGGAATTCATCCTGTGCTGAGCCCGAAGACCAAGGTGACTTATTTCTTCGTACTCCAACTATGCTAAACGGAATAACCTTCTCCAAAACTATCTTACAGTCGATCCTTTAAAAAAATGATAAAAAAACGGGGGGGGGGGCGAGGAAATATTTCCGAGCCTTTCTTTAGATTTCTGTCTTCTGGTGGTCGTTCATTGTTTGAAACAACCTCTTTCCGATAAATCTCTCAAAGAAGAATTTTTTTTTTCAGTCTTCATTCACTCATTCTTCTCTTGCAGCAGAAACTGTTCCTTTTGGAGGGTTCGATGTTTAAAGAATACGTAAAAATAATAATGGAAAGCGGGAAAACGATCCTTTTTTTTTTTTTTTTTTGAATGTTAGTTTGGTGTTTGAAAAAGTCAGATATTAGGAGATCACACGTCACATCACTCACTATCTTTCACTCATTCACTCACTGTCTCTCCCTGCACGGATGGAACGCGTGTAAGTGAATGGATTATGCACACGAGAAAATATTTCTTTATTTTATTTTTATTTTTTTGGAGAAATGTCTAGAGAGAATTGATCACAACGCGAACTACATTACAATTCTGTCCATAGGTGGAGCCACTAGACAGATGCATTTCGAAGAAATTAATATCCATGTAATTTACTTCGCAGAAATGAAGACATGTGGCTCTTTATTAGTTACTTTTACAAACAGACTGAGAGTTCACTTTTGAAAAATGCATTTCTCTGACATTAAATTTCTTTATTATTAAATCAGAATTTCTTATTCTGATTTAATAATTAAGAGATCTATTTAATAATTAAGAAATCTGCCTGGTATCTGAAGAGATCTAACCAGTCCGAAACAGCTGTCAGGCCAGTGAAACCTTTATCAAATCCACTAATAAAAGGCGAATATTTGGACGCACTTGAGAAGAGGTCTAGTATTCTTTTAAGCAGCGCAAGCTAAGGCAACTCCAATGCCGAGGATTGTATCTTCTGGTCAAAATTACGAAACTTTCATAGTTTCTGCATACATTCTGCTTTGAAATAATGTAGGATCTATGTTTATTAAGTGGATATTAAGGTGTTTGCACTCCTTAATATCCACTATTTCTATATAATTCATGTTGGTTTTTCTACTCTAGCGGGTGCAATTATGAATCCATCCATTACAGACTTGACTTGAACTCAGGCGTGTCTTCGGCAGAAAGGGCTCAGAAACAGTAGCGACGTTTGTTGTGCATACTTTTACGATAAACAAAGACAATCCAAGCATTTCCCCTTATCCCTTATGTAATTCAAATCTTATTTTGATATTTTACGGGAAATATTTAATTACAAATCATATTTAATAAAGGATTTTAATGGCCATTAATTATTTATATTTACTTCCTTTGTGTTTATTAACCCCAAAAGTGAGATTGTCTAGCTCAGTAGAAGTGGTGTTTGCACTCCTCAACACTAAATCGGCCAAACATAAAACGTCTAATCGCCGACTAGAGGAACTTTTACTAAGCCTTTTTTACGACCGGTTCCTGAGGTTAATCGATCTCTAGCAGGCAAGCGATTTTTTTCTCCCGGAAACTCAGTTTTTCATCATGTAAACTCAAGAACCCACACTATTTCAGACATTAAACACATAATATTAAGGTTAGGGACCACGAGATGGCGGCACTTATTGAGTCGTATCTTCACTGCAGGCTACTTAATTAGTGATAACCTTGGGCAAGCTATCTTTGATTGGCTATCATTGGAGATTGACTGCTCACTCAGACTCAAAAGTTAGAATAGGGCTGAAACGGCCTCGCCTACTCCGTATGCAGGAACAAAAAAGCATTAGCTGAATTTTTTTGAAGTGAAAGGTTTACTTCAATGTGCAAAAGTTTTCCTTTTTATGAGATAAGGGAACACGTTTTCTCCCTAGATTTAATTTAATTTTTTTAAAGTTTCAGATTATATTTGCCAAAATTCTTAAACTTATATACCACACACACACACACATATATATATATATATATATATATATATATATATATATATATATATATATATATATAATCCAAGAAGCAGCCCGTCATGGTTATATAATGTACAAATATTACACATACACTGAGAAAAATAGTTCCTACCTTTGGAAACAATTCACCACGTGCCTCCCTAACTGAATTAATCAATGATTTATTGATTACCGAGCCACGAAGACTTGGATCCAGTTTACTGTATAGTGAAGTCTACAGTTCATCTCTGAAAGTCGCTCAACTTTTATTCTTTTTAAAATTTGTACAAATTTTCCTTTTCGCTTTGATATTGGGTTTTAATCTGATCAAAACTCATCAATACGGATATCAGCTATCAACAGTAACATTGGTAATGAGAGTTAACATTGTTTCTTATTCCTTCTGTCTTCTTTCATGTGAATTCGTGGCATCTTTATGTTGGAGCATGTTGTCAGTAATGATGGCTTCTCCCTGTTCTGAACAGAAATCCAGTAGGTGGTTAGCTATTATTATTATTTTTGATATTTTCTACAAATTTTCCCGAAACTTTTCTACGTGTCTGTTTTTCATTTGGTAATCTGTTGTTTAGATTTTCAATAAGGACCAAGTTTTCCTTTATCTTTTTGTGACTGCTTTCTAAAATGAAGGGAGGCCCACGAAGTACTCAGCGTTCAGACTGCGAGCAGGCCCTTTGAGAACTTAATGAGCCATAGAATTTCCATGCAGAATGATTTTACGAATCACAATTGACTTCTTCCCTGTTCTAACTTTCGTCACCTTTCAAGATCGAAACTAGAATTCCTCAATCCTCCCCCCCCCACTTTCCTCACACTCTTAAGATCGCTTTTGTGGTCGATTTCTGCAAATAGTTTTTGTTTTTGGCGCAAAAATTGATCGGAGCCTGTCAAAGAGGATTACAATTTTTCCTTTTTTATTTTTTCATACATTCGTGTTAAGTGTCACTGTCCTCAATTCCCTACTTGAGCGCTAGGATTAAGACTTTAATCCCAGCGTAACTTCAGAGTTCTCGTTATCTTCTAGCAAGTGACTATCCGGACTCTACACACGAGTAGATTTGCTATTTAGCGGTAATTCGCAGGTCCTAAAGTGTCTAAATTCGGAGACTGTCGATCTTCCTTTAGTGTAATCTTAATGTACACATCTCCCCAGAAAATCCAAACTCTAAAATTAACACAAATAAATAATGAAAAGAATATAATGAATTTTATTTTTTAATAAATATAAAAAAATAAAAATGCTCAAATGAAACAAAATTATTTATGCTGAACAATTACAAAATAATTATCTGATTCTTCATAACTGCTTTAATGAGATGAATGCTTCACACCAGGTAGGACAGAAAATCGAGGAACACTTTGACAGTGCTGGGCGAATATCATGTCTGGTATCCTTTCGATTTCTAAACTTCGTTTTTACACTCACTAATCCAGTACAAAACCCAGATTCGCATGGAGAGATGGTAGCAAATGGGATTAAGGCCATAATAGCGTTACTTGCCAAAACTGAGAATTCAGCCATTTGGGTGAAAACCAGAATTCATCAAAATTTTGATTGCCTTAGCAAAGATTTGCTCCGTAGTTCGATGAGATCATCCTTCTTCTTATCAGCATAATCTATCAAATCCAAATTGTGATATGTACAACTTCGACAAGCTGGCCATAAGCGAAAGCAATGCTTGTGCCTCCTCCAGCACTCACTACATTAACTCTTCGCCTTTAATTAAAAATAAATTCACCTTTCCCAAAATGAATTAATTGTAATAATGTACAACTAAAAGATCCTTCACACCTTCTTGGGACTCTGTCTGTACCTCCCCAAGGGGATACCCTCACAGTTTGGGAAACCCTGCTGTAGATGATTATTTGTGGCCAAAATGCTTTGGCCCTCCTTGATCCCTTGACATTTACAGTATGCTAATTCGTCTTTGCATTGCATCCCCTGTATAAAATTAAATCCTGTCTACGCACCAGCCACTGATCCGAAACCTTGTTTTAACGGGTTTAGCGAAATA
Source organism: Typopeltis vanoorti (assembly GCF_054136105.1). Classification (NCBI taxonomy): domain Eukaryota; kingdom Metazoa; phylum Arthropoda; class Arachnida; order Uropygi; family Thelyphonidae; genus Typopeltis; species Typopeltis vanoorti. The sequence goes on from NC_143554.1 coordinate 162,128,388, forward strand.
GGCTAAATCACTGATTGGCTACCGATGAAGATTGAACTGCCCACTCAGTCTACAGAGCTGGATAGGGTATAAAGGCCTTGCCTACTCCCTATAAGGAAATAAAAGGCGTTAGCTAATTATAATTATAATAACGAACTAGGCAACCGAATAACAGATTCGTTTTCTTTGGTGCACATTACGCACGTCATTCCTCAGCTCTTCTGGATGGATTTCATGCATTTGTTGTATTTCTGATGGGAACTAAAATCGTGGATCTCTCTCTCAGCTTTGGTCTCAATGCTTGCGTTTCAAAGAGTAACAACCTGAAAATTTTTGTTTTTTTGTTCGAATAAAACTGGTCAACTCGACGTGACGAATTTGGATAAGAGGTTAAAAATACCTTACCAGATTTTTAGAAATCAAAAAATATATGAATATTGAATTAGTCTGTCAATATGCATTCATCTTGAGAGAACCGATAGCAAACTACATGGGAAATTTTAATTACTGTTTTAAAGCCTTCTTCTAAGTCTTCGGCTTATAGACGACATTGAGAAAGGCAATCTCAGCAGGCATAATGGAGTCCCCCTTTCCCGAGTACTGCAGAAAAGATTTCCTCAATATCTTAATTTCTACTATTAACCGACCTAAACTACTGCAAGGACATCTTCGAAAATTTTGCATTATGCATTTTTCAGCAGTTTTTGAGATGTCACTGATAGAATGGCCTTCACGAGTGTACAAATTTGTGGGACAACAAAAATAAATAAATAAATAAAACAAAATAAATCGTATAAAGCCTTTTTATTCTTCAAAGGGAATAAACATACGAAGCTATTCTATTCTAGTACTCACTAACTTATGGAAAATCAGCATTGACAGTCAATTTCCATCCTTAGCCATGATCAGTAGCTGAGCGTGACTTACGGCTATTCATGAATTTCAAAACATCTGGGACCTATTACGGCAGATAGCTGCTTCAGTTTGGTGTCCTAAACCCTCACACTCGTATTTTTGTCTGAAACGCAATGAGTGGCATGGCTAATTTTTATTAAAATATTCACCAATCTGCGTTTAATGCGAAGCTGTGTCAAGATAGATTTTTCGAACTTCATAGGAGATCAACCGTTCCTCTCCTGGCAATAAACGTGTACTAGCCTATCGTTTAAACATAATATTCATCTCTGAATGAACGATCGCAATTGCATAAATGCAAGAGTAACTCATGAAGCTGGCTATATGCCCAATAAAGGTTCTCACTCTGAGGTTCCCACAAATTTTTCAACCTGTACTCATTGTACCTAATCAATTTTTTTAATACAGCCATATAATAATAATAATAATAATAATATTTATTATTATTATTATTAAGAGAGACATCCAGGCATTAGGACCTCATCGACAGAAGCTATACTATTCGCACCACCTGCTACGCCTGTTCTTGAATTTTTTCTTGAGCACACACACAACATCCATTGGCAATCCATTCCAACCACGCACTATTCTATGAGAGAAAAATCTAGCCCTCACCCCTTCTTGACAGAATTCATTCTCAACTTGCATGGATGCCCTCGCCTCCTTTCCCAACCATCTATAAAATAAAAAATTCCATCTACTGAAATTCTGTATAATCCTTTCAGAGGTTTGAAAGTCTCAAACATATTAACCCCCTCTTTTTCCTGTTTGCTAGTGTCTACAAATTCCCTTTACGTCTTCATAATTAGTACTCCACAATCCTGATATCATTTTTCACACTCTCATTTGCACTCTCTTTCCATTGTATCAGAATCACCACGGAAACCAGAAGACCAGACCTGCGCACAATAGTTCAAGTGAGGTCTTATCAAGGCAATGTAAAGAAACAAAATTACTTCCTTATCTTGAAACTTATTTTGACATTTCAACTTCCTATCTACAAAAACTTCAAGATCCATAGTCCCATCAGGTTCTTCAAGCAAAATACCATCGGTGTAATACGACATTAGATATCTAATCACACAAAAGTGCAGGATTTTACATTTATTAACAAGAAAATGCAGCCTATACAAATTATTCTCATAAGCAATGCATATCAGCAGCATTCTTGATTACCCTACCTGTCTTTGTATCATCAGCAAATAGTTGCATGTCTCGCGTCAAATCTTTCCCAATATCATTAATGTACAGATTGAATAACAGTGGACCAAGCACCGATTCTTGTAGTACACCACTTGTTACCTTATGCCTTGCAGACTCAGATCCCCCGTATACCATTTTTTGATATCTGTCACTCAGCCATCCTCTTATCCATGCTAATATTGTATAACCCAAACCTATTTTCTCCAATTTATGCAGCAGTCTGCCATGCTGTATCCTTTCAAAAGCCTTAGCAAAATCCAAAAGTATCATGGTGTATTCATTCCCCTTGTCTAGTTCAATGGTAACATTGTTATAGAATGTAAGCAAGTTGCTAAAACATGACTTTCCCTTAATAAACTCGTGCTGTTCGTTGCAAAGTAGAGATTTTATGTCAAGCTATTTCTGAATGCGAACTTTTCCAAAATCTTCACTACCACTCCTCAGCTTCTGATTTGGTGGTTAGTTGGATACATCGGGTCTTTGCACCACCCTTGTGAAATGGAATTACCATACATTCTTTCCACTCCTGCGAAATCTTCCCTGTTCTGAGACTGAAATTATATAGCCTGGACGAGGTAATGTCTATTTCAGCTGAACACTCGTTTAGTAACCATGCTGATATCCCATCAGTTTCTATTGCAGAATTCTTAGTTAGTGTAACAGCTCTAGAACCTCCTCATATTGTGAAGACGTAGCGGTGAGTCGAATGGTGCATATACCAGGTTGATAGCTTTTAGAAAATTGGCTGCTCATTAGTTAAACAGTCACTTCTTCATCAGTTACCCGCATACCATATGCATTCAGTAGAGTTATTCTTTTAAATTTATTCTTTCTTTTATTTGCAGCATAACGATAGAGTTCCTTTAGGTTGTCTTTAACTTGCAGAGTCAATTTCTTTTCATAGTCGGACGTAGCTTTCCTTACAACACTTGTTATTCTTCTGGCCTGCTGCATATGATTTTCATAATGGACATCATCCTTATGCGCACGGTATTAATTCTACATCATCCTTTTCTTAAATCAATTGCTTAATAAGATTACACATCCATTTGAATCGTAACCTATTTATTCTTCGAACTTTAGGAACATATTCTGATATCGCATCATTTAAGTATTTTTAAACCCTTCCCATGCCCAGATGATATCCTACCCATCCAATAACCGACACTCTGGCACAGAACCCAGCATACACCATAATTTCCTGCTTTCTAGTTCGACATGTAACCTTTTCTGATGGAATATTCATGAACTTAGTCAAATCCCAAGAGTTTTAGTTTTGGGAAGAGACAGAATTCAGAGGGAGCCAAATCTGGGGAATAGGGTGGATGTTCCAACATTTCATAGTGAATATCCCTTAATTTTCCCAATGCCAAAACACCTTTGTGGGCAGGTGCATTATCCTCATGGGAGATGATTTTTTTCTTCTGCAAACCGAGTATTTTCTCACAGAATTTTTCGTCTAGTCTGCTTAAAAGATCGGAATAATATTCCCCCGTCATTGTTTTACCCTTTTCAAGATAATTAATAAACAAAATGCCTTCAGCACCCCAAAACACCGATACTATGACTTTCCTGCTTATGGAACCGACTTTGTGTTCTTTGGGGGCTGAACAACAGCTTCTGTCCACTGTTTTGATTCTGGTGTGTAATGGTGAATCCGAGTCTCATCCATAGTAATAAGTCGACGCTCAAAATAAATTTTATTCTTGTTAAAACGCTCCGAGCACTGTTCGAAGATTTTTATGCGAGTGCGTTTTTGATCTGCTGTGTGCAAGTGCGGCATCCATCTTACGCAAAGCTTTTTCATCTGCAATTCTTCATGCAAAATATATCCTAGCCCTAGACGTTCTTTTGAAATGCCTAGTCTCAGCAATTTCACGCACTTTGACTCATCATATTGTGCACTTGATCAATGGTTTCTAGTGTTGTTACACTTTTCGGACGTCTTTCACGTTGATCATCTTCAAGGCTGGTACGGCCACGTTTAAACACGGCAGCACATTTCTTAATTGTCCCCATAAACTTTTGAACTTCGAATGAATTTCTTTTGGTGTTAAACCTTCTTTTACAAATTAAGGGGATATTAAATCCCACATTGTTTTAAAACCGAATAAGAAACCCAAAGATTGGAATCAGAGTTTCATGCTGAATATAGTATGATAAACTATAAAAGTATCGGCGATTACTGGCGTCAGCTAATGCAAGTAGTACAAACTCGGGCAACTCGCAGCAAAGGTGAGTAAAGTTCTGATCGCTATTCTTGGTATTTTCCAGAATGTAAAACACATTTCCTAGGAAATGTATGCTGTTATTACATTATGGAGGGAGGTCACTACCCAGACCGGTTTCAGCCTTTATTGAGGCTTCATCAGTGAGTAGCTAGACCAAATTAATACCAAAGAGTATAGCGAAAACTTATATACTCTGTTATACGAGTTGTCAAAGAAGTGCAACCCATTAAGTTACTTAAATATAAAGAGCCAATAGGCTTCATTTCGGCGATATCAACATTATTTAAATTAAGGGGATATTAAATTCCACATTGTTTTAAAACCGAATAAGAAACTCAAAGATCGGAATCAAAGAGTTTCATGCCGAATGTAGTAACTATAAAAGTATCGGCAACTACTAGCGTAAGTTAATGCAAATAGCCCAAGTACGTAGTAGTACTTTGTTGCGAGTTGCCCGAGTTTGTACTACGTACTTGGACTACTATTATGGTTTATTATACCATATTCAGCATGAAACTCTCTGATTCCAGTCTTTGAGTTTCTTATTCGGTTTTAAAACAATGCGGGATTTAATATCCCCTTAATTTAAATAATGTTTATATCGCCGAAATGAAGCTTATTCGCTCTTTATATTTAAGTAGCTTAATGGGTGCACCTTTTTGACAACTCCCATAGCAGAGTATATAAGTTATTTTCTCTATACCCTTTGGTATCTATTTGATCTAGCTACTCACTGATGAAGCCTCAAAAAAGGCTGAAACCGGTGAGGAGGGTTATTATGAGTTCGCTCTCTTAAGGTTTTTGCCTTAAGGGAGCAATTTGAGTCTCCGGGGGAAAGTGTTTTCCGGCACGGCCTGGTGAGGGGCTTTGTTGGTGAATGCTTTTCTTCAGAATGCTTTTATTCGGAATAAGAGCGGTTCTGCTCGGTAGTGGCGTGGTGGGCCATCATTGAGTGGAGCCAACGCTGAGATGGACGGTCTTTCGCCCACAATTGAGTGGCCTAGGGATCGTCCGAATTTTTAGAGACGGCTTTACTTATTCATAAGGCTGAAACCGGTCTGGGTAGTGACCTCGCACCAAAATGTAATAACAGCATACATTTCGTAGGAAATGTTTTTTACATTATGGAAAATACCAAGAACAGCGATCAGAACTTCACCGCCTTTGTCCGAGTTTGTACTACGTACTCGGACTACTTGCATTAGCTCACGCTAGTAGTCGCTGATACTTTTATAGTTTATCATACTATATTCGGCATGAAACTCTTTGATTCCGATCTTTGAGTTCCTTATTCGGTTTTAAACCAATGTGGGATTTAATATCCACTTTTAAATATTGTTTATATCGCCGAAATGAAGCCTATTGGCTCATTATTTATATTTAAGTAAAGTTCTTTTACAAAGAATTTTTTAACCGCACGACACTCAGTTTTATCCATTTCAAGGGATACAGAAAACACTTTGGCTCTTCAGGCAGCTCTATAAAATTTGATAGAATGACTTGCAATTTCACATGGATGCTTATGACAGTTGTGCCAACTTGGAAAAAAATATTGCAGATAGTGTTGCCATCTATGGGTGAGGCCGAGAACCTTTCAGACTACCCTCGTACTTCGGAGATAAGCTTGTGTTTATTAAATAGACGTATCAATCACTTAACTTGCAAATGACAGATCCCCTGGATTGCAAGGAAATTGACGAATACGTGCCCTTTAATCTTCCTGTTAACTTCAGTGCATACCTGCTGTAACAATATCGGACATCGAGGTCTACTGTCGATCTCCACTTGGCATTCAAATGTGTGCAATTGACACGCTGTTTGGTTTCGAGAAATTAATTGTTGCTTTGCATAATCACAGCATATGAAAAAAGCTATTTCATTGGACAATGCTGGAATAGAATGATTATATGAGTATGACGTAATCCACATGCAATTGCATGTTCTGAAGTTGACGACCTTAAATTGGTTTAACCCTCCTACTGGCCGAGGTGGAAGAAATAGCCAGACCACCCCAGAATTTTTCATGGATTAAAACTTCATCGGCATTCTGTCTTTTATCAAGAATTTTTAACCTCCTCCGCTGTTAATTCCTTAACCTGCGGTTTTAGAGCCATTAACAGATTAACTGTGGTGGAGGGATTTTTGAGCCACTTGTCTTTACATGTACTGTGGTATTTGGAATTTGCTTTACTGTACTAGGATATTTGATCGTTTTTTTTTTTCTTCTTTTCCTTTACTGCACAATTTATTGTGTCTCTTTCCAAAAATAGAAGTTTCACATCTGCCAAAATAAATAATCAATCATGAAATGACCACAGATCAGCCTTTGCAATGAATATATTTTAGTAATAGTAAATTTCCTTGACTTTACTGACAATATAGATTCTTTTAGCGAGTTTTCAAATGTTTGCTTGCATTTAAAATATTTTGTCAAATATTTATATTTTTAAATAACATTTAGTGAAATAAATATGACATTTTGCTTTCTTTCTTTGCAAAATACCTTTATATGAATCGTCAAATTTCAATTTTAGGAACGATTGTTTTTTTTACGAACAACAAATGATTATAAACTGCATTACTCTTTTTTTTTGTAGGATGCACATTACTATAATATCCAATGCTTACCACTGTAGATATGTTGAAAATATAATAGGAAGGATATCCTGTATGGAATGATTCACGATTTATGCTCATTTTTAGGATATTTTTACTGCAATCCCCCCCTTCCGTCTCCTGTCCTAGAACTCAGTTACATGACTACTTTAAATTTCTACTGGTTCGAAAGCTTTCAGACGGTATTCAAAATCTCTTATTTCAGTTTACCGTATTGACAAAACAAATAAAGCGATAATATTCTTGTATATTGGAAGCTTCTAATTCTGTACTCCTTCTTTGCATCTGAAATCAGCTGTTCAGCAGTCTGCTGAAATTATTCTAAGATTTAGAAACACTATGTTATATTGTTGTTTTAAGGATACTTGCGACATAAGACTGAATGATATAATCACGTAATCACAAGAAAGATATTTATTTAACCAAATATTTCGGTCTGGAAATAGCAGACCATCGTCGGTGGTATTACAAGAACAGTTTAAAAAATATATATATACAAGCTAGAATACTAACAATAGATCGTTGAAATTAGAACATGCCGCGTGATGTTATATCACTAAGTATGAAACGAAATATTTTGAAGTAGCAACATGATTGAATTTGCTATAAAAAAAAAAAAAAAAAAAAAAAAAAAAAAAAAAAAAAAAAAAATTAATGAGTAATCTTGATTAGGCTTTCCCAGATTTTTGATATAGATATGCAGTCATTACGATTCAGGTTGGGATGATGGAGCAAGGCCTCCACGCTTTCCTTGAACAAACGTTCGAACCTATAACGGGATCTATGTAAGAGGCGAGTTTTGGACCAAAGGATGCTGTGGTCAGTTTCAATCCCGTGTTGAGCCAAACCAGACTTTTCAGGTTTATTGTGAAGAATGGATGATTGATGTTCTTGGATTCTTTTTTCAAGAGAACGTCCAGTCTGTCCAAAGTAAGAGAGATCACAGTTGCAAGGAATTTGATAAACTCCAGGAAGAGATAAAGTTGAGCGTTTGTCTTTAGGAGAAGGAAAATGAGAAGACAATTTGTTAATAGGAGAATACGTAGCTGTTAAATCATATTTCTTCAAAATTCTTGCGATAGGTTCTGAAATACCGGAGATATAAGGAATAGGTACTCGACGTATTGAATCTTTGTTGTTTTGTGGAGGATTATAAGATGTAAGAAGACGTTGAATACTTTTTTCAGAAAAGCCATTGAGTTTCATGTGTTGCTGGATAGTAGAAAGTTCTTTCTGTAGATAATCAAAAGTAGAACAATTAGTTTTGGCTCTTTTGATGAGACATTTTATAATTCCTGTTTTTTGACATGGATGATGGGCTGATTCTTTCAGAATATAACGACCTGTGAATGTTGGTTTCCTGTATACTGTAGTTGTAAGAATATTTGAAGATGATCGGATGAGGAGAACGTCTAAAAAAGATAACTGGTTGTTTTCTTCTAATTCCATAGTAAACTTTATGCGATGATGTAAGGAATTAATACTGTTTAAAAAGGAAGATAAAGTGTTTTTACTGTGAGGCCAAATAGCAAATATGTCATCTATATATCTTACCCAAAAAGATGGTAGAGGGAAACTAGATGTGAAGAGGACTTTTTCTAAATGTTCTAAATAAAAGTTGGCTAAAGCTGGAGAAAGAGGACTTCCCATGGCTGTTCCTTCTACTTGGCTATAAAATTTGTTTTGACATATGAAATAACCAGAATGTATAACGAAATCGAATAGTTTTATAATATCTTGAGGAAAGATGTCAGCAAGTAGTTTTAAAGTTTCCTTAAGAGGTACATTGGTGTATAAAGATTCTATATCAAAACTAACCATAAGATCTGTAGGTTGTAAGGAGACATCTTTTAATTTTTCTAAGAAATCTGAGGAGTTTTTTAAAAAAGAACTCGAGTTGCCAATGTAAGATTTCAGTAATTTAGCTAGATATTTGGCTATACGGTAAGTAGGAGAATCAATGCAATCTACTATTGGACGAAGAGGATAGTCAATCTTATGGATTTTTGGAAGGCCATAAAATCTAGGAGGTCTTGCAAAATGAGTTTTAAGTCTTTCAATTGTGTCTTTATCCAAACTGATGACTTCATCAAGGAGAGAATTTAATTTCTTTAGTTGTCTGTTGGTTGGATTATAATCAATTTCTTGATATGTGGAGCGATCTCGAAGCAAAAGAGAAAGTTTTCTTCTGTAATTTACTGAGTCCATAACTACTGTTGCTTTTCCCTTGTCAGCTTTAGTGATAATGAGGTGATTATTTTTTCTCAAGGACTGTAAAGATTTCATTTCAGAAGGAGATATGTTAGAAGGAGGAAGTTTAGCCTTAAGTAGAGAAGAAGCGACTTCTAGGCGAAGAGCATTAGCTTTATCGCTGGTTAGATGATTAAGATTCCTTTCAATGTTAACTAGGAAATCTAGATATGGTATTTTATTTGGAACAATAGAAAAATCATGTCCTTTTGAAAGGATGAGGGTTTCGCTTTTAGTCAAAGGACGTCCGGATATATTTACAATCTAATTATCTGGAGTTATGAATGGCTTGGATTGTTTAGACGAAAGAGCCTCATATTTACGGTTAAGATGTTGACTTAGTTTATTATAAGCACGTTGAGTAGAACGTTTAGCTACATTTAGAACTATGTGAGAAAGATGTGGATCCAAATTTGTGGATATATAGGTGCGTAAATCAGAAGTCTGATGACTGTGAATAGCAAGATCACGTTTAGCAGCTTTAAGTTGATTACGGATTAGAGATAAACTTGTGTTCCGGTAAATATTATGAGCTCCAGGAGATTTTATTGTTTCTTTAATCTTAGCGAAATTGGGAATAATCTTGTTGTCGCGGCACTTTTTTAAGAAATTAATCTTTGCTCGTAACCTACCTTGTATAACTGAAAGTTTTCCTAATTTACCAGTTATTTTGGTAGCATTTTCCCCGTGAAGGATAAGAATTTGTTGTTTTAAGGATACTTGCGACATAAGACTGAATGATATAATCACGTAATCACAAGAAAGATATTTATTTAACCAAATATTTCGGTCTGGAAATAGCAGACCATCGTCGGTGGTATTACAAGAACAGTTTAAAAAATATATATATACAAGCTAGAATACTAACAATAGATCGTTGAAATTAGAACATGCCGCGTGATGTTATATCACTAAGTATGAAACGAAATATTTTGAAGTAGAAACATGATTGAATTTGCTATAAAAAAAAAAAAAAAAAAAAAAAAAAAAAAAAAAAAAAAATTAATGAGTAATCTTGATTAGGCTTTCCCAGATTTTTGATATAGATATGCAGTCATTACGATTCAGGTTGGGATGATGGAGCAAGGCCTCCACGCTTTCCTTGAACAAACGTTCGAACCTATAACGGGATCTATGTAAGAGGCGAGTTTTGGACCAAAGGATGCTGTGGTCAGTTTCAATCCCGTGTTGAGCCAAACCAGACTTTTCAGGTTTATTGTGAAGAATGGATGATTGATGTTCTTGGATTCTTTTTTCAAGAGAACGTCCAGTCTGTCCAAAGTAAGAGAGATCACAGTTGCAAGGAATTTGATAAACTCCAGGAAGAGATAAAGTTGAGCGTTTGTCTTTAGGAGAAGGAAAATGAGAAGACAATTTGTTAATAGGAGAATACGTAGCTGTTAAATCATATTTCTTCAAAATTCTTGCGATAGGTTCTGAAATACCGGAGATATAAGGAATAGGTACTCGACGTATTGAATCTTTGTTGTTTTGTGGAGGATTATAAGATGTAAGAAGACGTTGAATACTTTTTTCAGAAAAGCCATTGAGTTTCATGTGTTGCTGGATAGTAGAAAGTTCTTTCTGTAGATAATCAAAAGTAGAACAATTAGTTTTGGCTCTTTTGATGAGACATTTTATAATTCCTGTTTTTTGACATGGATGATGGGCTGATTCTTTCAGAATATAACGACCTGTGAATGTTGGTTTCCTGTATACTGTAGTTGTAAGAATATTTGAAGATGATCGGATGAGGAGAACGTCTAAAAAAGATAACTGGTTGTTTTCTTCTAATTCCATAGTAAACTTTATGCGATGATGTAAGGAATTAATACTGTTTAAAAAGGAAGATAAAGTGTTTTTACTGTGAGGCCAAATAGCAAATATGTCATCTATATATCTTACCCAAAAAAGATGGTAGAGGGAAACTAGATGTGAAGAGGACTTTTTCTAAATGTTCTAAATAAAAGTTGGCTAAAGCTGGAGAAAGAGGACTTCCCATGGCTGTTCCTTCTACTTGGCTATAAAATTTGTTTTGACATATGAAATAACCAGAATGTATAACGAAATCGAATAGTTTTATAATATCTTGAGGAAAGATGTCAGCAAGTAGTTTTAAAGTTTCCTTAAGAGGTACATTGGTGTATAAAGATTCTATATCAAAACTAACCATAAGATCTGTAGGTTGTAAGGAGACATCTTTTAATTTTTCTAAGAAATCTGAGGAGTTTTTTAAAAAAGAACTCGAGTTGCCAATGTAAGATTTCAGTAATTTAGCTAGATATTTGGCTATACGGTAAGTAGGAGAATCAATGCAATCTACTATTGGACGAAGAGGATAGTCAATCTTATGGATTTTTGGTTCTAATTTCAACGATCTATTGTTAGTATTCTAGCTTGTATATATATATTTTTTAAACTGTTCTTGTAATACCACCGACGATGGTCTGCTATTTCCAGACCGAAATATTTGGTTAAATAAATATCTTTCTTGTGATTACGTGATTATATCATTCACTATGTTATATTGTCAATATGTAAAACTGTATACCACGCAAAAAAGTTCGGTTGTGTTCTTTTTCTTTCTTTTTTTTTTTTTTTAAATTCTAAATATGACTACTTCTATTGCTGCTGGTGGCTATTACTGAATTACGTCTTAGAAATGCTGGACAATAATCCTCTTAGCTGGAGGAAAAGCTAAGTCTTAGATTACTCCTTTTAGAAACACAAGAGAGAAAATTTTCCCAGAAGTCGCACTAAATTGCCTCAAGCAAGAATGTCTTATTTTGCTTTCACTTGCTCAGACATCTTAACACAGAAAAAGTGACATTTCTTTCACAGGCTGATGCAGTATTGATGCCAAAAATGATTTCTTTATTTATAGCGATCAGTTTCACATTGATTATCGAAAAATTCTAAATTATTTGATAAAATTATCTTGAAAAAAGGATTAGAATTTTTTAAGAGAAAAGACACATCTGTTACATAATCATTTATTGTTTGGTTGAGGGGGGGGTTGCTATATTCAATCTGCAGGCAATTGTTACAAACGTAAATCACTTCGGGAACATGTTCATGCAGTTTAGTGTAAAATAGTAGCAAAAGTTTAATCATTTCAATAACGTCACGTATCTAAACTAGAAGGAAATGTCGTTATAACTGCTGATGTTAGAACTCTTACATAAATATTTTTTCTGGCTTGAATTCTCTATCAGCTATAATGTAATCAATTTACAGATTTTTGCACTCTTGTATTGACAAAAGAAATATGTGCAGTCATTTCTTCTTTGTACTAAAAGAAAAAAAACAGATAATAACAAAAGAAAATATGTAGTATTTTCTTTTCCACTGGGCGAATTTACAACGTTCTTTCTTTGTGTTTTGAAATGAAAGTGCAAATGATTATTTTCTTACCATTTTTGCCGATAGAAAATCCGCTATAATTATACGAGTGATATTTTACCGTTTTCTCCCACAGGAGAAAAGAAATAAGGCAATAATATTGTTCAATCTGTCGAACTTTATTGTAGCGCAAATATTTATTATCAAACTTTGCTGTTTTGTAATAAACAAAAATTATTCGTGCTACTTTGAAAATTTCTAATCTGTGGCACACACTAATATGAAAATTTAATAGACAACCTTTCGGCAAACTGTATTCTTATTTACAAAAAAAAAAAACAATCTTATAATAGGCATATTTTAAAAAATTGTATTAGGCGAGATTGTGGTACACAGAATGTGCCTCTCACACACAAAAATTTGGAACTTATATCACATCAATGCTGTGTGTAGTAGTGTGTTAGCAAGGGAGAAATGTTAACGTTATTATTTATATATTTTAATCATTTTATTTTATTTATATTTTCATTTTTTTGGCCTACTCCCTATACGGAACAAATAGGCATTAGCTGATTTTTTTTATTTCATTTTTTTGGTGAAATAATTTACTTGAAAGATGAAATGGAAACAGTACGATCAGGGATCTCTCTATCATGAAGCGGGAGGGGGGGGATACAAAACTATCAAAGTCGAAATAAAGTTCAATTCTATTGTGAAAATACGAAATTTCACATTTGATGCATGCACATATACATATTTTGTATCAGAGAATATACGCAAAAGTATCGATTACTTTAAAATTGGAGAAAAATATATAAACTAGCAGAAAATATGTACATATCAATTTAAATCATAACCGTTTATATCATTTTGTAAAGATCGATTATACAGGGAAACCAACAAGGTGAAGTGCAAAGAACAGTAGATTACAATAGTTTGAAAAAACTTAGTGATACTGACAAAATTAGCACAAAAACATTAAACATTGGTTCTCCAAGTTAACGCAATATTTAAGTGAAGAAAGTATGCAAGGATTTATATTTTGCCCTGGAATTATAAATTGTGCAATAAAAAGAGAAAATAAAAATAATTTTTATATTTTTAGCCTCTCTAATATAACGAACAGTCAAGTTGCCCAGCATAAAACAAGGAACTACTTTCCTTGTTATAGAGAATTGAGACTCAGCTTTGAGAGATAATCTGTTTAAGTGTTCTCTGCAGCGTGAAGGATTATCGCACCTTCTAAAGGACAGAAAAGTCAAATTGCACTTCCCTCTTATCCATGTTCTTTCAACAAGTGTATTGAATCGTATCCAGATTTAGCTGGACGTATATATACGTCCTGGCCAGTTGGAGGGTTAATGTAATTCATCCCTAGTTTTGATCAAATAAACAGTGAAAAATTTAAAAATTAATGTTGTTCTTGTATCTCAAATAATTATGTGAAAACGTGCATCTGCCCAGTTACTAAATCAGGCAAAACAGGATGAGAAGCGACTCAGTAAAATGTTATTGAATATTATACAGTGTAAAAAATAAGCTATAAACTACCGATAACGAAACTTGTTTATAATGAGCAGTGGCAGCTTGTACATAAGCACTGCGATACTGCAGCACTCCAAGGAAAAAATGAAAACATTAAATTTTGTTTGTGTTTATAAATAATAACAATGCTTTCACATTATATAAATCCAATACAACATGTTAAAGGTTACAGCTTATGTTTCGACAGTGATTGAACTATTGAATGATAGTTAATAATCGTAATTGTTCAATTAACGATTTAGGTTACGAAACAAATGCACTGCGATCTAAATCTAACGCAGTGTCAGAATTATCATGGTCGCCAATTGCAGCTCGTTTCGCCGATATTCGTTTGCGCGAGTCACTGCATGTAACAAGTGAATCCGGCACTGCTCGTTTGAGCAGTGTCTCTAAAGATGAATTGTATGCATGCGCACGTTATTTCTGTGAGATACGAAACTTATTATTGGCACGTATTCGTGGGAAGGGTGAGCTATTTTTTGTAAATCTTATTTTATTCTGTTAAAATAACATATAATTATTTATTTATTATAGATACAAGGCTGAATTATGAAGAGTGTCACTAGTAGTATGGTGGTCACTAGTGACAAATTCAAGATCAACATAAGATAAGGAATCGTGACGTGATTGGTTGTTCAGATGATGACGTCATTGTGTGTGTGACATCATGAGTTTGGAATGTTTGGAATTTTCTGGGGAACATCAGTGTGTGTGTGTGTGACGTCACGTTGTTCGTTTTGTTTACCTATGGAATTATGGGTGATATTTTGAGATAAGGATTTGTGTCGTGATTGGCGGGACACTATGAACAAAACAGGGGTAGGTGAATGGGGGAAGCGACATCCATGTCGTAGATCGGTGTTGTTATTAGATGAAGATATTTGATGTAATTTGTTAGTTGTAAATAAGTGACGTTATTGTTTTGAATGGAAAATAAAGATATATTTGATGCTTTATTATATATTTACATATATTATTCAAAAGATATATTAGTGGATAAGGATTCGTGTTGTGATTGGTGGGACACTTTTACCCAAATAGGGGTAGGGTGAATGGGGGAAGCGATGTCAGTGTCGTGGATGTGTGTGTGTAATGAGATGTAGATATGTAAATAGTTTGCATATGGCATTATGGGTGATGGACAGTGATAAGATAGAGTTTGGAATGTTTGGAATTTTGCTCGGGAGCCCCAAATCTGTCAGGGACATCACGTGGTAGGTTTGATTTGCGTATTGCATTGTTGGGGATGTTTCGAGATGAGGAATTGTGATGTTATGTGTTTGGAAATTTCTGGGGAACATATGTCTCTGTGACATCACATATTGTTTTGGTTTGGCTATGGAATTGTGGGCAATGTTTGAGATAAGATATCTTGTAATTTCCCAGGGTGACAATCACCCGTCATTGTCGTTAAATTTTGTCTTTGGTCGTCTATCAGTGGTGGCACAACTTTTCCAATAAGGGTGATATTTCTTTCCTGTTAAAAGACTATCGGAATTCTTAGAGTAGAGTCGAGATGAAGGCAGTGTTTAGACCTTTTTTCAGAATAATTAATTAATATGCTGGTGTCCCCCTCAAACACACTTTTGTTTCCTCATATACATAACTCATCCGAATATTTTGATTTGTGTACATTTAAGATCTGGAACTTCATTACTTTTTCTAATTAACGTTATCTTTTTTACAAAATGTTTGGCTATTGCTATTTTTTTAGTTTATAGTCAAGAGATAAACCAAACAGCATTTAAAAAAATAAATTAAAATAAACTGAGAGTTAAATGGATTACAACAACTTTTGTATGTAGTCTAGAAATTCTAATGATAATTTAAATTACTTCACAGTCTTTCCAGAATCACTTTTCTTAATGAGAATAGATATTCCAAAATAATTGAATTTTATATCCATCCACACACACACACAAAACATATGAGTTGAAAGAACGATATTTCTGTAAATAACCAGAAAATATAGTTGAATTCATCCTTTAGATTTCCATCTATTTGTTTCTCTGGATTAATTTCATTCGCAAGGGACCTCATGCTATGTTTTCCCATGCTTTCTGTCCAAAATGACATCATAGGGTTGAGGCCACATGCGACTTCCTGTTTTTGGAATACTAGTAGATTTGGTATTACCACTCGTAATTTGTTTTCTCTATTTTACTTTAAAAATCAGTTCAAAGCTTTACAGAAACATACAAATTTGCCGCATGAAACCATGAAATGTTGGTTAGCAACACAGCCTACATATGTGAAACATAAACCCATTAGAAGAAAGTTTAAACACAATCAAATCAAAGTTCCGACACTTTTACACACTTTTCAATGTGATTTGGCAGATATGTCATCCCATGCAAAAGAGAATGGGGCGTATGTTTCCTTCTTGTGTGCATTGATTGTTTTTCCCGATTTGTGTGGGTTCGAACACTGAAGCAGAAATCAGCAGATGCTGTTGTTAATGCTTTCGATTCTTTTTTAAAGAAGCGCTATGTTACATAAACACAAATCAATGAAAAGAGTTCTGCAACAAGAAAGTTCGTGCATTGTTTAAGAACCATAATATTCATTTCTACATGACCAGAAGCGAAATGAGAGCACCCATTGCAGAAAGATTTTTCAGAACATTGAAAACACAGATCTACAACTGGATGATGTATACTAAAAGTAAAAGTTATACGAATGTCTGTAGATTTTTCATATCTTAAACTGTGTCATTTCTGTTCGCCAATTTGTAGTGGCTACTTCTGAACTTTTCTGACTGGGGCTTGGAATTCTCCTGGTCTTATTTGAGGTTTTGATAATACTTCCCACATGACAATCCAAACTTCAAATCTCATTTCCGCTCGCTAATTCGTCGTATCAATATGTGACATTCTCTGATTGGTTTGGAACTCTTCATTAGCGTTTTATTTTATTTCAAATGAATATCAGCTCAGTAATATACTTTGTTAATTTCTATGTTACCTTTGATTTGATTGAAATATTATTTAAAAATTGTATTTACTGAGTCTAACATACAGAAATTAAATAAAGTAAAAAAGACACTATTTTTTTTCGTTCTTATGATTTTACATTTGTGGTGATGTTCATAGTGTATGATTTTCCACGGGTGCATACGTGACATTCACGTTATTTTCTCCATATGACATTTCAAAACAAGTTGAACTATGGTTTTTACAGGAGAGGCAACAATTTCCATCATATTCCTTGTTTGTCTCATTTCTGTTAGTCCCAATTGACTTTATATATATTTTAACACACTTATTATATTTATTTATTTTTTCCAACAAAAATAAATGATTATTTAGCCTTAGAAGAGGTGGCATTTGCACTCTACATAGCTAGACTGCACAATGAAAGGCGTTCGAATCTAGTCGCCGACTAGAGGAACTTTTTCTAAATCTTTTCTCGACCGGTTCCAGAGTTAGTCGATCTCTGGCATGGGCTAGCAGGTTTTTCCTCCATGAAACCCAGGTTTTTCGTCCCGTAAACGCAAGAAAATGGCCGTCGAACCCACACTATTTTCAGACATTAAATGTATTGTGTTAGGATTAGGGACCACCAGATGGAGGCACTTACTAGCCACCTTCTTCACTGCATGCCGATTAATTAGTGATAGCCTTGGGCCAGCTATCTGATTGGCTACTAGTGGAGATTGAACTGCCCACTCAGTCTCCAAAAGTTAGGCTTAAAAATGGCCTCACCTACTCCCTATATGGGAACAAAAAGCATTAGGTGATTTTTTTTAATTAAGTAGATATTAAATCCCACATTAATTTAAATAATGTTACATTGCTGAAGTGAAGCCTATTGGCCCTTTATATTTAAGTAATTATTTATTCTTATTTCAACGAATATTAGCTCAGTAGTATACTTTATTAATTTCTATGTTACCAAATTCCAAACTTAAATTTGCATAACACATCAATGTGATGGAGGTGGTAACAGAGGAGGTGAGAGAAGATGCACCTTGGACAATGTTGTATGCAGATGACATCTTGCTGTGTGTAGATTCAAGAGAAGAAGCGGAAACTAAACTGGAAAGATGGAGAAAAATACTGGAAGAGAGAGGTAGGAGACTGAGCAGAAGTAAGACAGAGTATATGTGTTGTGCAGTGGGCGGTGGCCAGGAGACAGATCTGGAGCTGGAAGGAAATGTCATCAGGAAGGTGAGAGACTTAGATTCAACAGTGGAAGAAGATGGAGGAGCTGAGAAGGAAGTGGGATGCAGGATACAAGCGGGTTGAAGGAACTGGAGGGAGATGGCTGGAGTGTTATGCGATAAGAGGGTGCCGATCAATCTGAAAGGCAAAATTTATAGGACAGTAGTGCGGCCTGCTATGACATGTGCTATAGAAACTGTGGCCCTGAGGAAAAATAACATCAGCAGGATGGAAGTAGCAGAGATGAGAATGCTTAGGTGGATGTGTGGTGTGACCAGAAAGGATCATCTGAGAAATGACTATGTCAGGGGAACAGTGAAAGTTACGAACTTAGGAGCGAAAATACAGGAGGCAAGGTTAAGATAATTTGGTTATGTGATGAGGAGGGAGGACGAATATGTGGGAAGGAGGGTCATGCAGATGGATGTGCAAGGAAGGCAGAAGCGTGGGTGGCCAAAGAAGAGATGGAGGGAGCTGGTAGAAGAGGACTTGAAGATGAAGAACTTGGATGTGGTGACAGCCCAAGACAGGAAGGTGTGGAGGAGACTCATAACAAACAGTGACCCCACTTAAGTGGGAGAAGCTGGAGAAGAAGAAGAAGATCAATGACATCCAGTTGTTCATTTAAGTTTACACATTTTATTTGACTGAAATATTATTCACAATGTTGTCTTTTTTTAATCTACCATTCAGAAATTAAATAAAGTGAAAAGTGCATTATAGGTTTTGTTCCTTGCTATTATTATAACATTAGCAGTCATAGGGTATGATTTCCCACTCTTGTGTGAAAGTTTTTTTCATTTCTGTTCTTGGGAACTTGTTACTGTAGTAAAATTAACGGTTACATTTCTATTTTTTTTAAAACCAATACAAATATTTTTGGGCATTATTACAAGCACAGAATCTTTTGTTATGTTACCAAAAGCATTTAAAAGTACACGTTATGTTTTCACGTTTTGGGCATACAATTTCATTTAAATCAAGAACAGGCCTCCCTATTAACCTCATTAATGTTTTTGATTTTTCTCTTCCTTTGCCAAGTAATATTTGATATTTGCATGTTGATTTTATCATCCAATTTCTTAGTTTGTCCAGAGATAGTGAACCAATTTCCCACTTCAGCTGATGATTATATTTTATTAACAAAGAATTCTGTTTTTTAACTCTTTCAGGTAATTCGTTCCAACAACATGGCGATTTTGTCAATGCATATCTTACAATAATTCCATCAGAAATATAAATGTATTTAGGAAATAAATTTGAAGTCTTATTCCAAAGAAATTGTACAACAATTATACCAATGATAACTGAAAATTCGTATTTTTCACCCACTGTAGATTTTACATATTCGTTTTCCTTCATTCTTCTTACATTACTCCATTTTCCACCACAAATAAATAGTTATTTATTATTATTATTTCACTGTTTATTAACTCTGATCTTATATTTAAGTTAGCTTTCTGTTACAAAATTCTAACCAATTAGAATTTTACACAAAGAGACTTTCAAAGAATTTTGTGGCTCACACATTATTTTTACTTTACTGGACACAAAACACCACAACACAATATAATAGTTGCAGCTGCAGTTGATGAACGATTGCCTTTAGCCCAAAGTCACTTGACTCGATTGTTTTTCCTTATAGTACTATTTACCCTTACCTTGTCCAACCATGACCGTTCCTTCAAAAATGAAATTTTTGTGCTGATGACCCACAGAGATGTTTTCGCATTCTGGTGGATATGCTGTTGAGGTGTTTCATCTTACTTTGTATGGGGAAAGCCAAAATTTGTATTTGTGTTATCTACAGAGTACAAACCCTTTTCTATGCCAATTTTTTAAGAGTTTAAGTCATGTTTTTGGGTTAAATTATTTGCTCTCTTTCTCTGTAAAAATCAATTCTAACAGGTCGGATTTTCGAGTATGTGAACGAAATGTTTACAGATAACTCAAGCAATGTCAAATAGGTAGCATTAGACAATTTTGTAAAATAATTAATTACAGGATATCAGTTTTCCTCCTCCCTGCATTCCTGGCATTAATTTCACAGTAGTGACTTTTTTACAATAATTAAACAGAATTGCATTAAGGTATAAAGTTACGGATTTAAATATCTAATTCTAAACTGAATAACTGAGTAAAAATTTCACTGTGGAAAACACAACAACAACAGACATCTTTGTTCATTTAAGATTTACAAATGCATATTTTATTTTGCTGCAATATTGTTATTTACAAAGAAAAAATCGAAACTTGTAATTACCTAAAATATTTCACAATATTTAGTTTACACTATTTACATTTTCCAATGATTTCAATAAAGAAAATGTTCATTACTCATTGTTTCTTGGTTATATTACATGAAAATAGTTGGTCATGCAAAAGAGATTTTACAGCAGATACCATAGTAAGTACAGCTCCATACATTTGATATTGTGTCAGTCTGGAAATGAGATCATGCCTTGTTAAGCTTTCTGTGTATTCTTTTGTCACCAGATATACACAAGCAGTTTTTGTAAAATGTTCGTAAATATCCCAAAATAAAGAACCTTTATCGAATTGAATAAAATCTTGAAGGTCTAATTTTACCATTGATGAACTTAGATGATTAGTAATAATTTTCCCCACGAAACAAATTGCTGGTAATTCAGTTTCCAAAAATAGTAAATGATTGTCAATGTCATACATTTTTGGTGAAAATCTCTCAGCTTCTTCACAACTAATAGAGAAAAATGTACATCCACCAGCTCCTGTATCATCGAGCATTAATTCCCCATCTTGGCATTTCAGAATATAACAGTCACCAAGATCCATTTTGTAGTCAACTCTTCTTTGCAAATAGCCAAGGATATCAGACCACTTCCTGCATAACTTTTCCCAAGTAGTCCTGGATAAATACATCACAATGTACATGTCTTCTAAAATAATAATCGGTTTTCATCCTTTTAGAGCTATGAGAAGAGTTTTATCTCGTGCTATTTTCCTGAAGAAAGAAAATTTCAAAGACTTTTGTGGTTCACTCATTATTTTACTTTACTGGACACAAAACACCACAACATAATACGATAGCTGCACTTTATGAACGAATTGCAGTAACTGAAAAGACACTCAACTGGTTTTTTCCCTTATAGTACTGTTTACCTGACCCCTACCCTGACCGTTCATTCAAAAATGAAACAGATGACACAAACATGTTTTTGCATGCTGGTGGATTTGTTAATAATGTGAGTTTATCTTAGTTTGTGACATCACAGGGCAAAATTTATCTCTGTGGCTCGAATTCATCCAAGGGGTGATGAGCCAGCTTGCCATTTGCAGATATCTTTTAGTGATGTCACCTCAAACTGATAACTAATGAGATGAGCGAGCTAGCCATTTACAGGTGTCCAAAATTGTTGGGATGAAAAAAACAGATGGTGGAAGCGAACAGGTAGTCGAGAGTTTGACACTGGTCTTTCCTGAAAGGCTCCACTACCCAACACCTCCCCCACCCTCCATCTCCTCCAGATGTTGGCTCATCAATGGGAAGATGAGTGAGCTCCTCATTTGTAGATAACTTAGTGATGTCACCTCCAACTGACACTGATAACTGCAGAACAAAAAAAACGCGTTTTTTTTTCACATTTTCACATCTTTTCACAGAAATATCACGCTTATTGGAAAAGTCGTGCTGCCACTGATAGATGACCAAAGACAAAACTTAACAACAATGACGGGTGATTGTCACCCTGGGAAATTACAAGATATCTTATCTCAAAACATCACCCACAGTTCCATAGTCAAACCAAAACACTACATGATGTCACAGAGACATATGTTCCCCAGAAATTTCCAAACACATAACGTCACGATTCTTTATCTCGAAACATCCCCACAATGCAATATCCAAACTAAACCCGCCACGTGATGTCCATGACCGATTTGGGGGCCCCCGAGTGAAATTCCAAACATTCCAAACTCTATCTTATCACTCTCCATCACCCATAATGCCATACGCAAACCATTTACATATCTACATCTCATAACACACGCATCCACGACACTGGCATCGCTTCTCCCATTCACTCTACCCTTATTTTGTTCATAGTGTACCACCAATCACAACACGAATCCTTATCCACTAATATACCTTCCTTTTCCATTCAAAACAATAACGTCACTTATTTACAACTCACAAATTACGTCACTTATCTTCATCTTCTAACAACACACATCCACGACACTATCGTTGCTTTGCCCATTCACCCTACCCCTATTTTGTTCAGTGTCCCACCAATCACAACATGAATCCTTATCTTGAAATATCACTCGTAATTCCATACGTGAACAAAACAAACAACGTGATGTCACACACACACACAGATGGTCCCCAGAAAAATCCCAAACATTCCAAACTCATGACACACAAACACAATGACGTCATCATATGAACAACCAACACATCATGATTCCTTATCTTATCTTGATCTTGTCCTTAGTGACCAAATACTACTATCACTGTTGAAAATGTGAAAAGAATTATATTTTTTCAATTATCGTTACACGAAACAGATGCACTGTGATCTATTGCAGTATCGGAATTATCACGTTCGGCCCATTGCAGCTAGACTCGCCGATATTCGTTTGCATTAGTCATTGCATGTAACAGGTGAATCTGACACTGCTCGTTTGAACAGTTTTACTACAGATAAATTGTATGCACGCACACTTTATTTCTGTCAGATACGAAACTTTTATTATTGGTGTGTGTTCGTGTTTAGGGTGAAATATTTTGAATGAAATGTAGCTCAGTGGATATGGCGTTTGCACACAATGGCGCTTGACTGCATGAAGGAAGCCTTCTTGGTTTTGACTCTAATCGGCAACTAGAAGAAATTTTTCTAAGCTTGTTTTCGACTGGTTCCCGAGTTAGTCGATATCTGGCATGGGCAAGAGGATTTTTTCTCTGGGAAACTTGGATTTTTCGTTTGGTAAACTCAAGAAAATCGACCGTAGAACCCACATTATTTCAAATATTAAATACGGGTGTTATGGTTAGGGGCCACGAGATGGCGGCACTTGTTAAACCATCTCTCTTCACTACGTGCCACTTAATTAGTGATGGCCTTGGGCCAGCTATCTCTGATTGGGTACCAGCAAGATTTGAATTGCCCACTCAGTCTCCAAAAGATAGATAGGGCTAAAACGGTCTCACCTATTCCCTATATACGGGAATAAAGAGGCGTTAGCTGATTTTTTTAATATGTAAATTTATTTATTAATAAATTTATTACTGATTAGGAAAAAAAAAGAATTTTTTTAAAAATTTTGTATATGCAACACCCCCACTTGAAATTTTCACTGGCTGCCACTGGTATGAGATAGCGTTTAGACAAGCTTTCTATTAAGTGCTGTTGGTTGTTATTGGCGGCAACAAAAGGCAACGCCGAACGTCCACCCCATGTCTCGTCAGCCCAGTGCCGTCAATCGCTGCCGACAAACCTATTATGTGCTGCATCTGCAAAACTGGCTTCACAGATAGAAAAAAGGGTATCATTCTGCGAGTTGTGTTGCCACTGACTACACGCTTCCTATGCCAAAATAGACGAATCTGCGCAAAGGCTACTTATCAAATTTAACCAGCTGTTCTTCTGTTCTTTGTGCCTCCCTTAGGTAAAACAACTGCTGAAAATAGGTACACATATCGAAAACCTCAAACAGGACTGCGATGCTTTCAACAAAACGTTTTCATCCAAAATATATGCAGTGGAAGGTAAGCTCGCAAATGAACTCCGCGATCTAATCATATCAATGGTAAACGACTTGATGGAGACAAAAAAAAAAAAAATTAATGTCATTATCTTGAATTTTCCGACGGAAAATGGAAAATCATTAACAGAGGACATAAACAAACTAGCGGAGGAAGAATACAATAAAGATTCTAAGAATATCGTCGGGTGCTATAGTTTCGTGCCATGAAATAAAAGAAAAGCCAGAACGAAACTTCCACACCTAGTAAAAGTGACTTGATACATGGACAATCACATCAAAACAAATAACTGTGATCAACATCAAGTGCAAAGCACTTGTCCCCAATCGCGCCTAAATGCTCGTTCAGATTTATCATTTGCACAAAGGGAACAAATACGCCAACTACGAAGACAACTCGAAGAAAAACGCCAAAATGGCGACAACAGTTGGATCATCGACTACAGACAAGTTAAATTGGTGCAGAAACTAAGTGTGATGCCACTAGCTAACCACCACGGAGACCAATATGCAGGCACTGCATAGGAAATGAGCAAGACCCTAGCGGTAAAACATATGAAAAAACCATACATATCCACTTCACGAACATCCGTAGCTTAAACTCCAACCTTAATAGTGTCCACTACCACCTTCATTCTATCAAACCCTACCTTCTCTTTCTGGCAGAAACTCAAATCTCACCTCCCTGCCAGCACTATTCATCTCAACCTTTCAAGATACTTACTCTTTAACGACTTTCGTCCCAAGGGTAGGGTCTGTGCAGACATCCGCTCTGACATATCTTGCCAGAGAGTACCCAACCTAGAATCACCCAACTTTAAACGTCTTTGGTTGAAAATATGCCCTTTACACTCAGTCAAATCCATTTCCTGCCTTTATCGCCTCATCACAACCAATCACTCTGAGTTCTTTAATTTCCTCTCGTTAATAATCGATTTTCTCCAATCCCACTTTCATAACAGCAAAAATATCCTCCTAGGAGATTTTAATGTCCAAAATACTAGCTGCTTTCCTCCTCGAGTTATACAGATCTTGCAGGCTGAGATGCTGAAACATTTGCTATCACTTACACAACTTGTTCAGATGCCAATTAAAATACCAGGTAACCCAAACCACTCCCCAAACACCCTAGATCTCTTCCTCACCAATGACCCCTCCAAATACAAAGTGAAAGTAGTGATCCCCTAAGTAATTCTGACCACAATCTAGTGCTCATATCCTCCACCATGCAACAATGCTTACACAGACACTCCCATACAAGAGTAGCTTGGCATTATAACAGTACCCAGTGGGACAGCCTCCACAACTTCTATCCCCAACATTCCCTTGTTGGGCATAGAAGTTGTGGAGGCTAAATTCCAGAAGCAATAGTCCCAACATTCCCTTGTTGGGACTATTACTTCTGGGCTTCCAACCCAAACATACGCACTGAGCTTGTGATCAAAATAATCCTCACTGGCATGGAAACTCACATTCCAAGAACTCTGAACTGCCATTTCCTAATAAATCCTGGTTCACCAAATGATGTCCCAAGGCTGGACAGATGAAACACCAGATATACCACAACTAGCTGAAATCAAGAACCTCATCTTCCTTTAGAACTCATACCGAAGCCCAAAATAGATGCAAAGAAAAACAACAACAATTAATGCCTCCAAATCAGAGTTCGAAAAAGTAAAAAAGCATGAAACTAGCAGCCTGTCCAACTGCAGCCGAGCCTTTTGGTCTCTCACCAAAGCAACTGGCCATAACTTCTTCCCAAGACTCTTCCGACCCTTATCACTCCCAGATGGCTCTATTGCCTCATCACCCACAGAAAAAAGCCAATCTTCTGGCTTCATATTTTGCTTCAAATGCATGCATAACTGACAATTGTAAATGACCTCCAACCATTGCAGACTCAACATACAATGTCCCTATATCTATATATTCTCAGAACCAAATTAGACACAAAAAAGGTCTCCTGGCCCTGATAGCATTTCCTACAATCGTCCTGAAACTTTGTACACCAGAACTGATTCCTATCCTATGTTGCCTATATATACTCTCTTACTCCACTGGAATCTATCCTACAAACTGAAAATTGGCCTATATATTCAGTCCATTTCAAGAAGGGTGACAAGTGACTGCAACCCTATCTGGCTTACCTCAGACCTGTCAAAAGTAATGGAAAAAATCATCAATTCCCAACTCCAACACTACCTTAAAGACACCCACCAAATAAACGCCCGTCAATATGGATTCCGTCGCTGCCAATTAACAGGAGATCTACTCACATAAGTCGCCCATCTCTGGACAAATGTCATGGCGAAGTTTGGCGAATTTCAAGCGGTTGCATTTGATATCTCTACAGCCTTTGACTGGGTCTGGCACAAAGATTTACTAAGTAAACTACCATCATTTGATCTGACTCAGGATTTCTGTAGGTGGATTGCCAGCTTTCTGTTTGGATGCACAACCCAATACACAGTTTTGCAGACGACAGTACACTATGCTCCTCGCTTTCATTTGATAAACCTTACTCTACACAACTCACCTCAATCTACAGAACATCAACCATTACCATCCTCAATTCTGATTTCCAAGCCATCCTACAATGGGGTTCAGATAACCTCATCAATTTCAATGCTAAGAAAACCCAGTCCTCAGGGGCTCACTTTAGTGAGTACGGGAGTGACAAACTCGAGGTACCTGATGCTGGACCATGCCTTACTTCATGTAATACACATCTGCTATATTATCTGTGGACTGGTCCCTACTCTTCCTTCCTTGTGTCTTTCTTTCTTCTCTTCTGGCTCCCCCCCTCCCAATGCTATTAGAGTAGTCTAGGGCTAGGGGTGAATCTTTCCTATTTTTCTGTGTCATTTCGTCTTACGCTAACAGGGTAGTGTAACAGGGCATTACCAAACACTGTGACATGGTTAGGTCATCATACAATGGTCAGACTGCATTGTCCTTCGGCGGGTTACTGAACGCTGCGTTTGGGTTTTAGGCTGAGAGACCAGTTTGAAAAATATGTTACGGTCTCCCTTAGACATCACTCCTCAGCATTGTGCTAGAGGAACCTCCATCAATGGGCCTGCTACCTGTTTGGGGAGGTGTTTAGGGGGAGCAGTGCAAAGAAATGGTTCTGCAAAAGGACGGAAATTACGAAGAAAACAGTACCTGACTATGGCTTTAGGCAACTGGAACATCTGACAGGGAAGGAGGAGGAACTGGTTGAGGAAGCCAAGCGCTACCAACTAGATTTAGTCGAGCTTTCTTCGACCAAGAGGAGAGACTCTGGAACTGTTGACCTGGATGAGGGGTGGAAGTTCTACTACTCTGGTGTGAGCCCAACAATGTCTGCTCAGGTGGGCATGGGGATACTCACAAGCCCCCGGCTGTCAGACTGTGTTGCTGAATGGAACACATTGGGAGTATGGGTATGTGTGTTAAGGCTCCACATGAAAAACCACAATTTGGCTGTGGTGCAAGCCTATGCACCTAATCTGCAGTCAGTATACTCTGCTTTCCTAGAGGAAGTGGATGCTGCTTTTGACAGGGTGGCAGAGATGGAATCAGTCCTGCTAATGGGTGACTTCAATGCACATGCTGGAACAGATGACCCGGCGTGGAGGGGTGTGGTTGGGAGGAACGGAGACCCTGACATTAACTTGAATGGGTTGCAATTATTGGACTTCTCCTGTACTAAAGCTTGTCCATAATGAATATCTTCTTCCAGCACCGAGAAGTCCATAAGTATATCTGGTACAGGGATAGACTTGGGCAAAGGTTTCTGATTAACTTCTTTATAATTTCAACAAACCTATTTTCCTCAGTGCTGGACGTTCGTTTGAGGAGAGGGGCAGAACTGTCAACTGACCACCACCTTGTTGTCTGCACTCTACGGCTTCAGAAACTAGATGCTACCATCAACGCTGCTAGGCCTAAGCAGCTGTATCGCATGAAATGTGAGGCACTGGAAAATGAGGCTGTGAGGAAGAATTTTGCAGATGACATTTCCTCCAGATTCAAAGAAATTCCCAAGCATACTGCAGATCTTGAGGAGGACTGGGATCTGTTCAGAACTGCTGTCACTGCCTCTGCACTCTCATGCTGTGGCAGAAAGTGGCTCAGCGTGGCGAAGAACAGTGAGAAAAAGACACCTTGGTGGAACCAAGTCTGGTTCTGTCTGGGCAAAAAAGGAGGCCTACCTAACATGGCTTAGTGTCAGGTCACCTGAGATGCGTTTCTAGTATGCTGAGGCATGAAATTGCATGGATTCCCAAAGGATTTTGGGAATCCATGCAATTCTGGCAGACCATCCGCCGCCTCCGAGGGAGGAAATCGTGCACAGCAAGGGCAATGAAGACCTCTGATGGTGCACTTTTAACAACCGAGAAGGATATCCTGCACAGATGGAGGGAATACTTTGAGAGCCTTCTTAACCAGGTGGCCCAGCAGTTGTGGACATCCAAAGGAGAAAGAAATGGAGAAAGATTAGACTCATTCTATGCAAATGCAAAGAACGTATTCTGGAAGACCATCTGCCGCCTTCGAGGGAGGAAATACACAGCAAGGGCAATTAAGGCCTCTGATCAGGCCCGGAGCGAAGCAGAGGTGGAATGGGCGAATGCTGCAGGCAGAAAAGTAAAAGGGCAGAAAACTTAGAGTTTATGTTACAATTATACTGGAGGCAAAAAAAAAATTAAAAAATGTAATTTATATATACATATTTATAAAGATAATTATATTTTATTCTAATTATACAAGCTCCAAATAATTATTTTTATTTTGATAATTCCTAGGACCAGTATCGTCGACAGGGTGTAGTATAGAGGCACCCTGCCTCATGGCTCTGCTTAACACTCGGGCGCTCGCATCTGATCTGACAGATACATGCTAATTGTTCACATGAATATTCTTTAACCAATGTATTGTATAGGTTGAAGGTCATGAGTATCTGCGCATGAGTATATTACGAGAGCCATTTTGCACTTTTGTTGCTGTCAGTTTGGTTTAACAAGTGTTATGCAAAGATGTGGATATTTGACCCTGTGGAGGTCCCGGTAAACCTGATAGATACTTGATAATTGACATTGATATTTTATTGTATAAGTTGATGGTCATGACTAGCTGCGCTATTTTTAAGCGACATTTTCAAATGAATTTTTTTAAACGTAATTCTTGATTCAGCAATAACATCAATTACTGAGAGATTTGAACAGCTATACAAATATGAATCAATTTTTGGATTTCTCTTTAACATTGGTAACTTAAAATTTGATAATGATACAGTAAAAAAAAAGGTTGTTTCAACTTAGAAATTGTTCTGTCTGATGGTGATCAAAAAGATATTTCAGCAATAGATTTATTAGATGAATTAAAAATATTGTCTCGGAAGATATCATACAATTATTCTCCCAAAGAAGTATTAAATCATATTTGTGGAAATAACTGCATACGTCTTTTTCCTAATGTATACACATCACAACGAAGCTAGTGCAAAGCGCAGTTTTTCTAAATTAAGACTTATTAAAAATTATTTTAGGTCCACAATGTCCCAAGAGAGATTAGATGGCTTAGCCACTTTATCTATTGAAAGTGACATAGCCAAGACATTAGACCTAAGAGAAGTAGTAAAGTCTTTTGCCGAAATTAAGGCTAGAAAAGTTTGATTTTTTTTTTTAAATAATTAAAATTGTTCATTCTTAATTTAGATTTCCTCATATTTGTTTTGTCATATTTAATGTGATTTATGTAATATTTATAAATTGTGTTAAAATTATGTACTCATTATATAATAAACGCAAAAATATTTTATTTATTTATTATTATTATTTATTTATTCACTATATATATATAATTTTTATATATACATATACAATTTCGACCGAAGGGAGGAAAAAAATCTTGCCCACACTCAAAAATTTGCTCGAGCCGGCGCTGCCTCTGATGGTGCACTTTTAAAAACAGAGAAGGATATCATCCACAGATGGAGGGAATACTTTGAGAGTCTTCTTAACCAAGTGGCCCAGCAATTGTGGACATCCAAGAAGTGCAGATTGAGGCGATGATTAGTCTCACAGCAGAAGAGGTCCATTTAGCAATAAAATCGCTAAAATCGGACTGCAGCCTGATACACTCGAGTCAGCCAGAGAACACCGTTTCGATTTAAGACTTTTAGCATTTCGGTCCGAATTTCATCATCACCAGCAGCCATGCCCGATTTTAGCGATTTTATTGCTAAATGAACCTCTTCTGCTGTGAGACTAATCATCGCCTCAATACCAGTTTTCAAGAAGGGAGACCAGAGAGAGATTGCAGCAACTATCATGCCATCTCTCTCTGCTCAGCCTGCCTGGGAAAGTATATGCTAGGTGCTTCGAAAGAGGGTGCAGGAGCATAGTTAAGTCAAAGTTCCAGAAAGAACAATGTGGCTTTCGTCATGGTAGAAGCACAACTGACGAAATCTTCACTTTAAGACAAGTCTTTGAGAAATCATGGGAATTTGCCAAAAATGTCTACACATGCTTTGTGGACTTGGAGAAGGCATATGACCGGGTTCCTCAGGATACGCTTTGGCAAGTAGTACAGGAGTATGGAGTGGATGGCCAACTATTAGCTGCCATCAATTCCCTGTATGAATGCCCGGCGATTTGTGTCAGGGTTAAGAGTACAAAGTCGGAACCTTTCACAGTCTCCATTGGTCTCTGCCAAGGGTGTATTCTGTCACTCCTACTTTTCATAATATTTATGGACTGGATTGATCGGCACAGCTGAGGCAGTGAGAGTATCAGAAATGGAAGATGTAGCATTGAACGACTGCTTTTTTGCTGAGGACCTAGCTCTACTTAGCTCTTCCACAGACGACATCCTGCTGACCCTGGATAGGTTTGTAGCTGTTTGTGCAGAAGCCAGGATGAAGATCAGTGTGGCCAAAACTGAAACATTTGTGGTCTCATGACAACCATCCCAGTGCACTCTACATGTGAGTGGAGTCCCACTGAGGCAGGTGGAGAAGTTTAAATACCTTGGCTCAATATTCACGAGTGACGGAAAGTGGGACGTAGAGCTAGATACTCAAATTGGCTCAGCAAGCGCAATAATGTGGGAGTTTGGCCGTTCGGTAGTATTGAATCAGGAGTTAAGCCAGAAGGCAAAGCTCGCTGTCTTCAATATAGCTTATGTCCCCATCCTCACCTATGGTCATGAGAGTTGGGTAATGATTGAGAGAATGCGGACTCGAATCCAAGCGGTTGAAATGAGGTTCCTTCGAGAGGTTGTGGGGCTGACAAGACTATAGGTCTGAAGCCCTGGAATTCAGGGAACCCTCAATACTCAACCACTGCTTCTCTGTGTTGAGAGATCAAAATTCTGACCAGGTCCCGCCCTCTGGCTTGGCAGAAGGCGGAGGCCAAGTTACCTACCAACGTAACTTGGCCTCCGCCTTCTGCCAAGCCAGAGGGCGGGAGGCCAAGGACTCGCTGTATAGATTATATCCGAAAATATATTATATTCGGAGTCCCACCAGAACACCTGAGCTTGGTGGCGGAGGATCGTGACTATTGGAAGTTCCTCTTACAACTGCTGCCATTACAACCCAATTAGGAAAGGTGGGCCTTGAATATGGATGGATAAAACCCAGTTCTGTTCTATTTCCCATAAAAAAAAGAACCATCCCCCCCAGTACCTTTTTGATGATACCGAAATTTCCAGTTTCGAAATTTCCAGAGGTTTGATAAGATCTCTCTTCTCAGAAGAGAGATCTTATCAAACCTCTGTGCGAATGTGGAGGAAGAGCTGGTAAGAGATGGGTCATTAATATGTCTAATTGCTCACCTCTGTATTGAGTCAACCATTTTGAGAGAGCTATTAGGGGCCCGACCCCATATATGGGAGCAGTATTCAATAGCTGTACAGATTTGTGATTTGTATAATTACATCAAACCTCTCCTGGCCTAAACACATCACAACCATTACATTCTCAACTTCAACAAAACTAGGATTTCTCTTTCGCTCAAGATGTTACTTCACCTCTGAACAGCTGTTAACATTATACAAATCACAAATCTGCCCAGCTATTTAATGCTGTTCTCATATATGGGGTCGAGCCCCTAAAAGCTCTCTCAAAATGCTTGACTCAATACAGAGGTGAGCAAATAGACTTGTTAATGACCCAACTCTTACCAACTCTTCTCCCACATTCACACAGACGTTTGGTTTCTGCAGTACGTATATTCTAGAAATATTTCCATGGGAAATGCTCATCTGAAATAACATCGATAATTCCTCCACTCAGTACTAAGCTCGTTGGAACGCGTGCAGCTGCTGCTGAACATCTCTTGACAGTATACCAAGAAACGAACAGAATAAGTCTCTTTTCCTCCTCCTTCATTCCTGCAACTGCTGCAGGGTGTTTCCCCTGTTGTGTTTCCCAAGGAATACAATTTGCAGTAATTTAAAGCAAATGTAAACAAGTTCCTCCTTTCCCAAGCCACTAACCATGCAAGGTACTAACGTAATTTAGGCTGATCCACCAACCCCCTATAAGATTTGTACAATGCTGAGGGAGGATTGCACTTAAATGAATTCGGATTTAGGTATCTACAGGTGGTTCAAAATTCCGCACGACATAAAAAAAAAGGAAATGCTTGTGGAAAGGAAAAGTCAGAAGCAGAAATCCGAGAAAAAGTGGAGTTTTGTTGTTTATTTATTTATGTGTGTGTGTGTGTGAGAGAGAGAGAGAGAGAGAGAGAGGGAGGGAGGGAGGGAGGGAGGGAGGGAGAGTTTCATCTATTAACTAGATTTCCGTTTTCTGGACAGCATGAAATATTTTTGATTGTTTTCCGTTTTTATCGTTTCAATACTGTGTCTTGTTTAGGCTGGAAGCAATAATCTGAGAGGTAAGAAGTACTGTGTGAGGGAGGATGCGAAAGAGTTATTGGAAGGAGTGAAAAAGAAGAGCAAACTTCACCTGCTCGCTCTTCTTTTTCACTCCTTCCAATAACTCTATATCATTCCTCCTTCACAACCTGCATATTGATTCCTTACCTACCATCGGCCTCCTTCTCAGTTCGCCTCTATTATAGGGACAACAGACTCACACTGAGAAGGCGGCCGATGGTAGGTAAGGAATCAATATGCAGGTTGTGAAGGAGGAATGATATAGAGTTTGTGGACCTATGACCTGAGTTTCATGGACATAAAGATTTGTACAATGCTGAGGGAGGATTGCCCTTAAATGAATTCGGATTTAGGTATCTACAGGGTGGTTCAAAATTCCACCTAGAAACTTTCAGGGGAAGTAGAGAACATTAAAATTAACCATATTCACATAGGAAAGCATGGCCGAAAACGCCATCGGAAGGTACTAATAGGGACACAAAGATACAGAAATGACACAAGGCAGTGAGTATTGTAATAAAACTTTATTAGGCGTAACTGAACAGTTCAATAGTAGTTGGTGCATGTCTTCCATTCCAGCGTTCGTAAAACGACGCTTATTCTTCGTATGATGTTGAAAGCTTGAATGAGGAACAGAGTGACCACCCAGCAAAAATATTTTGTACCAACTTATGCAGGAAAAGGTATACTAGATCTGAAAAAAGTACTACATTTTTGTTTGCTTTTGTTTCACTCTATTTAGGGCATTTCACGATATTACTACCTTATTATCATATATGAACTCAATGTAAAACCGCTAAATTAACACATGTACGACAAATATGAAAAGAAATAAGTCAAAACTCACTTCACTGTAGTCATCTATGAGTCCAAGAGCTGCAGTTGTCAATCATCATAAGAGAAGTCCCGATCGTAACTCTAGCACTTAACATGCATATTAATTTACCATATACTTTTTAGTCTTATTTCAGTGTTTAAAATGATGTAACATGAAATTTTCAGTTACTTAATATGCTATTTACATATACAGGGGTTCCCACTCACAAGAAAAACATTGGAAGTATTCAGGGCCGGTTTTATCATTAGGCGACCCTAGGTAATCGTCTAGGGGCGTTAGACTTCACGGCGCCAGATTTTGCCACATAGTTCGGAGAAAAATTACAACCTTTGAAACAAATTAGTAAAACCTTGATTAATAATAAAAAAAAATGAAATAAGTCAAGCCGTCCTGGTGCTCGCTGATGATCCTACATTATATTCGCCTTTCTCTATTTCTTCCACTCCCCTGCTCTTTGTATACTTAACCTCAAGTGCAGAGATTTTCCTCCTGCTGGCATCTGTACCAAGATGAGTGGGGAATGATATTATTTTTAGAAATATCCACATGTGTAGGTGTCCGTGTACGTGTGTGAGTATGGCAAAAATATATATATTGAGAGAGACAATGTATAGGGGCGCCTAAATTTTCTTTGCCTAGGGGCATCAAATACTCTCGGACCGGCTCTGGAAGTATATATTGATTATTTTTAGTAGATTTTACTAAATTAGGCAACTCTTCAAAAATAGTAACATCTGTAGCTGATGATTATTTCCATTTTTCTTTTGTCAAAAGGAGTCCATTTATCAAGGGAGTTTGTAGTTGACTTCTTATTTTATTCTTATTTATTGTTACTGCAGAAAATATTCTTTCAGTTGCTGCTGATGAATGAAAGAGGCAGAGTACAGCTTTAACTAATGTTGCTAAATTAGGAAACATTTGTTCTCCTACAGCATTTTTCATTTCAAAAACTTTATTCCAAAACAAACAAACAAACATGAATTCTTGACCTTTTTCAATGCTTCTACAGTTTTCAATAGTTGCCATTCTCTATCAAACTCTTCGTAACGCCCTAAATATACATTTTCAATGTCTAAAAACTGACCATTGTCGGATGGATTTATCTTTCCAATGGGCTCCAAACTACACTGTGCATCAATACAAGGTAGTTACTCATATTAAAAGTTTTAATTTTTTCACTTGTTGTAATGATCTTATGATATGCGAGAAGTGTTTGAATAGCGAAGAATATATTTTGCCAGTCGGATTGCGAGAGTATAGGATCGGGGTGGGGAAAGAGAAGGTTAGCAACAGGGGCGAATGCTGGTCTTGAAATTCACGCTTGCTCTTGTTATCATTCAGGGAGTGAGAAGTGTGATTGATGTCTGATTAGCCAAATAATGAGTTACTGACCATTTAAAACTATATATTTAGAAATTTATGTACATTTAATCATACAAATACAACATTTATTTTAAAAAAGATATTCTATCTTTTTCAATTTAGCTACTTGGATACAAATTCTACCTTACGGTTCTTCTCTATGAACTGGTCATTAACATCGTCATAAAAAGTTGGTTGTAACTTAATTTTCCCAAGTAACACACACTTGCTTCAGCCAGCCTTTACAAGGCTGGCTGAAGCTCACTGGCTATAGCCTACGTTGACTGCGTATGGCCTGTGTTTAAGTAACAGAGTGAGACGACGTGAAATGATTATGCCCACGCATGAAATCACAGTGCTGCTGCGAGGACCTGAAACTCCTGCAACCAAGCAAGCCAAGGTAGTTGACTAGACGAGCAAGGATCGGCCTTCGATACACAACGCAAAGCTCAAATATAGCCGGGCAAGCTTAAAACGTTTCCTGTCTACAAATGCATGCATTTATTAACAAATAAATATTACTTCTTTCTCAATTAATGAGCTTGCGCAGCAAGCATGGAGAATTCGCCACTGGTTAGCGAACATTGAGAGGGAGAGGAAAAAAAGAGTAATCATGCTTGTGGCACTGAATGCGACATATGGGGAGATGGGAGAAGAGAAAAATATTAAACTCATACTTCTAACTCTCATGTTGTTGTGGTTATTATTATCCGGAAGGAAGAAAGTACTAGATCTGTTGCTGAACGTGTTGGTGACCACTACTAGTACTTTCGTACTAGTAGTGGTCACCCTGATGAGGAAGCCCCAACTACTCACCTAGAGCGCTGTCGAACAGCGCCACCTATCACTTTCGGTTGGCGTTTCCGGTCATGCTTCCTATGTGAATATGGTTGATTTGGATGTTCTCTACCTCCCCTCAAAGTTTGTACGTAGAATTTTGATCCACCCTGTGGAGAGATATGTTCCCTAAGAGTGTAGCACAGACAAGAAAACTAAAGAAATTAGGGAGGGCGATGCAGCCGAATGTGAATGTGTGTGACAGTACCAATGAACCAAATAGTGTGAGACTGATCAAAAATGCAAAATCTAGTCACTCAAGCAAAAATATTGAATACGCATTTCAATATTGAAAATATTGAACTGTCAATTCGGGAAGTAATGCTGGTTGAGGACCTACAGGGATGCTGCAGTTTCTACATACCAGAAGTAGCAGGTACAAGAGGGACAGATGTTATTGGCATTGGTTAGTATAACCTCGCCAAACATTACATGATTAGTTGGACTTAGCTAACAGCAGATCATGTGTACAGAGCTGCCACTCACATTTTTCGAAATTCCCCAGGTAGTAATAACTAGGGCTCGGATTTTTAGATCGTAAAAAAGTGCAAAATATGCGTCGAGGTATACACTAAAAACATTTAAAACATCCGAAATATGCTCTTAAATATGCAAAAAATTCAAACT
Organism: Typopeltis vanoorti; assembly: GCF_054136105.1. NCBI lineage: Eukaryota > Metazoa > Arthropoda > Arachnida > Uropygi > Thelyphonidae > Typopeltis > Typopeltis vanoorti. The sequence continues at coordinate 162,164,933 of NC_143554.1, forward strand.
ACGCACTTCAATATACCTTTATTAATTTATAATTCTGCATGGATTAATTAAAACATTACACATAAATTAAAAACATAATATAAAATACGAAAAAATTGACATTTAAATAGTTATCTACTAACTGACCAGAAAAATGACTTAAAAATTTGCTCATTTTTTAAATTTTTTTATTAATTCTCTCTTTCTCTTTTCCTGTAACAAAGTATACTTTCATTTAAAAAAAAATTATAAGTTTATTTATACGAAGAATACATGCTTAACTTACTTTAATTGACATTTCCTCCCTCTTCCTCTTCGCCAATATCTTCTGGTAATTGATCACATTTGCTTTTTGCGATATTAAGTCGATTTTTATATCTATTATGAACTGTGTGACTTTCCAACACCGTGATTAATGTTTTCCGTCGCTCCCAAGAAGTACACGTTGCATTTTGTCTCGCTAAGCACTGCTTTGCTAGGATTCTGTCTCTCACAGTTTCTGTTTTTAACGAATTAGCTAATTTTGTTTTCATACAATTCACTTGTGAGAAAATTCGCTCCACGCATGCAGATGAATGCGGCAGAATAGTAAGATTTGTCATAAAATATGACAGTAAACCATATTTATTATTATTCATGCCATCTTTTATGTCAGTCAATGAATGCCAATATCTTTAGATCTGATGCTACGAGACGATAGCTTTTCCACTCATCATCTATTTGATTTAACCTAATATCATCAACCAGTGAGGGGAACTGAGCAACAAGAAGAGGAATAATGGTAGATGGTGACTGGCTAGGGTCACTAGCAACTTTTGGGTCCAAAATTCGTAATTTTGCAACAATGCTGTCTTCTTCGAAGACAAATCTTTTCTTCATTTGCGAACTAAGTTCCACAAGAACCTTTAAACAGTCATTTTTAAATCTCAACAAAATAGAGTTATCTTCGAAAGGGTTTCTAATTAAGTGCGCCATTGCTCTACCACCGAAGTAAATATCATTGGCAGTTTTATAGTTGCTTTGGTTTCTTGGATCAATTTCTGATAATTCAGCTGTTCTTAAAATCTCATCTTTAATGAAGCAACTAAGTAAATTGAGATATTCTGTTGATACATTTAGGAATAGTTGATGTAACCGGAAATGCTCTGATTGAAAATATATATTAAGCGTATTTACATTTTCAAGAATCTACTGAAGGAAAAAAAGCATTGGTCTGGTTCCAAGGTCAGTAAGTGTATCATAAATTTTTTTGGCATTGTTAATTTTATCTGTCCTTGATTCATTTTGAAAGTATAGAACTAATGCATCATACTGTTCTAAAATAGTTGATACCACATTTTCCCTTGACAGCCACCTGGTTTGAGCAAGTTTGGGAATTTTATGTCTAGCTATATCAGCAGCTTCTTGAATGAGTAAAAAATCTCTTTGCCGCTTAGCACTGCGGGAGAAATAGGAGGTTAAATCCTTTAGAAAAGCTTTCAAGTATGAGGGTAAAACACTGACTGATAACTAGCACATAGAACAAATGATGACAAACGCAACCCATCACAAAAACAGATGGGACGTCATCTTTCAACAGTTTCTGAAATCCACTGTTTTCCTCCATGATGGGCGTTAACAGTGGATTTCAGAAACTGTTGAAAGATGACGTTATCACTACCAAACCCAATGATATTGCTAAGGGGAATGCCATGATCCAGCAGAAGAGTTTTGGCAGCACTGAAAAGACTTTTAGCACTTCCGTTATCTACACATACTATGTCTAGTAATGCATCAGCTACATCGTTTTTATCTGTATCAAAATACCTTACAACAACAGCCAAGATTTGAGTGACGGAGATATCTGTACTCTCATCTATTATAATTGAAAATTTTTGATTCTTGCATATTTCGGTAAGTTGAGACTTTTCATGGAATGATATTCCATTCTGAATAACATAAGAAAGTTTAGTTTTCTTCATTGCCAACTTTCCAGCAATTTGGCTATCCGGAAATGAATGTTTACACATCGTTACAAAATGATCAACATGAGAAAATGGGACGTTATGCTCAGAAAAGAAGCTAGCAATTATTAACTCACTTCTAGCTAATTGTTTATCCTCTGTTGACGCTTTCTTATTAAGAAATTGAGTAATAACAGCTGTCCACTTAGCAGACTCATAATTACTTTTATGTTTGGCTGAATCTTTATGCTTTATTAGCACAGATTACAACACTTACAGTAACCGGTATCTTTGCTGTTCAGGTCTTGCTGCAGCCAATCTTTTAATTCAGGATATTTTAACTAATTTTCTTTAAATGCTTGAGAATACCACTTCTGGTTTTTTTTTTTTTTTTGATGGCTCCATATGGTTGTATTGGAAGTACCATAAATATGAAAATAAGTAAAAAATTGAAAATTTAAACAATTTGTCAAACACTGTACAAGCACAAGGATCTTGACGATAACACTGCAAGAGGTTGAGCTATATGGTGGGAGGACGAGAGGCCATCAATGGAAACTGGGCAAGAGTGTGGTTAGCAAGGGTGTTAGAACTGGGTTTTTTACTTGGAGAGTGGTGAATGAGTGGAATAAGTTGCCAGAGTCTGTTGTGGGTGCCATGACTGTGAATGAATTTAAGGGAAAGTGTGATAGATACTGTGTGGATGTTGAGTAGTTGTTGAGGGCCTCCCTCGATGAGTCCTTAGACTCATCGAGGGAGATGAGTTGATGGAGTGAGTTGATTCTATTGACAAACATATGTAGGTTTTCCATGTTATCCTGCATGCATATATTTGTCAATAGAATCAACTCACTCCACAATAAAATCAAATTTACTCTAGAAGTAGAAAACAACGAACAACTACACTTCTTGGACATACTAGTTAAAAGACATGATAACAATTTCAAACTGTCCATTTGCAAAAAACCTACAGACACTGGACGATATCTACATTACTCTTCAAACCATCATGGGTCACATAAACAGAGAATCATTCACATGTTGAGAAATCGAGCCAGAACTTTTATCTCCGAAGATGAAGTTCAGACAGAACTGTCTCAAATCGCTATAACACTATAGCAAAATGGTGATCCTCGAAACATCATCAACATATTTCTATACAAAGATAACCAACGAGAAAGAACAGTCTCCCAGCAAATTTCAACAGCAGTCATCCCCGTTATGGGTTCAGTTTCCACCAAAATTGCGAGTTTGTTAAAAGCCCATAACATCAGGGTTGCATTTAAACCAACTACTAGCATCAGACAGGCTCTAAGATCTCCTAAGGACAGTGTTCCATTTTATAAATATCCAGGTGTGTATTACATGCACGTGCGGTCTTTCCTACATTGCACAAACTACGGAAATAAGACAGAAAGAACATGTTGGCGATGTAAATCACCATAGAACGATCACCTCCGGTTTAGCAAATCACTTTTCAACTTCAAACCACACTATAGACTGAGATAACAGCTCTATGCCCTACGTAGATGATTATTACAGACATAGATTATTCAAAGAAGCTGCAGTAGTGCTACGTACAGGCAGCAACCTAAACAGAAATCAAGCGGCCATACTGAACGATACTTGGAAAAATCTAAATTCCCTCAGTTCAACAGAACTACAGTACGCGAATAATCATATTACGCGTTTGCATGTAACGCGTGTTCATGATACTTAGTAGAAAGTCACAATGCATACAGACATGTCACGTGAATGTTTTTTGTATTCTTAAACCCTTTTTGCATTTATCAATTTTTTGTATTGTGAAAGCCTTGAAAAAGCTAGTCAGTTACTAGCGAAACCAGTAGGCAATATTGTACGAACATACGTACGAATTAAAAATCAATGGTCAGTTTATCTATAAGTCTTATATTTTTTAATATTTTACGACCAAAAGTATGTATAATTTAAAATGTAAATTTGTTTGCTGCTGTAGGCCAGGGAGTGGCAGGGATCATTTGGAAGACGTGCATCAACAGATTAGGACATTATTATTATTATTATTATTATTATTTTATTCACATAATTGATACACAGTCAAAACAAGATATCATATAAATAAAAATTTGACTGGTGATTCAGAACAATTCAGATTCTACCCAAGAATCTAAGAATAGTCCGTCAGGTAGCGTCGTAAAATATGGACTGTTCCAAGTAATGCTGTTTTTTGTAGGTCATATGGGGTCGCGTTATTGATTATTAATTGCTGTAAATAGTTGGACAGCTTCTTTGAAGTTGCACCAAATGCACCGATAACTATTGGGATGACTTTGGTGTGTTTAAGCCACAGTCGGCCAACTTCGATTGCCAGATCTCGATATTTAGTAATTTTTTCCAGTTCTTTGTGGTTAATGTTGTTATCACTGGGTACTGCAATATCGATAATCCAAACCTGTCGATGTTCGATAATTGCGATGTCTGGTCTACTGTGTTCCAAATACCGATCAGTTTGTATTCTAAAGTCCCAGAGAATTTTTGCTGTTTCATTTACCAATACAGTCTCTATTTTATGCAGCCACCAGTTATCAGAAATAGGAAAGCCATATTTTTTGCATACATACCAAAGAACTATTTTGGCCACTTGATCATGGCGGTATTTATAGTAAGTTTGAGCTATTTTGCTGCAGGCACTGATTAGATGTTCTAGAGTCTCATCTTTCTGATCTCATAATCTGCATTTGCTGTTATTATTGATGTTGAAAATTTTTGCTTTGATTGCATTAGTTTGTAATGCCTGTTCTTGAGCTACTAGAATAAATCCTTCTGTTTCTTTTTTAATGTATCCGTATTGTAGCCATTTCCATGTCTTGTTCAGGTCAATTTTGTCCTCAGTATCTTTGAATAAATTGGCCATGCAAGGGTTTATTTTTCCAGCGCGCATATCGGATATTTTGTTGTTCCTTTTTTGTAATCGGATTTGTTCCCTGTTGCTTTTAGAAGGCCCTCTTGTGTAATTGCTTGAAGCATTGGCTCAGAGCTATTTTCGATGTAATTTCTTAAACAAATGTCTTCTTCTTCCACACTCTGTCTTCCTTGCAGCAGACCCCGTCCACCACTTCTCCTCGGTAGGTACAACCGGTCAACATCACTTCGTGGCTGTAATGCATGATGCATAGTCATTAGTTTTCTAGTTTTGCAGTCCAGTTTGTCTAGGTCTTCTTTTTTCCAATTTATTATGCCAGCTGTGTACCGCATCACTGGTATTGCCGAAGAATTCATTGCTCTAATTGTGTTTAATCCATTTAGTTTTGTTTTCAGAATATTTCTAACTCTTTTAATGTATTCTGATGCTGCCTGTTGTTTAACTTTCGAGTGGAGATTATCATTGGCTTCTAATATTCTTAGGTATTTATAGTGTTCGTCAGCTGAAATTGCTTTTATATATTTCTCTTGATCAAAATTAAAATTGTTAGTTTCATTAATTTTTCCTCGTTTAATAGATAAAATTGCGCATTTATCTAAACCAAATTCCATTTTGATGTCCTGACAGAAAATACGAACTGTGTTCATTAAAGGATCTATTTGCTGGGCCGATATTCCATGTAGCTTCAAGTCATCCAAATACAACAAATGGGAAATTTAATATTACATTTAGGAATTTCATATCCAAGTTTTGTTTTCTTCAGAACCATAGACAAAGGTATCAAAGAAATGTTGAAGAGCAATGGTGACAAGGAATCACCTTGAAAAATTCCACGTTTAATGGTGATATCTCTATATCGTTCATTATTCATTATTAATGTTGTTTTCCATGATTTCATAGCAGTAGCCAGAAATGAACATATGTTTTTGCTAATTCCAAATATTTTTAGTGATTTTAGGATCCAGCAGTGTGGGAGGGAATCGAATGCTTTCTTGTAGTCTATCCATGCCATGTTTAAATTAGTTTTTCGTCTTTTTGAGTTTCTGAGAATCATTTTATTAATAAGGATCTGGTCTTTTGTTCCTCAATTTTTGAAAATTGGCTTTTTGTTCAATCGGATAAATCTGATTATCCGACAAGTAACGGTATATGGAATTTGCTATGATTGCAGTGCACAGCTTAAGCATAGCTGGTAGGCATGTTATTGGACGAGAGTTACTTGGGTCTGCACCCTTATCCTTATCTTTCATGAAGAGAAAAGTGCGCCCAGATATCATCCAGTCTTCCACTGAGCCTGACTGCAACAAATAATTAAATTGTTCTGCCATTCGATCATGTAGACTGGTTAGATGTTTTAACCCAAATCCATGTAGTTCGACTTGCCAGGTGCACTGCAGTTTTTTAATTTTCTAGCTTGAGCACTGACCATTTCTTTAGTGATAATAACATTTTGCATTTGTTTTTGTTTCATTTCTGATTCTATTTCCTTAATCCACGAGGCATCTTTATTGTGTTCAATAGGATTATCCCAGATTGACTTCCACAATTTGAGTGTATCTTCTCCGGGTGAATGATGGTTTGCATTTGTATTTCTCTGGAGAGACTGAAAAAATTGACGTTGGTTCTATCGAAATTGCATATTTTGTACATATTGTTTTATTCTTGCTTCATATCTTTTAATTTTCTGTACAGTCACTGTAATTCTTTGTTCTAGCTCTTCGGTAACTTCAGCAATTGTTTTGTTGGCCATATTATATGTGTTAATCAGTTTGTTTTTGATGTTATTATTTTTCAACCGTCCTTCTTTAAAACTCTTTAAGTTGGTTAGATCGATCTAAGCTAGAAGCCTGTTGACCTTTCGTTCTAACCGGATTTTCCATGGTGCAGGTTGTTTCATCCTCGGCTTTTGCTGTTTCAGTTTGCAACCAAGCTTCATTAAAATGATGTAGGCTGTGCTGTATAGGAGCTGAGTTGTTTCCTTTATACTGTTAGTCGTGATTGTTTCAATTACAGCATTTGCGTCTAAGAGGAGCTGTTTTAGCTTCGATTGTTGTAAAGCTTTTAATGGTGGTAGTCTTATACGGTCATTTATGGAGTTCATATGTTCCAATATCCCTGACTTCATTTTACACTGCCCTTCTGCCAAAACATTCTGAGGTATGGCGTCAGCTTGGTGTTTACTGAGTTGAATTCCAAAGTTTGATGTAGCTACCTTCTGATGATTTTCTCTTACTGGAGTTGTTGGCTTATTACCTAACCCTTGAAGCTCAAGTTCAGTAAATATTTTGTTAGAAAATGAAATTCTTTTGGTCCATAAGTCTTTGTTCTGTTATTGCAGATTCTGGGAATTTTTTTTCCAAATTAAATGCATACGTTTTCTGAAACCTCGTTTTTTTGGTGTTGATCTGTAAAAACATTTCATAATGTCTCTGTTTACTTCTACAGTCCATTTTTTACATTTCGGTTCTTCCAGTCGCTTTTCAGCTTCCTACCCTGATTGCCCAGCAAGGAGAGCTGAGTCCTATAGCCCACTTGTCGCCTGATGCCCAGGATCCCCAACATCTGACGCAGTCCTTGATGACCCGGGCGTCGACTGATCCGGTAAGGATCTCTTCTTCCTTTTCACCATTAATCTGGGCGGATGGAGCACTGTTGGTCTGGCTCCTCAGTTGAGACCTGTCTGACAAGGGTGGCCCTGTTGGCAGCTATGCAACCGCCAGAATAGCTCTCAACATCACTGAAGCACGCAAGCCCCACCGCCACGACAAGGCCGTGTTCCTTCAGGATTATTATTATTATTATTATTATTATTATTATTATTATTATTATTATTATTATTATTTATTATTATTATTATTAAGAGAGACCTCCAGGGAGTCAGAGACTCATCGAGGGAGGCCACATACTACACACACCAGCTATCATAGTTATTCTTGAATTCATTCACACTGCTTGCACTCACAACATCCAATGGAAATCCATTCAAAGCACGCACCACCCTATGAGAGAAAAATCTATCCCTTACACCATTCTTGGCAGCCTTCATTCTCAGCTTCCAAGGATGCCCTCTCGTCCTTTCCCTACCCTCCATAAATTGAAAAATCCCATCAATTGAAATCCTGTACGACCCTTTCAGCAGTTTGTAAGTCTCAATCATATCACCCCTCTTTCTCCTGTTTGCTAGTGTCTGCAATCTACAAATTCTCAACCTGTCTTCATAATCAGTATTCCACAATCCTGATATCTTATCATATATGTTTATTAAGATATTTTAATATTTGGGTAGGCGAATTTAGTGCTCCTGTAAAGTTGGTGATTTTTGTCTTTTTTATTGTGTTTTTCCTTAGAAAATTAGTGTTTTGTAGTATACTAGGGTAGAGTTTAGTATTTTATAGTGTATTTAGTATTTTATCATATATTTTTATTAAGACATTTTAATATTTATTATACGTTTAAAATGACGCCAAAAAAGGGCAAGAACGCTAAAGCTAAAAAAAAAAAAAAAAAGCACCGCATGCGAGAACAAGAAGGTTAGCCTTGCCAACAAGGTTATTGTGCACATGGAGGAGGTTAACGAAAATGAATTAACCGCCGAAATAGCAAAGTTGAAGCAGATAATCAGAGAGACAACGCGGGAATTGCAAAAAGTTGAGAGACGTTTAAATAGAGAGAAAAAGAAAAATGAACAGGAAAATAAGAAACAACAAAGCATGGAAATAGGTAAGTCAAAAAATAAAGAAAATCAGGTAAGTGACTTGTTAGTAAAAAGAAAGAAGTTATTTGGTATGGTGACTCTATAATAAAACATGAATATACTGTATATGAGAGAGTTATAACATCGAGTTTCTCTGGAGAGAAAATTAAAAATATAACTCAAGTAATTCAAAAACAGAAAAGAAAAGTAAATGAAATGGTAGTTGTAGTAGGTACGAACGATTTAACTGGTGATAAGTTCAGTATGAGAGAGGACATGAAAGGGTTACTGGAAGAGTGAAGAGTGAGAAAGTGAAAATCGTTAGTATTTTACCTCGCTATGGCAACAATGAATCAAAAAAGGGCTATGATGGCAAACAATTCCACGTATAGGCTATGTAGAAGGAATGGATGTGAGTTTTTGGATGTGTGGAGTGAGTTTAACGGAAGATTGGATTTGTATAAGAGGAATGGCCTACACCTGAATTCTTTTGGTATCAGGAGTCTGGAAAAACTAATAACCGGTATGAGAACTAACACAGAGAGTCAGGGAAACTAAATTATAAAAGGAGGAATGATGTGAATGCGAGTGTAAGAGCGAAAATAGTATATAACTTTAATGACGGGAATGGGCTTTGTCATGGGAATGTTGACGAGGTGAGAACGATTTCGGGTTTGTGTTCGTCCGGTTCGGACCAATCATATGTGTGCAAAGATGTCTACACGTCTAAGGCTTTAGAGAAGAATAGAGATCTGCAAGTTGTCCAATTGGGTCAGACAGACTGCAAACAAGGGATACTAAAGAACATGAAGGTAGATTATTATGTCTGTACATGAATGCTAGGAGTATCAGATAAAAAGGGGTAGAGTTTGTTGCCTTAGTCAATATGTTAAGACCTCAGTTTGTAGGAATTAGTGAGACCTGGCTATCAGAATCAGATCTATTAACTGGTATCGAGTGTCATGGGTACAGTATTTTTAGGAAGGATAGAGTGGATAGGAGAGGAGGGGGCGTGCTGCTAATGATATTGGATGACTTAAATCCAGTTAGAGTTGAGACCTACGAATGTAGTAATACTACTAACAATATTTCACGTGGCAGTGAGTTTGAAGCCATCTGGTGTGAGGTGGAATCTAATAAGACAAATTACACAGTGGGGTGTTGTTACAGACCTGGTGGATCGGTTGCTGGTGATGAAGAAATGACTCACCAAATAGAAAACGAAAGCGCGAAAAGAGTAATCATAATGGGAGACTTTAATTATACAAATATTGATTGGGTAGCAGTAGAATCTCATTATAAGAATGAAAATGCATTTATTGAGTTGTTGCGGAAAACTTCCTCACGCAGCATGTGACAGAAGGAACTCGATGTCAAAGAGTGCTAGATTTGATTATAGTGTCAGAGGGCGTTTCAGTTAAAGACGTAACTATTCTGCCTCCAGTTGGTAACAGTGATCATATGGCACTCACTTGGGAAGTGACTAAGTTTATGAATGTTCCATTCAGAAAAGGTTACATGATGAACTACAAAGCAGGAAATTATAACCAACTGAGAAGCATACTGAGTTCAGTGGAATGGGATCAGTTATTGGATGGAAAGGATATTGATAGACAGTGTATGGGAAGCGTTTAAACAATACTTAAATGATGCAATATCAGAATGTATCACAAGATTTCAAAGAATAAATAGAGTAGGAATCAAAGGGATGTGTAATATTATTAAGCAAGAGATTCGTAAGAAAAGACGTTGTGGAAGGAAGACCGTTTGCATAAGGATGACATCCGTTATGAACCTTATAAGCAGCAGTCTAGAATAGTCACAACTGTTGTACAGAATGCAAAGTCTGATTATGAAAAGAAATTGGCTGTGCTTGCTAAAGACAACTCAGAAGAATTACATTCGATATGCTGCAAGTAAAGGAAAGAATGAATATGGAAAAATAACTCTTCTAAATCCAGGTGGAATGAGGGTTACTGATGCAGAAGAGGGTCAGTTAATGAGTGCCCATTTTGTTAAAAGCTATCAACCTAATATAGGCAACATTGAGCTCACTGTTACCTCTTCATTAGATGAAGAAACGCAGGTGAGTGAGGCCGAGGATTAGAGCTGTCGCAAAAACTGAATAAAAATTCAGCAATAGGAACTGATGGAATATCAGCATGTGTGCTAAAAAAGTGTTCAGATGAATTGATCATTCCTTTGATTAGAATGTTTAATATGAGTCTCAGAACAGAGAAGATTCCGCAGGAATGTAAGGAATGTATGGTAATTCCATTGCATAAGGGTGGTACAAAGACCGATGTATTCAAACTATGGACCAATTAGTATCTCAGGAGTGGTGGTGAAGATTTTAGAAAAATTAGTTAGCGCCCGCATTCAGAAATGGGTTGACAGTGATTCTCTACTTTGCAATGAAAAACATGGGTTTACTAAGGGAAGATCATGTTTTATCAACTTGCTCACATTCTATGACAATGTTACCATTGAACTAGACAAGGGGAATGGATACACCATGATACTGTTGGATTTTGCTAAGGCTTTTGACAGAATACAACATGACAGACTGCTGTATAAATTGGAGAAAATGGGTTTGGGTTATACAACATTAGCATGGATAAACGAATGGCTGACTGACAGATATCAAAAAGTGGTATACGGGGGATCTGAGTCTGCAAGGTTTTGAGAATGCGAAGCGCTGTTGTCTTGGCTTGCACTTCCCCTGAGACATTTCGCAAGTGCCGCAGTAGGCGGCCTCCTAGGGGAGATTCCTGGACACCTTCGGGTGACAGACTGGCCTGCTACGCTATTCCTCCCTTCCATGGTTAGCTTCCCTGGTAGGATTAAGTTTCCTCGCTTGCAATAACTCATCAGATGAAGGCTCCGACTCTTATAGGCCGGAACCAGGAAACTCGTCGAGTGTGAATCCAGATGTCTGTTTCTTTTCTGGAGGTGATCCTGCCACCCGTCCCAGCGGAGTCCTCTGGACGAAAGGTAACGAAAGCTCTGCAAAGACTGTCATCAACCCATTTATTCAATTTCTCATCATGCTTGTTCTGGTGGCCATGGAGTTCCCAATATCAGACACTTCATATGTTAGGTCTGAGATTGTTCTCTACCGCAGTTGGCCCTGGCCTACATCGCACCTCAAAACATCCAGCCGAAGCCAACGCTGCTATAAGAACAGAGCGCATCAAATCATGTTGGACTGCCGAAGAAGAAAAGATCCTCGCCACTCATGAGATCGAATTGATATCTCACAAGTGGCGAAGATCTTTTCTGCTTGAGGGATAAAGAAAATCAATGAGGTTTTATTTAAGGCGTTCCCATTAAGATCCTTGGATGTCATCAAGTGTCATAGACGGAAAGACAATTACAAAGCCTTACTTCAAGGGAAAAAAAAAACTTGGGGCGCAAAAGAAGGAGTTTGCCTGGGGCACAAAATTGTGTTACTCCGGCCGTGCTTGTATACTATAAATAACAAGTTTTACACAATTTTCTCCTACTAATATGACTACAATAAATCCTGCCAAACATATCCAATAGGAAAACGTTAACTGTGTTGTATTCGAATCTTGAAATAATTGGATATATACTTTTGTACAAATTCTGAACTTGCCATACTACACACAAACATAAGAAGCATAAAGAAATACTGGCTTACTCTACCAACCCTGTTCAAACCTCCTGGCATTTAAAAATCTTCTCATTTTGACCGAAGTTTCTATAAGTAATGTAGAAGCGTTTGCGTATAACATCAACAATTACCAACGTTAGACATTACGTAGATCATTTCATTTACAAATGCACATCGCATTTGTAAAAATGAAAAGCACACTGTGACCGAAACCATAACCACTTTCGAACAGGGCCGCCCCTAGGAATTTTGCCGCCCTGTGCAGTAGCATATTCTTCTCCCTTACTTTGTGTATAGTTTATGCCAACTTTTCCGCCAAAAAAAAACAAAAAAAAACTTGTTAGCCAGTGCAAATGCACGTCTTGCACCGTTCGTAGAGCCGGCCCTGCTTTCGAACATGCAGAAACATTGCATTCGGAAATCATGACTAACTGCAACCACAATACATATAACTGCAGATTGAAACCCTCTCAGCTTACTGCGAGAATCAGAAACACGGCTAAATGACATCAACAATTACACAACAGACAAATTTATCATGATAGGTGATATTAATATTAACACCCTGGACCGAGAATCACGCCCCCGCACCACTATCGCTACACTGTGTAGCGATAGTGGTGCGGGGGCGACAGTGTAGCGATAGTGGTGTAGCATTAACAACAAAAATACCTGAACCCCGAAATCTCGAATTCAATCCCATAACACATGCAAAATACCTTGGCCTATAGATAGATTGGCACCTTAAATGGACAAAACATAATACATTACCTACATACTAAACTCCGCATCATCGCAGCAAAACTCTTCCAAGTAAAATACATTATTCCATCTAATATTAAAAAAATTTCCAGACATTTCGTCCAGACTTGATAATAGGCTTAAGCCTTTAAAGTGTTTTACCCAATGCCATGCCACCAGTGTGCCCTGTAGGGCCCTCAAGGAAAGAACGTTTATATCCTTTTGCGTAAGCCCAAGCTGTTTTAAGTCCATATAATTATCTACACTCCATACACCATGTAAAGAGATGGTGGCGCTGGTAAACCTCGGAGTTGCCACATGCTCCTCCCGTATCTTACTAACTAGATCTGGGTTAGTTTTATAATAATTTACTTTATTATTATGGCTATAGGCTAGTGTACGCCCTGTTCCCACCACCTGGGCATCAACTACCCAAACGTCACCACCTCTTTTAATCACTAAGTCTGGCTTACGCAAACCTGCGGAGGTTCTATAATGTGGTTCCACCGCAGTCTCCCAACCTTTGTTCTTAAAGCTGTTGTTCAAAATGGAAACCAAGTCATGCCTCCTCACGCGAACCCCATGGATGCGGAAGCAACACTAGGCTTTATGAAACAATGTCTCACTGTAGTGGCAGCCAGCCCTACCGTTAGAGTCGTCACTACCCCATCGAGCTGTGCGGGCTCGAGTAGGCTGGGCATTGATCCTCTTCCTTATAAGGTCAATATACTCGAACCCAAGGAGGAGTCTGGTGCCATCCCTTACCAATCATGCTGGGGAGACACCAGATATGACTCTTTTAAAGAAGTGTGCAACAGTGCAACAGTTGCACACTTCTATATGCCCACCTCTTGTGTTCCGCGGGTGCTGACTCGATTAAAGTACCTTGATAATGGGACCAGCCTTTAGCCCGCCTAAAGTCTTCTTCTATTAATGGGCTATAGAAAGCCTCCCTGCAGAGGGGGGGAAGAAGATAGTTCTAACTGCGCGATTCTTGATAGTCGCAGGCGTGGGATCAGCAATCTAAGTGATGGAACCCCAAGCCCGCCATCCTTCATCCTTGCATGGAAATATGCAGTAGGAGTGTCAGGCAGCAGTTGGAGCAATGATCTCATGGCTGAACGGATAGCCCTGTCCATTCGGGACAGTACTGAGATATATGTCCTATCAAGCACCAACTTGTGGTAAAAGCGAGGTAGAAGATAGTAGGAAATGAGAAACAGTCTTTGCTGGGGCTTGAGAGGAGCTTTCCTCAAAGAAGCGATCCCAGCTTCTAGGATAAAAGGGACAGAAGACTTTCCCTTTGGGGTGAACATAATACCGAGGTATCTCCACTCTTCCAGGATCGTCAAAGCATGCAATGGCCTCCCGTGCAGGAAAAACTCTATAGTCTCGAGTTTTTACAACATCATGTCTCCATGGAGGACAGTCAAGTGTGGTGATTTCATATACACAAATCATGCAGTTACAGTAGCTGCTGCTGAATGGTGCACAGTCTTGCTGAAAGAGACAATAGTTAGTTCTGTAGAAAAGCCACACAAAAGGAGGAGTTGCAATGACCAGATTGCTCTTGGAATTCGATGTTTACCATTCTTCTTCTCACAAGCTTAGACTTATTTCTTTTGCCAGTGGTTTTATGGGCTATAGAAAAGCACTGACTACATCATGCCATGCAATGTGTCACGTGTTTGTAGCCAGTATAAAAAGAAGACTATGATGGTCCCAAGTTAGTGCAACTGTATTTGGGTGAAATGATTGCCAGAAGGAAACTGACGGAGTTTGAAAGAAGCAACGCGATAGGACGCCATATTCCAGGCATATTTCTTTGGCAAAACTGTTGACAACTTAGACCATCTGAAGTCAATAATCAATGATACTATACTGAGATGGAAGTGCAGAAAGAGAACCGAAGTGTTATCGGCTCTCAGATTCACGTCAACTGTAGACTAAAATACACAAACATTATTCAAGAAAAAAATGAAAGAGATTGAGAACAAGAACCAACCCTTGTAAATCCAGTAAATCCTGAAGAAAACATTGCTTGATTCAGTCAGCGAGGCATCTGGTGAGGTTATCTGGAAGGATAGAAAAAGCAGAACTCCATGGTGGACACAGGATGTTAATGAATCAGTGAAAGAAAAGAAGAAATCATATAAAAAATTCCTGGAAAATAATTCAGTTTGTGCTCTTAGAGAATATAGAGACCAATGTAAGAAAGCTAAACACTGTATAAAACAAGCTAAACAAAAGTCGTGGGAAGACTCTGGGAAGAACACAGAAAATAAATATTGGGAAGGTGGCAAATATTCCGGAGGCTATTGAAAATAGTTCAGAAATGGAGGAAAGAGTGCTTTGAAAGGAATTAGAGATGATATAAATGATATGAAAACTGGAGAAAAAGATATTCTTTATGTAAGGAGTAATTACTTCGAAAAGTTGCTAACTGGAACAATCAGTGACAACACAGTGGTAAAAAGCAATCAACAGGCATGCATTCAGGATACGTATCCATACTTGAAGTAGAAAAATCCTTCAAAAGCCAGAAATGTGAAAACGCAGCAGAAGTAGATGATAATCGACCAAAATGCCCAAGTATGGAGATATAAAAGTCGTACAGTGGATGCACTGCATAGTTCAGAAAGCCTGAACAGAGGGGAGAATTCCCAATGATTGGAGTAGAGCTCTCAGAGTACCCATATATAAAAAGGGAAATAAAACAATGTGAGAATTATTGAGTATTTCTCTACTGAGAGTTCCTGCAAAGATTTATGCAAGTATACTTGAGAAACGGTTGCGATGGATTGTGGATGTGAAACTTAAGAACAGCTGGTTCAGGACAAATACAGGCTCTCAGGATCAGATTTCCACTTTACAACAGATAATTGATAAATCATGGGAATTTAACAAAGATCTGTATTTAAGTTTTGTAGATCTGGAAAAGGCATACGAAAAGGTGCCAAGAGAGAAGCTGTCCGAAGTTCCAATGGGGTATTATATCAAACAATACTTAGTCTGTATTTGAGTTGTAAGTCAGCAGTTGGAATTCAGGGAAGTACAGGAAGATGGGTTTATGTTAAATCTGGTGTCAAACAAGAATGTACAGGGTGGCCATAAAATAACTTTCCCTCTTTGGAGGGATCTGTAGCTAAAACCAATGAACGGAATGAGACGAAATTTTGTATTGAGACTTTTGAAGGCATGGGGGAGATGATTTCCCCGAAAAAATTTAGTATCAAAAGTCGCCGATAGGGTAAATTGTGGCACTGGCGGAGCAAAAGCAGTCAAATATTTGCAGTAAACGCAGGTAAACAGTATTGTGCAAAGTTTACTCTGCGTACGTGACAGCAGCGCCACTAATTCCACTTAAAAAGGGAGAATGCAGTGGCATTCTCCCTTGCTGGATCGCTTGGGGATGTTCAGATGATCAAATTCTGCAGTTGTGAGTCTTGACCGACTCATTAACATTAAAATGAGCCTCATCACCCCACAGTATTCTCCAAGGCCAATCATTGTCGACCTCCATTCGGCAAGAAACGTTAGAGCGAAGGTCATGCGCTTATCATAATCTGCGGTAGTTAGTGCTTGCACACGACTGAACTTATACGGATAGAAGTGAAGCATTTTCTGTAAGATTTTTCAGACTATACCATAAGCCATATCAAGTTTGCTAGCTACGGCACGTGCGCTTGGACCAGTACTGGTCCTAGTGTCATTGAACGCCGCAGTAGCAACGTCTGTTACTGTCTCTGCTTGCACTGCTTTCCGTCCTCTGTCAGGTCAAACTCCTAGTGATCCAGTTTCTTCAAACTTCTTAATCATAGCTCTCAGTGCTACAGATGACATAGGACCTGTACGCAGGTTATGAAGCCTTCTAAATTCCCGAAGGGCCGCTACGGCATTGCACTGTTTAAGATAAAACAACTTAACAAGTAAAGCACACTAAGGCAAGGTAGGACGCATATTGAGCACAATTCGTCAGTCATTCGAATAACTGCCTGAACGTTCCCAATCCCTTTTAAAGTGGAATTTGTGGCGCTGCTGTCACACGCACAGTAAAATTTGCATAATACTTTTTACCTACGTTTACTGCAAATATTTGACTCCTTTCGGCTCCGCCAGCGCCAAAATTTCCCCTATCGGGGACTTTTGGTACTAAATCTTTTGTTAGCTGAAATCATCTCCACATGCCTTCAAAAGTCTCAATATAAAATTTAGTCTCATTCTGTTTATTGATTTTAGCTACAGATGCCTCCAAAGAGGGAAAGTTATTTTATGGCCACCCTGTACATTATCTCCTCTGTCATTTATCTACATGGTTCACATTATGAAGGAAAGTGATATTACACTTGATGTCAAAATTAGAGATGTTACTCTGAGCTCTTTACTTTGTGCACATGATGTTATAATTCTAAATAAATCCAGTACAAGTCGCAAGAGTCCCTGACTAAATTGAATAGCTGTTGTGATAGATTTGGTATTTGGCAACAACAAGACAAACACAATGATAATAGGCATCAACAGTGAAAATATCAACTGCGTTGTGAATCGAGAACCTATCAAGTAAAACGATTCAGCTACTTAGGCACAATTTTTAGTGAAGATGGTAAATTAAATATGGAAATAGACAACAGAATCAACAAATCTGGTATGGTAGTAAGTCAATGAATAAATGTATATGGAATAAGAGAGAAATTAGTCAAAATACTAAATTAACTATATATAAGACAGTGCTCAAACCAATTTTAGCTTATAGATCTGAGAGCTGGGTTAGAAATGAAACACTTGATCAAAGATTAGAGACCCAGATATTAGAGTCGTAAGGAAGATTAGAGGCTTGAACAGATGGCATCATTGACAATATCATATTAAAAACAAGGATAATAAATAAATAGAAAACTTAAGATTGTTAGCATCTAGGAATGTGTATGCAGAGCTAATCTCAGGTGGTATGTCACTTAAACAGAATGGGAGAGGAAAGATTAGCAAAACAAGTGTTCTCTGCCAGGTTGGCAGGAAAACGACCCAGAGGAAAAGACCAAGATATAGGTGGATTGATACTGTAAAGTGCCTTAGACGATAGAAATATCAGATCTGATAATGTTGAAGTCTTGACAGGTAACAGATTAATTTGGAGGAAAATTGTAGATAGGAAGTTAGTAATGATGCCACTTTCTCATATAGTACTATCATGTCATGTACATTCCTTGATAGCGTATATCAGAAATTTGATATTGATGACTGATGATGATGATGATATCCGCGGTTTTGTGTGCGTATAATTAATATGCTTGTTCCATCCATTTTGTAGTCTAAGCAGTTGTTGTTTACAACTTCCTGGAATGTTGGGCATGGGTTGGTTTTTGTTTTCTTTGGGTAATGTGAAGTATGACATTTCAATGATTTCTGTGAATTGTCTGTAAATATTGAGTTCAGATATTTTGCTATTTATTACGATAGAATTGCGCATGAGCCAATCAGTGATTATGTTGAAATCTGTGAATGTTGTAAGTATATTAATGGTTCTTTGTGTATTTATATGAATAGTGTAATAATACTAATACAACCACTACTACTACTAATAATAATCATTTTTTTTTAATAATAATAATTTTTTATTTATTGATCTCTCAAATATTTACATATATACTATTTTACATATTATTATTTTATCATATCAGTATGAATTATAAATAATATCAGTATATTATTTTACAAGGTTCAGCACTAAGTGCTACATATATTTTTCACAATGATGAGATTTCAATAATAATGATGATAACATAGTTTTTTGCTATTTTTTAAAAGAATAATCACAGCAATCATTTACGATTATATAGTTTAGAGTTACACAATATAATATTACATGTTGTAGTTTATTTTTTATTTTTTTCAAAGTTTGAGAAAGTGTGATTATACAACAGTATTTACACATATGCAATTAAAATATCATATTTTCTAATTGTCACAAACATACAATGTAAACTCATTATTTACATAATTTTTTAATAATAATAATAATGTTTTATTACATTATATTTTCATGTTACGCAGTAAAATTATATTAATGATATTATCACATAATGTTTTTTTAATATCAGTATCTTCATTATTGTTATATACTTTACTGACTGTTTTATTACATAATCTGCATTCTTTGATTATAAGGATTACATGTAGATGAGTGAGGCAGGTTAATCCCACCTACTTCGAAGCTTGGGTTAGCTTTTATGATTATAAAATATGATTATAATTATATGATTATAAAATTTGATAATAACAACAATAATAATTGCCAAAACAAATTGCTAAAATATTTATATATACAATAAACATCTTGTGTGACATTGCACCTAATAATTTTACAGAGTTCAACACTAAGCGCTGCAATTCCTACATCGGATTTCAATTAAAATTTTTAATAATATTTTTCCTCCTTTATATTATGTATTTACAACACATGTTCTTCTAATATTAACAATGAATATTAAACAGAATTTTTTGTATAATTCTTTATTATTTATTATTATTTTTTTTTTTTAAGTTTGAGACATACAAATTTCTGCATTTGCTTATAAGGATTACTTGTAGATGAGTGAGACAAGTTAATCCCACCTACTTCGAAGCTTGGGCTAGCTTTTATGAAGAGAGTGGGATTTAGCCTTCACGATTTGTATTCTTGCTACTGTTTATGTATGGGATGTAGGCATTGGATGCTAATGATTTGTGATGTGTATATTAGTGTTAATGGTTTCTTACCTTTGTTGGTATATTTTCCGGAGTTCGTTTTTTAATGTTCTGTAGTTATCTACGTATTTTAATTTTCTTGGTAGGTTGTTGAGTTGCGTGGGTATCTGACGTGATCTCACAAAAGAACCGTATGAGTTGTTGAAGGGTGTGGGGGATGTAGAGAGTTGTTGTAGGTCATGTTATACGATATGTGTCTCTGTTGTTTCTATAGGTGATGTTGAAGTAATTCCTTGTTAATATCATGTAGTGTTTCAGGTTTTTAATGCTCAGAATTCTGTGTATCGCCATGTGCTTGTCGGATATTGGTTGTTGCGTGTAAGGTGTCCAGATCACTGGTGGCACGATTTTCCTGTGTAGTGTTTCTAATTTTGTTAGGTGGCTGTTTGATGTATTTACATAGACGTTATTCCGTATCTGAGTAGGGATTCGCAGATACCGTGATATAGGAGTTTTTTTTATGTTGGGTGGAATAATGTCTTTAACTTGGAAGAGTTTTGCTGCGATGATTCGGAGTTTGGTGTGTAGGTATTTTATGTTTTGTCCATTTAAGGTGGGAATCTATATAGAGACCGAGGTATTTCGCGTGTGTTACAGGTTTGATTTCGGAACATTGGCAGGTATTTTTGTTGTTAATGCAGCGGTATGTGTGACAATGTATCGATAGTGATGCAGGGCGTATGATTCTTGGGTTGTGTATTATCAACATCTGTGTTTTGGTGCCGTTTATTAGAATTGCGTTTGGTGGAAGTATGTTGTGATTTCGTTTAGGTCTTGTTGCGCTTTGCAGAGAGCTGTGTTGATGTCTGTGTGGATTGCTAGTATTGAAGTGTCATCTGCGTATTGAAATAATTGACTTCTTATGGATATGTTATGAACACCGTTAATGTATATGTTGAATAGAGTGGGTGATAATATGGAACCTTGAGGTAGACCGTGTTTTACTTGTATACTCCGACTGTGACATGTACCTATTTTTGTTACTTGTGTTCTGTTTGAGAGGTAGTTCTTGAACCATGTATGCAGTTTTCCTCTTATACCTATTGAGTATAGTTTGGTGAGTAGTATGTCATGTTCAAGTGTGTCAAATGCTTTGTTTAGGTCCAGCAGTATAAGGACGGCGTACCTGTTTTTGTCGAGAGCTTTGTTTATTGTGTCGGCGATGTCTTCTAATAAAGTAATGATGCTTTTTGTTTTCTGAAAGTCATATTGGTTTTGTGAGATGATGTTGTACTTCTGTAAATAGCTGTAGAATTTTTGAGATGACTGGTAGTGTAGCTATTGGTCTGTAGTTCTGAGTATCGTTTCTTTTGCCGTGTTTGTATATTGGCGTAATTACTGCAGTTTTTAGTTGTTGTGAAATAATGCCTGTGTCGAATATTATGTTCACGAGTTTCAAAAGTATTGGATTTATTTGTTCAAAGTGTGTTAGAAGGTGTGTGAGTCTTACTTTTCTATTCCTGGAGTGGTCTTTGGTTTTAGTTGTGGGATTGCTTCTTTCAGGTCCTGTTTTGTTATGGGTGGAAAATACATCGTTTGTTGTTGACTTTGTGTCGGTAGTTTTTTGTTGATCGTTGGTAGATTGTGTTTTTTTGAGTTGTGTGATGTTGTTTGTGAAAGCATGGTTGAATGAGTCTGCTAGTTCCTCTTGGTTTGTGTCCTGATCGAAGCTTTTTGCAATAAAATCTTGTGCTGAAGTTTTCTTTTTTAGGGTTACTAATTCGTTGAGTGAAGCCCATGTTTGCTTAATGTTGTCGTTATATTCCATGAATTTGTGGAAGTAGTAGCGTCTTTTTGCCCTATGAATTTTTGTTGTTAGTTGATTTCTTGTGTTTTTGTATAAGGTTTGTAAATGTGTGTTACTGGGTGACTTTTTAAGTTTTTTCCATAGATTTTCTTTTACAGTAATAGTATTTAGTATGGCGTCATTTATCCATGGATTGTTTGTGTAGGTTTTGTTGCTTTTTGTATATGTCTATGAACTTTAGTTGAAAAAATCTCGTATAATCTTACAGGATCGTTTATTTTAAGTAGGGAATTCCAGTCTGTATTTTTTACTTGGTTATCGACAATGCTCTTTAGTATGATCGAATTTTGTCGACTTTTGTGGTGGTGGGAGGGGGGGGGGGGTAGGAAACGTAATAAAACGAAGTTGAGACAAAGTAGTGATCTGCAATTTTTACGTTAATTACTGATGATGTATATGTATGGATGGGAGCCCGTATTTAGATAAGATCAATGCATGATTGTGTTAGTGAGTTATTGAGTATTTCTTCTCTTGTTGGGGAGTTAAAGGTAAGGTTTATGTTGTACTGACTTAGTATATCAAGATATGTATTTGTGGTTGAAGAAGCGTGGTCAAGAGTATTTATGTTCATGTGTCCTATTAGGATGAGCCTGTGTGTTGTACGCGGTTCGATTCCCCCTAGCCATGTTTCTAACTCGTCAAGAAAACTGAGCGGATTATTATCTGGGGGTCTGTATATTGTGTTTATTGTGTATTTGATACTATTCTGGCTATTTGTAAGTTCCAAAATTAGTGTTTCCGCATGTTCGAAGTGAGTTTGTTTTTCTGTCACATTGTATTTTTCTTTGATAAATGCCACAATGCCACCTCCTCTTTTGTTTGGTCTACATAAGTTGTAGGTTTGATAATTATTTATGCTGTATGCTTAAATGTCTGTGTCGTTTATTGCAACTTCGGTCAGTATTAGCGCATCTATATTCATCATGGTATAATTGAGCTGTGTTATCAATGTAAGCCAGTGTTTTTTTATATTTTATGTTTGTATGTATGATTGTGAAGTTGGTGTTGGTGGAAATGTTGTCTGACCATTTCTTCAAAGAGTCAAAGACCTTGAAGTTTATGTTGTCTGACTGGATATGTTCGCCTATCTTTGAGATCTCCATTATTTAGTTTTTAAATGAGTTCTAATCTTATTCTTAAGGATGTGAAAAGTTAGTGTTTTATATTGGTAGGCTGTGTAAGTCGGATTCACTTTTAATTATGTATACTCGAGTGTTTTCATTCTTTCTCAAAAATATCTGGGAATTTTTTGTCCACAAGAACTTGTAGTTTTTCTCTGTTTTTGTCTTCCTTGTTTGGTATAGAAGATTTTTGAAGTACGGAGTCCAATATTCCGTTATATTGATTGGTGTTGAGAGTTTCTTATCAGTTAGGATCGTTGTTGTCCGCCTTGTTTTCTTGCTTGCTGTAAGAATGGAGTCTCTCAGATTTCTGTTGGTAAAACGAGCGATGATTGTTGGCGGTCTCTCTTTATTTTTTTGCGGGCCTCGGTTAATATAGGTGATATCTGTGGTTGCGATTTGAATTCCAATTTTGCTGCCGATCAGTTGCATTATGTTGCTTAAGTCTTCTGTATTTTCTTTCGTTATTCCCTCAATTTGAAGTTCTTTTTTTCTTTCTTTTTGTAGCATGTGTTCCATTTGACACTTGAGTGTGTTTACTTCTTTCCGCAATTCCTGAATTTCGAATAATAATAATAATAATAATAATAATAATAATAATAATAATAATAATAATAATAATAAACGTATTCATAGTAAACTCAGCAACTTATAGGTGGCGGAGTTATGGAAGGGTATTAGCATATGTTCTCAGAGAATACAGTTAAAAATATAAGAAATCATATGATTTACGTGATTTATACATGATTTATTCGTAAATAAGATTTACTAAATGAAAGAGTTTTGGGGAAGAATATAGAAGATTAATATCATCAAACCGTCAAAATGTTCTGTGGGTTACAGAATATACCTAATAAAAAGGTAAAAAGGTAAGGAGAATTTAGAGATCTTAAATTTGACCTAAAATCCACATATTCTAGATATCTGGAATAAGTACTCATATTGTTGTGTAAGTATTTGTTATTTATAATTCCTAAATATTTCAAAGATTATTAAATAAAATAAAACAAACTGTATTAGGGCAATGGTAGAAATAAAAATTCAAAATAAATATAGTCATGAGTATGTTTCAGTCTTTTGGACAAGCTTAGGTGTGTTCGAAATTCTTTAGCAATGTTTTAACGGTATGATTAAAAAAACAACAGGAGAATTAACAATAAATGAGATATTTAATAACTGGATAATGTTTTCGCTCCCTTTTATAGCAGCTTTAATCTGTACACGGACAATTATCAGGAGTGACAATAAACGTATAAAACAATTCCAATTGTAAAGAACAAACATCTTCTAAGTTAGAGTTTGTAATGCTTGATAAATATAAGTTTTCAGAGTCAGTTCTTGAGTTGGAGTTGATTTTTCAATGACCGCCTTTCTAATATTAGATAAATTAATGCAGCCTTATTTGATGAGATTATTGTTGTTGTCATTGTTATTATTATTATCCACACATCTCATAAATTATCCACACATCTCATAAATTATCCACAATCTCATAAAAGGCCTCAGACTGAAAAAAACCAGTTGCCAAGGACTTGAACACATCGCATGATAATATACCAATATTTCTATCTGAGTAGTTAACACCGTTCAACTAGAATCTGTTGTACTGAGCAAGAAAAGCAAAAAAACAGTAAAACAAATTATCAATTTTTGTGCATCAGAGATGTTAAGATATTCTTGAGGAAGTCACAAACTTTAAAGTCAATACAAATCAAAAGCTCGGAAGATAGATAGGCTTCCACAGTGAAATAAAAGCTCCCAATTAGATCAAAAAGAAGATCCCAACATTACAAAAATGAATGTTAACCATCAGACATGTAATAACACCAGAATATATCGACGATTGTACTCTTGACTCGTCAATGAATAGAAACACACAGGACAAACGAGAGGATTCTCCATCCTGTATATTAATATCAGAAAGCATCACCAAACATTTGTTAATTCTACAGGATTATCTGAAGAATTACACCGGTGTTATTGACATATTGGTCCTAACAGACGTATCCGTTACTAATGACTAAGCAACTGCTTTTTCCAAATTCCAGGCTTTCAACAACATAGATCCTGCCACCAAACAAGAAGGGGGTGGAATATTAATATATACCTAACATAAATTATTAGCAAAAGAAATTGTTTATCAGTTTGAGCATGCTGAAATCCTTTGCATTAATAACACCAATCGAAGCAACACTTAATACTAAATGCTATTTACAAGCCACCCAATTTAAACGTGATAAAAGTCTTGCACAAACTCAATTGCTGACTCTCATGAATTATGCTCAACCGAATACCTAATGATAATCGGTGGTATAAACATAAATATTGGAAACGAAAACCATAACAACACTGTAGAATACCTAGATACGCTATACATCATGCACTAGGGAAGAAATAGTCGGAAATGCTATCACTGCTTCTTGTTTACGTCATATGAACATTCGGGCACCAACGAATATTTACACTACAGCAATCATAAAGTGCAAAGTAGCAGATCATTACTTCACGGCTCTAAACCTGCACACTAAGACAAATCCATGCAATGCTCCACATATGAAAAGCAACACATTATAATAGGCGAATAAATAGCCAACCACGAAATAAGAAAAATCGACTGAAAAACCCATGGCGTCACCAGATTCAACAGATATCTTATACAAAAACATTAAACTCTCACTGAATGAAATATATAAAAAAGCTGCAAAGAAAATCAGAATTTGTTCAAAAACAAGCCAAAATCCTTGGATAACACAAAACATAATCCTCGGTATACATAGAAAGGACATCCTATGAAAAAATTAAAGCGATATCCAAATAACACAACTTTGCAAACAGAATATAAGATAACAAGGAATCGCCTTACAAAGCAAATAAGAAATGCAAAAAGAAACTACTACAGAGACAAATTGACCTTCGCAGAAACTAACATGAAACAAACTTGGCATCTGATCTACGAGGTGGTAGACTGTGCTCCCAATACCACCGCCTCTGAAACCATAAAACACATCTTCATGAAAAACTAAATGGATCCAACAACTAGCAAATGACTTTAACCAATAATTTGCAGATTCCATTCAAGAATTACAGAGAAATATCCCTCCATTCTGAAAACATGATCCTCCACTTGGGCCTCATAGAAAACAGACTTTATGGTTCCCAATCATAAAAGAAGAACTTCTCTCAGTAATACCACAAATCAAACCAAACAAAGGCCGAGGAATCAACGGTATAAGACCTAAGGAAATCAAGCAACAGGCAACTAGCCTAGGCCTTATCCTACTAAAATTATTAAATAAAATATTTAAAAGCGGACAAATACCAAGTATGTTGAAGAAGGCCATAATCACACCCATACACATACGGAAAAAGAAATACAATCGATAATTACAGACTCATACCAACGCTTCCAATTATAAATCAAATTATGGAGCGAATCGTACTAAGGAAACTTTCAACATATACAGAGAACTTTCATATTATCCCCAAAGCACAGTATGGTTTTCAGAAAAGTAAGGTAACAACATCTCACTTGGAAGATTTTAGGGACGCAGTTAATTCCGCATTATATAAAAACAAAATTGTCATGTTAGTCTTTATCGATTTGACTAAAGCATTTGACACACTCACATATCAAACCTTATTAGAAAAGCTAAGACATCTTGGAACAGATAGGCTTCTTCCAGAAGTCCATCTGTTCCAAGAAGGTTTCTGCACAGGGGGTTTATAAACTACCATCAAAAATAGAAATCACATCACACGTATCAGGTCAAACGCAGTAGAGTGATACCATTAACCCGTGGATTGCGACAGGTAGCTGTTCTCTTCTGAACTGTATTCAACATTTATATGCACCATATTAACCAGCTACCTCTCAAATGCAAGATCTTCCAATTCGCAGATGACACAGCTATACTATCTCTCCATAATACCGCAAGCATAGCCCAAACAAATATGCAGCATAACATAAACTGCATATTGACTGACTCACCAAAAACTCCATACATCCAAACACTCACAACACAAAATTAATAATATTCAGAAATCTGCTGACTCAACCAGTTCATAATATATTATTATTATTATTATTATTATTATTATTATTATTATTATTATTATTATATGACACCTCCAGGGAATTCAGACTCATCGAGGGAAAGTGTGCCAACAGCATCGAACGATTGATCCACTTCCAAATACTAACCGTGCTCAAACTTGCTCAATTTTTTGCGTTAGCCAGTAGTAGCATTTCAACATATATTTTATTTCAAAATAAAATACACAGACACAACAATAAAGCCATTACCATTACTCAGATTGAAACAGTACGATACCTTGGAATTACTTCAGTGAAGATATGAACTGGAATAGCCACATAATCCATCTACAAAACAAACTCCGAACAAAAACTGACAAACTCTACAGGTTAAAAGCATAATTCTCACACCCCTCAATATACTAATATACAAAGCACTATGCCAAAATATACTAAGACACGCTAAAACAATGTATGCGTTATCTGCACACTAACAACTAAATAGATTAATATAATTACAGAACAAAATGATAAAACTTATCTTTTGGGAACGAAACTACAATACCGGATTTATATATACTGCAATGTCAGAACACAAAATTCTAACAGCAAGACACATATGTCACTATGCGGCTCTGCTAAAACATTATTTCGATGTCAACTACAAGCTAGCCAGAAAGACAAACCACGTAACAAAACCTCAGACAACTAATTACAATGGTGGTTTGAAAAATTCTTGGCCTAACAATGAAAAAACGAAATAATGTTTTAGCAGGCTCCCTCTGACTTCTTTTAAAATTATTTTTCGTATATCAAGATAATCTTCCTTAAGACTAATACATTTATTCCAGCAATGCTGCAGCGCTATTATCTCGTCCCTGTAGTGGTTCAGGGTGAGATCTGCAAATTACCCCTCTACAGCTGCAATAACCTCTTGACTCGAAGAAAATCGCTGACCAGCAAGGAAGAATTTTAGTTTTGGGAAGCAAAAGAAGTCAGAGGGAGCCAAATCTAGGGAATAGGATGGATCTTTCAACAATTCATAGTGCAGATCCCTTAATTTTCCGATTACCAAAACACCTTTGTGGGCTGGGGCATTGTATTGATGAAAGATGACTTTTTTCCTTCTGTAAACTAGTCCTTTTCTCACAAATTTTTTTCATCTAGTCTGGTTAAATGATCACAGTAATATTCACCAGTTATTTGTTTACCCTTTTCAAGATAATTAATAAACAAAATGCCTTCAGAGTCCCAAAACACCGATGCCATGACCTTTCCTGCTGATGGAACCGATTTTTGTCTTCTTTGGCGCTGAACAACAGACTTCTGTCCACTGTTTTGACTGCTGTTTGGAGTTTGGTGTGTAATGGTGAATCCAAGTCTCATCCATAGTAATAAATCGACGCCGAAATCAGTTTTGTTCTTATTAAAAGCACTGTTTGGAGATTTTCATGCTAGTGTGTTATTGATCTGCTGTGAACAAGTGCGGTACCCATCTTGCGCAAAGCTTTTTCATTTGTAATTCTTCATGCAAAATAAATCCTACACGCGTGCTTTGGAAATATCTATAATCTCAACAATTGCATGCACTTTGACTCGCCAGTCATTTAATACCATATTTTGCGCTTGATCAATGTTTCTGGTGTTGTTACACTTTTTGGACCTCCTTGATAAGGATCACCTTCAAGGCTGGTATGGCCACGTTTAAACTCGGTAGCACGTTTTTTATTTTTCGAAAACGAAGGAGAAGAGTGCTCATAAACTTTTATGAACTTCGAATGAATTTCTTTTGGCGATAAACCTTCTTTTACTAAGAATTTTATAACAGCATGATACTCAGTTTTATCTATTTCAAGGGATACAGACAACTTTTGATTCAGTCAGCTGTATGAATCAAACTGCTTAATAGAATGATTTGGAATTTCACATGGATGCTTTTGACAGATGTACCAACTTAAAAAGAAAAACACCCTGCCGATAGTATTGCCATCTGTGATCGAGGCCGAGAACTTTTCAGCCAACCTCGTATATCACATATAAATGTAACAATCAATACGGAAAGGCTGCTTGAAACTTCTGCATCCCACACATGTAGAAGGACATAATGAATAAGAGTTATGCATCCTACACACCTTACAAACTTAATGAAACACAATATACTGTATTAGTTTAAGCTTTCCAGTACAGTGACGCGTCACGATATTGCAAATTATCATGTGCGCAGAGAAATTCATTCACACTCGCGTGCGTGTGAATGTGAATGAAATTCTCATCCTAATACAGTAGTGAATATCAGACCTATCCAACTTCAACTGGAAAAATGTGAATGAATTTCACTATTAAAAGAAATAATACAGAACAATATGTTTTGTAAATGCATATCAATATATAATAATCATTGTAATTTATTATTATTATTTGTATGATAATAATAGAAAAATAATTATTATTTAAAATTATTATATAGAGAAATAATACCAATTGTTGTGTATATATCTTCTTCTTCTGCAGCTTTTCCCACTTAAGTAGGATCGCTGTTTGTGGTGAGTCTCCTTCACAACCTCCTGTCTTGGGCTGTAGCTACATCCAAGTTCTTCATCCTCAAGTCTTGCTCAACCATCTCCCTCCATCTCTTCTCTGGCCGTCCGTGTTTCCTCCTTCCCTGCGCATCCATCTGCATGACCTTTCTTTCCACATTCTCCTCCTCCTTCCTTATCACATGACAAATTCATCTCAACCTTGCCTACTGTATCTTTGCTCCTACGTTCGTAAATTTCAATGTTCCCCTTACATAGTCATTTCTCAGATGATCCTTTCTGGTCACACCGCACAACCACCTAAGCATTCACATCTCCAGTACCTCCATCCTGCTGATGTTATTTTTCCTCAAGGACATAGTTTCTGTAGCATCCGTCATAGCTGGTCTCACTACTGTTATGTAAAATTTGACTTTTAGATTGATCGGCACTCTCTTATCGCATAGCACTCCAGCCATCTCTCTCCAGTTCCTCTATCCTGTTTGTATCCTGCATCCCATTTCTTTCTCAGCCTCGCCATCCTCTTTCATTGTGGAACCTAAGTATCTAAAGCTACTGACCTTCCTGATGACATTTCCTTCCAGCTCCAAATCTGTCTCCTGGCTGCCATCCACTTTGCAACACATATACTCTGTCTTACTTCTGCTCAGTCTCATAGCTCTCTCTTCCAGTACTTTCCTCCAACTTTCCAGTTTAGCTGCCACTTCTTGTCTTGATTCTGCACACATCTTCTCTCAACTTCTCTGTCACCATTTCCATCACAATTTTAAACAGGAACGGACTTAATGCAAGCCAACTGTCACTGGAAAACTTTGTCTCTCCCAGGCAGGTTCAAACTATTGTCTTCATATTTCAGTACATCTTCTGCATCA
The DNA here is from genome assembly GCF_054136105.1 of Typopeltis vanoorti. NCBI lineage: Eukaryota > Metazoa > Arthropoda > Arachnida > Uropygi > Thelyphonidae > Typopeltis > Typopeltis vanoorti. Next base: position 162,194,946 of record NC_143554.1, read on the forward strand.
ACCTGATATATTTCTCTGGTACCTTCTTCTCCCTCAGACACCTGCAGACTTCTTGCCTTGGCACTCTATCATACACTTTCTCCAGATCAATATATACCAGATGTAGCTCCTGTTGCTTCTCTCGAAAGTTTTCCATCATCTGTCGTAACCCAAAGATAGCATCTGTCATCGATCGACCAGGCTCGACGAATTGCTCCTTTGCAATCTCCACCTCCTTCCTCAGTCTTCCATCAAGAACCCTCTCTACGATTTTCATTGTGTGGGACATCGACTTTATTCTTCTGTAATTCTTACAGTCTTGTGCATCTGCTTTACTCTTGCAGATGGGGACAAAATACTTTACTTCCATTTCTAATGTTCTGCACCATCCCATCATAAGGCTCCTCATCTTCTCTGTGAGTCCTTGCATTTTCTTCATTCAAAAGCCCTTCAAAGTATAGTCTCCATCTGTTTCTTATATCCACATCCCTCCTTAAACCCTTTCTCCAGAGTATTTGATCTGCCTCACATGTACAATGTCCTTTGATGCCATATTTCTACATTTTGCCAATCGATAAATCTTTTTCTGTCCTTTTGTTTCTAATTGGTCATGAAGGTCATGAATATGCCATAGCCTTCGCCTGTGCAACAACTCTCTTGGCTTCTCACTTTTTCTCTCTGTACTGCTCTCTGTCCTCTTCCACTCTTCACTTGTCCCACCTCTGTTTGCCTTCCTCTTAGCCGTTAAGTATCTTGGTATCGTCAAGTATCTTAGCCGTCATGTACGAGAAGCCTCTTAGCTTCTTGTACATTATTATTCACCAACAACCCTCCTTCTTCTCTCTTATCTTTCCGGATGTTTCACCAAGCACCTCAACTGCACAGCTTAGAATTGTTTTCGAATTACGTCTCCAGCAATCTTTGTTTCTAATTGGTCATGAAGGTCATGATATGCCATAGCCTTCGCCTGTGCAACAACTCTCTTGGCTTCTCACTTTTTCTCTCTGTACCGCTCCCTGTCCTCATCCACTCTTCACTTGTCCCACCTCTGCTTTGCCTTCCTCTTAGCCTTCACTGCTTCTTGTACATTATTATTCACCAACAACCCTCCTTCTTCTTCTCTCTTATCTTTCCGGATGTTTCACCAAGCACCTCAATTGCACAGCTTAGAATTGTTTTTGAATTACGTCTCCACCAATCTTGTGCACTTTCTAGTCCATCCGAAATCCTTTAAAACACCTTCTCCCTAAAAATTGTTGTTGTGTATATACATAGGGTTGGAATGGAAAAATAAAAATCTGTAATAATCATAATTGTTAATATTATAATAATATATGTTGTATAAAATTATTATTATTATTACAATTATTATTTAAAAAATATTATGTTTGTACGGGAACAAAAAGGCGTTAGCTGATTTTTTTTGAGTAAGTGTTATGCCCAATTGTATTATATAATGTATTAAAACTATATATATAAATAATAATAATATTTGATTGATTGAAAAAAAATTGATTCATTGCAAGAGGGCACTATACAATATACAAACCTTCAACGTAAGTTAATGTTTCATACCATCTGTTGATTGGTGTTTACATTTTTGTGTGCAATTTGGAAAGCTTCATTGTTGACTTTAAAAAAATAGTTTTTTTTTCTCTTTCTCCGAATTTAACGATTTCTGTATGTGATACTTTTTTACGTTTTCCATGATTGCTGAAAGGTAGGAAATAGCATGTCACGAAAATTTCGAAATTCCAGTCGCATAACAACGGTTTTAGTTCTTTTAGCATTTTACTAACAATGATGCATATGCAGGTGGTCCCCGGGTTACGGATGATGCGAATTACTGCGCACTGTACTTACGAACGGTTTCCAAGACTCCTCATAAGGATAATTAATTGCTCGTAAATTAAGAATTCGGGAACTAGTTTCTTCCGCGCATGTAAACAAATTTCATGGCGTAAGCGGTTCGTTTGCACAGCATCTTTACGCTAGCGGCTAGTCCAGGGTGACCACGTGTAGTACTTTCGTACTAGATCTAGTACGTTTTGTAAATTTTTAGTGTTTTAGTACGTTCACCAACAGATCTAGTACTTTTTCCCTTCCGAATAATAATAATAACAATAACAACATGACAGTTTAATATTTTTTCTTCTCCCACCTCCCCATATATCACATTCAATGACACAAGAATATGATTTCCCTTTTTTTCCTACACCTGTTCGCTAGTCTTCTCTCCCCTTACGATCCCGTACTCACGCAATCCGACTGACATTAGTCAATGAAAATATATTCTTCGCTGTTCAAACACTTCTCGCACGTTATAAGAAGTCCAGTGTTTTTATTAATTTTATTAACAAAAGCTTCTTTAATTCTTCATCGAAAATATTATTATTTAGATTTTACTTTTAAACATGGACAAGAAAAACTTTCTAAATTTAAATTTGATTCTAAATCTAAGGGTGCATTCAGTCAGTAAAGTACATAAAATTGAAAGTGAAGATCTCAATGCCAGCCCTTTCCACTCACAAGAAACCACTTCGCACACAGGTAATTCAGATAAAAGAGAAAGTGGTGCCAATTATGATTCAAATTCAGGTTTACAAGGTTCGTCCAAAAAAAGATGAAAAAATCGTATAAGCAAAAATTCAAAGAAGAATGGTTGGAGGATCCAATTCTTAAATCCTCGATTTATTCAGGTAAAAGTAAAGGACACACTGCTTATTGTAAATTTTATGATATAAGCATTAATGGTAGAAAATGTCTATTGATTCGTTATTCGCAAACACTCCAAAACACAAGCAGAATGTGGAATCTAAAAGAAGTCACCAGGTATAATGTCATTGTTTAAATCCGTTCCAAATTCTGGTCGGGAAAATAAATTCAAGAGGCAGAATTAAGAATATGTGCATATGATGCAGACAGGTCCCTCCCATACAGGGGTGCAAAAACCCGGGAGGCACAATTTAGGAGCGATATAATCGAGCGATATAATCACGTTCATAAAAAATAGGGAATAAATAATACACTGAACTGTCTGTGCATATTTGTCACCTTCGAATGTGAGAGATTTCAGTGAGGGACTGAGTCGCTGCGTAGTTAAATAAATGGTATGAGCTTCAACACAACTTACTTTAATCACTGCTTTCAACACACTGAACAAACATTGTAGGAGTTTCTTGAGTTTTCTTCTTGATGGACCTGTGTTTCACTCAGGATTTCTCCATGAGTGCAGGTCACAAAGGTGCCTTCAACGATCTCGATATCGAGCCTCTCTCTTTTCCATGTTATACCCATAGATTTCACTAGTGGATCTTCTCATCTTGTAGGTGGTCTTCCTGGTTTTCTATTTATTCTTGTTGCCAGTTGAATATTCTATATGTCCATCTATTATTCCTCAGTCTGGCTATGTGACCTGCCTATCTCATCCTGCTTTCATGTGCTGCAGTTACCACATCTTTTATGCCTGATTGCTTTCTTAGTTCCGTGTTTCTAACATGTTCCATTTTGCTGATGTTACAAATCCTATGTTCCATTGCAATCTCAGTTATTCTGAGAGTCTCTTCTTCTTCTTTTCTTGTCGTGTTCCATGTTACATTATAGGAGTATGTTTGTTTATTATATAAAAATAAGTTGTTTTTTTTTTACTATATGTTTTTTCTTTATTTTAATATACATTCCTCTTAATATGCATTATAATAAAATGATTTGTAACGTGTTATTGTACTTCGGGATCCTTTAAGTTTTAATGGAAAGGGGGACACAAAATTTTGCATTCAGGAGGCGCAAACCAACTGAACAGGCCTGGATGCCGAACACAATCTGCTTTTATGGATTATGGATACTCTTCCAACTCTATTGAAAACAATTGCTCCTGATAGTGAAATTGCTAAGGAAATACAGTGTGGATGCACTAATTGTAACTATCTTATTAAAAATGCTTTGGCTGTAGATTCACACAATGAAATCTCAAAAAAAAAAAAAAAAAAAAAAAAAAAAACCCTCCTTTGATGAACTCCTTTTGACAAAAGAAAAATTTAAACATTTATCAGCTACAGATTTTACTATTTCTGAAGAGTTAATTAATTTAGCAAAATTAATGAATCTGCTAAAAATAATGAATAAATACTTCCAGTGTTTTTCTTGTGGGTAGGAACCCCTGTATATGTGTAAATAGCATAATAAATAACTGAAGATTTAATGTTACATTATTTAAACACAAAAAATTATACGGTAAATTAATACACATGTGAAGTGTTAGAGTTACAACTGGGACTTCTATTATGATGATTGACAACTGCAGCTCTTGGACTCATAGATGACTACAGTGAAGTGGGTTTGACTTTTTTTTCTTTCATATTTGTTGTACATGTGTTAATTTAGCGGTTTGACATTGAGTTCATCTGTGATAATAAGGTAGTAATATCGTAAAATGCCCTACATAGAGTGAAACGAAAGCACACGAAAATTTAGTACTTTTTTTTTCAGATCTAGTACCTTTTTCCTGCATAAGTTAGTACGAAATATTTTTGCTGGGTGGTCACCCTGGGCTAGTCTCTTTATACAGTCGATTACGTAGAGCAGGGGTTCCCAACCTTTTTGTTTCCTAGAGCACATTATAAAATACCGATAGGGCGACAGGCACTATCTATTTTTTCAAGCAAATTTTTTGAATTCGTTTGTTAAATGAATACATACAAAGTTTACATTATAATCAAATGTTTTATTACTTAAAAGTTTACATTATACAAAAATTTAAATATATATGTATGTAAGTTAGCGTGATCTTTGGCATTGCATTTCATTGGCTAGTGCTTCATAATTAGGAGAATATGATGATATTCCAGTTTCTTAAACTGGAATGAACAACTTCGAATGCGTGTCTACATTACATTGTATGCGTTTAATACTTGTCATGTGTTATTAATGCATGAGTCATATAGCCTGCCACGAATTGTTGCGTGATTATTTCAAACTATACGGCACATGGTTGAACAGCGGCGGACACACACAAATTGGTCGACGGGCACCATGGTGCCCGCGGGCATAAGGTTGGGAACCCCTGATGTAGAGCATCACTTTCCGAGACGAAAGTGTTAACTTTTTTTTATTCAGTTTTATGAGTGGACCATGGACTGTGATGGACAGCAAATAGTCCAGAGAATCAAATCCTGATTCTCCAGCACCCACTCCATCCTTTTCAGCACTATCTCTATAACAATCTTCCGATTAATGTTAGCCTACTTCCTTGCCTCAGAAATGCCCCTTCCAGTAAGCAAGACACCTCTAGGGAGTCCAAAGACTCGTCGAGGGAGAGTGTGGCAACAGCATCGAACGATTGAGCTCTGTCCAACTACTAACAGCGCTCAAACTTGCTTAACTTTTTGCGTGAGCCATTAGCAGCAGAGGCTCTACCAATCGACCAACTTTTGCTGGCAACCTTTAATATTCTTTTTTGAAATTTCTCCTATGTCGTACTAAATATTTTGTATGATTTTGATTGAAAGAAAGAGCACAAACTTATTATTACAGTACAGGGGGTATTATTACTATTATTATTATTACATTGTATTATTATTGCCACATATGACCCATTATAGTATTATTATTACCGTATATGTAATATTTGTATGCAACTCTGATCCTTGATGAACAGCACATGCTGTTCATCAAGGATCAGAGTTGCATACAAATCCAACCTTAAAGATTCTCCAGATATTAAAGATTTTGTAACCTGGGGACTGTCTGTATATCAATCGTATAATTCATATTTTTGGTGATCATGGTAACAGTTTTAGTAGTATTAAGTTATTGATATTTGTTTGTGTTATTCAAAATTAAGTGGATATTGAATACCACATTATTTCTTAGCCGAATAAGAAACTCAAAGATAGTAATTCTAATCTAAGAGTTTCATGCCGAATATAGAAAACTATATAAAGTTCCTCGAGTATTATTTCAGTAATTTCTTTGTGTTATTATAGGTGCTGTACTTAGTTTTAATTCCAAAATATATAGTGATTTTTCTTATTTGTTTCTATTTGAATATGTTGCTAGGCCTAACTACACCAACCTGGCAGTATATATTGAGGTTATGAAACATTTAAATATGATGATTTGAGTTTTAGAGTAATTGTATTTTTGAGGAGAAAAAGTATTCTCCTAAAAGTAATTGTAAAAGTATTCTCCTAAAAGAAAAAGTAATTGTAGTTTTGAGGAGAAAAAGTATTCTCCTCAAAAATACAATTACTCTAAAACTCAAATCATCATATTTAAATGTTTCATAACCTCAATATAAAGGTTATGTTGATTAAACTATGCCATTGTTAATATAGCATCACTTGCATGCACTTGTTGCTTATTGCTGCTGTCATCTATTGAATAATTATACTTCATTTTCATAGGGATGGGATCGCAGATTATTTATTTGAAATGGACCAATCAGAACAGCAGTACCTTACTATTTTTTGATCACTTGCTTTCTAGGGAAGCCCTTGTGCATGTAACTTTAATGTGTGATGATAAGAACCTAAAGGCACACAGTATAGTATTATCTGCATGCAGCTCTCCCCCCTATTTTTTCATTTTATTAATTGAAAATTCTTGTAATCATCCCAGTGTGATTCTCAAGGACTTTAAATTTCCAGATCTGAAAGTGATGGTGAATTTTATGTGTAGGGGTGAAATGAGTATCTCACAAGGTCAGCTGTTCACATTTTTTGCTGCTGCTGAATGTTTTCCAATTTTACAGTTTTTAAAAAGGTTGCAGGTGAGCTTCTGGAAACTTCAAATTGCATCTGGAAAGGATGCAGTAATTGATAGAGATGTCAACCGCAAATAATGTATCTTCCGATGCACATCATGAAGAAGATATGCTAATTACTGATAACAAACAGCCTATTGTTGGATTTGTTGACACTCAGCCACATCTTGAATTATCAGAGGCTGTGGCAAATATATTCCATATATGTGGCAGAAAACATAAATAGTCAGAATAATATTGAAAGCCAATGGAATATGATTAAAGAGTTAATTACAAATTCAAAGTTAATTCATCAAATCAGTTATTGAAAAATGCAGAAAAAGAAAAAAGAAATTGGATAACAGATGAAATACTTGGCCTTATGGATGAAAGAAGAAAATATAAAAATGCTGTTAAAGAAGAAGATGTGGCCAAATACAAATATCTTAAAAATCAAATTGCAAGAAAATGTAGACAAGCCAAAAAAGAATACCTGGAAGAACAGTGTAATAACATAGATGAATTATTTAAAAAAGAAAACATAGAGAAAGTCTATAAAGAAATTAACAAACTGACTTTCAAATTTAATAAGAACAGCAAAAACAATGCCATCAAAGATGAAAATGATGTCCAAATTTTACAGGATGATTTGGATAGTTTGGAGGACTGGGCTAGGAAAAATGGATGTCAGTTTAATGTGGCAAAGTGTAAGGTTATGCACTTTGGGGTGAAAAGAATAGCAGCAGTATATCGCATTGGTGGAACCGTGATCCAGGAGATTGATGAGGCCAGGGATTTGGGAGTGCTGGTGGATAGGGAGTTGAAGTTTAGGAGGCACATTGCAAAAGTGACTAAAACAGCTCACCAAATCACGTGGCTTATGAAAAATACTTTAACATGCAGAGACAAGTTGTTGTTCCTCTGTATCGAGCCTTGATAAGACCCCATCTGGACTTCTGTGCCCAGTTATGGGCACCAGGGTTTCTTCGTGATGGGGAGGAAGTGGAGAGGGTCCAGAGACGAGTGACCAAGATGATAGCAGGTCTGTGGAATGAACCTTATGAGAATAGGTTGAGGATTTGTGAGTTGCAGAAATTGATCGATAGGCGAAGGAGGGGTGATATGATTGAGACATTCAAATTACCGAAGGGTTTCTATAAGATTGATCCAGAAGATATTTTTGAAAATATGACTGGTTGTGGGAGGACTAGGGAGCCATGAATGGAAGCTGGGCAAGAGCGTGGTTGACAAGGGTGTTAGAGCCAGGTTTTTTACTTGGAGAGTAGTGAATAAGTGGAATAAGCTTGCAGAGTCTGTTGTCGGTGCTATGACCGTGAATGAGTTCAATGCAAGGTATGATATATACTGTGTGAATGTTGAATAGTTGTTCCAGACATGATGTTAGGGCCTCCCTCGATGAGTCTGTCGACTCCTTGGAGTTTCCCGGAACAACAACAATAATAATAATAATAATCTAGAACCCCCAATAATGCGAGAAGAATTTGATAAAGCACTGTCCGAAATGAGTAAGGGAAAAAGTCTAGGTGTAGACAATATTCCTATAGAACTGCTATAAAATCTAGATGATGAGACAAAAACCTTACTCTATCAATTAATAGCTCAAATCTATGATAGAGAAGAAATACCAAAGGAGTTTATGAAATCAACCATAATACCAATACCAAAAAAGAATAATGCAAACAAATGCAGCCAATTTAGAACAATAGCTTTAATCCCACATGTTAGCAAAATTCTGTTAAAAATTATTCAAAATAGAATTTATTCAAAAATAGATTGTCTATTGGATGAAGACCAATTTGGATTCAGAAAGAATAAAGGAACAAGACATGCAATACTCTGTTTAAGAACAATAATAGAGAGAAGATTAGACCTTAGTCAAAATACTTACATTTGCTTCCTTGATTTAGAGAAAGTGTTTGATAAAGTAAATCAGCAAACACTTCTAAATTGTCTAACTAATATCGGCATATATTTGAGGGAGAAGAAAATAATTTATCAAATTTACAAAAATCAAAATGGATGGATTAAAATCAATGATAAGGAGAAAATAATAAATATAAGGAGTGGAGTAAGACAAGGATGTATACTTTTACCACTTTTATTTAATTTATATATTGAAAAGGCCATTCAGGAAACTAAAGATAAAATAAATAGTGGCATAAAGATAAATGATGAGCAAGTCATGTGTATAAGATTTGCTGATGACATAGCCCTTATAGTAGAAAACAGAAAAACGTTAAAAACAATGCTAGAATTGCTAAATAATAACCTTGAAAAATATAAAATGAAAATCAACACAGATAAGACTAAAATCATTGTTACAGGCAAAATCCCTATTAATACAGAGCATATAGACATCAGCAGGGAACAAATAAAACAAGTGAAAAGCTTTAAATATTTAGGAAGCCTAATAACAGAAGATGGCAGAACAAGAGAAGACATAAGATCAAGAATAAACAATACAAAAGCCCAATTCTCTAAGATGAAAAGCATTTTAACAGGAAACCTCAACCTACAATTGAAAAAAAAAAATAGTAAAGAGATTGATATGGAGCATTGCACTCCATGGATGTGAAACCTGGATTCTAGGCAGAGAAGATGTAAAAAGATTGGAGGCTTTTGAAATGTGGTGCTGGCGCCGCATGAACAAAATAAAATGGACAGAAAAAAAATCAAACCAACAAGCCCTGAGAGAGATAAATGAAACAAGAACTCTAATTAAATCGATCAAAATTAGAAGGGATAGGTGGTTTGGACATATACTCCGACATGATGGACTTGTGAAAAGAATTACTGAAGGCAAAATAGAGGGGAAAAGAAGAAGAGGCAGACCAAGGAAAAGCTTTCTTGACCAAGTCAAAGACAGCACGGGTTTGAGGAGTTACCAGGAGGTTAAGAAGAAAGCCAATGACAGAGCGGAATGGAGGAAATTGCTGCTGAGCTACCAGTCCCAAGACTGATGCATTCATCATTTGCCACATCATCAACTGATGATGATGTGGCAAATATGATTCGAAACTCGCCTATGATATAGGTGAGTTTCGAAGAAGAGTAATAATTGCAAATGACTCCATGCATAGGTTGTGTAGGAGGAATGGAGTGTGGTTTCTGGATGTGTGCAGTGAGTTTGATGGCTGAAAAGATTTGTTTATGGTATTAGGAGTTTAGAAAATGCCTTGCTGACTGAAATCAGGGAAACCACAGTTCTTAGGGAGGAAGCAGGTTAGGGAGCATGCAGGTGGCAATAAAGCAAATGGGCGTGTGATTAGCAAGAAAATGCTGTCTATAGTTTCTGAGGTTGGTTGTAAATAAGAATGAGATTGTAGATACAAAGCATATGCTTAATTATGGGCCTGTCAGGTTGTATAATTTATTTATACTGATTCCAGGAGTATCAGGAACAAGGAGGAATTTTTAGCATTGGTTAGTTCCTCTTGGTATTAATAAGATGCGACTGACTAAGGATGATATAATTATTGGCATAGAAAATGAAGGTTATGATATTTTTAGGGCAGAGAGAACAAATGGATTGGGGATAGGAGTATTACTGATATCAGATTATTTGCTGCTCAATAGAGTTCTACTCCTAACAGGAAATTAGTAAAATGGAAAACTGTGCTTTTGAAGCTGTTTGGTGTGAGATACAAGCTAACATGACAAAGTAGTTGGTTGGCTGCTAATAGGCCAGGGAATGCAAAGGATGATGTGGGTGATATGTATCAGATAAATTCAGTAAGTAAAGGATAGATAACTTTAATTATAAGGATATAGATTGGAGGGAGGAGCAGAGGGTGGAAAGAAATGAAATTTACGCAGTGTCTTAGGGATAACTGCCTAAATAATTACCCTCCATTACAGCATGTAATGGAAGGCACAAGGGGGACCCAGAGGGCTAGACTTTGTGATTACTTCTGAGGATCTGTGTGTAACTAAGATGGATGTGCCTTCAGTTGGTGAGAACAATCATTCAGTTTTGACCTGGGAGGTGGCTAAGCATGTGGAATTTTCAGTAAAGAAGGTTTGATGTGGAATTAAGGGCGTTTGAGGACAGAAAGGAATTGTATGCGAGAGACTGCTTGCATTTGAATGAGGAAGGGCATAGGCATCTGGAGAGATTGCTGTTTTCTGAACAAGATGGTGTTTCACTGCAGGGATGGGTGCTTGGGGGAAGGGGGACGACATCAGCTAACACTGAACCCAGTGGAGTCTAGCAGCGATAATGTTAGGTATAGAAACAGTGGCATTTTTATGTTTTATAGTAATGCCAGGAGTATCCGGAATAAAGGAGAGGAATAGGTGGGGCTGATAGTATCAGCCTGGGCAAAGATTATTGGGATCATTGACATGGTTGACAGAAGAGGATATAATAACAGGAATAGAAGTAGTAGGATACAGCATTTTTCGACAGGATAGGAAGGGAAAGCGTGGTGGCTTTCCCTTCCTATCTTGCTTATGATAAGTGACGACTTATGTCCTTTAAGAGTGGAGGCTTTGGAAGGCAGTGGCACTAATGATTTTGCAAGCATATGGTATGAGGTGGATGTGGGCAAGACAGGATATTTAGTGGGGTATTGCTATAAACCAAAGAGCACAGAGCGTGGGGACCAGGAGTTGTTTAGACAGTTGAGCTTGGCAGGTGCAAAAAGAATGATTGATATATAGGAGATTTTAACTACAACAGTATAAATTGGGGAGAGGAAGATGCATATAGCAATAAGTTAATGGAATTTCTAGAATTCTTGAGGGACAAATGTCTTAGGCAACACATAATAGAGGGAACAAGAGGTTCAAGAGTTTTGGATTTGGGTATAGCATCAGAAGAATTGATAATAACTGAGATGACATCTCTTCCACCAGTTGGAGAGAGAGTGACCATGTGGTTTTGACTTGAAAGATGAATAGACAGGAGTATCAAAGAGACGGGAACATATGTGGAAATATAAGGCAGGTGATTATAATAGTCTTAAATATCAACTTGGGGAAGTTTCATGGAGGGAGGAATTGGAAGGCCAGGATATCATTAGTGCTTGGGAAAATATGAAGGAATATTTGTTAACAGTAATAGTAAGCTGTATTCCACAAGTGAAGAATAGGACAACACAATTTGATGTAAAGTGGATGACAAACAGTATTAAACAGGAACTGCATGTGAAAAAGAGGCTATTGAAGAGATATAAGGAGACAGGTGAAGAGCAGATGCATGAAGAATATAAGACACAGGCTAGGAGAATGACTAGTATGGCAAAGAAGGCGAAACTGGAATATGAGAAGAGATTGGTGCTAAGATCCAAAGCAAATCCTAGGGAATTGTTTAGCTGTGTGTCCAGTAGAAGGAGAAATGATTGTGGAAGAATGACAATGTGGGATAAAAATGGGAATAGAGTGATTGATGCAGAGGACATAGTGGAATTGTTAGTCTAATACTCCAATACTCCCTAATCTAATACTCCAATGAACACTACTGAAGTATTAGAGAGGAAGATGTTAATACTAGTGTTAGTTGTGTAAGTTGTAAAGGGGTGATTTAAGGGAAGTAGCCAACTACATACTAAGAGTTAAGAGAATTAATGAACTGAGAATTAAATGGATGAGTTACAGTGTTAAGCAAGAGATAAAAAGAAGGAGAAGCATGTGGAAGAGATTCATAGATAGAGGTGACCAGCAAGCCCACGAGCTCTATAAAGCCACAGGCCAGAAGAATGACTAGTATAGTAAGGAAGGGAAAATTGGAGTGTTAGATCAGATTAATGAATGAGCTAAGAGTAATCTAGAATAGTTCTTTCAGCATGTTGCAAACAAAAGCAAGAATGATGATAGTAGAATTATTTTGAAGAATGCAGATGCTATGAAAACAGCTGAAGCAGGCGAACTAGTTAATTATTGAATAATACTTTTTCAATAGTGTATCATCCAGGTAATGATATTATGGTAACAGGTTTTAATGTGGAAGTAAGGACAGAGGGAGTCAAGATACATAGGATCTTACATAATCTGAATGACAGTACAGCTTTGGGATTGGATGGGATATCATGTTTGTATTGTGAGGATGTGCTAGAGGACTAGTCGTCAGTTTGACTAGATAGTGTAACCTGAGTCCCAGCTCATGTAGAGTTTCCATGGAATTGGAAAGAAGTGAAAATGGTTCCATTGCATAGAGGTAGTTCCAGAGGACAGATTAGTATTTCAGGAGTAGTAGTAGTCAAGGTATTGGAGAAGTTGGTTAAAGACAAAATTCAGGACTGGGATATTGTATGGGGGGAGTAGGGAGGGGAAGCATAGATTTGTGAAAGGCAGGTCGTATTTCAGTAATTTATTTTCTATAATAAGATGACAGCCAGCCTACAATAGTCTGTAGGACTTATCAAAGGCATTTGATAGGATACCACATATAATCCTGATACATAAGTTATATCAAATGGGTATGGATATGAAGCTGGTGTTGTGGATAAGAAAGTGGTTGATGGAGAGATATCATACATTAGTTTATTCAGGTATACACTCCTATAGAAGGCCTGCTGTCGTAACACAAGGCTCTGTACATGGACCACTAGTATTTAATTTGTTAATTAATGGTATAGGAAACAATCTGAGGGGAAATATTCAGTTGCTTGCAGATGATGAAACAGAGCAATAGTCAGTAAATATCATCATCATCAAATTCCTGACATGTACACTCCAGGGGTATCCAGGATAGGAGAAGAACTTATATCATTACTAACTTATTATCAACAGTTTTTCTCCAAATCAATCTGTTATCTGTCAAGATTCCAATATTATCACATCTTATATTTCTGTCTTCTAAGGTACTTTTTACCATATCAATCCACTTATATTTTGGTCTTCCTCTGGGTCTTTTTCTTGCCAACCTGCCAAAGAACACTTGTTTTGCTAATCTTTCCTCTTCCATTCTGTTTAAGTGACCATACCACCTGAGATTAGCTCTGCTAACACATTCCTGGATGCTAACAATGTCAAGTTCTTTCCTAATATCCTCGTTTTTAATATGATATTGCCATTGATGCCATCTGTTCACACCCTAATCTTTCTCAGAACTCTCATATCTGTGATCTCTAGTCTTTGGTCAAGTGTTTTATTTCTAACTCGGCTCTCAGTTGAATAAGTTAAAAATGATTTGAACACTGTCTTGTATACAGCTAATTTAGTGCTTTGAATAATTTCTTTCTTATTCCATATGAATTTATTCAGTTCACTTCCTACCATACTAGTTTTGTTGATTCTGTTGTCTATTTCCATATTTAATTTACCATCTTGACTAAAAATAGTGTCTAAGTAGCTGAAATGTTTACTTATTCTATAGGTTCTCCATTCATGATGCAGTTGATATTTTCAATATTTCTGCCTATTTTCATTGTATTTTCTATTTTCATTCTATTTTCTTTGTATTATTATTGCTGATTTTCATACCAGATTTATTACAACAGTTATTCAGTTATATATTCCTGACATGTCAGTTTTATTCAGTCAGGAACACTTGTAGACTTTTATTGGATTTATTTAAAAGTATGACATCATCTGCATGAAGTAAAGAGCTGAGATTAACATCTCCAATTTTGATATCTGGTTTAATACCACTTTTCTTCATAATGTGATCCATAAAGATAACGAATAACAGAGGGGATTATATACATTCTTGTCTGACACAAAATTTAACATCAAACCATCTTCCTACAGGTATCCCTTGCTTAACGCGGTTTTGCTTAACCCAGGATTTGATTAACGCTGCGAAATTAATTGCGGCAATCCCTTGATATACGCGGAAAGAGTTTTGATTAACACGCCTTTAACCCTGCGGAGCTTGCAGCTGATCTGACAGATACATGCAAAATGTTTAATGTAAATATTCTTACACAATTCAGTGTATTGCTTGCAGGTCATGAGTAGCTGTGAATTCATATGTTACGAATGATATTCTGCAATATTTTTTTGCTGTCAGTTTGGTTTAACACATGTTATATATACTTGTGATATTTGACAGTAAATTGTATCTGAGAGATATGCTGTGACCTCCGATGTCAGTATAGTATGGTTTAGTTGTCTTTTTTTATTCTTTGTTCAATAATTTCTAGATTGTAACTGAAAATAAATAACCCATCATGTATTACTGAAATAGAGAGCCAAAGGCTTATTTATCATATATGTCCTCTAGGAGATGTGCTTTACATTATGGAAAATAGTGTACTAAGGAAAATGATCTGGAGCTTACTACGAGTTGCCCATAAGGTTCCTTATGGCTGCATCTGCCAAAACTTTTAGTTTCTATATATTCGGCATGAAACTTGTGGTTTTTATATTTGGCTATGAAATAGTGTTGGATTCAATATTAACTTAATTTGTACCATCATGTATTATATTTACAGTGTTTTTTCTTTATGTTTTATTGCTTGTTTGTCGAGGTCTCTGGATAGTGATTTTGCTTGTTATCTTAGAATTTATGCCGATAAGGAAAAAAACTAAAACTGTTCAAACGACTCTTGATAACTTCTTTTAATAAAAAAAATTTGCAGTAACTAATGTAGGTACAAGTATTTATTAAACATTTACTTTGCATTCGTTTTTTATCTTTCCTAAAAGAATACCACATAAAGCGAATTATTAATACAGTAATCGATCATGGACGAATTGTAATTTTTACCATTGATTATTAGATTTGATTAATGTGATTTTGATATATGCAGTAACATCGAGGGATTAATTAACTGCATTAATCGAGGGATACCTGTACTTCCTTAAATTCTAACTGCTGACTTACAACTCAAATAAAGAATTAAGTATTGCTTGATATAACGCCCCATTGACACCATATAACTGTAGCATTTTGAATAACTTTTCTCTTGGCAACTTGTCATATGCCTTTTGCAGCCTACAAAACATAAATACGGATCTTTGTTACATTTCCACGATTTCTAAACTATTTGTCGTAAAGTGAAAATTTGATCCTGACAGCCTCTAATTGGCCCGAATCCAGCTTATTCGTCACCAAGCTTCCGTTCCACTGTCCTTCTCAACCTTTTCTCAAGTATATTTGCATAAATCTTACCAGGAACACTCAGTAGGGAAATACCTCTGTAATTCTCACATTCATTTTATTTCCCTTTTTGTATATATGGGTACTATGAGAGTGTTACATCAATTATCTGGAATTCGTTCCTCTATAAGACTTTAAGAGACTCTATAAGGCCTATAAGACTTTTATACCTAGTTGAGTATTTCTGGTTGAATATTATCTACTCTTGCTTCCTTTCCACATTTTATGCTTTTGATGGCTTTTTCTATTTCAACTATGGATATGTATTCCTGTTTGCATGCCTGTTGAGTGTTTTTTTACCACTATGCTGCCACTGTTTATTCCATTTAGCAATTGTTCGAAATAATTACTCCATACATCAAAAATATCTTGTTCTCCAGTTTTCATGCCACATATCATCTGTAATTTCCTTTGAAAGCACTCTTTCCTCCTTTTCTGAACTATTTTCAATATCTTCCAGAATATTTTGCCACCTTCCTGATATTTATTTTCTGTGTTCTTCCCAAAGTCTTCGCATGACTTTTATTTAGCTAGTTTTACTGTGTTTAGCTTTCTTACATTGGTCTCTGTATTCTCTAAGAGCACACGCTGATTTATTCACCAGGAATTTTTGATATGCTATCTTCTTTTCCTACACTGTCTGTTTAACTTCTGTGTCTGCCATGGAGTTTTGATTTTTCTATTCTTGATGACAACCTCACCACATGCCTCTGGGTGAATCAAGCAATGTTTTCTTTAGGATTTGCCACTGAATTTCCAAGATTTGGTTCTTGTTCTCAAACTCTTTCATTTGTTCTCGAATAATGTTTGTGTATTTTTGTCTACAGTTCACGTGAATCTGAGAGCCGCTCATCTTTTATTCGGTTTAAAACTTTAATACATGTTCTTCTTTTCAATATGAAATTTAATTTTATCCAGCTTAAGACTTAAATGGTGATCACTTCCAATTTCATATCCTCTGTACACTCTGGTGTCCTTTGCCGGGGAGAAATCATCACTATCAACAAGAACATAGTCAATGAGACTTTTCTTATTCATTGCCTCTTCACTCCATGTGAATTAGCGTACATTTTTATGTTGGAACATTGTGTTAGTAATAACCAGTTCATTTCCAGAACAGAAATCCAAGAGTTATTATTATTAGCTTTGCTCTTTTCTCCAAATTTTTCCAAAATATTTTTGTATGTCTGACAATCATTTCTTACTCTGCTATTTAGATCCCCAACAAGGACCAACTTTTCCTTTTTCATTGTGTCAGATGCTTTCTCTAAAGCCTCAAAAAATTCCTCCACTTCTACCTTAGTATTACCTACTATGGTACCATAGGCACAAATAAGTCTCGTTGTCTAGTTCCCATTCTGTTATTTGCCCACATCACTTAATATTGCCTGCCATTCAAGAAGATTAGCGTCCTATTTAGTGTTGAATGCTATAGCTTTTCCTTTTTTTACTTGATTGTTATTCCCTGAATATAATGTTTTTTATTTATTGCTTAGAAAGATCTCACCAATTTTAGTTTCTGTCACCTCTGTTATATTATTATTATTGCAGGCAACTCCAAGGAGTCCTTAGACTCATTGAGGGAGGCCCTAAACAACTACTCAACATCCACACAGTATCTATTATACTTTGCCTTGAACTCATTCACAGTCATGGCACCCACAACAGACTCTGGCAATTTATTCCACTCATTCACCACTCAATATAAAAAACCTAGTTCTAACACCCTTGCTAACCACACTCTTGCCTAGTTTCCATATGGCCCCTAGTCCTCCTACCACCAGATATGTTCTGAAAAATATCCTCTGAATTAATCTTATAGAACCCTTCAGTAATTTGAATGTCTCAATCATATCACACTTTTTCCGCCTATCAACCAATTTCTGCAACCCACAAATCTTCAACCCGTTCTCATAAGGTTCATTCCATAGACCAGCTATCATCTTGGTCACCCACCTCTGGATCCTTTCTACCTCCTCCCCATCAAGAAGAAAACCTGGTGCCCAGATCTGGTCACAGTAGTCAAGATGGGGTCTTATCAAGGTTCGATAGAGAGGAACAATAACTTGTTTGTCTCTGCTCGTCTTGGTTACTGAAGTATTCTTCAGTAACCAAGTGATTTGATGAGCTGATTTAGCCACTTTTGCAATGTGCCCACTAAACTTCTACTCCCTATCCACCAACACTCCCAAATCCCTGGCTTCGTCAATCTCCTGGAGTACAGTTCCACCAATGTGGTATACTGTTGCTAATCTTTTCATTGCAAACTGCATTACCTTACACTTTGCCACATTAAATTGACATCCTTAGCCCAGTTCTCCAATCTATCCAAATCATCCTGCAAAAGCCTCACACTATGGTGTCCGTTAATTTCTTTTTCAGCAGTGTGTGTGTGTATACACACACACACACACACTGCTGGAAAAGAAATTAACGTATATTTAAAGAAATTAACGAAACACCCACACACCCACATATATATATATATGTGCATGTGTGATAATCGGCTTTTACTCGGTTGTTGTGATACATTTTAAAAAATAGATTTAGTGACTAAAGGCCGAGATGACTTATAAAGATTTTAATAAGAATAAGAAACAAAATGAGGGTTAATATAGGGGATAGAGGGTTCAAGGTTATATGGTGAGTGGTCGGTGTAATTTAGTGATCGTATAAAATTGGTGATTTTTGGTGTTTTTTGTGTGTGTTTTTCCTTAGGAAATTGGTTTTATAGTATATTAGAACGATTTTCGTGTTTTTAGAGTATTTTGCGAGTCTTTATAACATTTTATTGGGGCTGTCGCCGCTAGAGGGATTCGTAGTGTATAGTGTTCATGAAAGCTCCGGATAAGATAATTATTATTTTCAGTTATTGTTGATAAATTAATTTAATATTGCGTAGTTTTGTTTGCCTTGCGTCTCTTAGTGCATCTTTTTGTGTGTTTTTGGTGTGTTATAATTTAATAAAATACGTTGCAAGTAAGTATGGCTCCAGTACGAAGGAAAATGGCAGCCAGTAATGATGGTTCGGCATCTTTATCAAAGAACGGTAGTATAAAAGAGATGATTCAGTCTACTAGCTGCGAAATGCACGCTTTGTGGAGTGCGGTCAGAGTGTGGTTAGATGATAATAAAGGAGTGAATGTGTGTAGAAATGTACTGAGAATGAGAAATTGAAGAGTATTTCGGATCGTGAGTGTGATATTTTTGTCAAACTTCAGAATGAAGAAAATGGGGATATGACAAGAAACGGCGAGGTTGTACCAGAGAATTGTGAGAGTGTGAATGTAGAAAGTGTGAATGATAGTATTAATGGTTTTACTGAGAATAAAAAAGATGAGATAGACGCAATGAGTGAGATCGCATTGTTGAATGGTGTGATACAAAGGGCAAAACAGCAGCTAGAGCGTATGAGCAAAGTCGACTGAATGAACCAGCCAATAATAAAAAGTATGACAGGAAAAATAGACGTACGAGTGTGAACAAATATGAACTTAATGAAGGATAGAGTGCTGTATGGAGACTCGTTAGTACGAGATGTGATAGTAGAGGATTTGACAAAATTGTACCAACCTGGTGCGACCATAAAGGGTGTAACTGAGCCTATTAGAGAGCAAAAGGAAAGGATGAAAGAAATGATTGTTGTGGCAGGTATGAATGATTTGAAAGGAGACAAAATGGAAATGATAGAAGACCTGAATGAATTGTTTGAGGTAGCAAAAGAAAAGAGTGAGAGAGTTAGAATGATTAGTCTTTTGCCACGGTATGATAGTGAAATGTTTAAAAGGAGGGCCATAATTCCGAATGACTTTATGCATGGGTTATGTATGACGAGTGGTGTGGAATTTGTGGATGTGTGGAATGAGTTCGATGGGCGAAAGGATCTATATAAGATGGATGGCTTGCATTTGAATGGTTACGGTGTAAGAAGACTTGAGAAAGTGTTGCTGAATGTGGTGGATGTGCAAATTCAGGGGAACTAAATTTATTAAGAGGGGGGAGTAGATATACAGTCCTTAGGGAGGCAGTTGAATGTAAGAATGAATATAATATGCCCAAGCAAATAAGGACAACAAATCAGAGTGGGATAGTTAATATAAGGCATCAAGGTAGGGTTGGGGCTAATGGGGGTCTTAAATTCATATACACTAATGCTAGGAGTATTAGGAACAAGAAGGAAGAGTTTTTGGCCATGGTGGCACTTCCAGACCACAGGTTATTGGTATTAGTGAAACCTGGCTGACTATAGATGATATAGCTAGTGGATTGAATGCGATTGGTATAGTGTGTTCAGGAATGACAGGGAGAATAAAATGGGGGGAGGAGTATTGTTGATGATAGCTGATGAGCTGCAGCCAAGGAGAATAGAAGTTGAATTGCAGGATAGAGAAAAGAGCACATTTGAGGCCATTTGGTGTAAGATTGTGGCTAGCAGAATTAATATACAATTGGGTGCTGCTATAGACCAGGTGATGGAAAAGATGGTTGTGACAGTATGCACAAGCAAATAGATGAAATGAGTGGAAGGAGGGTGATTATTATGGTAGATTTCAACTATGGTCACATTGATTGGAGTGAGGAGAGGACACGGGAGGAAGGAATTGGATTTTATGCGGTTATTAAGGGATAACTATCTGTTATCCCTTAATGGAATAGATGTAATGGAAAATACTAGGGGTCAGAGAGTGCTTGACCTAGTAATTACATCTGAGGATTTGGCTGTAACAAATATGACCACATTGCCACCAATCGGTGAGACTTATCATAGGGTCAAAGGTGTAGAATTTTCAATTAATGCAGGGTACATGTGGAATTATTGGGCTGGAAAGTATGACAAGCTTAGGAGTTTGATTGGTTCAGTGCCATTGCATGTACAACTGCAAGGACTAGAAGTCGATAGTGCATGGGATGGGAGGTAGTTAAGAAGTGTTTGCATGAAGCAGTGGCTGACTGTATACCTAGAGTCCGAATAATAAATCAACTAGGGGTTAAATGGATGAATAACACCATTAAGCTTGAGCTGCAAAAAAAGAAACAACTATGGAGGGAATTTAAGGAGAAAGGTGACCGGCAGGCACACAAACGGTATAAAGCGCAGGCCAGAAGGGTAACAAGTGTGGAAAGAAAAGCAAAAAAGGATTACGAAAGAACATTGGCCATGCAGGCTAAAGAGAATTGTAAACAGTTTTTTAGATATATAGCAAGTAAAAGGAAAAATGTACATGACAGAATGATTTTAATGCTGATGGTAGAGAGGTAACTGAATCAGTTGATATAGTTGAGTTACTGAGTGAGCACTTTGCAAGAATATATCATCCAGGTGGTGACATTGCAGAAACGAATGTACCAGTAGATTATACGGGAATTGTGGTGAATGAAGTGGAGGTGAGTAATCTATTGCATAACCTCAATGTCAATACATCTGTGGGATTGGATGATATACCAGCTCGTGTTGTACGAGAAGCAGCTAAAGAATTGTCAGTACCCTTGACAGTTTTGTTTAATTTGAGTCTCGGGTCTGGGTTAGTCCCTAGAGGGTGGAAAGAGGCTAAAATAGTTCCATTGCATAAAGGTGGTTCCAAGACTGCTGTTGTAAATTACCGACCGATTAGCATATCAGGAATCATTGTCAAGATCTTAGAGAAATTAGTCAAGAAAAGAATACAGGATTGGATAGATGAAAATGGGATATTGTATGGGGGACAACATGGTTTTGTGAAGGGTAGATCATGCCTCAGTAACTTGCTCACGTTTTATAACACAGTGATGGCTGAACTGGGATAGGGTAATGGGTTTACAGTAATACTACTGGACCTTGCCAAGGCTTTTGATAGGATACCACATGGAACTCTAATCAATAAACTGGAGCAGATGGGGATGGATATACGGTTGGTGAGATGGATAGGAGGGTAGTTGATGGAGAGATACCAGAGAGTGGTTTATTCAGGAGTGGAGTCCAAAAGATGGCTTGTGTCTAGTGGTGTGCCACAGGGCTCTGTTCTTGGACCACTGCTTTCAATTTGTTCATCAATGATATAGGAAAGGATCTGAGAGGAAGTGTTCACTTGTTTGCTGATGATGCAAAGTTGGGTAGAGCAATTATGAGTGCACAGGATGTCAAAATTTTACAGGATGATTTGGATAGTTTGGAGGACTGGGCTAGGAAAAATGGATGTCAATTTAATGTGGCAAAGTGTAAGGTTATGAACTTTGGGGTGAAAAGAATAGCAGCAGTATATCGCATTGGTGGAACCATGATCCAGGAGATTGATGAGGCCAGGGATTTGGGAGTGTTGGTGGATAGGGAATTAAAGTTTAGGAGGCACATTGCAAAAGTGACTAAAACAGCTCACCAAATCACTTGGCTTCTGAATAATACTTTAACATGCAGAGACAAACAAGTTTTTGTTCCTCTGTATCGAGCCTTGATAAGACCCCATCTGGACCCAGTTATGGGCACCAGGGTTTCTTTGTGATGGGGAGGAAGTGGAGAGGATCCAGAGACGAGTGACCAAGATGATAGCAGGTCTGTGGAATGAACCTTATGAGAATAGGTTGAAGATTTGTGGGTTGCAGAAATTGATCGATAGGCGAAGGAGGGGTGATATGATTGAGACATTCAAATTACCGAAGGATTTCTATAAGATTGATCCAGAAGATATTTTTGAAAATGTGACTGGTTGTGGGAGGACTAGGGGGCCATGAATGGAAGCTGGGCAAGAGCGTGGTTGACAAGGGTGTTAGAGCTAGATTTTTTACTTGGAGAGTAGTGAATGAGTGGAATAAGCTTGCAGAGTCTGTTGTCGGTGCTATGACCGTGAATGAGTTCAAGGCACCTGGTGCCCATAACTGGGTCCAGATGGGGTCTTATCAAGGCTTGATACAGAGGAACAAAAACTTGTTTGTCTCTGCATGTTAAAGGTATGATAGATACTGTGTGAATGTCGAATAGTTGTTCTTGACATGATGTTAGGGCCTCCCTCAATGAGTCTGTCGACTCATTGGAGTTGCCCGGAACAATAATAATAATAATATTAATAATAATAAAATTAATAATAATAAAATTTTGACATCATGTGCATTCACTATTGCTCTACCCAACTTTGCATCATCAGCAAACAAATGAACAGTTCCTCTCAGATCCTTTCCTATATCGTTAATGAACAAATTAAATAGTAGTGGTCCAAGAACAGAACCCTGTGGCACGCCATTAGTCACAGGTCGTCTTTTGGACCCTACCTGGTATCCAGTTCCTCAGCCAGGTCCATTTCTTTCTTGTGTGGGTAAAGGTGGATGCTGAAGTTGGTTTCCCAACCACCTCAGCTGATTTTTTTTATTTTTTAAAACTGTTTTCATTAGAAGTCTTTGCTGGCTTTCTTCAAGAATGAGAGTATTAGGAATGCACCCCTGCTATCTTTATCCTAGTATTGTTGGATGGCATGTTGCCCCAAAGCTGCTAAAGATATTAACTTGCTTGCTGATAAGTGATGTTCCATGTTTGGGAATCATAGTAATATGGCTTGAATGGTGATTTTGTACAGAATATAAAATCATACTGAATATAACAATAACAGAAATGCTCCTTCTAAATGAGAGTTCTGCTTACCAGATTATAGATAAAGATCACACAAAGTTCTTAAATTATTGAAAACAAAAAAGTTACCTCTTGTTTGAAAGAAATGGGATTTTTTCCCAATCAAGATAAAACCAGTTCATATTAAACCTCTTCCTGTTGTTTTACATCTAAAGAAAAATCTACAAACTAATAGGTGGTATTGCAGTGCTTCTCCCCAAACTTTACTCTCGCTTTGCTAATATAAATAATGTTTCTTTGGTGATATAGAATTTTTGTTTAATTAGTCTGAATAATCAACACCAAATATATACTTCACATGAGAAAAAGAATCAAATACCCATTATTGACACACTTGCACATCTTTGAAATGGTTCATCCACCTTTTCTATTTGAGTGGTATTTACAAGATTGCCACAAAGTTTTTGATATAGCAGAACAAAAAGGAAGAAGGTTATAAGTCCATCTCTGAAAGTTGTGAAAGGAGGTAAGTTATTAGGGTGAGGTGTGGTTTTTATTGCACAGCGGGTGGTTAGGCAATGGAATTCATTGCCTGATAGGGTGATGAATGTGCAGACAGTGATTGGGCTTAAGGAATGGTCTGATAGACTTTGTATTTAAAAAAAAAAAAAACTTTCCAAGACTTAGTATTGTCTAAGATAGGCCTCCTATGATGAGTCTTTCAGTTCCATTGAGGTTCTCAATAATAATATGTATAGAAAATCAGTACATACAAACACGTACACCTGCAAGAATCTTGCATAAATAATCACACTATCATCTTGCACAACAAAATGGGATTCTCAAAACACTAACTCATGAATTCAGGGTTGTTTGTTTTAATGATGTAGTCCTTGACACAGAACTCAGCTCCCTTTGTCTCATCTTTTAACCTAGCCAGTTTCATAAACAGCTGTAGGGTTTTTTCCTCATAGTAACTTGTGTTTTGTCTCCTGCATAAAGACAGTGGCCAGAATAAAAAATGCTAATTATGGATTATAATTCACTCTCCTCATAGCTGCAATCTCAAATAACAACAACTACTTTATAACCAATTATTACAACTCCTGTGAAGTAATACCTTGGACAGGGGAGATGCATATACAGTTGTGTACATGGATTTTGCAAAAACGTTTCTTTTGATTGGCTCCTACATGACAAAGTATTAAATAAATTGAAACAGATGGGATTTGATAATAGACATCTGAGATAGATCAGTGATTGGCTGTCAGATAAGTACCAGAAAGTTTTATATTCACTGCACTTCCTCTTACGGGAATGCAGTATCCCATAAGAGGAAGGTCACTAGTGGTATACTACATCAGTCAGTTTTGGGACCATTGGTGTTTAGTTTGTATGTTAATGATATTAGGATGGGTTTAACTAATGATTTGCAGCTGATGCAAAATTCGGGAGAGTAATGCACAGTAAGGCTGATGTTAATGCCTTACAAGAGGACTTGAATCAATTGCAGTCAAGTAAGTGTTATGGCTTTGCAGGAGGACTTGAATTGATTGCATGAATGAGCAAGTAAGTGAAACTGTCAGTTCAGTGTTGCAAAGTGTAAGGTTTGCAATTTGGTAAATAACGATGGGATGCAAGGTATACACTTGGTGGGGAAACTCTAAAGGAGGTTGAGGAAATGAGAGATCTGGGAATGGTGGTAGGCAAGGACATGAAGTTCAGAAACTACATTGCACAAGTTGTGAAGACATCACATCGGATAATGAAAATGATGCAGAGGACCTTGACATCTAGAAATAAATAGGTCATGATGCCCTTGATTAGGCCTCATATGAATTATTGTGCACAGATATTGGTCGGGTTTTCATGGTGACAAGGATATGTTGGAAAGGACCCAGACAAGATTTGGAATGTGGAGTTCAAGGAGAGATTGAAAGAATGTAAATTGCAAAGCCTCATGAATAGGAAGAAGAGGGTGGATATGATTGAGACATATTAGCTGGTCAGGGGTTGTTATCAAGTTGACATGGAAGAGATTTTTCATAGAATGAGAGAGGGGGGTTAAAGAAGAGGCCTTTGCTGGAAACTGTTTAAAACGGGCATGAGCAGAGGAGTGAGAAGCAGGTTCTTTGCATGGAGAGTGATTGGTGAGTGAATGCATTGCCCGAGTGTGTTGTGAATGTAGGCACATTGAATCATTTTAAGGCATGGTTGAATGAGTAGTGTGTACAATAGTATGTACCTCCTATGATGAGTTGCTGACTCCATGGAGGTTGGATGTTAATAATAAAATTCTGCATCTCTCCCCCAGCTCCATTCCCTAACACATTAATCCAAACCTACTATTTCTGTCCTGTGTATTTGGCAAACACTTGGAAAGATGTATCTGGATACATGAATTAGAAATCACATTCAAATGTGCACACTTCAAACTGCCAACTCTCATCTGCTAATCAAAGGACAAATGTCATCCTCTGTCACATCCTAGAGTGCATGAAAAACAATAACTTTGGCATTCAACATATTTTGTAGAGCTGGAAAAGGTAAATGACATTGATGCCCAGAGAAAAAGCTGCTCAAAGAACTTGGGATATAATACTTTAAGTCAGTAGTTTGAATTAAAGAATAAGCAGCTTTTTCTCTGGGCATCAATGTCATTTGCCTTTTCCATAAGAACAAGGTTGCACATTATCTCCAATTCTTTATCTACTCACATGAAGAAATTTAGCATTAAACCTGATATCAAAATTGGAGCATTAAATTCAGCTCTTTGCTTGATACATATCAAGATGTTATTGTGCGAACATCATGGATATTGAAGACACTTTGAGAAGCTCACACTAGCCATTATAAATGAATTCAACATTCAATGACCACCTATAGTAACTCATTCCTGTTATTCATCACTCTTCAAGAAAAAAAAAAACTTGTTCTCATTTAGTTATTTATTTAGCATATAGCTCACACATGAAAGGTTACATTACATTCATCCTTAATATATATGGACATGGTAATAGACATATGTACAATAATAAGACATAATACAGTCATAAAAGAGACACTCAAGAATAGGCTACAACTGAATGTCTAGGTTGATTATCCAGTCAACTGCACTTGGTGTAGCATGGATGAAGTCTGACAGGTTTCCACTGTATGCACGTTGGACACATTCTGTTGAAATATGATTAATTGTCTGGCGGGGTGATCCACAGTCGCACCTGGGTGAAGCAATCATACCCCATTTGTAAAGGTGGTCTGCACATCTGCCATGGTTGAAGCGGAATCGGTTAATGGCAGACCAAGTTTTCCGAGGTAGGTCAAAACCCGAAGGTATCTGTGTTGGGTCCACTAATTCATGGAAGACCCCTGTTGAAGTGTTACACTAGGACTCTTTCCACTTCTCCTTCATGTTGAAATTTGTCTCTGCAAGATTTTTTGCTGTTAAGATTGGAAGATGCCTTGACTTTAGCTTGTTTATTTCTAGGGGTGTCTTCTTGTTCTCAAATCCTTATTAAACTGCTCTTGTATATCTTTCAGCACTACATTATCTTCACCTGGATGACACATCATGGCAGAGTAATCACTTAGTAATTCAACTATATCTTCTACTTTTGTCACCATGTCTGCCAGCTGCATTCATTAAATTTATTCCACTGGAGTAATTCTTTTATTTTATTACACCACAAAAAGAATTCTTGGATTTCTCTTGTCCTATTTGTCTTATTTGCATTCATTGAAATGCTGTTCACCTTTCTTGCTTGTGTTTTGTGTTATTCATGAACTTATTCTTCCTTTGATGGTTACATAGTAGGCAGCCTTCATTGTGTACAATTTGTGGAGACTAAAACATGTGTTTTATTACTTTATATACAGCCATTACTTTATATACATTTAAAAAAAAAAAAATAGCCCATGTGTTGAGAGGCTTAAATGCTGCGAGGACATCATGTTGGAGGCTTAATGGAATTTAAACTACACTTGGAAAGAATTAAAACTGATTTTAATACTTTCAATATATTGTTCCAGTCACTGAGACATCTTCAGGGATCACAAAAATTTAATGTAACACACACACACAATACTAAGCTAAATATGTGGGTGACTCTCAAGTCCTTTGTAGGTGGCTTAGAATGTAAGTTGGGATCTCTGATAATTAACGTCTCCCAAATTTTTGGAAGTTTAATGCAACTGTATTTATTTAGAGTCAGTTGATTTCTGAGTGCTGCTGCAGATTCTAAAAATAGTCTTTCTTTTTTGAATTTACTGAGTTGGAGCATTGTGGTTGTTTTCTAGAAGATCCTGTGGGTTGTATCCAAAACATGGTCTGTCATAATTGGAGATGTATGATTTGTGTTCTAATGGATGTTTGCTGATCTACCTGTCTGTCCAAAGTATGCCAGAAGAGAGAAGGAAACTGATCTTTGGTGGAACGGATAAGGGTAGCCAGTTTACGGTGGAGCTTAAATGCTGTGTGGTGGTTGTACTTTTTTAAGCACTTGGCAATTTTTTTGTGATGTGCTCCAGATGTAGGGGTATGGTGATGGCATTTTTGAACTCCTTCTGAAGAGATGGCCAAGAAATGTGGGTGGAACTGACTATTTTTTTAATTTTGTAATTGCTGTAGCCAATGGAGAGGAAGATTTTGTGTATGTGGGTGAGTTCAGTTGAAAGCGCCGTTCCACCGGAACAAAGATTGTGGACTGTCTTGGTTAGAGTTTTAATAATGCCATATTGTTGAGAGGGGTGATGGTGGGAGAGTTTGAATGTGTCTGCCTGTGTGTGTAGGTTTTTTATATACAGTGAAGGAAAGTTTGCCATTAGGAAGGAGTGTAACTAAGGTGTCTAGGAAGGGTAAGCTATTATTTTCCTTTTCCATCGTAAACTTGATTCTTGGATGTAGGCTGTTGAGGTGACTGAGGAAGGAGTCAAATGTGTCTGGGCCATGAGGCCAAACAGAGAACACATCATCTACGTATCTTAGTCAGATAGAAGGTTTGAGAGGGGCTGAGTCTATGGCTCATTTTTTAAAATTGGCAAGAGGAGATGATGGGGGGGGGACCCATAGTGGTTCCCTCTCTCTCTCTCTTGGATCTCCTCATGTCTGAGGACTCGTGACTTTCCTGATGATGCTTTGCCATTTCTTTCTCCCCTATGCTTCTCTTATTGCTTGTTCTAGTTTAAGTCCAGTGATTCTTGATATTCGGTCAATCCACCTGTTGGGAGGTTCCTCTTCCCCCCCCCCTCCCCCACATGGTTTACCCTAGATGATAATTTTTTCCAGGCAGTTGCCTTCCCTTCTACATGTGTCCAAAATATTGCACTATTCTCTTGTCAGTTATGTTTATCAGTATTATGTGAATATTCAGTTTTTGGATACTTTTGTTTGTTCAATTTTCTGTTCAAGACACTCTTAACAATCTTCTCCAGCACCAGAGATCGAATGCCTCAATTCTTCTTCTGTCATCTTTTCTCATTATCCATGACTCAGAAGCATAGAGAAAGATAAAAAAAAAAAAAAAAATGAAGGTTTCTACAAGCTTAATTTTGGTCTTCTTGTAGATGTGCCTGTCTTTCCAGATCTTTGTTAAATCAGTCATCGCTTTCTTAGTTAGTGCTATTCTTCTTCTCATGGCTTTTTTTACATCCATCTTTTTTTGTTATTATCACCCCAAGGTAGTTGAAATTGTCAACAATTCCAATTCCTTCTATATCTATCTCTTCTGCGTTGTTTAAAATCATTATTTTGGTGTTATCTTGGTTTATTTGTAAACCATGGCTTAAGCTTTCCCATTCTAATTGATTTAGAATGAATTTTAATTCCTGTTCGTTTGTTGCTATTACCACTGTGTCATCTGCGTATCGTAGGTTAGTGATTGTTTGGCCACCTAATTTAATGCCTGAATTCCACTATTCTAGAGATCTTTCCATTACAGTTTCAT
Organism: Typopeltis vanoorti; assembly: GCF_054136105.1. Taxonomy (NCBI): domain Eukaryota; kingdom Metazoa; phylum Arthropoda; class Arachnida; order Uropygi; family Thelyphonidae; genus Typopeltis; species Typopeltis vanoorti. Next base: position 162,224,210 of record NC_143554.1, read on the forward strand.
TGTAAAGGTTGAATAGTAATGGTGAGAGTATGCATCCTTGTCTTGATCCTTTTTCAAATTGGAATGCAGGGGACACTGAGTTTTCAATTCTTACTGTTGCTTGATTTCCTTGGCATAAGTTCTTTATGAGGGTTATTAGATAGCTTGGTATTCCTGATACTTACATGATATCCCATAAAATATCCCACCTCATTCAATGGCCTTGGAGTAATCTATAAAGCATAGATAAAGGCTTAAGTTGAATTCCCTTGCTTTTTTCTATTATTTGTCTGACGTTAAGTATATTATTATTATTATCATTCAAGCCTCCATGGAGTCAAAAGACTCATCGTGGGAGGTCCTTTCTAAGAAACACAAGTCTATCAACACTCATCGAGAGGTGGTCAAACCCTAAGAAACACAAAGTCTATCATACCACTCCTTAAACGCATTGCCACTACTCTATCAGGCAACGCATTCCATGGTTCAACCACCCTCCATGCAAAGAAACCACTCCTCACCCTCTTTCTCACAGTTTCCTTTTGTAACTTCCAGGGATGGCCCCTTGTCATGATTCCTTCCTGCTGTTCAACCAAGCAAAAGAACTCTCCAGTATCAGCCCTGTAACCGCCTCTGAACAGTTTAAAAGTCTCAGTCATATCACCTTTCCTTCTTCTATCCACAAGCTCTGCAGTCCGCACTCGCTTAGCTGATCCTCATAACTAACATTGTACAGTCCTGACACCATCTTTGTCATCCGCCTTTGTACCCTTTCCACAGTTAATTTATCCCCTTCAAATCCTGGGGACCAGATCTGAGAACAATAGTCTAAGTGTGGTCTGATCTGAGTCTTATACAACGGAATGATAACCCTTTTATCTCTGTAGGTCAGTGTCCTTCTCATTATTGCAGCAATCCTCTGTGTTATCTTCACTACTTTTGCAATATGTCCCCTAAATTTCAGGTTTCTATATCAATCATCAACCCCGGATCTCTTGTCTCCCCTACTTCCTCTAGTTTAACTCCTCCCATAGAGTATGCAGCATCCTATCGATGTCCCAAACCTCAAAACCTTACATTTTGCTGCATTAAACTGACACCCCCGTTCATTTGCCCATCTATCTAGCTTATTCAAATCCTCTTGCAGGGCTATCACATCTGCACTATTACTAATAACCCTTCCCAGCTTCGCATCATCCGCAAACAACTGAATATCCCCTTGCAATCCACAGACAGTGTCATTGATATAAAGGTTAAACAATATAGGTCCCAATACTGAGCCCTGTGGAACCCCACTTGCAACCTGCCTCTTTGATACTGCTCCACCATACACAACTCTCTGATACCTATCAGACAGCAATCCGGAATCCAGTTGACCAGTCTGACATCCAGACCCATGTGCTGCAACTTAAATATCAGCTTATCATGTGGCACCCTGTCAAATACCTTTGCTAAGTCTAAGAAAATTGCAGTATATGCCTTTCCCTCATCTACTGCTCTGGTAACTTTATTATAAAAGACTAGCATATTGCTGAACCAAGAGTGCCCCTTCACAAATCTATGTTGACTCTCACAGATAACATTATCCTCATTTGCCAAATACTGTATACGGTCCCTCACTACTTTCTCCAAGATCTTACTAACTACTGATGACACACAAACTGGCCTATAATTAGACACTTCCAGTGTGCTACTGCCCTTATGCAATGGCACTATCTTACCTTCGTTCCATTCCATGGGCATCTTTCCCTGCAGCCAGACTTTCACTTAAAAGCCAGGTCAAAGGCGCTGTCAGTTCCTTAGCATAATTATATTGTCTCAACACTCGTGGTGAAATACCATCCAGTCCCACAGCTTTACTGAGATCCAGAGTACTCAGTATTTGGAACACACTCTCCTCCTGCACCTCAAAATTTCAAACTTCTCTATCCCTCTAGTATTCAGATTGACTCCTCCAGGATGAAATACTCCAATGAAGTGTCGATTGAATAATTTCACTATGTTCTGTGCATCAGTCACTCTATTTCCATTTTTATCCCACAATGTCATTCTTCCATAGTCATTTCTTCTCCTACTGGCCACTTAGCTAAAAATTCCCTAGGATTTTCTTTGGATCTTAGCGCCAATCTCTTCTCATACTCCAGTTTCGCCTTCCTTACCATACTAGTCTGATGCCTCTCCTGGCCTGTGTCTTATATTCTTCATGCATCTTCTCTTCACCTGTCTCCTTATATCTCTTCCATAGCCTCTTTTTCACATGCAGTTCCTGTTTAATATTGTTTGTCATCCACTTTACTCCAAATTGTGTCCTCTTCTTCACTCGTGGAATACAGCTTTCAATTACTGCTAACAAATATTCCTTCACAATTTTCCAAGCACTAATGATATCCTGGCCTTCCAATTCCTCCCTCCACAAAACTTCTCCAAGTTGACGTCTAAGACTATTATAATCACCTTCTTTATAATTCCACATATGTTCCCATCTCTTTGATATTCCTTCATGTCTATTCATTTTCCAAGTCAAAACCATATGGTCACTCTCTCCAACTGGTGGGAGAGATGTCATTTCAATTATTATCAACTCTTCTGATGCTATAACCAAATCCAAAACTCTTGAACCTCTTGTTCCCTCTGTTACATGTTACCTAAGACATTTGTCCCTCAAGAATTCTAGAAATTCCATTCCCTTATTGCTACATGCATCTTCCCCTCCCCAATTTATACTGCTGTAGTTAAAATCTCCCATAACCATAATTCTTCTTGCAGTTGCCACCCTCAACTGTCTTAACATCTCCTGGTCCCAACCCTCTGTGCTCCTTGGTCTGTAGCAACACCCCACTAAATATCCTGCCTTACCCACATCCACCTCATACCATATGCTTTCAAAATTATTAGTGTCACAGCCTTCCAAACCCTCCACTCTTAGAGGACATAGGTCGTCACTTATCATAAGCAGTACTCCACCACCACCATGCTTTCTCTTCTTATCCTGCCGAAAAATGCTGTACCCAGCATCTTCTATTCCTGTTATTATATCCTTTTCTGTCAACCACGTCTCGGTGATCCCAATAATCTTTGGCCAGGCTGATGCTATCTGCTCCACTAATTCCTCTCTCTTATTCCAAATACTCCTGGCATTAGTATAAAGCATAAAAATGCCATTGTTTTTATACCCAGCATTATACCCTCTAGACTCAGCTGGGCCCAGCGTTACTTGATGTCTTCCCCCTTATCCCAAGTACCCATTCCCACAAGAGGCCATCCCTGCTAACATCCACACTGGGACACACTGACTCATTCAGAACAGCAATCTCTCCAGATGCCTACGTCCTTCCTCATTCAAATGCAAGCGGTCTCTCGCATACAATTCCTCTCTGTTCTCAGATGCACTCCAAGATCCACATATTTCAATCCTCTCTTCTGACACATTCTCACTATTATGCCATTCAATATCACTGTTCTTCTGCTGAGCTCAGCTCATCACTATCATACGTAGGCAACACGCACACTATCTTTTTTCTCTGTGTCTTCTTTCGTACACCCTCAAGCAAGAATCTCATATTTCTCACTGCCCTTCATATGTTACCACTCAAGTCATTTATTCCTGCCATCACAATCATCTCATCCACCCTTTCTGCTCTCTTAATTGCCATAACCACACTTTCTGTCGTTCCTCCTTGCAAACACTCCTCACGCATCCTATCTTGAACACCATGGATCATTGAGTCCCCCATACATTACATCTCTTACCATCCTATTCCTCGATTGCTCACATGCATCTCTCACACTCTCTCTCTCTCTCCTGTAACACTTCCTCTGTGTGCTCCCCTACTTGCCTGCTTTCCTGATATCACTCTATCCCTAGTCCCTGCTCTCTCTTGCATTCCTCTCATTCCCTCTCTCCTGTTTTCATTCTTTCCTCTTGTATCTTTCCTATATCTGACACTCATTTCCTCTTTTCCACTTATCCTATTCTCACCTCTTCTATCATTCATACAACTCTCTCTCTCATTCCCTCTCTTCTACTGTTCCCATTCTCTCCTCTTCTATCACTCCCATAACTCTCTCTCATTCCCTCTGTTATGTCTTCGATTTCCCTCGTGGTTCTGCACTATCTTTTGTTGTTTCTTTCTTTTCTTTACTTCTATCTTTAGTTTTATATCTTAAGGTTACTTGTACCAGAAGTTAGCTTTCGACAAATTTATTTATTTTAGATTGACTGCGCCAGCCGGTAACTAGTTCCTTATACTTAAGCTTACTCTACTATCTCGACAATATTTTTTAGTATTGAGAAAATGTGGTGTGCAGTCGCTGCTCCCCTCTTTATCTTACATCAAATGTCCCCCCCCCACTTACACAGGTTCAAACTTTTATAAGTGGTAAGTCAGTCTCAAACAACAGAACATACAAACTTTGATTTAAAATAATGCATTTTAATACAATTAAAAATCATACACAGGAAATCATGTAATAATAATATAAAAGATATAAAATCATGCACAAATGTTCACGTAACTGCAATAAGCTCACTTAATCCCTCTCACATTCTTCTTAATATACAGGCTCATACAATTATATTCCAGGAGCATCAGTTAATCAATCTTATTTCCGTGCTTTGCGTTAAGATTAAATGATACTGTTGGATTCTGATTATGTAGAGATTAAAGTAATTATTATTTGTTTCAGAATCCAACATGATCTTCCATCACAAAGGCTAGACTTGTAAATATTATTTAATGTAAACAACTTATTTTACAAATTAATATTCATATAACTACCTTTAACTTTATTTAATTATTTAATCAAGATATATGTATTAATAATGAAAGGACTGTATTAAATATTATTAAGCTATTTTATTTATTACTATGTTAATATTATAAGAATTTGTATTTGATAAATTAACTGCATATTATTTGAAATGTAAATATTCCTTATTTATTCCTGTTTGTAAAGTTTAACGTTATGTAATAGCTCAATTTTATTATATTTTGTTTTGTTGTCATGGAAATGTATGTAAGTGAACGAGCACGTTTTTGGAACAGAACGTGGGGAGAAAGCTGAAAGTTTACTGAAAAGGAATGAGTTAAAGAGATCACGAGAAGAATTTAGGCGAGAAAAACAGATATATAAGCGACGAACGCTGGAATTATTAATTAGAGATTTATTAGAGAGAGAAGGATTGGCATTAGGTTGGAATCGGGCATTCGGCAATCACAGTGCGATAATGGCGAGTCGGCGAGTCACTCAAGCAACTAAATAAAGTCTACAAGTTGAGAAGCGGTTAGCTAATAAGTTTCTGAATAACAAATAAAGCAACGGAAGATAGCTGAGTGACTACTGAATGACTAGCGATATTTTAGTTGAGATTTATTTTCAGGGCCGACCTTTCAATGACACACTGAAACGTGAAGCATAGTAAGAAGTAACTAGAGAATAAATAGAGGCAACAGGGCTGTGCTTAATGATAGCGGTGTTTAGAATTATAGTGCCTAAAGAATTATTTGAATGCCGGAGAAATGAACATCTGTACATATAAAACCCCAAGTTAAAGAATTATTGTGTATTGCCCTAATTCAAGAGTAATCAGTAGTGCTTCATACAAGAACATCTGATTATATGTATTGTGCCCATAAATTAATTCAGTTAATGCTAGAAGATTTATTTTAATGAGTGCTGTTTATTGTTAAAAGTGTTTACAGTTATAAAAAGTGTTTGTGTGTATGTTAATGAAGGAAGAAGATTAACGGTAAGATTATTCCAACCTTAATATTTCTGTTCAGAGAGGTGTCTGAGTTTCATCTTAGAATTCCCTGATGTTAACAGTAACTATCACGGAGAATTAAAAGAAGCGTAAAATTAAAAGTGTCTGTTTATGAATACGTATTATTGCAATTTTTATTCTATTTGGAACTTAAGGAACTATGAAAAGACTGTGATATACAGATAACAGATTTATCTTGTCAGAGTTTGATTGTACTTATCGGAGAAGCTGAAGTGATTGTGATATCTTAATTACTGATTTGAAGTTAAGTGTAAAATTTATGATTTTAAAATTAAATGCTTGTTTTTGTTAATGAAAAGTTGTATTTTGCCTGAATCTCTTTTACTACACCATTCATAAAATATTCGAACCAAAGCGGGAAAATTAAGTAAGTTAAATATACTCGGCCAGTATATATAATAACATCATATAAAAGAGGATAGTTGTGAGTTGGTTTTTCTTCAATTCTTGAACTAATTCAGATATAGAGCAATTTTAACTGCCGCCATTATTCACTATTTTGAATAATCGCTAATTAGTGTAAAAAAAAATAAACCTTAAATAAGTATTAGGGAGTATAACTATAAGAAAAAGTACAAACAGAACATTTATGTACACAAGATATAAATAAATAAAATAACTAAATAATGAAAACTTATCCTTCGCCTTGTCTTCCACTGCTATGCATTCTATTCTGACCCTGTCTTCTCGGTAACCAAAATACACAATATCGCGACAACAACTAACTTCAAAAAACAAACTAATGAAGGACACTCGTATTCTAGAAAACACTTAGCACTACAAAAACGTAGAAAAACAGACTGTTCACTGATTAAAAAAGTACTTTCTTCAGCACAGCTCAAATTCCCCACCACGTGCTACGCCGACTCTAGTTCCTGAATCCTGCTTGTTCTTCTGAGATCTGATGGTTTATAAAACTTTCTAATCTTTCCATAATAATGTGTAGTAGAATCTTGCTATGAGATAAGTGCAGTGGTGCGGTAGTTTGTAAATTTCTGGTTATTTTTCTTGGAATATAGAATGTGTGTGAGAGAGAAGGCATCATAGAAACATAAGTTAGTAAAGGGATCTTACAGTATATACACACAGATAAGATTTTTACAGCTCATCAGGTGAAGTGAATTTTTTGTAAAAGGTGGTAGGTCATGACTTAGTAATTTATTCACATTTTATAATAAAGTGACAGCAGAATTGGATAAAGGAAATGGTTAAACCATTATGCTGCTAGACTTTGCAAAGGCATTTGACAGAATACTGCATGGAAAACTATTACATGAGTATTTCTTCCAGAAATGGGAATGGATAAGGAGTTGATGGTATGAATGGGAGGAGGGGCTGACAGACAGATATCAGAGAGAAGTATATGGCAGAGTGGAATCTAGGAGAATGAGTATGACTAATGGAGTGCCTCAAGGTTGTATACTAGAGCCACTACTCTTTAATTTGTATATTAATGATATAAGGAGTGATATAAAAGGCAGGACATTCATTTTGTCTATGATGTAAAACTGGGGTACAATAGTTGATAAAGATGATGTAGATATCCTGAAGGATGATTTAAATAAATTTGCATTGTGGACAAAGGATGATGGTTGTCATTTTACTATTGCATAATATAAGATTGTATACTATGTACAGTCTTACCATACATACTATCTTTTATTGATGATGCTAGGAATTTGGGTGTAATGATGGACAGAGTTGAAGTTCAGGGGGCATGTTGCAAAAGTTGGCAGAATAGCTCAAATGATTATATGGATATTGCAAAACATATTTAAACGTAAAGACAGGTGGTTTATTATCTCTCTTGGTGACAGGGCTGTGGAATACTGCATATGAGGATAGCTGTGGAAAGTTTTGTTGATAGGCAGAAAAGCGGGAATATGATAGAAACTTATAAGTTATTAAAGGAGTTCCTTATGATTGACAAAAAATAAATTTTTCAGTACATGGCAAATAGAGAACTGTAACGTCTCTGTAATTTGTGTAAGAGTGATTAGTAAGAGTATGCAGAATTGATTTTTTGGAGAGTGGGTGAATTAGTGGAATGGATTTCCAGAGGTGTGAGTGCCCTGACAGTATATGAGGATAAGGAGAGGTATGTTAGGTATTGTGTGTATAAAGGCCAGAGCAAGTCTCCCATGATGAGTTTTCTGACTCTGCAGAGTTACCTATATAAGAATTGGACAGAGATTGAAGGATATGTCTTGCCTTAGTAATCTGCTCACATTATATCATCAGGTAAAACTTGAATTGGATAAACAAAATGGCTAATAAGTGTTACTGCGGAACTTCACAAAAGCTTTATTATTATTATTATTCAGGCCTCCATGGAGTCAAAAGACTCATCATGGGAGGTCCTTCCTAGGAAACACAGTCTATCATACCACTCCTTGAACACACTGACCATTCTTGCTCTCGCCTCTCTATCAGGCAATGCATTTCATGGTTCAACCACCCTCCATGCAAAGAAACCACTCCTCACCCTCTTGCTCACAGTTTCCTTTCATAGCTTCCAGAGATGGCCCCCTTTCATTGCTCCTTCATGCTGTTCCACCAAGGAAAAGAACTCCCCAGTGTCAACCGTATAATTATCTCTCAACAGTTTAAAAGTCTCAATCATATCACCTCTCCTGGTATCCTTTGATGGGATACCACATGAAACTTACATAAATAGGAGAAATGGAGATGGATATGAGGCAAGGATAAGAGAGCAGTTAATGGACAGAGATCAAAACACAGCATATGAAGATGACTAGTGGTTTACCATTATGACGTTAAATAACATTAGCCCAAGTATTGAGCTACTGTTGTTTAACTTGTACATTAGTGATACAGAAATGATTTAAAGGGTAAATATTCAGTTTTCCAATTATGCAAAGCTAAGAAGAGTGAAGAAATCCTGCGGAATCACTTAAATGGATTGGCAGTATGGGAATAGATAGTGGCTGCCAGTTTAACTTGGCCAAGTGTAAGGTGAAGACATGAAGAGATCACAAGCTGTATACCAAATTGGTGGGAACTGGAATGTAGGAAACGGATGAGGCCACAGATTTGGGGGTGACTATAGATAAGATGAATTCTATGTTTTATGGCAAGCTCACCCATAGTATGAAATAAAATATTTCCTAATTTTATTAGTAAACATTTTATTTGTTTTTGTTTGAGTTTTTTTTTCCTATATTGTATTTAAATGTTAATAAAATCATATTTCATATGGTTCAAACGCCTAAGTTTTTGTTTTTACTTTATTATACACTGAGTGGCCACTTTATTAGGAACACCTTCCCATTTTCCTGAATGGGGAGGTGTTTCTAATAAATTGGTCACTCAATATATGTAGTAAGGGCACATTGTTTTGTTAATCTTTTATTTCATTTAGTATATATATATATATGCATAATTTGTGTGAGTGTATATATAGTGTGTATGTACCAGGTCGCAATGTAAAATGTATTTTTTTTTTTTTTTTTTTTTTTTGTGGATCATGGTCAGAAATATATGTAAAAATATTGATCTACAGGATATTCTTTAATCTGATAATCAGTATACAAGCATTAAAAAATATAATTATTTCTGCAGAAAAGTGGGCTTAAAATATATAATTCCAAAAGTGCAGGAAGAAATAGTACACAAAATGAAACCAACATGAACAGCTACAGAAATCTAATCAGGGAGTACTTTAATTTCTATAAGAATTGCTGTTGTGGAATGTGTGGTGGAGTTACTTAATCAGCAGTTCATACAGGTCTTTCAATCTTGTGAATGTGACTTCATGGAGAGATTGAGAGCAGTAGATGATGGGGAAGGAGAGACTGACTGTAAGTGAGCAAGAGACGTATGGGGAGTTGAGTAAACTCAACTTAGTATCGAAAACATCTTCATTTCAATAAAAATTATTATTATTATTCACAAATTGCCCAACATGAAGTATCGGTAATTTGTGAGTTTTGTTATTGCTGTACTACATGGATATTGCTGAATGATTCATAGTATTGATTGACACATGATGTAGAATTTACCTTAGTATCGAAAACATCTTCAGTTCAATAAAAATTATTATTATTATTATTAAGGCCTCCATGGAGTCAAAAGACTCCTCGTGAGAGGTCCTTCCTAAGAACATAAAGTCTGTCAAGATTCATCGAGGGGAGGTCCCCCTAAAGAAACACAGTCTATCATACCACTCCTTAAACTCATTGACCGTTCTCGCTCTCACCACTCCATCAGGCAATGCATTCCACGGTTCAACCACCCTCCACGCAAAGAAACCATTCCTCACCCTCTTGCTCACAGTTTCCTTTAGTAACTTCCAGGGATGGCCTCTTGTCATCACTCCTTCATACTGTTCAACCAAGCGAAAGAACTCCCCAGTGTCAACTCTGTAACAGTTTAAAAGTCTCAATCATATCACCTCTCCTCCTCCTATCCACCAAACTCTGCAGTCCACATTCCCTCAGCCAATCCTCATAACTATCCTTGTACAGTCCTGAAACCATCTTTGTCATCCGTCTTTGTATCCTTTCCACAGTTAATTTATCCCCTTCATATCCTGGGGACCAAATCTGAGAACAATAGTCTAAGTGTGGTCTGATCAGAGACTTATACAACGGAATGATAACCCTTTTATCTCTGCAGGTCAGTGTCCTTCTCATAATTGCAGCAATCCTCTGTGTTACCTTTACCACCTTTGCAATATGTCCCCTAAATTTCAGGTTTCTATCAATCATCAACCCCAGATCTCTTGTCTCCCCTACTTCCTCCAGTTTAACTCCTCCCATAGAGAATGCAGCATCCCATCGATGTTTCCCAAACCTCAAGACCTTACATTTTGCTGCATTAAACTGACGCCCCCGTTCATTTGCCCATCTAGCTAGCTTATTCAAATCCTCTTGCAGGGCTACCACATCTGCACTATTAGTAATAATCCTTCCCAGCTTTGCATCATCTGCAAATAACTGACTATCCCCTTGCAATCCACTGGCAATGTCATTGATATAAAGGTTAAACAATATAGGTCTTAGTACTGAGCCCTGTGGGACCCCACTTGTAACCCTCTGTCTCCTTGAAACTGCTCCGTCATACACAACTCTCTGATACCTATCAGACAGCCAATCCTGAATCCAGTTGACCAATCTGACATCAAGATCGATGTGCTGCAACTTAAATATCAGTTTATCATGTGGCACTGTCAAATGCCTTTGCTAAGTCTAAGAAAATTGCAGTATATGCCTTTCCCTCATCTAATATTCTTGTAACTTTATTATAAAAGGCTAGCATATTGCTAAAACAAGAGCACCCTTTCACAAATCCATGTTGACTCTCACAGATAACATTACCTTCATCTGCCCAATGCTGTATACGGTCCCTCACTACTTTCTCCAAGATCTTACTAACTACTGATGACTGGCCTATAATTAGACACTTCCAGTCTGTTACCACCCTTATTGGCACTATGTTTCCTTCCTTCCATTCCCTGGGCACCTTTCCCACAGCCAGACTTTCATTGAAAAGCCAGGTTAAATGCACTGTCAGTTCCCTAGCACATTCTCTCAAAACTCGTGCTGAAATACCATCCAATCCCAAAGCTTTACTGACATTGAGAGTACTCAGTATCTGAAACACACTCTCCTCCTGTACCTCTAAACCTCGAACCAGCCCTATCCCTCTAGCATTAAAACTGACTCCTGTAGGATGAAATACTCCAATAAAGTGTTGATTGAACAATTCCACTATGTCCTCTGCATAAGTCACTCTATTCAGAATTTTATCCCACAATATCATTCTTCCACAGTCATTTCTCCTCCTACTGGCCAAATAGCTAAAAATTTCCCTGAGATTTTCTTTGGATCTTAGGGCCAATCTCCTCTCATATTCCAGTTTCGCTTTCCTTACCATACTAGTCACTCTTCTGGCCTGTGTTTTATATTCTTCATCCATCTTCTCTTCACCTGTCTCCTTATATCTCTTCCATAGCCTCTTTTTCGCATGCAATTCCTGTTTATTATTGTTTGTCAATTGAATATACAATTCAAATACAAATAACATTTTTAAAAGCACCACCATAACATAACAAAGACAACAGCCACTCAATAAAATTCTTAATTTAAAAATAAGAAAATAATAAATTACAAATTAATAGATCATCATCTTGCATATCAAGGATTTAGGCCTAGCGTGGCCTGTTCCGGCCTTAGAAGTCATCGTCGAATCGTTTAAGAGGACGTCCTGGTTTTCTTTTTCCTAATGGCTTATATTTTAACGCTTGTTTTGGTAATCTTTTTGTTTTCATTCTTTGAACGTGTTCCATCCATTTATGTTTATATTTTTTAATTTTTTCTATTACCGGTTCTTGGTTTAATTCTTTCATAATTTCTTTGTTTCTTTTGTGATCAAATAGGGTATACTTTGCAGATTTTCTGATAAACTTCATTTCTGCTGTTGTTAATCTTTGTTTGTCTTTTTGTTTTGTTGTCCAGATGTCGCTTCCATACATTAAGACTGGTAGGGCTAATGTATTGTATACTTTTAGTCCGGTTTGTTTTTGAACTAGGTTTGGTTTAAATGTAGAGTTAATTACACCTGTTATTTTTAAATATTTTGCAATTTTTATGTTTATATCTTTTTTATTTTCATATGTGATCGTACATCCTAGGTAGTTAAATGAATTTACCTCTTCTAAGATCTTATCTATTACTATTTTAGTTCTTGCTGGTTCTTGTCCTTTTAAGGCCATAGTTTTTGATTCTTCTGTTGATATTATCATATCATAATCTTTGGCTATCTCATTTAGATCTAAAATGGCTTTCTGTAAGTTATCTTCAGAATTTGTAATTATTATTTGGTCGTCGACAAAAAGGAGAGTGTTTAAGTTAACTGTAGGTGAAAGTTTAATTCCTTGATGTAAATTTTTACTCCATTTTATTATTATTTCATTTAAGTAGATATTAAAAAGAGTTGCTGAGAGGGGACATCCCTATCGGACTCCTTGGTTTATCTCTCTTGTATATGATAGTTCTTGATTTAATCTTATTTGTATTTGATTATTTTCATATATACTTTTGATAGCTTTTAGGATATTATTTGGTATTTGTCTTTCTTTTAATATGTTAAATAATATGTTTCTTTTAACTTTGTCAAATGCTTTTTCAAAGTCAATAAAGCAATAAATGCAATATGTATTTCTAAATTGTATTCTCTTCTTTTCTCTATTATTAATTTTAGGCAAAAGGCTGGGTCTTTACATGATCGGCCTTTTCTAAATCCATTCTGTACTTCTAAAATAAAGTTTTCGGAATATTTCATTAGTTTGCTATTTAAGATTCTGCTATATATTTTGTAACAGGAATTTAGTATACTGATACCTCTGTAGTTTTTAGGATCATCTCTATTATCTTTTTTAAAGATAGGAATCACAATTGCTTTTTTCCATTCTATTGGGGGGGATACTAGTTGATTAAATTTTATTTAAAAATAATAAGAGTCTTTCTTTGAATCTAGTTCCTGTATATTTATATAGCTCTGAAGTTTATCTTCTCCAGGTGATTTTCCGCTTCTTGTTTTTTTCAGGCTGGTTTCTAATTCTTCTTTAGTTATTTCCTTTTCATTTTTGTTAATTGTTTGCCAGTTGTCTTTTTTAAAATATTTGTCTGTCCACAATTCTGTGTAGTAATTTAGAAATTCTTCTAATTTCAATTCAGGGTTTCAAAATTTTATATACATTGGGTCTTATTTTATATAAATCATGTTCTAAATTAGAAACAAATTTGTTCCATGATTCTCTATGTCTTTTTCTGACTTCTCTTTTAGCTATGGCTCTTGTTCTTTTATATTCTATTTCATCTTCTAATCTTTTACTGCTTAACGATTTGTGATAGGCTTCTTTTTTCTTTTTGATTATTTCTTTGATTGTATCATCCCAGATCTTCCGTTTTTTCCTTTTATTGAATTTTTTGGTCTTTCCTAAGCTTTCATTTGCTGCTGCATTTAGTATCATTTTTATATTAAGCCATTCTATTTCTATTTCTTCATTTTGTTTTATTTTGTCTAGATATTGGTTAATTCTTTGTTCATATAGCCATTGTATATTTGTGTCATTCAATAGTCTAGTTTTATAAACAAACGTTTCAATTTTTCTTTCTGTTTTTGTTACTTGTAGCCATTTAGGTGGTAATCTTAATTTTATTTTAACAAGGAAGTGGTCGCTGCTTATTTCATATCCTCTGTGAACTCCAACATCTAGTGAAAATTTAATGTCTTTTCATTTAGTATAAAGTAATCTAATATTGATTTCCATCCTCTTGCTGCCCAAGTATATTTATGTATGTCTTTATGTTTATAGAAAGAATTCATTATTTTTAGGTTATTATAAACTACAAATTCAATCAATTTTTTACCATTCCTGTTTAGAGTATGTTCTCCATGTATTCCTGTATTATTATTAATTTTCGTGTTTCCAATTCTTGCATTTAAGTCTCCTGCTAAAATTACATAATCATTTTTATTTATTTTATTATATATGTTTTTTAGCTGATTATAAAAATCAATATTATCTTGTTCTCTTCCCTCTTCTGGATCATATAAACCATTTATTGTTAAATAGCCTTTATCTATTTTTATTCTAGCTTCTATTATTCTTTCATTCCATAATTTATAATGTTTTAACTGTTTTGAAAGGGTGTTATGAATCCAAATCATGACTCCTGCTTGTGCTCTTTGGTCTCTCTCAACTCCACTGTATATCAGATTAAAATTTTCAGTTCTCATGGTTCCTTTTAATTTCTTTTTTGTTTCAGTGATTACTGCAATTTTAAAATTTCTTTCCTTTCTTTTAAGCTTACACGGTGATCAGAATGCATTTTGAAAATTATGGAGACAACTACCGTGTTTGAATAAAAACTTTAGTTTAATATATCTAAAATCTAAATTCGACGTTTCAAATACATTGGGTGCAGCAACAAGAAAAAATAGATACTTGTTGTTGTTGTGCCCAATGTATTTCTACAACCAACAGATAATACTAATAATAAGACTCTAGTGTTGATGTATAAATTTTTTTTTTTTTTTTTTTGTCACCAGAGGTCAGGCCAACAATAGTTGTAGCAGTTGGTCAGTATCTTTTACAAACCAGTTTGATTGTAGTGTAGCTTGTTTTCTGTGTATAATTGTTTGCTCCAGAAGATGACCTTGACATAAAGGTCGAAACGTCGAATGTAGACTTTAGTTATATTAAACTAAAGTTTTTATTCAAACACGGTAGTTGTCTCCATAATTTTCAAAATGCATTAAAATTTCTTTCATTTAATAATTGGTCTAATTCTATTTCTTTATATGCTATTCCCCTTACATTCCAGTTTGCTATGTGTATTATATTTTGTCGTTTCCATTTTTGTTTTACATTTTCCATTCCATGGTCATTTACTATAGATTCAGTTCGATTATCTTTTTCTGTCAGCTTACTAGTAGAATTATGTTCTCCATGTTAGGGTACTAGCCTGACGATGGAATAGTTCAGTGGTAGGGCTGCTACCTTAAGGCTTCTGAAATAGCCTTCTTCCGAATTTAAACCCATAGGAGGAATAGGGTATATTGAAGGGGGAAAGAGTAGATTATAGAAGAATTATAGTAAGGTTTATAGAGAGGGCATAGTTGTAAGGCCAGAAATGAAAAGACCCCATGGCCCTCGAGACTGCATGATGCTGTTCAGTTTAATTCAATCAATGTTTAGTTTAAATGGATTGTGGAAGGAAAGCTCGGTGAAGAACAAGCTGGATTCAGGCCAAATGGAGGCTGTCAGGAATTTATAGTTAATAGTTAATTTATACTTAATAGGGAGTATAACAAAGATCTCTATTTATGTTTTGTAGATCTGGAAAAGGCATGTAAGGTGCCAAGAGAAGCTATTCAAAACGCGACATATATATGGTGTCAGAGGAGCATTATATCCAGTAATACTTAGTATTCATTTGAGTTGTAAGTCAGCAGTTATAGTTGAAGGAAGTACAGGAAGATGGTTTAGCATTAAATCTGGTGTCTGACAAGGATGTACATTATCCCCTCTGTTATTCATTATCTATGGATCACATTATGAAGGAAGGTGGTATTAAACCTGATATCAAAATTGGAGATGTTAATGTCAGCTCTTTGTTTTATGCGTACGATGTTATATTTCTAAATAAATCCACTACAAGCCTGCAAGATTCCCTGACTAAATTGAATAACTGTTATAATAAATATAGTACAAAAGTCAGCAATAACAAGTCAAAGACAATGAAAATAGGCAGAAGCATTGAAATTATCAACTGCATTGTGAATGGAGAACCTATAGAACAAGTAAAACATTTCAGGTACTTAAGGCATGATTTTTAGTGAAGATGGTAAATTAATTATGGAAATAGACAGGAGAATCAACAAAGCTGGTATGGTAGGAAGTCAACTGAATAAATTTATGTGGAGTAAGAGAGAGAAGTTAGTCAAAACACTAATTAGCCATATACAAGACATTGTTCAAACCAATATTAACTTATGGATCTGAGATCTGGGTTAGGAATAAAACACTTCACCAAAGACTAGAGACTGCATATATGAGTCCTGAAAAAGATTAGGGGCAAGAATAGATGGCACTATCATATTAAAAATGAGGATATTAGGAAAGAACTCGACTTTGTCAGCATCCAGGAATGTGTTAGCAGAGCTAATCTCAGATGTATGGTCACTTAAACAGAATGGTAGAAGAAAGATTAGCAAAAGAAGTGTTCTCTGCCAGGTTGGCAGGAAAAAGACCCAGAGGAAGACCAAGATATAGGTGGATTGATACCGTAAAAAGTGACTTAGAAGATACAAATATCAGATCTCATAATGATGAAGTCATCTTGACAGGTAACACACTGATTTGGAGGAAAATTGTAGATCTGAAGTTAGTAATGATGTAAATTTTTCATGTAGTACTATCATATCCTGTATATCCCTTGAGGATACATGGCAACAATTTGATGATGATGTTTAGTTTAAATTTGAAGATGTAAAAAGGTCTCGCAACTCTCTTCCATAAGGAACATCTCTATAAAGTCAACGTAAATAAATATATGTAGAGTAAGTGAAGAATTAGTTATAGTTGCTATATAAAAGACAGTGTTGAAACAAGTGGAGCTGATTCTGGGGTAGAAATAAAGCATGTGGTCCAATAAGTGCTGCATAAGTCAATAATAAGTCAAATAATAAGTCAATATCCTTCCTGATATTGAGTAAAATAGACATATTCAGAAATGTAAGTCTAGTGAAAAAAATTCTGCATCAAGCAAATCTCACTTTTTCCCATCCAGTAATTTTATTTATGCACGTACAGTTTCAATATCAATACAGTTGAAACATATGTTTGTTCACATATTTTGAACAGGACATGTAAGGATAAGCACTTTAATTTTAAAGTACCTGACTTTCTCTATCATGCTAAGAAAGAGTGGCTTTAGTATTGCAAGTTGGATTCTGTTTTTTTTTTTTTTTTGTTCAGAAAACATTGTTTAATAATTCATGACTTCCTTCAGTTTTTGTTACTTATATGTTACTGTTTACTTTACCAAATAAAATGTCAAAATTAAAAATCTGTTTTAAACTCTATAGAAAAGAATTCCAGGGTGCTTAAGGGTCAAAGTTGTATGGCAGGCAATATCAAGTAGAGTGATGTGGGCAAATATCAGAATAGGGAACTTGACGATGAAACTTATTTCTGCCTATGGTCCCACAGTAGATTTTACTAAGGTAGAAGTGGAGGAATTTTTTGAGGCTTTAGAGAAAGTAACTGACACAATGAAGAAGGAAAAGTTGGTTCTTGTTGGGGATCTAACTAACAGAGTAGGAAATGATTGTCAGACATACAAAAATATATTTTTGGAAAATTTGGAGAAAAGAGCAAAGCTAATAATAATAGCCAATAACTGTTGGATTTCTGCTCTGGATATGGACTGGTTATTACTAACACCATGTTCCAACATAAAAATGTACGCTAATTCACATGGAGAGAAGAGGAGAGGAATAAGAAAATTGTCGTTGACTATGTTGGCAGTGATGTTTTCTCATTGGTTCAGGACGTTAGAGTGTACAGAGGATTTAAAATTGGAAGAGGTCACCATTTAGTCTTGAGTAGGATAAAATTGCATTTCGTGTTGAAAAGAAGAACATGTAAGAAAGTCTTAAATCGAATAAAAATTTTTGGTTCACATCTGAGAGCTGCTTGACTAAAGTGCACAAAAAATATTGAAGAAAAAATGAAAGAGTTTGAGAACAAGAACCAAACCTTGGAGATTTAGTGGCAAATCCCGAAGAAAACATAGATTGATTCATCCAGAGAGTCAGGTGGTGAGGTTGTCTGCAAGGATAGAAAAATAAGAAATCCCTGGTGGATACAGGAAGTTAAAGAGACAGTGAAGGAAAACAAAAATGCATATCAAAAGTTCCTGGCAAATAAGTCAGCTTGTGCTCTTAGAGAATACAGAGACAAATGTAAGAAAACTAAACACTATGTAAAACTAGCTAAACAAAAGTCATGGGAAGACTGGTAAGAACCTAGGAAATAAATATCCAGAGAGTAACAAAATATTCTGGAGGCTGTTGAACAAAGCTCAGAAATGGAGGAAAGAGTGCAGTAAAAGGAATTGGAGATGATAAAGGTGACATGAAAACTGGTGAAAAAGATATCTTTGATGTATGGATTAATTTGAAAAGTTTCTAAATAAAACTATAATTGACAGAACAGTAGTAAAAAAGATTGAACAGGCATGCAATCAGGAAAAAACCCATCAAAAGCTTGAAATGTGGAAAGGCAACGGGAGTAGTGATATTCAACCAGAAATGCCCAAGTAGGGAGGTATAAAAGTCTTACAAAGGCTGCACTGCATAGAGCAGGCTTTAGACAAGGATGTACATTATCCTGTCTGTTATTTATTATCTGAATGGATTACGTTATGAAGGAATTATTTAATATGAAGTATTAAATCTGACACTAAAATTGGAGATGTTAATCTCAACTCTTTACTTTATGCAGGTGATATTATAATTCTAAATACATCCAGTACAAGTCTGCAAGATTCTATAATTAAATATAATAACTGTTGAAATAGATTTGGTATGAAGGTTAGCAATCAGAAGACAAAAACAATGAAAATAGGCAGAATCACTGAAAATGTCACTGCATTGTGAATGGAGAACCTATAGAACAATTAAAAAATTTCAGCCACTTTGGCACGATTTTTAGTGAAGATGGTAAATTAAATATGGAAATCAGAATCAGTAAAGCTGCCATGGTAGGAAGTGAACTGAATAAATTTATATTGAATAAGAGAGAGATTATTCAAAACACTAATTAAACTATATACAGTGATCAAATTAGTTTTAATTTATGGATTTGAGAGCTGGGTTAGAAATAAAACCCTTGACCAAAGACCACAGGTATGAGAGTCTTGAGAAAGATTAGAGGCGTGAACAGATGACATCACTGGCATTATCATATTAAAAATGAGGATATCAGGTAAGAACTTAAGATTGTTAGTATCCAGTAATGTGTTAGCAGAGCTAATCTCAGACAACCTGGCAAAGCTAATTTCTTGCCAACCTGGCAGAGTTAATCTCTGCCAGGTTTGCAAGATAAAGTTCCAGAGCAAGACCAAGATATAAGTGGATTGATACAGTAAAAAGTGTCTTAGAAGATAGAAATATTAAATCTTATATGGGTGGAGTCTTGACAGCCAACAGGTTGATTTGCAGGAAAATTGTAGATAGGAAGTTAGTAATGATGTAAGTTTTTCATATAGTACTATCATATCCTGTACACCCATTCAGGGTACATATCAAAAATTTGATGATTACAATGGACAAAGATCTTTACAAAGTATAAGGCCTTATTTTCCCAAGATTTTCTGTGTGTTAAATTAAAAATCTGATCCAGGTTACTATTTAGCTTTCATTCACACTTTTTTCTAGCCTCTTCTCAAATATGCCCACATAAATCTTACTTAGAAAATGTAGTAGAACCATTCATATGTACTTTTTGTGTTTGAATTATTTCACTTTTTATAAATGGTTACTATCAGATCATTAATTGATTAATCATCTTCAATTTGAATTTCTGGCCAGTTATCCTTTTGAATTATTCATTCCAAGTTCTATAAAATTTTCTGCTACCATATATGAGCATTTCTAGTCAAATATCGTTTACTCTATCTACCTTTCTCATTTCAGGTTTTTTTTTGATGGCTTTTTATATAATTTCCTTTAAAAATATTATGCATTATATAAATCGGTTGATTTTGTTGATTTATGTCAGTTGAAGTATGTATTTTTATGTCATCATCGAATTTCTGATATGCACCCTCAAGGGGGAGCAGGTGTACAGGGTATTATGATTAGTACTACATGAAAAAATTGCACCATTAATAACTTACTATCAACAATTTTCCTCCAAATCAACTGTTATCTGTCAAAACTGCAACATTATCAGATCTTATATTTCTGTCTTCAAGGCACTTTTTACTGTATCAATCCACCTATATCTTGGTCTTCCTCTAAGTCTTTTTCTTGCTAACCTGGCAGAAAAAACTTATTTTTCTAATCTTTCCTCTCCCGTTCTGTTTAAGTGACCATATCAAATGAGATTAGCTCTGCTAACAATGTCAAGTTCTTTCCAAGTATCCTCGTTTTTAATATATTTCCATTGAAGCCATCTTTTCACGCCCCTAAACTTTTTCAGGACTCTCGTATCTGCAGTCTCTAGTCCTTGGTCAAGTGTTTTACTTACTCCAAACCAGCTCTCAGATCCATAAGTTAAAATTGGTTTTAACACTGTCTTATATACATAATTTAGTGGTTTGACTAATTACTCTCTTATTCCATATAAATTTATTCATTTGACTTCCTTCCATACCAGCCTTGTTAATTCTGTTGTCTATTTCCATATTTAATTTACCATCTTCATTAGAAATTGCACCTAAGTAGCTGAAATGTTTTACTTGTTTTATAGGTTCTCCATTCACAGTGCAGTTGATATTTTCAATGCCTCTGCCTATTTTCATTGTCTTTGTCTTGTTATTGCTGACCATACCACAGTTATTCATTCTAGTCAGGGAATCTTGCAGACTTGTAGGGAAGCAAAGAGCTGACATTAATATCACCAATTTCGATATCAGGTTTAATGCCACTTTCCTTCATAATGTAATCCATACAGATAATGAATAACAGAGGGGATAATGTACATTATTGTCTAACACTAGATTTAACATTAAACCATCTTCCTGTACTTCCCTCAATTCTAATTGCTGAATTACAACTTAAATGATACTGTAAAATTCGATGTAGCTTGGAATTTTACAAGCCCTTTACATCGACCTTTACAGAGGTCACATCTCAAAAGTTTGTAAATTAAGAATAACAATTTTTGTATAAAGATTGTATTATAAAAACAACATTTGTAAGAAGAACATGTTTAATCCTATGTTAAACTTAACCTGGCCAAAACATAGTAAACAAAGAAAATGTCAAGTTTGCTAGAAACAAAAGAAAATGCTATGTCACTGCAACCTATATGCTGTTGTTTAACATAGCGCTTTTGAAACCATTGTTTACATGCTCTGTGTATAAAGATAGTTCACAAGTAGTTCCAGTGTCGGTCTAATTGGATTTGTGTAGTATATCAGGAGAAGAAAGAACGGTTTTGATCTTCGAAACTGAAGATCAAAGAATCGTGCCGTATTCTTCGGGGGTCTCAACACTTCATGCAAGGCCCCGGAGATGGTGAAATAAAAAGGCATTGAAGATCGACAGAAAAATATTGCTAGTTAAAGGCAGATATATTGGGAGTAGGATCCAGAGGACGGGGCGTTACGGTGAGGCCAGAAGAGAAGCCAATGGGAACAATGAGAGAAATGCCAATGTAAATAAATACCCGAGGCAGTGTCGGTCAGACGTATTTTACTGTGGGAGGTCAACTGAAACCAATAGTCGCAGAGCAAACTTCAAGCATCGGAAAACTTGCTGTGTGCTGAAACCTCTTCCCTGAGCTATTCGAATGCCGGAGATTCAGTCCAAAGCCCCCGCTATCCTGACGAAATGCTGCTGTAGCAAGACACTCCAGAAGGAAATCTAAGGCCCAAGACAATAGGAAAAGTATAGAGACTTTAGTGAAAGCTCCTTGGATGAGTGTGCGACACAGAGCCTCTCTAAGTTTGTTCCATCTTTTATTGTTCATTCCTTTTTTAATCTAGGAGATAAGTTATAGATGGACTGATAAGAATTAAATTAATATTAATAAGAATTGTCTATAAGAGAGTCGTTTGGCATGTTAATAATTGGCATAAGATTTGCGAAATAACTTGGCATAGTTAGCTAACCTCCTTGTGAATAGACTAAGGTTTAAATAAGTTGAATTTATAAGCAGAGAGTAAATAAGTAATTTTTTCCATGAAATTATTTAGTATTGAAGTTAAAAAAGTTTCTCTTTATGCTAAAGGTTTAACAGATAAGTAGAGAGGAAAACCTCCCTATTGTTTGATTGATGTATGTTTTATATACTAGTGTAAATAAAATGTGTTTTGTTTATCTGTCACTAGAGTGCTGCCTGATCTTTCTAATTACAATGCACTGTTCCTAAATAAAAGTGAACCTAAGAGCAAGAGCCAAGTAAGGTAGCAGAAGTGCGAAGTTAAGTGCTATTAGACTGCGACTGTTTGTGTTAAATTGTACTGTAGGAATTTGCATCAGAGAGAGAAAGAAAAGTCAACCGGCCGTATTAATGAGTTTTATGCCAATAAAACGACACTGGTGGTGCAGTCTTAACAAACAAATTTTCCAGTGTTCATAGGGATAGGACACGTAGTGTGCAAAGGGTAGATAAACTTATTACGAAAATGAGAAGATTATTCTTATTACCCCAAGACCTCATGGAGTCAAAGACTCATCTGGGAGGTCCTTTTATCACTCTCTCTCACACACACACACCTCATCATACCGTGCCTTGAGCACATTCAAACTCTTTGCAGACACCACAATCTCAGGCAATGCATTCCAATCATTTATAACTCTGCACGAAAAAACCTGCCTCTCACATCCTCTTTATACAGTTTCCAGGGATGACCTGTGTTTCTCCCCTGATCTCCCACTATTCTCTGTAGAACTTCTCCACCATCGATCTTATAACAACCCCTTACCAACTTGTAGGTCTCTATCATATCTACCCTCTTTCTCCTGTTCACCAGATTCTGCAAATTACATCCCAATCTTTCCTCATACTCGACATTTCAGAGGTCAGAAACTACCTTAGTCAATCACCTTTGGACCCTTTCCAACATCTCTTCATCCTTCTGAAAACAAGGTGACCAAATCTGGGCACAGTAGTCCATGTGTGACCTAATCAAAGCCTTATACATTGGAACAAGAATCTCCCTGCTTCTACATGTCAGTGTCCTCCGCATCATTCCCAGAAGCCTTTGTGTTGTCTTCACAATTTTGGCTATGTGTCCCCTAAATTTTAGATCCTTATCCACTATCACCCCCAGATCTCTTATTTCCTCTCCCTCCAACAATATATTCTCACCAAGCATAAATTCTGCATCCCATCTTTGTTTTCCAAATTTTAAAACCTTGCATTTTGCAACATTGAACTCACATCCCCATTTCCGTGCCCAATCACTGAATTTATTCAAGTCTTTTTGTAAGGCCACAACATCTTCGCTACTCGTCATGGTTCATCCCAACTTTGCATCATCTGCAAACGACTGAATATCTCCATCCAAATCTTCACCCTGTATCATTAATATAGAAGTTAAGCAGTAATGGCCCTAAAACGGACCCCTGAGGCAGTCCACTAGTGACTTTCCTTTTCCTGGATATCGCTTCCCCATACACGACTTGTTGATACCTATCAGATAGCCAGTCTACAATCAAATGCAGTAATCTAATATCCAACCCCATCCACTCTAGTTTGACTATCAATTTATCATGCGGTACTCTATCAAAAGCCTTTCGAAATCTAAGTATATTACTGTGTATCCTTCCCCTCTGTCCAAGGAAGCAGTCACTTTATTGTGATAAGTAAATAGATTACTAAAACATGACCTCCTTAGCAAATCCATGCTGTCCATCAAAGATAATACCATTGTTGTCAACCCAACTCTAGATCCTAGTTCTCACTAGCTTCTCCAACAACTAACCACAACACTTGACACACAGATAGGCATATAGTTTGATGCTTGAGTTCGATCACCTCCTTTATGAAGTGGGACAATCTAGCCTTCCTTCCACTCCTTAGAGACTTGACCGAGTGCAAGACTCGTATTAAAAAAATATGTCAAGACAGGTGTCCGCTCCCTGGCACATTCCTTCAGAATACGTGGTGATATATAATCAAGTCCTAATAAGAAATGTCTGTAAGAGAGTAGTTTGGAATGTTAATAATTGGCATAAGATTTATGAAGTAACTTGGCATAGTTAGCTAACCTCCTTGTGAATAGACTAAGGTTTAAAAAAGTTGAATTTATAAGCAGAGAGTAAATAAGTAATTTGTTCCATGAAATTATTTAGTATTGAAGTTAAAAAGTTTCTCTTTACGCTAAATGTAGAATAAGAGAGGATAATATAAGGAAAACTTATAATAAAGATATTACAAAGGTGCTGCCAGCCTCATTATTAAAATAGCTGAAAATAATAGCCTCTGTTTACAATACAATTATTGTTTGATATAATGCCCCACTGACACCATACAACTGTAGCAATTTGAATAGCTTTTCTCTTGGCACCTTATCATATGCCTTTTCCAGATCTACAAAACTTAAAGATCTGTTTTATTCCCATGATATCTCAACTATTTGTCGTAAAGTGAAAATCCGATCCTGAGAGCCTCTATTTTGCCTGAATCGAGCTTGTCTTTCACCAAGCTCCTCTTCCACAATCCTTCACCGTTTCTCCTGGATACTTATGTAAATCTTACCAGGAAGACTCAGTAGAGAAATATCCTTATAATTCTCACATTCAGTTTTATTTCCCTTTTATACATGGGTACTATGAAAGCTCGTTTCTCCATTTATCTGGAATTCGTCCCTCTCTCCAGGATTTCTGAACTATGCAGTGCAATCTCTGTAAGACTTATACCTCCATACTTGAGCATTTCTGGTCGAATATCATCTACTCCAGCTGCCTTTCCACATTTCAGACTTTTGATTGCGTTTTCTACTTCAAGGATGGATATATATATATTTCTGATTGCATGTCTGTTGAGTGTTTTTGACTACTGTGCTGTCATCACTGCTCGCTCTTCATTTTGCAGTTTTTCGAAATAATTACTGCATACCTTCAACTTTTTCTCCAGTTTTCATGTCACGTTTGTCATCTCTAATTTCCTTTACAGCACTCTTTCCTTCATTTCCTCCAAAAAAAGATCTAAAGTCCTATTTTGGTGTAATGTTGTAAAAAAAAAAAAAAAAAAAAAATAAAAATAAAAATAATAATAATAATTACAGCTACCTGAAAGTTGCTCTTACAATAACAGTCTCACAAATGTTTGGCAAATTAATGCAATCATATTTGTTTATGTTATGAGAATTCTTCAAAGCCATGGCTGACTCAAAAAATAATCTTTCAGATCTGTAACAACTCCTAAATAGCACATTCATTTTCTTCCATTTAATCCTGTGTGAAGGAGTGTCCAAAGCATTGTCTGCCAGTCCTGACTTGCCACAGTATAGTAGCGAATGTGTTTTTTATGTTCTTTCAGGCGGATGTTAACAGATCTTCCTGCTTGTCCATAGTAGGCTAAATCACAGAGAACTTAATACACTCCTGGATGTGCTAAAGGGTGAAGTTTACCCTTAGGCGAGTGGATCAGAGTTGTTAGTTTGACATGAGGGTTGAAAATGGTGCGAAGGCCATGTTTTATCAGTACTTTGGCTATCTTTTCTGATGTACCTCTGACATTGAGAATAGAGATGGTCATGTTTAGTTTCTGTGTATTAGGGGAGGGAAAGAGGAGTAATGGGTGTAGTATTTTATCTATTTTGTAGGAATTGTATCCATTGGCTAAGAAAGTATGGTGCAGATATTTGAGATATGTGATCAGAGTAATATCGTTAGAACTGAAAGATTATTTTTTAAATCAGTAATGGCTTGGAAGAATTCTGCTAATCTGAACAGATATGGTTGTATTAATTTGCCAAAAATTTGGGAGGCTGTCACCCTAAGAGCAACTCCTGCATAGCTGTAATTTTTTTTTTACAACATTAGAACGCACCAAAATAAGACTTGAGATCTTTTGTCCATCAGTTGTATTGTTTCACTTATTCCCTGTTGCATATACTAGCTGTGTTGTGCTCTGATGATGCTGCTTTGAAATTCAGTGAAATATAAGAGTTAATAAAACATCTTTTGATGAAATTGTTTGGAGTTGTTAATACCATTAAAAATACCATTAAGTCATGAATAACCATCAATGCCTAAGCTTATCTGTTAGATCGATGATTCTGCATGGAGAAGATATTTTATACAAAGTGCGACAGTTCAGTAAATTGAAACTGAAATTGTCCAGAAATTTGAACAAGTTAGCCTTCCTTATGCGATGCTGCGACAGTGGTATCATTCCAGCTTTTCTCAAATTTAAGGAAACATTATAATCAGGAAAGGCACATCTTTTCTATATTTATCAATGGGCAAGTTTAGCGCTTCTCCAAGAGCAAATTGGCACTACTCGCATAGGCTTAGTAAGTTAAACAGCTTTATCACTTCTCTACAAGAAGAACTAATCATCATCAAATTCCTGAAATACCCTCAAGGGGTGTGCCAGATATGATAGTACTACATGAAAAATTTACATCATTACTAACTTCCTATCTACAATTTTCCTCCAAATTAGTCTGTTACATGTCAAGACTCCAACATTATCAGCTCTTATATTTCTATCATCTAAGGAACTTTGTACAGTATCAATCCACCTATATCTTGGTCTTCCTCTGGGTCGTTTTCCTGCCAACCTGGCAGAGAAAACTTGTTTTGCTCATCTTTCCTCGCCCATTCTGTTTAAGTGACCATATCACCTTAGATTAGCTCTACTAACGCATTCCTGGATGCTGACAATTTCAAGTTCTTTCCTATTATTATTATTCTGACACCTCCAAGGAGTCCGGAGACTCATCGCAGGAGGACACTTACAACTGTCTCAACTGATACAACTGTCTCAACTACTACACCGAACCTCTACTACAAATTATCTCCAACGCCATCTACCACCCACTGCCACCACCACCACAACTGGTATTCTATGTGTAAATTGCGTGTGTTCTGAAGGGCCAATTTGTCTATATCCTCATTTTTAATATGATATTGCCATTGATGCCATCTGTTCACGCCTCTAATCTTTCTCAGGACTCTCATATCTGTGGTCTCTAGTCTTTGGTCAAGTGTTTTACTTCTGACCCAGCTCTCAGATCCATAAGTTAAAATTGGTTTGAACACTGTCTTGTATAATGGAGGACTATGTAATGAAATAACTGCCTTAAAAAGTTATATAAGAATAAAAATATTATTATTACAAAAGCCAATAAAGGAAAAAAATGTGAAGAACTAATCAACAAAAAAGAATTAAAAGTTAAAAGCAGATACCTGAAGAAATATGAACTCTACAACAGTGCCAACATATCACATTCCGACAGCAACTTCAATGAGACCTTGTTGTTGTAAACTTATTGTCTTAACACACACTGAAGAAGCCAAGAACACTCTCAGTCTAGGGCATAACTTTGTCGTCACACCCAAACAAATTCCAAAATTAGAAATCACGACCAATAATGTGCGTTTAGATATAGTAAGTATTCTAAACAAAAATGCAATATACTACGTAATGAAATAACTGCCTTAAAAAGTTGTAATAATAATATTTTTATTCTTATATAAAAGCCAATAAAGGAAAAATTGCAACAGTTATCATGGATGAAGAAGATTATAACAGAAAAATGCAAGCTCTCCTTTGTGACAGTTCCATTTACCAAATTATAGATCAAAACCCCAGTATATCTCAAAGGAAAAAAGTCCGAAAATTACTAAAAAAAGTGACTTCCTGGCCCAAAGAAATCATAAAAAAAAAAAAAAATTAAACCAGTTTGTTAAACCATCCTGTATTTATGGATTACCAAAAATCACAAACCTAATATCCCTCTACGCCCCATAGTCGATAGCATAGATAGTCTCACATATAAACTGGCACAACAGTTAGCCAAGTCAGTTGCTCTCCTTACTGGCAACTCTTTTATTTTTGTAAAAAATTTCAGTCCATTTCATAACACTAGTTAAAATTGAGATCCTAAGAAATTCAGACATAATGGTTAGTTTTGTCACCTCTTGATTTACCAATGTACCACTTATAGACTCTTGATTTGATCAACTCTAAATTTCCCCTGATATTTTTGAATTATTCAAATTTACTATGTATGCAGGTTACTTTACATGGGGAGGAAAAATATACAAACAGATTAGTGGTACTGCTATGAATTCCCCCCCCCCCCCTCCTGGGGCAAACTTTTACGTGGAACACTTTGAAAACAAAGTACTTACCACAGCTACATACAAGCCACTAGTGTGGTTATACTGTGTAGATGATGTGTTTGCCATTTGGCCCCATGGACAAGACACTTTGGATGCATTTGTCACCTACTTAAACAATTAACACCCCAAAATCTACTTCACAGTAGAAAAAGAATCTAATAACTGTTTACCATTTCTTGACACATTAGTCACCCACCTTTCAGATGGATCACTATCTTTTTCCATTTACAGGAAGCCAGCACACACAGGAAGTTACCTACATAAACAATCACATCCTCCAGTCCATCAGTATGGCATTTTAAAAATGCACACAGAGCCCATTTGTTCTAACAATACAGCTCTGACCACAGAACTCAAATATCTGTGCGATACATTTTTAGCCAATGGCTACAATTCCTACAAAATAGATAAAATACTACACAGCGCCATTACTCCTCCCTCCTCTAATACACAAGAACACAACATGACTATCTCTATTTTCTGTGTTAGAGGTACATCAGAAAAGATAGCCAAAGTAAAACATGATTTTTGATGAAACATGGCCTATGCACCACTTTCAAACCTCATGTCAAACTAGCAACTCTGATCCACTCACCTAAGGGTAAACTTCACCCTTTAGCACAACAGGAAGATCTGTTAACATCTGCCTGAAAGAACATTAAAAATACATTTGCTACTATTACTATGGCAAGTCAGGACTGGCAGACCATGCTTTGGACACTCCTTCACACAAGATTAGATGGAAGAAAATGAATGTGTCTTTAGGAGTTGTTACAAATCTGAAAGATTATTTTTTTGAGTCAGCAGTGTCTTTGAAGAATTCTCCTAACCCGATCAAATATGGTTGCATTAATTTTCCAAAAATTTGGGAGACTGTTATTGTAAGAGCAACTCCCATATAGCTGTAATTTTTTTTTTTTTTTTTTACAACATTAGAGGATGCCAAAATAGGACTAGATCTTTTGTCCATTGCAATTGTATTGTTTCACTTACTGTCTTGTGTACAAGTTTGTTGTGCTCTGATGATGCTGATTTGAAATTCAGTGAAATATAAGCAGTTAATAAAACATCTTTTGATAAAATTGTGTGGTGGTGTTGTTAATACCGTTAAAAATACCATTAAGTCAAGAGAAAGAGGTGTTATATGATACAGGTGTATAAACTTTTGAATGGGTGTTATAGAATATCATCTGATGAAATTTTTTGTTATATGAAAGTGAGGAGGTAATGTTGGAGCATCCATTGAAGTTAAGTTTGTTCACAGTCAAGAAAGGGATAATTATAATTACAAATAATAATAATATTATTATTATTACATGACATCTATGCTGTTAGCCTAGTGGTTGTGCGCTTGGCAACCGTATGCCTGGGGAAGGAGTGTCCTAGGTTCGATTCCTGTCGGAGACATGAGGAGCTGAAGGATCCTCAGCCATAGGCAAGTTAGCCGGTCTTGGGCGTGCACAGTAGGATTTTCTCCCCAGTTTATCTGGGGTTTTTCATCTCGCAAAGCAGGCAAACCGGCTTTGAGAACTCAACCCCACTGTGGACATAGGATACACCGGGGCATAGGGCTGACCACCTTATCCTGTGAACAGTTGAGGTCCAGTGATTAATAAACCCTCGACACTGCAAGGTAAAAGATGGGGAAAGGAAAATGTGATGAGAGAGATGAGATTATTTCATGACACCTCCAAGGAGTCCAAATACTCATCGAGGGAGGGCACTACAACTCTGTCTTCACCAACTGCAACTACCATCATCATCTACACCAATGCCATCTACTTCCCACCTCCACTAGATTTTCACAGACAATCACAACCATCTCTGCCTATGGTGTCGAATCTGCAGCCTTTTGGCTCGAGACCAGATACGCTAACCACTCTGCCAACCAGACCGGCACCATAAGAGCTAGGTTTTTCTCTCACAGAGCAGTGAGTGGAATAGTTTGCCTTGAGGAGTAGTGAGTGCATCTAGTGTGAATGTATTTAAGGGAAGGTATGACAGCTGGTTCTGGTTATTCATAGCCTCCCTCGATAAGTCCTTGACTATCTGGAGGACTCAGATAATAATAATATCAGCTTACAAGAGAAATATAAAGAAATACATACAGATTTAAAAAAAGCAAGAAAAGATAAGAGAGGTTATTGAAATTCTACTTAATGAGTCATTAATTACAGCTAATAGGTGATACTAAAACATTATATAATATTATGAGGACAATGACACAGCAAGAAAAGAAGAGCAGATATTATTAAAGAGAAACTAGGAAATAAACAATAATAAAAAGAAAATAGAATGGGTAGAATATTTATACTTCAAAGAGATAATGAATAGAATGAAACCTGAAAAAGAAATTCAAATACCAGGAAAAAAAACTATTAAAAAGTAGTCTCTATTTTTTTACCAAAGAAATAAAAAAAAAAAGAAGTGAAATACAAAAAAGCACTAAAAGAATGTAATAATGGAAAAGGCACTGATATAGACTGTATACCAAATGAACTGTTAAAAGCAGATATAAATTTAATGATGAATATACTCTGTTAAAGATACCAAGCAATTTTATAAGCTAGGTTTTAATCCTTTTTCCCAAGTAAGTCAAGTTTGCACCTGAACATAGTTCAAGTCTGAGGCAACTCATGGTAAAGGTGGAGTAAGCTCTGATCACTTTCCTTAGTATTTCCCCCTAATGCAAAAGCACATCCCCTTGCAGAGATGTATGATGTTATGCATTATCCAAGGGTAGTGACCCTTGCCTTTAATTTGTAAAGAGTACATTGGCCCATTGGTGACTTGTCCAGTTTTTATGGATGCAACACCACTGGAAACATGTACTGCGATGAGCTGTAGAAAAAGGGACGCAGACTACAGGCTTCTAGGCTTACTTGTCGCAGGTGTCTTGCCACAATTTGTCGAGATATTCACATACTGTGCTTGAATAGAGCCAACTTGTACAGCAATGCTATACAATAACCTGCTGTGGTGTTGATTACGTTTTGCTGTTATTACCAAAAATCTGTCTTCATGCTCTGTGGTAGAGTGAAGGCAACTTCTTAGCAAATGACTGGAACATGTTGCATTGGTTTGAAATGTTGACATAGCATGGATATTCTATGTGAGATTCCAAACTCTCTGGCAATATCAGTAAGTCTGCATCCGGCTTGAAGCTTTCCAATAGTTCTTCCATGCCTAAAATCATCTAGATCAGGTGTGGGCAACTTCATTCTATATGAGGGCCAATATATGATGAGTGGCAGTCATGGGCTGCACACTTTTAGACAGAACTTAAATAAAAATAAACTGCATTTTTTCAAGGCAATAGTTATATGTATTGAATTACTATATTTGTTAAATCATTTTACTACTGGGAGAACAATATAAAATACCTGATTGATTTAAATATGTTGTTAAATTAAATTTAATTACATATTTCTGGTTTTTTTACATGTAACAAAACTTAATGATAACACTGTGGGCGTTCATCTGTGGCAACAAGTTCATCAAAGTCGATTTTCAGCGATGATGACGATATTCGTAACAAATCCTGAAGGTGGTCTTCGGTCATTCAACTTCTTTGTGATGATAATACTTGCAAACCCACAAGGCACTGTGGTTTGTTGTCGTTACTGTTTATAAACAGAAATTCATTTTCCTATTTCTCATGAAATGACCTGTTTTCTTCACAGATCTTACGATTTTCCTGTAGAAAAACTTATACATTGGCTGTACATGATTATTAAATTACTTAAGGAATTCACAACGTAAATTGGAATGTAAATTAAAATAAGACAGCATGTCATAGGGATGATGCATGATTAGAGTATCCAGAAAAGGCAGTTATTTTTATTTATTTATTATTTTTTTCATGGTGAACTGGATTTTGAGGATGCAGGCTGTTGGGATTGAGAGGAAAGAGACTAATCTGAACTATGTGGCCAAATATAGAACACATTAATATATCTTAGCTGTTCCAAAATGGTCCATAAAAAATTCGCTAGAGGAAGAGATGGTGAAGCTGAAAACTGTATCCACAATCTGTTTATATATGGTATCTTTTCCAAGAGAAGTACGTAGCACGGATGGCAAAACTGAAAAGATAAATGATATCAAGGAGGATAGCATTTTTCAGTAAAACTAAATTGTCAGAAAAGGGGATTTTGTTAAATAAAGAGCACACATCAAAGCACACCATGATATCATTATTATTATTATAATTCAGGCCTCCATGGAGTCAAAAGACTCATCGTGGGAGGTCCTTCCTAAGAAACACAAAGTCTATCAAGATGCATCGAGGGGAGGTCCCCCTTAAGAAACACAAAGTCTATCAGATCACTCCTTGAACTCATTGACCGTTCTCACTCTCACCACTCCATCAGGCAATGCATTCCATGGTTCAACCACCCTGCATGCAAAGAAACCACTCCTCGCCCTCTTGCACACAGTTTACTTTCGTAACTTCCAGGGATGGCCTCTTGTCATCACTCCTTCCTGCTGTTCAACCAAGCAAAAGAATTCCCCAATGTCAACCCTGTAACCACCTCTCAGTAGTTTAAAAGTCCTTTGTACACTTTCCACAGTTAATTTATCCCCTTCAAAACCTGGGGACGTAAATCTGAGAACAATAGTCCAAGTGTGGTCTGATCAGAGTCTTATACAACGGAATGATAACCCTTTTATCTCTGTAGGTCAGTGTCCTTCTTCTTATTGCAGCAATCCTCTGTGTTATCTTCACTACCTTTGCAATATGTCCCCTAAATTTCAGGTTTCTGTATCAATCATCAACCCCAGATCTCTTGTCTCCCCCTACTTCCTCCAGTTTAACTCCTCCCATAGAGTATGCAGCATCCCATCGATGTGTCCCAAACCTCAAGACCTTACATTTTGCTGCATTAAACTGACACCCCCGTTCATTTGCCCATCTATCTAGCTTATTCAAATCCTCTTGCAGGGCTACCACATCTGCACTGTTACTAATAATCCTTCCCAGCTTTGCATCATCTGCAAACAACTGAATATCCCCTTGCAATCCATTGACAATGTCATTGATATAAAGGTTAAACAATATAGGTCCCAGTACTGAGCCCTGTGGGACCCCCACTTGTAACCCTCTGCTTCCTTGAAACTGCCCCACCATACACAACTCTCTGATACCTATCAGGCAACCAATCCTGAATCCCATTGACCAATCTGACATCCAGACCCATGTGCTGCAACTTAAATATCAGCTTATCATGTGGCACCCTGTCAAATGCCTTCGCTGTCTAAGAAAATGGCATTATATGCCTTTCCCTCATCTAATGCTCTTGTAACTTTATCATAAAAGGCTAGCATATTGCTAAAACAAGAGTGCCCCTTCACAAATCCATGTTGACTCTCACAGATAACATTTCCCTCATCTGCTCAGTGCTGTATGCGTTCCTTCACTACTTTCTCCAAGCTCTTACTGACTAATGATGACACACAAACTGGTCTATAATTAGACACTTTCAGTCTGCTACTGCCCTTATGCAATGACACTATCTTACCTTCTTTCCATTCCATGGACACCTTTCCCACAGCCAGACTTTCATTGAAAAGCCAGGTCAAAGGCACTGTCAGTTCCCTAGCACATTCTCTCAAAATTCGTGGTGAAATACCATTCAGTCCCACAGCTTTACTGACATCCAGACTACTCAGTATTTGAAACACACTCGCCTCCTGTACCTCTAAACCTCGAATCTGCCCTATCCCTCTAGCATTAAAACTGACTCCTCCAGGATGAAATACTCCAAGAAAGTGTTCATTGAACAATTCTACTATGTCCTCTGCATTAGTCACTCTATTCAGATTTTTATTCCACAAGATCATTCTTCCACAGTCATTTCTCCTCCTACTCGCCACATATCTAAAAAATTCCATAGGATTTTCTTTTGATCTTAAGGTTAATCTCCTCTCATATTCCAGTTTCGTCTTCTTTACCATACTAATCACTCTACTGGCCTGTGTCTTATACTCTTCATGCATCTTCTCTTCACCTGTCTCGTTATATCTCTTCCACAGCCTCTTTTTCGCATGCAATTCCTGTTTAATATTGTTTGTCATCCACTTTACTCCAAATTGTGTCCTCTTGTTCACTCGCGGTATATAACTTACCATTGCTGCTAACAAATATTCTTTCATATTTTCCCACGCACTAGTGATATCCTGGCCTTCCAATTCCTCCCTCCGTGAACATTCCCCAAGTTGACGTCTGAGACTATTATAATCACCTGCCTTATAATTCCATATATGTTCCTTTCTCTTTGATACTCTTGCATGTCTATTCATTTTCCAAGTCAAAACCATATGGTCACGCTCTCCAACTGGTGGGAGAGATGCCATCTCAGTTATTATCAACTCTTCTGATGCTATAACTAAATCAAAAACTCTTGAACCTCTTGTTCCCTCTATTACATAAAAGATAAATGATATCAAGGAGGATAGCATTTTTCAGTAAAACTAAATTGTCAGAAAAGGGGATTTTGTTAAATAATTAACAAAATCCTAAGACATTTGTCCCTCAAGAATTCTGCAAATTCCATTCCATTATTGCTACATGCATCTTCCTCTCCCCAGTTTATGCTACTGTAGTTAAAATCTCCCATAACAATCATTCTTCTTGCACTTGCAAAACTCAACTGTCTAAACATTTCCTGGTCCTCACCCTCTGAACTCCTGGGTCTGTAGCAACACCCTGCTAAATATCCTGTCTTGCCCACCTCTACCTCACACCATATGCTTTCAAAATCATTAGTATCACTGCCTTCCAAAGTTTCCATTTATTGGACATAGGTCGTCACTTATCTTAAGCTGTACTCCACCACCACGCTTTCCCTTCCTATCCTGCCGAAAAATACTGTACGCAGCGACCTCTATTTCTGTTATTATATCCTCATCTGTCAACCATTCAACCATGTTTCAGTCATCCCAATAATTTTTGGCCAGGCCGATGCTATCTGCTCCACTAATTCCTCTCCCTTATTCCGGATACTCCTGGCATTAGTATATAGCATATAAATGCCGTTGTTTCTATATCCAGCATTATCCCCTCTAGACTCCACTGGGCTGAGTGTTACCTGATGTCGTCCCCCTTCTCTCAAGTACCCATATCCAAAAGAGGCCACCATTGCCACCATCCTCCCTGGGACACACTGACTTTTTCAGAAAAGCAATCTCTCCAGATGCCTACGTCCTTCCTCATTCAAATGGAAGTGGTCTCTTGCATAGAATTCCTCTCTGTCCTCAAACACACTCGAAGCATCCAGATATTCCAGTCCTCTCTTGTCACACATTCTAGCTATTATGTCATTCAATATTACTGCTCTTGATTATTCACTATTAAAGCTCTTATGGTGAGCTTTGATGTCTGCTCTTGTTTTACGAAAATCTCCTGTTCTGACAATTTTGAATTAGAGTGGAATTTTTAATATGAGGTATAATCAGTAACTTTGTGTTAAAGATTTAGCTAATTGTTTGGCTAACTTAAAAGAGGGGGAGTCAGTGGCATCTATATGGGTCAGTGAAGGTTATTAGTTTTATGAATTTTAGGTAATCTGTGCAAAGGGGGGGTGAATTTTTTTTTTTTTATTTCGGGAGGCCAATAAGTGGCATCTCTTAGAAGCATTTTCTGTGTGCTTTCTTAGAATCCTGAGTTATAATCCAGGAGTTTATAAAAGTGCAGTCTTTGAACAACACAAATCATGTTCTGCTTATCACTAGCATTGATGACCAAGGCTGTGCTATATTGTTGACTTTAGTAATTACTATGTTATTGTTTTTGCTTAATTTACAGAGAATATTCAACTGGCTATTAGAGAGATATTTTTAGGTTGAGAAAGACTGAAGTTACGAGTTTAAACCAATACATCTGCATATCAAGGATTTAGGCCTAGCATGGCCTGTTCCGACCTTAGAAGTCATCATTGAATCATTTAAGAGGACGTCCTGGTTTTCTTTTTCCTAATGGCTTGTACTTTAAGGCTTGGTTTGGTAATCTTTCTATTTTCATTCTTTGAACGTGTTCCATCCATTTATGTTTATATTTTTTAATTTTTTCTATTACTGATTCTTGGTTTAATTCTTTCATAATTTTTTCGTTTCTTTTGTGATCAAATAGAGTATACTTTGCAGTTTTTCTCATAAACTTCATCTCTGCTGTTTTTAATCTTTGTTTGTTGTTTTTTTTTTATTGTCCAGATTTCACTTCCATACAATAAGACTGGTAGGGCTAATGTATTGTGTACTTTTAGTCTGGTTTGTTTTTGAACTAGGTTTGGTTTAAACATAGAGTTAATTACACCTGTTATTTTTAAATATTTTGCAATTTTTACGTTTATATCTTTTTCATTTTCATATGTGATCATGCATCCTAGGTAGTTAAATGAATTCGCCTTTTCTAAGATCTTGTTATCTATTACTATCTTAGTTGTTATCTATTACTATCTTAGTTGTTATCTATTACTATCTATTACTATAAACCAATACGTGAGCATAAAACCTATACTTTCCTAAAGTGTGGTATTCTTACCCCCAAAATATACAAAAGGTTTCTAGGTTAAAAAAGTAACCAAATTTTTTCAAAAAAAAGACACTTTTTTTTGAAAAAATTTGGTTACTTTTTTTCTCTCTTTTTGCTACCATACTTTTGCAGTAAGTGTAGGTCTATTCAATAATTAATTTTTCATGAACGAAATATTCTAAAGGAAGTTTTAAACAAAATATCAACGAACTTGTATTGAGGTCGTGTCTTGTTAATGGCAAGATTACATTCCAGTTGCATGATTTGAACCGATAAAAGCTTAATAAATAACAGTAGTTTGAACTACTCAGTGGAACTTTGCTAAATTTTGGAGTTGTTCACATCTTAAATTATAATTCTCTTGTTTATATCAGAAGTTATCTTCTTGATGCAGAGCCCTATCTGTGGCTAAAAATAATAAATATAGAATGGAATATCACCTAATTAACTCCTTTCCAATTGAAACAACTTTGTCTCATTAAATGTTTTTATGATTGAAAATTTGAATTTCATGATTTTTCTTTCTCAGTGTGTATATTGGATTCATCTAATTCAAAATGTATTTAGTATTTAAAAACTGTCACATTTGTAATTTTTATTATCATGCAAATCTGAAAAAAAAACCATGTTTTAATGAATTATAAGTTATCACAAATTGCATTTTTTTTTTTTTTTGTATTTGGACCACACACAATAGGTCACAAGACCTATATCAGATTAGTTCCATGTGTGAGAAAAATTATAAGAAAGGAAGAATATGTTTATTGGTTTTAATTTTTTTGAACAACTGTAGGTTGTTTTTTTTGCAAAGGTAGAATCCGAGAAGGTGTTCTAAAGAGCAGAAGTAGATGGAATGAAAGGAGGCAGTGAAGTTGATTTGGTGAGTTTCAAGATAGACTTTAAAAGGATGTTGTTTGCAGTAGCTCTTGTTCTGATGATTTTGGAGGAATAATAGTGGCCAGTTCAGCAGAGTACTGTCCACGAAAGTCTGTAGAAGAGCCACAAAGCAGAAACTCAACATCTATGAGAGGGAGATAATTAATTAACCATAAGGGAGAGGGATGTGAGCTCTTTCTTGCAAGAGATCAGACAGGACTAATTTTTTGTGGCATAAGAGGGTGTTCTAAAAGGTTCTTGGCCTCGACCATAGATGGCAATGCTATTGGCACAATTTCTTTTTTCTAAGTTGGTACATCTGTCATAAGCATCGATGTGAAATTGCAAGTCATTCTATCGAGTAGTTTGTTTTACACAGCTGTCTGAAGCAAAAGTGTTGTCTGTATCCCTTGAAATGGATAAAATTGAGTATCATGTGGTTATAAAAGTCTTTGTAAAAGAAATTCATTCTGAGTTCACAAAAGTTTCTTGGCACTCTTCTCCTTCATTTTCGACAATTAAGAAATGGACTGCCAAGTTTAAATGTGACCGTACCAGCCTTAAAGATGATCACGTGAAGGACGTCCCAAAGAGTGTAACAATACCAGAAATCATTGATCAAGTGCACGATGTGGTATTGGATGACCTGCGAGTCAAAGTGCATGAAATTGCTGAGACTATAGGCATTTCAAAAGAATGTGTAGAATATATTTTGCATGAAGAATTGCAAATGAAAAAGATTTGCAAAAGATGGGTGCCATGCTTGCTCACAACAGATCAAACATGCACTCCCAAGAAAATATAGAAACTGCTTAGAGTGTTTTAACAAGAATTAAACTGATTTTGTGTATCGATTTACTACTATGGATGAGACTTGGATTCGCCATTACACCCAGAATCCAAACAGCAGTCAAAACATTCAGTGCCAAAGAAGACAAAGTCTGTTCCATCAGCAGGAAAGGTCGTGGCATCGGTGTTTTGGGATGCTAAAGGCATTCCAATGTTAATTATTTTGAAAAGAGTAAAAAACAATAACTGGGGAATTTTATTCCCGTCTTTTAACCAGACTAGATGAAAAAATTCGTGAGAAATGACCCGGTTTGCAGAAGAAAAAAATCATCTTTCATCAGGACAATGCACCTGCCCACAAAGGTGTTTTGGCAATGGGAAATTTAAGGGATCTGCACTATGAATTGTTGAAATATCCACCCTGTTCCCCACATCAGGACAATGCACCTGCCCACAAAGGTGTTTTGGCAATGGTAAATTTAAGGGATCTGCACTATGAATTGTTGAAATATCCATCCTGTTCCCCAGATTTGACTCCCTCTGACTTCTGTTTCTTCCCAAAACTGAAGCTCTTCCTTGCTGGTCAGCGTTTTCCTTTGAACCAAGAGGTGATTGCAGCTGTAGAGAAGTATTTTGCAGATCTTACTGAGAACTACTACTACAGGTACAGGATAATGGTGCTAAAGCATTGCTGGAATAAATGTATTATTCTTAAGGGAGATTATGTTTAAAAATAAAAATAATTTTGAAATTATAAATTCGGTTTTTCATTGTTAGGCTGAGAACTTTTCACACCACTGTCGTAAGTGTACAAGGCTGTCCTTGCATAATTGAGATATAGCTAGGAGATCGGAGTTCATCAGATTGGTCACGGTGGAACTTGAGGATTTTAATACTTGAGCACTACAAGGTTTGTCAGATGATAAGGAGAAATGTAGTGTAGTAGCATCAGCAAAACTATTGATAGGATTGGAGGTGTGTGAGAGCAGGTCATCATATACAAGAGCAAGAGGGTTGGTGAAAGAATGACCATGACACATAGTGAGCAGGCAGTGAAAAAGTTGTCAATCCAGTTGCATAGTGTGGAAGGTAGACCAAAGGATGGTAGTTTGCTAAGTAGGCCCCTGGTAGATACTTTTGAAAATGCTGAGAGCAAGTGTGAGTTTCTCCAAATTTTTCCATTGTTGAGTCCAGAGGTTGGTGGTGAAAGCTGTAAAATTGACTACAGATCGTGAGTGGCAGAATACATATTGCTGGTCCTGCACATCTCTAGAGAAAGTATATGACTAGTAGGCATAATATCTCAAACTATTCAAGTATGCCTAGAAAAAATATTTAAATTTCTTGATTGGGAAGAAAAAGGTCTGAAGGTGAACTAAGAGCATGAAAAAAACTGCCCTTTATTCTGATACACAAAAAAAGGTAAAGTAAAAGACTAGCAGAACTACCACCCCATCAGCCCATTACCAGCAGTAGTGTTTAAAAAACGTTTTGGCTCATAGACTTTGTGCAGCTCTAGACCTAGCACAAGCAAAAGAACATACAGGCCTTCAAAGTTGCTTTAGAATTCATTACTTCAAAATGAATTTTGAAGTAATGAATTTTGTTTTTATTAATGAATTACATTATTAATGAATTACACCATTCAACAGACTGTTGAATGGTGTAATGAATATCATATCATAATGTCTCTGTTTTATTGATTATGGGATTCAGTAAAAACTGAATGCCTTGGATTCAGTTTAATATTGAATTGGATTATTTTAATACTTAAAGCATTATGTAACCAGCAAGTCAAGTCATGTGCCAAGACCATCAAATTAGCATACACCAATGCAACAGCAACAATACATTTCAATGGAATCATCTCTTGTGGAGATAGAGAATGGCATAAGATTAGTAAACATAATATCTCCAAAACTATTCGCACTGTGGCTTGAAGAAATATTTACATTTCTTGATTGGGAAGAAAACCATCTGAAGATAAATGGAATATTGGAATATTATCTTTACTTTTAATGCACATGAATTATAGACTGGTATGCATGAACTCCGAATTGCTACCAAAACAGCTGGTCTAAAGATAAATCCAAAGAAGAGCCAAGTTATATTCTTCAGCTATGTCCAACCAGAAATAACAAAAATTAATAATAATGACATTGAACAAGTAGATCATTACATGTACTTAAGACAACAGATATCAAGGGATCAAAATATCATGGACAAAATTAAAAGACACACAAAGCTTGGGTGGAGTTCATTTGGAAAATTTAGGTGATTCAGGAGTTGGTTTTTGAAGACATTTGCTGTAATTTTTGAGATTGGATGATAGGTTTGTTGGTTGTGTTTTATCACCTTTCTTTGGGATGGGCTAGATGTGTGCTTATTTCCATGCTTTAGGGTAGATGCTAGTTGAATAGGATAAACTGAAGAGACAATAAAGGATATTTGTTAGTTCTGGGACAAACGTTTTCAACACAGTAGGTGGAATATCATCACGGCCAGATGCCTTGTGTGTAGTGGAAGACTGTGGTTGACACGGAGTGAGTAGTTCTTGGTGGAATGAACGGAACTTTACCCAGGTCATCAATACACGAACTGGAAGAGAAAAGTGATACCAAATAAGTTGTCCTTGTCTTTAGGTAAGGTTGACTGCAGTACCATCTGTGAGTGGGAAACCTTGGTGCACAAAAGTTGCACCTAATGGTCTTGGATCAGAAAGAGAGAGAGACTTCCATTTGGACAGGATACGAGTTTCCAGCATTTGGCCCTTTCAGAGA
This sequence comes from Typopeltis vanoorti, assembly GCF_054136105.1. Taxonomy (NCBI): domain Eukaryota; kingdom Metazoa; phylum Arthropoda; class Arachnida; order Uropygi; family Thelyphonidae; genus Typopeltis; species Typopeltis vanoorti. Next base: position 162,265,521 of record NC_143554.1, read on the forward strand.
GTGATTTGGATTTTGTGATCATTCTTTTAAAGTAGTATAGGCATAGTGAGCACTGGAAGGTGTGCATTTGTGGCAGTAATGCTCACCAAGTTTGTGCCACTTTTCATTTTGTGGAAACAAGCTATATCATCAGAAGACAGTGATGACTTGACTGCATAAGGATGTATATTGCCCATCGACAGCCTTTTATTAGCCCTACATCATGTGTCTGAGCGGGAGGGGAAGACAGCTATGGCAGATCTAAAATTTTTAAAAGGGCATACAAAATTTTGGGAATGCTGCTCTAATATTTTTACTACTTATGATACCTATCTGTTATCTTGATTTCTTGTGTTCAGTGATTGTTTGCATTTATCTTTGTTATCCAAGGACATATGCTTACTTATGTATAGGAAATGCGCCTGAAAATAAGTAGTCATCCCTCAACTTACATCCGTGACCCGTAAAGAGAATAAATCACATTTTTGACTATACTTTCGAACAAGACACAAGCGAGCGTAAAGTAAAAAGGTTTCTATTTACCAACAATGCATCATGTGCAGTGACAACAGTGCATTCAGTGGCAAGTTCAGTCAGCAATTGGCATGCATCTTTGACAGTTCCTCTGTTGATTTGGTGTTTGAGAGATAGGTTATTTTTGTTTGTTGTTAAATATTTCACAATATTTTGTGCAACATGGACCCCCTACATGCCCATTCAAAAACCCTAGTGAAGAATCGCAGAAAAAGAGACTAGTAATTAACCTTGAAATGAAGTGTCAAGTTATAAAGCAACATGAAGCTGGTAAACGTGATCACACATAACTTCGGATGGTCTCATTCTACGGTGATGGCCATTTTGAAAAATAAGGATAAAATCACAGAAGCTTTGAAAGGATTTGCTTCCATTAAATTGATGATAGTGACAAAGCAATGACAAGGTCCTATCGGTGATATGGTAAAGCTACTTGCATCATGGATAGGGGACCTGAACCAAAAGTGCATACCTCTTAGCACTATGGCCTTAACTGCTAAGGCACTAAGTATCTTCAACATGTTGAAGGAGAAAGCAGGTCTTTCTTCCAGTTGATTCATGAGATTCAAGCATAGTTTTGCGCTGCATAATGTGAAAATGTGTGATGAATCTGTAAGTGCCAAGGAGTTTATGGAGAAATTGGATAAAATTATTATGAGGGAAAATTATTTGCCACAACAAATATTTAGTATGGATGAGACCCCTTTGTTTTGAAAAAAAATGTCCAAGCAGAGATTGCTCCACCAAAAGCTAAAAATTTATGCCTGGTTTCAGCGCTCTTAAAGACTGTATTATGATACTGTTGTGGCATATTCTGGCTGTATATTAACTGAAACCATTTGTGATATGGCACAATGAGAATCCGCAAGCCTTCAAAAACATCAGGAAGCATACTCTTCCAGTTCATTATTGGAACAATAAGTCGTGGATGACTCAAAAATTGTTTGAGGATGCCTTAATCAACTGTTATGCGAGTGAAATGGAAAGCTATTGTGTGAAAGAAAATGTAGAATATAAAATTTCATTAATTCTAGATAATGCTCTGGGTTATGCACGTTACATCGGTGATCTTCACCCCAAGATCAAGGTCATGTTTCTCCCTCCAAACAGTACTTCATTGATCCAGCCAATGGATTAGGGGATTCTTTCAGTCTTTTTTTAAGGCTTATTATCTACAGAGAACTTTTTCACAAGCCATTTCTGCCACTAAAGAAATAATCAGACTCATGCAGTTCTGCAAAGCATTCAATATTTATCATGCTATTAAAATATTTCTGTGGCTTGGGATGAAGTGACCTTTCAGTGTATGAATGGCATATGAAAAATGACATTAAAAACGTTTGTGTATGATTTTGGAAGTTTTGACAAAAATAAAAACCTTTGTAAATTGAGTGAAGAAATAGCGGGCTTAGCAAACAATCTGAATCGCGAAGTGAATGATGACAACGCAGTTCAACTCACAGAAAGTGCCCGTGAAGAGCTAATCAACGAAGAATTGGTCGAACAGGAGGAACAATGTGTTGCATAAGAGAAAGAATGAGAAAAAGAAAAGGGAAAAGAGAAACAAGAAAAGGTAATTAAACAATTCACAGTGAAGGGTTTTGCAGAAATGTTCTCTGAAGTTAGCAGTGTTCTCAAAATGGCTGAAAACATGGACCCCAATGTTGAACTTTACTTATAAGTAGAAAGGAAAGTGCATGATGCGTTTGTTTTCTATAAACAAATTTATGATGAAAAGAAGAAGAGGAATAAGCAAAGAACATCAGAAAATTTCATCAAAAAACAAAAGGTTACACCTTAAGTGTTATATGGTGATCAGAATTCATTTTAACAAATTATGGACTCTACAACCATTTTATAAATAATTATTTTAATTTTCTTACGTTTCGACCTTCATAGTAAGGTCATCATCTGGAGTATACATATATATATATATTGTGAAATAGAGTTGAATGCCTTAAACCAAGAATTAGGTAAAAAAGGGGGTTTAATAGTAAATCATGACTAGTTTCGGCTTATAACAGCCTTCATCAGGTGACATTATAAAAGAAAAAACACTAAACACTGAAAGTTAAAAACTATGAACAACATAGAGAGTCTCTATACATAATTAGCATGAAAACGTTGTAGTTTTATTTAAAGCTGTTCTTTCATTTATTGCATTGTTGGGAGAGTGCGTGCTTGCAGCATCACGTGAACACCAGTACATGATTACATCTGAATGACTATCTGGGAGTTGTAGCTCAAGTTATTATTTAGATGTTCAGGATTGAGGATGATTTCCCTAGATTTTATGATTTTTCTCTCCAAATTCATCATGGCAATGAAAGATGTTGGTAAATTTGTCCCAACAGACTGTATGACTTGGGTTTTCATCATTTGAATCAGCCGAGAAAAGGATATGGCTTGATAAGGCACTGGCTTGCTGTCTCTTGTAAGCAATGTCTCTCATGTCTTCCTCCATACGTAATTCAATAGATTTGTCTGTCTGGCCAAAATAAGGAATATCACAATCACACGATATTTTGTACACACCAGGATATTTAAGATGGTGATGACAAGGTTTGGGTTGGCTTATTTAAGGAGCGGATTTTTGGAAGTGGAGTGAAGAAAGTTCTGATATTGTATTTTCTTAGAACCTTGACTAATGCTTGTGAAACTGAACTTATGTAAGGAATAGATATATTGTCCTTAAATGTATTTATTTCTTCTGTATGATGACTAGAAGGATTAAGAAGGAATTTTTCAATAATTCTTTCAGAATATCCATTAAGTGGAAAGTAGTTTTGAGATAGTTTATTTATTTTTGAAGTTCATCCGGGTCATCAAGAAGTGAGCGAGCTCTATGTCCCAAGTTAGAAATTATTCCAAGTTTTTGGGGAGGGAAGTGATGAGACTGACTATGAAGATATCTTTTGTTATGAGTAGACTTTCTATACATTGAAATTTGAAATGTACCAGAAGAGCGGGTCAGTTTTACACACACACACACACACACACACACACACACACACACACACACACACACACACACACACACACACACACACACACAGCTGGCGCTAGGGTCTTTGCTGCCCGCATGCAATGACTATATAAGCGCCCCTGTAACGATCCAGGCGTGTGTGGTTCTTTTATGATAATAAAAATTTAAATTATTTGAAATTTCTTAACACGTTCATTGTCAATCATGTGATATCGCGTGGTGAGAGTTCTCACCAAACGGCCGATCACGCGTTATCGTGTGGACGTCGCTATCAAGTTTCTAAGTGGAATAGTATAGTGGCCACAGCGAAACGGCACGTAATATTTATATTGGCCACTAAGGAAGGGATCGACTTTCGTGGAGTGGGGATGGCCGCCATCCATTGTCTATTGTTTATGTTAGCCAGTGCGCACAGTGGTGGCGTTCGGACAAGGCGATGACGCGACGATTTTGTTTAGTTTTTCGTTGATTTAGCGTGCTTGAAGTTTGTTTTTTATTTATTTTGAGTTTTTTTTTTTTTTTAGTAAGTTCCCTATAAATGTTGATTTTTGATAATTATTTTTTTCTATTTGTACATTATTTTTAAAAATTCTATGTGATTATAAAAGACTGATAATTAAAGTTATAATTATTATATTTAAATGTTTTTTATTTGTAAAATATATAACTTATTTGACCGAATTACATATCACGCGATATCGCATAATAGATATTTAGAGTACATAAATCCTATGTACCTAATAATAAAAGCATATAAATAAGATATTAACTTATTTTGAGCACAATAAAAACTAAATAAAAAAAAAATTTGGCCACCACACGAAATTCCAATTTTCAGCTTGGCAATGAACGTGTTAAATAAATTTTGACAGAACAGCCACGTGTTGGTTCGCTAAATGTAATGAACGGGGGGTGTTGACTAGGTCGGATAATCGTTAAAAACCCATATATTCAAAAAAATTCTCAAAAGTTAAAGCAAATTTTGATAAAGCCACTTCACTTTAATCGTTGAATATATAATGATACAGGGATTTTAGCCTTCTCACCAAACCGAATCACTAACAAAATTAAAATGAATTTTAATTAAAGTTAAAATTTATTTTAACTAAAGTTTAAAAAATTCTTGCATTTTACAAGTTACTAAATTCTTTGTCACTTGTAAAAATTTTTTAATAATTTTTATAAGTGGAACTATCTTTTAGGAAAATAAAAGAAACTCAAGATAGATGAGAAAATAAGAAAAGAATTTAGAAATAATTAGAACATATAATATAAGTATTCAAAAAATAACATCTTTACAGAATAACAGAAAATAAATTAAATTACATAAATATACTTGAAATTTTTTTAAATTAAAATTTTAGGGTTTTTGATTTCATATTCATAAAATTAAAAATAATGGTCTTAACGTCTAATTCCTCACATATATCGTTTTCAATAGCTATTAACGCCAAACAAACAAGCCTTTTTTTGTGATATACTTGTTCTTAAGTAGGTTTTATCAATTTCAACTTGGAAAAGCGACGTTCACCGCTCACTACACTAAAAGGTAAGGTTAATAGTATTCCTAAAGCAATTGAAAAGTTAGGGAAAGATAAATTATTGGATACAATAAAATTAAGAATATTGAAAGGGTTTTGAATATTTAAATTATCCTTCCGAAAAATATCCCGGAAAGCACATAACTCGTCATATAGTTCTATTGCATTTACGTCTTTATTGTCGCCGTCCTTCAAGAGAATCTCTAAATCGTTGCAATGTTGCAATGTCTTCGTTATTAATTTGTAGTAATCTATACAAGAAATTTAAATTATCATATGTTTTTAGTTGTTCAAAATGTTCTATTAACGAACACATTGCAACATCTAGAAGTGTATAAAACACATTCACTCTAAATTTATCTTCTGGCAATTGTGGCGTATCTTCATGATACTCTTATCGTGTATCATGAAGATACACATGTCAAATTATCGTGTCTTCTTTATTTAGAACTTCTTTAAAATTTGTATCTGATCGATACTCTTGTAAGAATATTTTTAAGTTTTCGATAAATTCTAAAGCAAGTGTAATGTTCATATTTTTGTCTTGAAGCATTTTACTCACAGGGTTTATTCTGTTAAGTAAATCATGTTATAAGAGAGCAAATAAATTTGTAGTCCTTTATTTTAGCACATAATGTTTGTGCTTCATGCTGAGTTTCTTTATTAAAATTTTCATTATTAAAAATTTCAAAAAGTGCATCGTAAATTTCTCCAAACTGGTATCATAGAGGGCCGATTGCATTAATTTTACTTTCCCATCGTGTTTTTGATGGCTGTTTCAATGTTAAAATTTTTATGAACTTTAAAAGGATTGCCCAATGTTTGTAAGAGAATGAAAAGAAATTGTATATTTCTTGAATAATTGCAAAGAAACTAATTGTATCTGCATATACTTTGGCTGTATCATTAATGATTAAATTTAGAGTATGAGCAGCACATGGCACATAAAAAGCTCGAGGATTTTTGTTCAAAAGGAAATTTTGGAGCCCAAATTTTTTTCCCTTTCATATTTGCCGCATTGTCATACCCTTGACCTCACATGTCTTCAATGGGGATGTTCCATTTTTTCAGTTGTTCCATTATTGTTGCACCTATGGAATCTGATATATCTGCAAAACCTAAAACGTTTTCGCTGATCTTGACAATTCCATTGTCACAGGAATTTAGGCGAATAATAATGGTCATTTGTTCTGTTTTACTTGCATCAGGTGTGCAGTCTAAAATATGGAATAATGTTTAGATTTTCGAATTGATAATAAAATTGTATCCCTGATTGCTTTTCTTAAAGTTTCCAATATTTCATTTTGTCTGTCTTTACTCAAATAGTGTACTCTATTATTTCGATGTAGGTCCCTTTCAACATGATTTTTCCATAACGGGATCAAACTTCACAAACAGTTCGACTGATTTTAAAAAATTGCCGTTATTCCTTTCATATAATTTATCAGATGATCTGCGAAAAGCTAAATTGGCTACCAAAAAATTTTATAATTTCAATCAAGCCTTCTAAAACACTCGTCCAATGTTTCTTTTCCATTTCATACATGCTTTGAGTCTGTATGAAATGGAAATTTGAGTCAATAGTAGTTTTGTTTTTTAATTTTTATCAAGTTCCTTCCATTTTAAGAAATTTTTCATGTGAGTTAAACTAGTCTCATGTCTATGCAAAGTTGTACTTACGTTTCTCCAATCGTTATAACCTTCTACAAAACTACTTGATTCAGTAGGTGCAAAAAGTTTGCAACAAAAGCAAAAAAACAGAATTTAAAATTTCGGAATAAATGAGCCATGTTCTTGGCACGAGCTCCCCGTTTTCCTATTATAACACGTGTCGCCAAATTTACAACCATATGTATATATGGGATATATTATATTTTTCTTTTGAACAGGCCCAATTTCAATTAAAACAACTCGGAACTTTTCATCAATATTTCACCATTCACCTGGATCTTCTAAATTTACAGAGACTAACAATGTGTTAATTTCGTGGTCAACTACAACTAAATCTTCTCCTAACTGTTTTTCACTTAAATCATGCATCTTGTTATCTTGTTCATAGTTTCAATGGTACTTTGATGCAAAATGGATGATGTGCACGGTTCTTGAACTCTGATTTCTGATGTATCAAGTTGATTACAATCTACATCAGAATATTTTTATATTTTAATGCAAACTGGGGCTCTTAATAAATTTATTAAGAGCCCCAGTGTATTTCTTAACATCTGCTTCTTTCGCAGCATGTCGCTTATGATTTTGTGCACCGGATAACTTTTTTTTTTTTTAATTTTTGATTCCATTTCTATTTTATACTCACAAGAAATTATTACACAATATGACACAGAGACGAAATAATAGTCTGCACTGTGCTACGGTCAGTAGCCTACCGAGATGCGTACCATATGACTGGTTAACTAGCAACAAATGTTTTGTACGAAAATTCGTTTCTGCACAAAAAACCGGTCATCATTTCAGATAGACTGCAGTAGATACAACATTCTCTATGCAAGCATTTAGCCTGCTCTTGCTGCAAAATCGTAAACAGCCGGCTGATCAAAGATGCGGCAATATACAATTTTTCTTAATTTTTATTCGGTGTATCCGGCCTTATTTATTTAATATTGATCATTCTAAGAATTTTTTGTTTTTATGATAAAAAATATTTTTTCTTAAAAATGAACTTATGAACGGTGACCCGGTGGTGGCACCCCCTTCGTAGCGGCGCCCGCATGTACCGCATGCTCTGCATGCCTGCTTCCGCCAGCCCTGTATACACACACACACACACACACAGACAAGCTAAATTACATTTCACATAATATGAAGAGACAATGATTTGATCAACGGTTACTCTACTGACCTCTAGTGAATAAATGAAATATTTTTTTAATGTAATGAAATAATTACTTTCTCCAAGATCTTACTAACTACTGATGACACAAAAACTGGCCTATAATTAGACACTTCCAATCTGCTACCGCCCTTATGCAATGGTGCTATCTTATCTTCCTTCCATTCCATGGGCACCTTTCCTGCAACCAGACTTTCATTCAAAAGCCAGGTCAAAGGCATTCCATACATAAAAGGGATATCAGACAAAATAAACAGAACACTACAAAAATACAACCTTAAAGCCACTCCTGCAAAATTAAAGAACTTACTCAACTCATCCAAGGATCCACTGTCTCTCTCTGCACCATACCACATTCATCGCATCTGTAATTTGCCCTATATAGGGAAAACAGGACGCACAATTCCCATCAGAAAAAAAGGAACATAAATGACACATTAAACATAATAATTACAGTCAAGCTCGTGTTTCTGATCATGCCTTGAGCACTTTACATAGAATTGACTGGAAAAGCATCTGTTGTTTACATCGCACCAAAACATGGTATGAACATAAATTTAAAGAAGCCTGTGAGATTCTTATCAATCACCCTAATCTTAACAATAATGATGGTCTAAAAATCTCAAGCATATGGAAGGCACATATTCTACCCACTTAACCTTTCTCCCTAAGAGTTAATTTTAAATAGAACCATAGGTAATCCAGAATCCTAAATCTAATATAACAATTGTCATGTTGAATTAGGACATCATTTTCACTGTAACAAAACTATCTATATGAAAGAATGCTTTTCTTATGTTGTCTGAAATAGAATATTGTTTTCATTTAGTTAATTTATTTTATTTCATTTATTTAGTGTAATTTTGTTTTATTTTCACTAGAAGTCAGTAGAATAACTGTTGATCAAATCATTGTCTCTTCAGCATATTATGTGAAATGTAATTTAGCTTGTCTCTGTGTGTGTGTATAGTGTGTGTGTGTGTGTGTGTACTCCAGATGATGATCTCACTATGAAGAACGAAATGTCAGCAAATTAAAATAGTTATTTATAAAATGGTTGTAGAGTCCATAATTTGTGTAAAACGAAAAGGTTAGACCAGAAGTGCTGCAGTCTGGTCCTTCACATAGGAAAGGTAATGAAGATATGATTGTGGAAGAAGATTTTCTGATTATTCTCCTGTTTTATAGTGGTAGTAATGCACAGTACAGTTTTTTATACATTTTAAAAATTAAAATGACAGTGTACTTATTACGGTAAGTCCCTAACCCCTATAACTTTGTTGATTTAATGTATCGACTTACATCCTCCCCGATGGAATGGAGCCCGCCGTAAGTCAAGGGATGACAGTATAATGGTATTTTCTACATTATTGTTTATGTTGCTCCCACCCATGAAAAATTGTTTGCAAATGTATAATACTTTTAGTATGATGAACGGACTGAGCATTTATTTTGCTTTTTTTTTTATTAATTTTATATATTTTGTGTTTTTAAATTTTTTTTTTTTTTTCTATACATAGTCTAAACCCAATGCTAGAGACCAAACATGGACCTTTCTAAAGCCACTTCAAGACCTCAATAATTGGAGCAATGGTCTTGCACCAGTCATTGAAATTCATCTCCCACCTGAAGACAATCAAACATACATATGCCTACAGCAGGATTCTAACCCACATCCTGATGGTTGGAGAGTAGGTATGCTAAACACTTGGCCAGGCCAGCTTTAGAAAGAGGTTATAGTTATGTGATGTCATCAAAAATAATAATTATCGATGAGTATGTGGAATTTTTGAACAAAAAAAAAATGCAATGTAAAATTAACTGACAATGAAATTTATTAATCTATAATAGTATAGTTGATTATGCCATCTAGTTTCACCACATATACTAACAGCTTCTTCTGGGCTGGGAAGAACAAAAGAATAACACAATAAATGTGTGAATGTACATAACATAACTAAAAAAAACCATTACATAACTAAAAAAAACACAAATGTAGGAAAACCACTGTGTAGAAATAAAACACACGGAAATTGGCACGGGTCAGTAATTGTTTGGTAAATGTGTATTATATTCTTTCTTTTAAGCTTACATGGTGATCCGAATACATTTTTGAAAATTATGGAGACAACTACTGTTGTAACTAAAATCTACATTGGACGTTTCGACCTTTATGTCAAGGTCATCTTCTGGAGCATACAACTATACACAGAAAACAAGCTACACTACAATCGAACTGGTTTGTTAAAATTACTGACTAGCTGCTACAAGAATTGTTGGCCTGACCTCTGGTGAAAAAGAAAAAATATAAAAAAATAAAATAAATAAAATAAATTATTTAGGGGACAATACCCCTCATTGAGCAGAGAATTAGTGTACCAAAATTTGTGTTCCTTTACCTGTATAAATTATTAGTTCATTCACATAGCTACCAGATGATTCACAAAGTTCAAAACATTTCAAACCGAAACAAGAGCACTTCAATGGTATGTACTGTTTCCAACTAGGTCGGCCCTTGTATAAAATAAGGCTTTCATCTACACAAATATCTTGTTCTGGTGTATAAACTTCTTGCAACTTCTTTTTGAGAGAGTTCCAAAACCCCCCTTTTTTTTAAGTTTGGGATTGGGATCATTAGAATCCATGTCGGCAAAGTGTAAAAATTTCATTATCAAGGAATACATACATTCCGATATCACTTCTGAAAAAAGTAGTGTTTCAATTAACCTTTTTTTAGACGAATGCCATTTTATTTCTGATTTCTAAACTATTCCTTGAAGCAGTAATAATGCTAAAAAAAACCTTTAGTCCACTGCTGTCTGTGTCTTTGTAACAAAAACAACAAGAAACTTTTGAGGTTTGTATAGCTTTCTGTATACTGCATAGCTTTCTTGTTCGTTTCTTCAAATAAAATATCATGATATCTCCATCAAAATATAATTCAGATAGTTAGAATGAGCAATTACTTACGGAGATATCTTGAAAAATGCCATGTGTTCTTTTAAAACAAAAGCGAGGATGATGTAAACATACCGAGCCAGCCAATATATGGCATCATCTTATAGCTGGGGAAAAGCTACAGCTGTGTTCATTATATGTGCAAGCAAGAAAACTAAATCATAAACATGCCTAGCATGGTTATAATGATTGCAAAACTAAAATGTTTATGGAAACATGCTCAGAATGTTAATACCAACGAATTACAGAAATGCTCCAACCACATTAGTAATGCTAAAGAAACAATAACGAATGAGCACAGTGCTTTTGTAATGGTCAAAGGGTTAAACATCACCTTCTCTTAGTAAACCCATGCTGTTCATTGCAAAGTAGAGATTCTCTGTACCCATTTCTTGCTATTAATGTATCAGCTGATACTAATACATTGATAGTTATATATATCAGTCTTTGTACCACCCATGTGTGCAATGGATTTACCACACATTTTTTCTACTCGTGTGGAATATTTCCTGTTTTGAGATTCAAATTATATAGTCCGATCGAAGGAATAGTCAATTAGGCTGAACACTTTTACTATCTATGCTGATATCCCATCAGTTCCGATTGCTGAATAGGGATTGATGCGATATCAGGTTTATAAGTTTATGCAACAGCTCTAATACTTCCTCATATACCTCAGTTTCTTCATATAGTGAAGAGGTAGCAGTGATTGCAGTGAGAGGAGACCACCACATAGCCTTTAAAGAAATACAGAGAGCCGACTAGGGCTTCTGAGCTAATGTCCAATCCTCACCTTGTGGTGCACACTGTTAGGTATCTACCTAGATACTGAACGAACGAAGATGGGCTGGAAATTTGGGATTCAGCCGACCACATTGTATATAAAATGATGGTACAACATGAGATAATTTTATGCCGGCTGGGGCATCGCCTTGTTAAACAAGGTCTCCCGCTGTTTTTGTCAGGGAACCAGGGTAAACAGTGAAAGTCAGCTACTGGAACTAATCTTAAACACATCCTAACTCATCATCACCAGAGTTCACGATCAGTACTATCAACATAAGAAGCCTGAATGGCAAAGAAATGGAGCTAGCTGAGGAATTAAATAAGTACCAGATTGACATCATAGGGGGTGACTGCAACAAAAAATACAAACTACTGTGATCTTTCTGAGCAATAAGTACAAAATGTTATATTTCAAGCAGTGACAAGGAAAAGAAGGAGTAGCCATAGTAATCAACACTAAATATGTGGCTAATCTTCTCGAATGGCAGGCGATGTCAAGAAGAGTGATGTGGGCAAATATCAGAATTGGGATCTGGACAATGAGACTTATTTGTGTCTATAATTCCACAGTAGGTTCTATTAAGGTAGAAGTGGAGGAATTTTTTGAGACTTTAGAGAAAGCAACTAACACAATGAAAAGTGAAAAGTTTGTCCTTGTTGTGAATCTGAATAGCAGAGTAGGAATTGATTGTCATACAAAAATATTTTGGGGAAATTTGGAGAAAAGAGCAAAGCTAATAACAATGGCAAATACCTGTTGGATTTCTGCTCAGGACATGGACTGTTTATTACTAACACAATGTTTCAACATAAGGATATGCACAAATTCACATGGAGAGAAGAGGCGAGGAATAAGAAAATTGTCCTTGACTATGCTATTGTTGGTAGCTATGTTTTCTTCCTGGTGCAGGACACACTGGTGTCCTGCACCATTTAGTCTTGAGCAGAATGAAATTGAATTTCATATTGAAAAGACATGTAAGAAAGTTTTTAAAGCGAATAAAAGTTGAGCAGCTCCAAGATGTGAACTGTAGACTAAAATACACAAACATGATTGAAGAAAAAAATGAAAGAGTTTGAGAACAGGAACCAAACCTAGGGGATTCAGTGGCAAGCCCTGAAGAAAACACTGATTGATTCAGCTAGAGAGGCATGTGATGAGGTTGTCTGCAAGGATAGAAAAATCAGAACTCCATGGTGGACATAGGCGGTTAAAGAGGCAGTGAAGGGAAAGAAGAAAGCATATCAAAAGTTCCTGGCAAATAAGATAGCTTGTGCTCTAAAAGAGTACAGAGACAAATGTAAGAAAGCTAAATACTGTGTAAAACTAGCTCAACAAAAGTCATGGGAAAACTTTGGTAAGGATAATATAGAAAATAAATATCAAGGTGGGAAGATATTCTGGACGTTGTTGAAGAATCTCAGGAAAGGAGGAGAGAGTGCTATAAATGGAATTAGATATGATAAAGGTGACATGTAAACTGAACTAAAAGATATCCTTGAAGTAACGAGTAATTACTTCAGAAAATTGCTAAATGAAACTAGCATTTATGACAGCACAGTGGTAAAAAACACCCAATAGGCATGCAGTCAAGAATTCATATTTATACTTGATGTAGAAAAAGCCTGAAATGTGGAAAGGCAGCAGGGGTAGATGATATTCAATCAGAAATGCTCAAGTATAGAAGTATAAAAGTGTTACAGTGGCTGCACTGCATAGTTGAGAAGGCCTGAACAGTGGGAGAAATTCCTGATGATTGGAGTAGCTCTCTCACAGTATCCATATATAAAAAGGGAAATAAAACTGAATGTGAAAATTATAGAGGTTGAGAAGGATTGTGGAAGAGAAGTTTGCTGAAGAAGAAGCTGGATTCAGGCCAAATAGAAGTTGTCAGGATCAGATTTTCACTTTACAACAAATAGTTGAGAAATCATGGGAGTATACTGTGTAAAACTATCTAAACAAAAGTGATGGGAAGACTTTGGTAAGGACATAGAAAATAAATATCAAGGAGGCGGGAAGATATTCTGAAGATATTCTTGACCATATTGTTTAATTTAAGGCTGAGCTCTGGGTTAGTCCCAAGGGTGTGGAAAGAGGAGAAAATAGTTCCATTGCATAAATGAGGTTGCAAGACTGCTGTTGCAATTACCAACCGATCAGCTTATCAGCAATCATTGTCCAAGTTTTGGAGATATTAGACAAGAGCAAAATACGGAATGGATAGATGAAAATGGGATACTGTATGGAGGACAGCATGGTTTTGTGAAGGGTAGATCATGCCTCAGTAACTTGCTCACGTTTTATAATACAGTGACAGCTGAACTGGATAAGGGTGATGGATTTACAGTGATACTGCTGAACTTTGCTAAGGTCTTTAACAGGATACCACATGGAATTTTAATCATTAAACTGCAGGACATGGGAATGGATATAGGATTGGTGAGATGGATAGGCGGGTTGTTGATGGAGAGATATCAGAGAGTAGTTTATTCAGGAGTGGAGTCCAAATGAAGGCCTGTTACTACTTGTGTGCCACAGGGTTCTGTTCTTGGACCACTGCTATTTAATTTGTTCATTAATGGTATAGGAAAGGATCTGAGAGGAACAACTGTTCATTCATTTGCCAATGATGGAAAGTTGGGTAGAGCAATAGTGAATGCACATGATGTCAAAATTTTGCAGGATGATTTGGATAGACTGGCAGTCAGGGCTAATGACAATGGATATCAGTTCAACATAGCAAAGTGTAAGATTATGCATTTTGGAGTGAAAAAATTAGCAGCAGTATATCACATTGGTGGAACTGTACTCCAGGAGGTTGACAAAGCCAGAGATTTTAGTGTGTTGGTGGATAGGGAGTTGAAGTTTAGGGGACACATAGCAAAAGTGGTTAAATCAGATCACTTGGTTACTGAAGAATACTTTGACGAGCAGAGATAACCAAGTTATTGTTCCTCTTTATCAAGCCTTAATAAGACCCCATCTTGACTACTGTGCACAGATCTGGGCCCCTTGGTTTCTTGTGTGTGACCAAAATGATAGCTGGTCTATGGAATGCACCTTATGAGAACACGTTGAAGGTCAATGAGTTACAGAAATTGGTTGATAGGTGGAAAAGGAGTGATATGATTGAGACATTCAAATTACTGAAGGGTTTTTGAAGATTAATTCAGAGGAAATTTTTCATACCAGGTCTGGTGATGGGAGTACTAGGGTCAATCCATGGAAACTGAGCTAGAGTATAGTTAGCGAGGGTGTTAGAACAAGGTTTTTTACTTGGAGAGTGGTGAATGAGTGGAATAAGTAGCCAGAGTTTGTTGTGGGTGCCATGACTGCAAATGAGTTAAAAGCAAAGTATGATAGATACTGTGAGAATGTCGAATAGTTGTTCTTGATATGATGTTTAGGACCTCCCTCAATGAATCTAAGGACTCCTTGGAGTTGCCTGTAATAATAATACCAGAGATCTGTATTTAAGTTTTGTAGATGTAGAAAAGGCATAAGAGAGTGCTAAAAGTGTATATAAAAGGCATATAAAAGTGCTAAGAGAGAGAAGCTATTCAAAATGCTATGATGTCAATGGGTGCATTATATCAAGCAATACTTAGTCTCCATTTGAGTTGTAAGTCAGCAGTTAGACTTGAAGGAAGTACAGGAAGATGGTTTAATGTTAAATCTGGTGTGAGACAAGGATGTACATTATCCCCTTTGTTATTCATTATCTATATGGATCACATTATGAAGGAAAGTGGTATTAAACCTGATATCAAAATTGGAGATGTTACTTTCAGCTCTTTGGTTTATGCAGATGGTGTTATACTTCTAAATAATTCTGCTACAAGTGTGCAAGATTCTCTGACTAAATTGAATAACTGTTATAATAGATATAGTTTGAAGATCAGTAATAACAAGCAAAGACAATGAAAATAGGCAAAACCATTGAAAATATCAACTGCATTGTGAATGGAGAACCTATAGAACAAGTGAAATATTTCACTACTTAGGTCTGATTTTTAGTGAAGATGGTAAATTAAATATGGAAATAGACAACAGAATCAAGAAAGCTGGTATAGTAGGAAGTCAACTGAATAAATTTATATGAATAAGAGGGAAATTAGTCAAAACACTAAATTAGCTGCACACAAGACAGTGTTCAAACCAATTTTAACTTATGAATCTGAGAGCTGGTCAGAAGTAAAACACTTGACCTAAGACTAGAGACTGCAAATATGAGAGACCTGAGAAAGATTAGGGCATCATCAGATGGCATCAATGGCAATATTATATGAAAAACGAGGATATTAGGAAAGAACTTGACATTGTTATCATCCAGGAATGTGTTAGCAGAGCTGATCTCAGCAGAATGGGTGAGTCAAGATTAGCAAAATCACTTCAGCAGAATGGGTGAGTCAAGATTAGCAAAACAAATGTTCTCTGCCTGGCTGGCAGGAAAAAGATGCAGATGAAGACCACGATATAGGTAGATTTATACGGTAAAAAGTGTTTTGGAAGATGGAAATATAAGATCTGATAATGTTGGAGTCTTGACAGGTAACAGACTGATTTGGAGGAAAACTGTTGATAGGAAGTTAGTAATGATGTAAATTTTCATGTAGTACTATCATATCCTGTACTCCCCCCTTGAGGGTACATGGCAGGAATTTGATTATGATGATAATGAGCAAAATGGGCAATCATCTGTCACCTTCGCACTATCTTCATTCAGTAGAGCTATTCTTTGATATTCATTCTTTTATTTGCAATTTGCAGCATAATGTGATAAAATTCTTTGGAGCCGTCCTTAGCTTGTACAGCCAGTTACTTTTCTCTCTGTAGAACAGTTGTGACTCTTCTCGCCTAGTCCTTATAATTGTCATAACTGACATCATTCCTCTGCAGTGGCGCACTCAGGATTTAATCTTGGAGGGGGCCGAGCACTCAGAATTTAACCTTTTTTTTTGGGGGGGGGGAGTTGAGTAGACGTTTTGCGAATACACACTACACATCGCATATGACCTATAACTGAGCATCTGCAGTGATCGCTAATTCATAAGTAGCACACAACATAAATAAAAAAATGAATTTTAATTGGGAAAAGATTTTTGGAAATTTTTCTAGTGTTTTTTCCTTTTCTTTGGGGGGTGCCCAGGCCTCTTGCCCCCCCCCCCCCCCTCTGGGTGCACCACTGTTCCTCTGTACATACTATTCCTTCCACATCTTCCTTTTCTTACAAATGTCTTGCTTAATCAGATTTCACATCCATTTCCCTCCTATCGTATCTTCAATCTCCTGGAATGCATGCTTCCAGGAGATGCATCATTTGTTAACAGATGTAGGATACAAAAAATCTGATATCAATATAGTACCAGTGTTTCTTATCATTCATACAACATATGAAAACCAACAAGGAATGTCTCTTTATTTAAAAGGATTTAGGACTGGCAGGAACTCCCAGAACAGTTACAATCCTGTCAGTAAATGTAAATCATATAGTTCAGCATGAGTAGATATCCAATGTATTATATTGGTGGGGGATTATGCTTGAAGAAACTGATGAGGCTAGGGATCTTAGCGTGTTAGTAGATAGTAAGTTGAAGTTCAGGGACCATGTAGCAAAGATTGCAAATACAACTCAAAAGATAATTGCAATGCTGAAACTAATGTTCACATGTAAAGATAAGGGTGTCTTTTTGCCTCTTTACAAGACACATGCATTTTGCCTCTTTTCAAGACCTCACTTGGACTATTGTGAGCAGCTCTGGTCTCCTGGTTTCCATTATGATTTTGATATATTGGAGTGCAAACGAGTGTGTTAAAAATGATATTAGGAGTATGGAATACTGATTATGAAAATACAGATTGAGAATTTGTAGAATACATGCACTAGCAAACAGGAGAAAGACGGGTGATATGATTGAAAAACTTCTGAAAGAGTCATACAGGATTTCAATTGATGAAAATTTTCAATTTATGTATGGTGGGGAAAGACAAGAGGGCATCCTTGGAAGCTGAGAATGAATGCCGCTAAAAAGGGGGTGAGGGCTAGATTTTTTTTCTTATATGGTGGTGTGTGATTGGAATGGATTGCCATTGATTTTGTGAGTGCAAGCAGTGTGAAGGAATTCAAGAATATGTATGATAGCTGGTGTGTGTAAGTATGGGGTCTCCCTTTATGAGTCCATGACTGTCTGGAGGTCTTTCTTAATAATAATTAGAATAATATATAGCCAAGCCAAGTAGAAAATTTTTACAGCAGAAGAACTGTCTTGGATGTCTTCAAAATATCAATGATATTCTAGTTGTGTTGCAGAAACATAAGCCATTCTCTGCCTGCAAGAAACTCCGTATTTACACGAATATAACTTGCACTTTTTTTCCCAAAATTAAAGTT
Organism: Typopeltis vanoorti; assembly: GCF_054136105.1. Classification (NCBI taxonomy): domain Eukaryota; kingdom Metazoa; phylum Arthropoda; class Arachnida; order Uropygi; family Thelyphonidae; genus Typopeltis; species Typopeltis vanoorti. Next base: position 162,283,548 of record NC_143554.1, read on the forward strand.
AAAAAATCTTAATGCAAGATATATGTGGTGATTTTTGGAAACTGAAGTTTTCAGGAAAAATGTCAGGAAAAATATCAGTCTTTTCCCCACTTTTTTTTTTCCTGAAAGAAAAAAAAAGTTGGAAAAAAAAGTCATACTGAAAATGGGTGTGACTTACCAAGAATTTCCTATTTGCTATTGCTACTTTCTGCCTCAAGAGCCATTTCCTTGTATACATCGTGAAAGTCATCTACCCAAATAGTCATCTTCTTTCCCATTATTTCAAGCAAAAAGTAGTAATTTACAAGACTTGAGATATGTAATGAACAATCCTTCATGGATGACTACTAAGAAGTGAAAGCAGAGCATAAAACAGCAATTTTAGGTAGAGATAGAGCAGCTATGAAGACGTAAATGTGATTGGTGCGGTATTAACAAAAGATCACATGACCCAATGACAATGGCAAGCTGACAAATGTTGAGTTGAAATGCTAATTCTCTTCAACCGAATTCCATATCTGAAAGCCATAACAACATTCACTATATATTTCTTTGGTTTAACAAGTTCATAACATCATGGTGTTTTGTCAGTTTTTCGGTCCGACGGAACTTCTCATTGCCGTTTGTGTACCACTTCAGCTTTGCATGGGCAGTCTCAACTCACAAAGTTTCAAACTTTCGGTTGAATTTTATTGTTGTTTGTTTGCATGCTGCTTTCGCATTGAGCTGGTGAGCAGACTCACACCCATAAAATGGCATGTTTCAATTCCTGGTAGAATTTTATCTGAAGTTAGCCTTTGTGATTCGGCTTAACGACATCGAAAATTTCAAATGCAAGCAAACAAACACTTATTTCATGTAATTGAAATATTGGACAATGGTTTTTAGTTAGATACTGTGTTTGTCAGTGCAATGTATGGTTTTGCTCGAGTCTATGCAGCATAGTTTTTGTGGGAGGGGACATGTGATTTATTAGTTAGTGCCGTTTTTATCCCATTTGTCTCTAATTGCATTATTGTTGAGAAATATTACACAGACTGAAAATGTCTCTGTAACTTATTCAGTGATTCAATAAAACTACTTGTTTTTCTTGCATCTGTAGTATAGTAGCTGTTGGGGAGGGTACATTGTTTACTGCTGGGAGTGAGTTATTATCGCTCCAACGTGAATGTGTTTAAACTTTTTTTGAAGTACGAGGTATATGCCAAACTTTTCAATTTCTTTTTTTCATAAACTAAAATCAGGTGTGCGAATTATATTTGAATAAATACGACATATTTAAAATCCTCTGATGATGTCACCTTAAAGAATTTCTCTGTCAGTTGTAAGGACATAATTATAGATAAATTAAAGATTACCAAGAAATTATATACTTGGTTTAATCCTTTATCCAAGTGTAAGCAAGGTGCAAACTTGTTTGCTTAAACTTGGATAAAGGAATAAACCAAGCATATAATTTCTTGGTATCTTTAATTTATATTTAATTTAATTTAATTAATTTATATATTTTATTTAATTAATTTATATAATTTAATATTTAATTTATATGAGACTGCCCCAAATTTGGGAAACATTTATCAGAAGAACTTCAGCCCAAAGGCCAAGAACTACCAATATAGTCCGCCAGGGGGCACCATCAGGACTTTAGGAAAACAGTATCTTCCTCGCTTCGTTTCTCATTTTGCTGTTATGTAGTACTTGCATGCACTTGTCTTTGTATTAAGTTCCCAAGAAGATTGCAACGTGACGTTGCTGAAATATCGGAATGTATATATTAAAGTTTATTTAATTTATATTTCTAGTGTACGCTGTCAATTCCTTAATTATTAGTTATCATGTTTAACCAGCATATAAGCCTCTCTACAAGAATTACGATCATCCACGGAGATTCCTTTGCACGCAAGGCACGCCATTATGGCAAACTGAAGCTCAAGTTATCCAGACAACAGCCATCTGGCATTCCTAAAACGCTGCCGGGATAATCAAGTTATCCCTAATTGTGTAAAATTTAAACACAGCTTCTTTTCACGGAAAGCTCTCTGTATTTATAACTGGGCGAGCCATGCTTTACTTTGGGAGCAAATTACCACTACACGTGGTTCCCTAGCCGACATAAACAGAGCTATTTTAGTGCTAGAAAATGAGCTTTCAAATACGCTTAATCACGAGCTTTGGTCAGTTCTACATGTTGTCTCGTGTACGGTGGTAAATAAAGAATTTGAACGAATACGGAGTCGACATATCAACAAGTTTCATAAATTAATAAAGAACTCGGCGTCCAAACCTAAACTTCAAACCAAAACTGTAGTTAACCTTTCTTCAGTTATCTTGAAACCTGAAGCACTCAACGCTCTGTCACGTGGTCACAACATCGGCATTGCTCCTAGGAAATTACCGGCCAAGGAAATAATGATCCAGATTGAACGCGGGATTCGCCACCTTCCAAACCACATCGCCAACGATATTAGATTGGATCTAGCCTGTGTTCTCACAAAAGCAAAACCACCAAAAACCAACATATCCATTAATGAATACAAGTCACTACAAGAATTGAAGAAAAACAAAGAAATAGTTATCACCAAAGTGGATAAGGGGAACGCCACTGTGGTACTCAGTCATAATGACTACACAGGTAAGCTTAAGACTTTACTATTAGATCGAGCTACTTACCTCCCTATTGAATACAATCCCACCAACTCACAAATTAGAAAACTCCACAGTCTCCTTAAGAAGGTCACTTCTTGGCCTGTGGAGATTACCAAAAGACTAAAACCATATAACTCTAGACCCCCCCCCCCCTCCCCCTGCATATATGGGCTCCCAAAAATACATAAAGAAAATGTGGCATTACGTCCCATAGTGGATGGCATTGATTCCCCAACTTACAAACTAGCTAAGCATTTAGCCAAAGCGCGCTCACACTATACTGGCAACACACCATCACACATAAAAAACTCAGCCCACTTCAAAGCCAGTATAGATAACCTTACACTCCAACATAATGACATAATGGTCAGTTTTGACGTCTCCTCCTTATTCACGAATGTCTCCCTCAAAGAAACTTTAGAGCTAATCCAAGCTAAATTTCCTCCTGATATCTCAGCTTTATTTCAGTATTTCAGTTCACAATGAACTCGGGCTATTTTGTTTGGCAGGAAAAATTCTACAAACAGATAGAGGGGACAGCCATGGGTTCACCACTTTCCCCACCCTTGGCCAACTTCTTTATGGAGACTTTTGAAGAGAAAGCCTTAAACTCAGCCCCACAAAAACCTACCATATGGCTTCGCTACGTTGATGATGTGTTCGCTATTTGGCCACATGGCCCGGATTCACTCCTCTCCTTCCTAACACACTTAAACAACAAACACCCTAGAATCAAGTTCACCCTGGAAAAAGAGAAAAACAATAACCTCCTCTTCCTAGACACACTAGTCACCTGCCAACCTGATGGAACCTTGGTTTTCTCAGTTTATAGAAAACCCACCCATACAGGCAGATACATTACCAACAATCCCATCACCCCCCCTTCACAACAATATGGTGTTATTAAGACACTATTCGACAGGGCAAAACTAATCTGTTCAAATGATCAAGCCCTAACCCAAACACAAAAAAGATTACTCTAAATCCATCACCATTCCCTACATCTGAGGCACCTCGGAAAAAATCAACAAAATCCTAAAAAACATGACTTGACCACTTGTTACAGACCATATAGAAAATTGGCATCCCTTATCCGCTCCACTAAAGACCAACCACTTCCCCCAGACCTACCTGGTGTATACCACGTCCCTTGCAGCTGTAACAAGTGGTCAAGTCATGTTTTTAAGGATTTTGTTGATTTTTTCCCAGGTGCCTCAGATGTAGGGAATGGTGATGGATTTAGAGTAATCTTTTTTGTGTTTGGGTTAGGGCTTGATCATTTGAACAGATTAGTTTTGCCCTGTCGAATAGTGTCTTAATAACACCATATTGTTGTGAAGGGGGGGGTGATGGGATTGTTGGTAATGTATCTGCCTGTATGGGTGGGTTTTCTATAAACTGAGAAAACCAAGGTTCCATCAGGTTGGCAGGTGACTAGTGTGTGTTAGGAAGGAGTGACAAATATCAGAATCTCAGAACACAAGGAATACATCCGATTTCAGCAGTACAGCCACTTTGGGCTTGCAGACCATGCTCTGGATACTCACCACAGAATAAGGTGGAAGAAAGCCACAGTAATACACCGCAGCAAGTTCAAATATGAAAGACTATTCATGGAATCGGCCTCAGCCCTTAGGAACATGCCAAACCTCAACAAATTTGGATGCATGAGACTGCCCCAAATTTGGGAAACATTTATCAGAAGAACTTCAGCCCAAAGGCCAAGAACTACCGATATAGCCCACCAGGGGGGCACCATCAGGACTTTAGGAAAACGGTATCTTCCTCACTTCGTTTCTCATTTTGCTGTTATGTAGTACCTGCGTGCACTTGTCTTTGTATTAAGTTCCCAAGAAGATGGCAACATGACATTGCCGAAATATCGGAAAGTATATATTAAAGTTTATTTAATTTATATTTCTAGTGTACGCTGTCAATTCCTTAATTATTAGTTATCATTTAATTTATAGTGTAACCAAGTGGAAAAACTTCCAACAATTATAGATAGTGGCTATCCTATTGTGTAATCATGCTCCTTTCCTACATGTTCAGATTCATACTATTCTGAAAGTAGTAGCAATTTGCATATCTGTGGGATTTCTTATTACAGTATGTTCAGTATATTTACCACCATACTGTGAGTAAATGAACTTGAACTCGATAACGTTATGTTGTAATTGAGGAGCAGGGAAACGGGGAGGCCCAGGGTGGACAGGGATACACAGCGTGAGAAAGGTGGATGCTCCAAGAGGAGGTGAGAGCATGTGTAGGCAGGAAAGTAATGGGATGACCAGGGATCAAGAGGAAACAGATGTTGTTGCAAAGGGTTCTAAAATGAAGAAGCAGAAAGAGAAATGGCCCCAGTCCAACATGGAGAGAGCACATCGAGTGAATGGTATCAGTGGAACTAGCTGTAGATCCAGAAATGAGTTGTTGTGTTTGTATACCAATGCTAGACGCATAAGAAACAAGGCGGATGAAATGGTTGCACTAATTGTGTCTGTGTACCCAGAGATTGTTGGAATAAGTGAGACATGGTTAGATGAGGACGACATCCTGACAGGAATAGAGATGGAAAGGTATGATGTGTTTCGTGAGGATAGAAGGGATAAAAAGGGAGGGGGAGTGCTATTGATGATAGAGAAAGAGTTATGTCCATACAAGGTAGAGATGCAAGAGGGAAATAGGGCCAGTGGTTTTGAGGCAGTATGGTGTGAGATCGAGGTGAATAGAATCAAATACTTGGTGGGATGTTGTTATAGACCTGGTAATGTGGTTGGTGGTGATAGTGAAATGTATAGTCAAATAAGCCAAGCAAATAAGAAAAGGGTGATCATTATGGGTGATTTTAATTATGGCAATATAGACTGGATTGAAGAGATAGCGACTGGAAGTAAAGAAAATGAGTTTCTTGAGTTTTTGAGGGATAACTACCTCAGACAGTATGTAACAGAGGGCACACGAGGATTAAGGGTCTTGGATTTGGTCATCTCATCGGAGGATGTAATTATAAATGAGGTGTCAAATCATCCACCAATTGGTGAAAGTGACCATGAGGTGATTACCTGGGTGGTTGCCAGCAGTGCAAGGACCCCTGTGAAAAAAGGGTATATGTGGAACTACAAGGGGGGTGATTATGAAGAGCTCAGGAGACAGCTTGCAGATGTAGCATGGAATGAGGAGTTAGCTGGAAAAGAGATCAATGCAGCTTGGGGGATTTTCAAAAACTATTTAGTAGATGCAATGTCTAAATGTATACCACGGGTGAGAAGGTTAAATAAGGTAGGTGTGAGATGGATGAATAAAGAGATTAAGCATGCAATACAGAAAAAAAAAGGCATTGTGGAGACAGCATAAGAGAAGTGGAAGTAACCAATTTCATGAGGTCTACAAAGACCAGGCAAGGAGGGTGACTTGGTTGGTGAGAGTAGCTAAAGAGAGGTATGAACAGCAGTTAGCTAATGAAGCCAAAAAGAATCCTAGGGAGTTCTTTCGATATGTAGCCAGCAAAAGAAAGAATGATTATGGAAGGATGACATTGATTGGAGGAAATGGTATAAAGACAGCTGTTGCAGAATGTGTTGTGGAGATACTTAATGAGCAATTCATAAAGATCTTTCAATCTTGTGAATGTGACTTCATGGAGAGATTAAGAGCAGTTGATGATGGGGAGGAGAGACTGACTGTAAGTGAGCAAGAGGTGTTTGGGGAGTTGAGTAAACTAGATGTAAATAAGGCTGTGGGACTTGATAATATATCACCACGTATTCTGAAGGAGTGTGCCAGAGAGTTGACACCTGCCTTGACATATTTTTTTAATACGAGTCTTGCACTTGGTCAAGTTCCTAAAGAGTGGAAGGAGGGCAAGATTGTGCCACTTCATAAAGGAGGTGATCGAACTCAAGCATCAAACTATAGGCCTATCTGTGTGTCAGGTGTTGTGGTTAAGTTGTTGGAGAAGCTTGTGAGAACTAGGATCCAGAGTTGGGTTGACAACAATGGTATAATCTTTGATGGACAGCATGGATTTGCTAAAGGGAGGTCATGTTTTAGTAATCTACTTACTTATTACAATAAAGTGACTGCTTCCTTGGACAGAGGAGAAGGATACACAGTAATATACTTGGATTTCGCAAAGGCTTTTGATAGAGTACCTCATGATAAGTTGACAGTCAAACTAGAGCAGATGGGGTTGGATATTAGATTAGTGCATTGGATTGGAGACTGGCTATCTGATAGGTATCAACAAGTTGTGTATGGGGGTGCAATATCCAGGAAAAGGAAAGTCACTAGTGGAGTGCCTCAGGGGTCTGTTTTAGGGCCATTACTATTTAACTTATTTATTAATGATATTGGTGAAGATTTGGATGGAGATATTCAGTTGTTTGCAGATGATGCAAAGTTGGGACGAACCATAAAGAGTAGTGAAGATGTTGTGGCCTTGCAAGAAGACTTGAATAAATTGAGTGATTGGGCAAGCAAATGGGGATGTGAGTTCAATGTTGCAAAATGTAAAGTTTTAAAATTTGGAAAACAAAGATGGGATTCAGAATTTATGCTTGGTGAGAATATATTGTTGGAAGTAGAGGAAATAAGAGATCTGGGGGTGATAGTGGATAAGGATCTAAAATTTAGGGGACACATCGCCAAAATTGTGAAGACAACACAAAGACTTCTGGGAATGATGCGGAGGACACTGACATGTAGAGGTAGGGAGATACTTGTTCCAATGTATAAGGCTTTGATTAGGCCACACTTGGACTATTGTGCCCAGATTTGGTCACCGGGTTTTCAGAAGGATGAAGAGATGTTGGAAAGGGTCCAAAGGCGACTGACTAAGGTAGTTTCTGACCTCTGGAATGTTGAGTATGAGGAAAGATTGAAAAGATGTAATTTGCAGAGTCTCGTGGAGAGAAGGAAGAGGGGAGATATGATAGAGACCTACAAGTTGGTAAGGGGTTGTTATAGGATCAATGGTGGAGAAGTTCTACAGAGAATAGTGGGAGATCAGGGGAGAACCAGAGGTCATCCCTGGAAACTGTATAAGGAGGGTGTGAGTAAGGGAGTGAGAGGCAGGTTTTTTTCGTGCAGAGTTGTGAGTGATTGGAATGCCTTGCCTGAGAGCGTGGTGTCTGCAAGTAGTTTGAATGTGTTTAAGACACGGTATGATGAGATGTGTGTGTGTAAGATAAAAGGACCTCCTAGATGAGTCTTTGACTCCATGAGGTCTTGTTTAATAATAATAATAATAATATATAACTGCCTCATCTCATACTGCTCATGAAAGACTTGAATGAACACAACACTGTGTAGGATAGCACCAATACAAATGGATGAGATCATATCCTATCATTGAGTGATGCTTGATGATAGTCAGTGTATTCTTGCATATGCCTGCCTGCATTCTGCAATAGATCTTAGTCTGTCCTCCTGCCATTTTTCCTCACTTCTCATTTGGGACATTGAAGAGAACATCTATAGAAGCAATGATTTTCCTGTCATTTGCACTGTCTTCACAGGAAATATGTTCTACTGCAGGGATGTCTATTTGCAAAATGGACCAGGCTGACTGAAGTATTTTTTCCCATCTTGCACTTAATGCTGAAGCAGTCAGGCAACAACTGCTGCCATTCCAAAAACTTGTTCAATTTCCACTGTATTCAAAACCTTGGTAGTACCCAGAGTGCCAAGCAGCCAAAAAATATCAAGACGAAGCATGGGGGGGGGGGTATATTTCTGGATAACACCACATGAAATCTAATAACTTTCAAATGTTCCTCGGTGAAATGTGTGAAATGTCAGAGTGCAAAAAAAATCTTGGATCCAATTTTACATCATCAATTAATCAAACAGCCAGTGCCAAAAATTTTATGGAATAAAATCTGGATAAATAGATATGGAATGTGCTTTTTGTCTACCTTGGAACATAATGGATGTTCTGATTCCAAAGCTTGTAGACACTTTGAAAGAAAATTTTGCTAGTCAACAGGTTTATATCCTCTTGAATTTTAATATTGATAAAGCAACAACTGAAACAGTGGCTAAACCTTTCTCTCTTTGTGCTAGAGCTGTTCAATCAGCCATTTGTTAAAGAGGAACTAAACTGATCTTTTACTGTGTTGTAAGTGCTGATGACATTTATAATGAGAGGTTAAAACATTTTCCATCAACTTCTATGGATCTTCTCTTACTATACAGCAGAATACTTAGAGGACGGGTTTTCTGTTTCTTGGCTATTATCATCCCATCCCCTAACCCACATCCCCCTCTCTCCTGCAGAAGATGTCCACTTAAAAAAAGCATTAGGTGGTGAAAGTGAAAGGGTAGTCAAGAGGGTGACAGTGGTCTTCCCTGCAATGCTCTCCCACCCTGTCCCCTAACCTCCCCCTCCCTCTCGCAGAAGATGTCTGCTCAGCTTAGTGGAGATGAGCAAGCTCATCATTTGCAGATATCTTTTAGTGATGTCACCTCCCACTGATACTGATAACTTTGGAGCAGGGATGACCATTGTCACCCTCTTGACTACCCTTTCACTTCCTCCACATAATGCTATTTTTTTTTTAGTGGACCTCTTCTGTAGGAGAGGGGATTAAGGGATGGGGTGGGGGAGTATTGCAGGGAAGACCACTGTCACCCTCTTGACTACCCTTTCACTTCCACCACCTAATAATATTTCTTTTTCCCATCCCAACAATTTCGGGCATATCAGTGAGAGAGCTAGTCACATGCTCTAACATCAAAAATGCTGTGTGAGGATAAAAATCCAAGTAACCCTCATATAACGTGGATGTTAGGTTCCGCAGAAATGCCGCGTTATATAAATCGCATTATGCGAGCTTCAGATCACATAGAAAAAGTAGGGTTATGTTCCGAAATGGTTTTTTTTTTTTTTTAAATAATATAAACAATAATGACATATCCAACAAAAATATATTTTTATTTAATTCAGGTAATTCATGTAAGTTAAGAAAACATAAACTATGAAACAAATAAAAGTATAAAAATTACAAATTATACTTAAACTTCAGGGAAGTTTAAGTACAATTTGTACTTAAATTAGGTTTGCCCAATAAGTACAATTTGCATAAATGTTTTAGGCAAAATAAAATAGTGCATATTTTAATTTTTCATAGCAAGAGGATTTGAGGATTGGTTAATAAACACTGGCTTTGTCATGTACTCACCTGATGCATTACTACAAAACAGAGTAATTCTATCTTTGGAAACTTTGAATCCAGGAGTTGATCCTTCATTTTTCGAAATATAGGTACGTTTTTTCATTTTTTTCCAATATAATCCGGATTCATCTTCATTGAACACCTGGTCTGCACTATAAATGCTTATAAACTTTGAGAACTTTTTGTTTAATAAAAAGTGTTCAATAAACACTTTCTCAGATTTTATTTTCATTTTGTTTGATTGTTTGAATTGTTGATTCATTTAAATTCAAAGTCCCTGCAAAACCTCCTGGTTTTTCTCCATTTTGTGATGTGTTTTGGCATTAAGGGTAAATATTAAGATTAGTGATCAGAGCTTGCTCCACCTTTACCACGAGTTGCCTTGGTCTTGCACTACCTGTGGGATCAGCTAGTCTTGCATCAATTGCAGGCGCAAACTTGACATTTTGTCTGTTTGCTTACTTGGGAAAAATGGAGTAAAACCAGGTTTAAAATTGCTTGGCATCTTTAACATAATTATACCCAAGTTTAAAAATACTTTCTACATTTATATCTCCTCCTGAGATTTTTATTTAATAAGGTTATAACACCTTATGGTAACTTGTTTTGGTAAAATACTTACAAGCTCTGCATTACTAAATCTTGGTATTTCTAGCCTGGCTCCCACTGATGAGACCTCAATAAAGGTCGAAACCAGTCTGGGTAGTGGCCCCCTTGCCTTTAATACAAAACATCATGCATCCCCTTCTTGGAGATGTGTTTTGGCATTAAGGGTAAATATTAAGATTAGTGATCAGAGCTTGCTCCACCTTTACCACGAGTTGCCTTGGTCTTGCACTACCTGTGGGATCAGCTAGTCTTGCATCAATTGCAGGCGCAAACTTGACATTTTGTCTGTTTGCTTACTTGGAAAAATGGAGTAAAACCAGGTTTAAAATTGCTTGGTATCTTTAACATAATTATACCCAAGTTAAAAATACTTTCTACATTCCCTCAGATTGTTGAGATGATGATAATTTTAAGTAGGCTTCGAGTGCTTTATTTATTGCGTAAAGTCTCTGGTAAAATTGGAAGCAATTCTCCCAGATCCAACTTTTATTGAAAATTTTTCACCTTTCGGGAGTAGAAGGAGAACACCAGCACCTCCATTAATCATGTTGGTGTCTGACGATCCATCGGTATAACAAACAACCTGTTTGGAGAATGAAAGAATGTTGATAGTATTTAGGCTTCATGTTTGAGGTTTAATGGAATATTAACAGCACCAAGAAAGGATTAAAACTAATTAAATTAATTTTAATACTAATTTTAATACTTAAAAAATTAGTTTTAATCCTTTCTTAGTGCTGTTAATATTCCATTAAACCTCAAACATGAATTCTTCACAGCACTTATGCGTCAACACATGGATAGTATTTAGGCCTTTTTCTTTGAGCAGTTCTTTTGATTCTTTTTTTTTTTGTACAGAGTTTGATAAGGTTTAGATTTATGGAGGTATTTGTAGGTAAAGGACTGGAAAATAGAGGTTCTTTGTTTATGGGGGCATTGAGCTGATCAAGACCTATTTCCTTCCTGATAGTGTCATCATATTGTAAAGTTGATGATCTGTGAAGTCTGCACTTTTGATTCCACTGTTCATAAGTTTTTAGGGAGATATGACCGCTTTGGTAGCTTCTGATATTATTTATGAATTTTATGGTGTCAAATTTTCATCTGTCCTCCAGCAGGTTGAGCCCACATTCCTGTTGGGCTCTGATGTTGTTAGTGGATGAGACTGCACCATTGATAATCTTGGATGCTTTTGCTTGTATTTTGTGTAATTTTTCTTTTACTGATGAGGCCGAAGTTAACCAGATAGGTACTGCATATTCCATTATTGGCCTTATTAGTGTAGTTTACGTAGTTTTGAGGATTTTTGGCTTTGTCCCCCAATTTGTTCCACAAAGCCTTTCCAGTATATTTAATTTTTTTAGAGCTCTGTTGAACATTCAAAGTTATGATCAAGTGTAATACCAAGGTATTTTGGATTTGTGACTTTTTCAATTAGCTTGTTGTTGATCATAACTTTGGGATTGAAGGAATGTCTGTTTTTTCTGTCTGTACTAAAGATTCTTAGTTTTGTTTATTTGGGTTGATTTTGAGTTTAAGTTCATCTGACCATTTTTCTAATCCTCTCATGGATTTGTTTAGAATCTCCTCTGATTCTTTAATTTTAGCACTAGTGTGCCAGATGGCGTAGTATATCATCTGCGTAGAAAGCTACTTTTGTGTCGTCTGTGAGGTAAGGATGAATGTTATTGACATATAAAAGGAATAGTAAAGGACTGAGTACTGCGCCCTGGTGAACACCCGCCCAGGTTTTTCCACTATCTTGATATTGCTGCATTGATTCTAACCTTGATCTTTCTTCCTCTAATGAAATCAGCAATCCAGATTATATGTGGCCAATACCACCTTAGATTAACTTTGCTTACACATTCTTTAATGCTAACGATATCAAGTTATTTTCTGTTATTTTCATTTTTAATATGATTTTGCCATTGATGCCATCTATTCACTTCTCTAATTTTTCTCAAAACTGTCATATCTGTTGTTTTCTTTTTATTTCTAACCCAACTCTCAGATCCATAACCTTAAAACTGGTTTTTGAACATTCATTTCAGTAAAGTTATAGAGAATACAACCATGTTAGGAATAATTTAATTTCCCAACGTTTGAACATTGCCTTGTATACTGCTAGTTTGGTGTTTTGACTAATTTATCTCTTGAATAAAAGATAATACTGCCAGCTGAATAAATTTATATTGAATAATGTAAATTTATTCAGCAGGCAGTATTATTCAACTTTCCTTATTGTGTTGTTTATTTTCAGGTGTAACTTGTCATCTTCATAGAAACTGTGCCTAAATACTGAAATATTTTACTTCTATATGCTCTCCGTTCAGAATGCAATTGATGTGTTCAATGTTTCTGCCTCTTGTCATAGTTTCATCTTTTTATTGCTGATTTTCGTGCCACATTTGTTACAGCTGTATTTATTCCATTTAGTTAGAGAATCTTGGAGACTTTCACTAGTTGTGTTTAGCAGTACAACACTATCTGCATTAAGTAGAGAGCTTTGACCTCTCCAATTTTAATATCAGGGCTAATGCCACTTTCTTTCATAGTATATATAATCCATATAGATAATGAATAAAAGTGGAGAGATAATGTGCATTCTTGTCTTACCCCTGATTTTACATCAAACCATCTTCATGTATTTCCTTCAATTTTAAATGCTGACTGACAACTTAAATATAGACTACGTATTGTTCTGTATAATGTTCCATTCACCCCATATAACTGTGGTGTTTTGAAAAGTTTATCTCTGAGCACCTTGTTGTATACTTCTTCTAAACTTAAAGTGAAAATCTGATCTTGACAACCACTATTTGGCATGAACCCAGCTTATTCTTCTCCAAGTTTCTTTCACAATCTTTCTCAATCTCTTTTCAAGTATGTTTGCATAAATCTTATCTGTAACTCTTATTAGAGAAATTTCTCTGTAATTATCACATTCATCTTTGCTCTTTTCTTATAAATGGAAAGTATGAAAGCTATACTCCAATCATTTGGAATTCGACCAATTGTTCTGAACAGTCCCCTGAATTGTGCAGTGTAGCCACTACAAAACCTTTATACTCCCATAGTTAAGCATTTTGTTGAAGATAATCTGATTTCTAATATATAATGTGTGTGTGTCGGGTTGTGATGCTGCAGCTAGAAAAGATTGAAAAACACTGATGTACAAGATAATCCTTTCCTTAAAATCTGATAATTAATATGAAAGCATTAGAAAATATACTTATTGCTGCAGAAAAGTGAGCTTAAAATATATAATCCCTCAAGTACAGGAAGAAATAATACACAAACACTGTATCTATTTGTCTCTAACAAATCTCAAGACAAAACGAAAAAAAAACATGAACAAAAAACAGAAATCTGTTCATGGAATACTTTAATTTCTATAAGAATATTGAAAAGTTGTTTGGAGTAAGTGTATGAAATGAGAAATTAACCAATGCAAAAATATTAAATTGATTAGTGATCTGCATTGCCCTTATTGAGCATGTGTGTGTGTATGCTGGCCTGGTTGGCCAAGTGGTTAGCATATCTGCTCTCCAGATATGCTAACCACTGAGGCTGCTGGTTCGAATCTCATGTAGGTAAGGATTTGTGATTGTGCTCTCCCAATATAAATTGGGTCACCATGGGAGTAGTAGATCCAAAACCTCCCACAATGGGTGAAGCCTTTACCCTGCAGTGGGTAACAAAATAAGCTGTCAATTTATATATATATACAATAGTATCTCGCTAATCCAAACTAATAAACCGTGATCGTTCGGATTAGCGAATCTTCCCCCAAGAGACAACAGTAACTAGCATTTAAGACAAAAATAATCAGATTCTAATGATACATCAATTTAATTTGGTAAATAAATGAAGTAACTGATAGAAAAAAAACTACTATACTGTAATATAAAACTTAAAAAATAATACAAGTTTATTTTAGTAAAAAATTTAGTTTGCATATGTCCGTATTATTGAAGATTTTGATTTTATAAAATTGCATAGTTCGGTACATAAATTTGCATAAAAAATATCACTTTCTTGTACACAACATAAAAAAAATGTTTCACAAAATAACACGCAAAAAAATTTTTTTTAAAAATTTCTCTGTAAAAAAGGGAAGGGAGGGAGGGGGGAGTGCTGCTGATAATAGCAGGGGAATTAAATCCACATAAGGTAGACATGAAAGAGGGAAATAGTGGCAATGGTTATGAGGCAGTGCGGTGTAATGTGGAGGTTGAGAGGAAGACATATTTAGTTGGATGTTGCTATAGGCCTGGGAATGTGGAAAGTGGTGATGAAGAAATGTATAATCAACTTGGATTAATGAACAAAGGAAGGGTAATTATTATAGGTGATTTTAATTATGGCAGTATAAATTGTAATGAAGAGATAGCATTTGGGAATAAGGAAAGTGAATTTCTTGAGAGATAACTATCTCAGGCAGCATGTAAAGAAAGGCACACGAGGATCTCATTATTTCATCAGAGGATGCAATTGTTAGAGGGATTTCACATTTTTCTCCAGTTGGTGAAAGTGATCATGAAGTAATCACCTGTTGTGTAGCTAATCATATGCAGGCTTTTGTGAGGAAAGGATACATGTGGAATTATAAGGCTGGTGATTATGACAAGCTTAGGAGACAACTTCGAGCTATAACATGGAACGAGAAGTTGAGTGGTAAGGAAATAAATGTAAAGAAAGGCACACGAGGATCTCATTATTTCATCAGAGGATGCAATTGTTAGAGGGATTTCACATTTTTCTCCAGTTGGTGAAAGTGATCATGAAGTAATCACCTGTTGTGTAGCTAATCATATGCAGGCTTTTGTGAGGAAAGGATACATGTGGAATTATAAGGCTGGTGATTATGACAAGCTTAGGAGACAACTTCGAGCTGTAACATGGAACGAGGAGTTGAGTGGTAAGGAAATAAATGCTGCATGGGAACTTACAAAGAAATACATAACAGCATCCATGTTCAAATGTATCCCAAAGGCCAAAAGGCTGAATAAGATTGGTGTAAAATGGATGAATGTGGAGCTTAAGCATGAAATCTGGAAAAAGAAAGTCCTTTGGAGGAAGTACAAAATGAATAATGGTAATCAGTCACATGAAGAATATAAAGAACAAGCCATGAGAGTGACTCAGTTAGTGAGGAAAACAAAAGTAGAGTATAAGCAGAAATTAGCAAATCAGGCTAAGAAAAACCTTAGAGTTTTTTAGATATGTGGCAAGTAGAAGGAAGAATGATCATGAAAAGATGAAGTTGATCATCATCAAATTCCTGACATGTGCCCTCAAGGGGTGTACAGGATACGATAGTACTACATGAAAAATTTACATCATTACTTATCTACAATTTTCCTCCAAATCAGTCTGTTACTTGTCAAGACTCCAACATTATCTGATCTTATATTTCTGTTGTCTAAGGCACTTTGTTCCCTATCAATCCACCTATATCTTGGTCTTCCTCTGGGTCGTTTTCTTGCGAACCTGGCAGAGAACACTTCTTTTGCTAATCTTTCCTTGCCCATGCTGTTTAAGTGGCCATACCACCTGAGATTATCTCTGCTAATGCATTCCTGGATGCTGACAATGTCGAGTTCTTTCCTAATATCCTCGTTTTTAATATGATATTGCCAACGATGCCATCCTGTTCATCCCTTTAATCTTTCTCTGGACTCTCATATCTGCAGTCTCTAGTCTTTGGTCAAGTCTTTTACTTCTGACCCAGCTCTCAGATCCATAAGTTAAAACTGGTTTGAACACTGTCTTCTATATAGCTAATTTAGTGTTCTCACTAATTTCTCTCTTATTCCATATGAATTTATTCAATTGACTTCCTACCATACCAGCTGTGTTGATTCTGTTGTCTATTTCCATAATTAATTTACCATCTTCACTAAAAATCGTGCCTAAGTAGCTGAAATGATTTACTTGTTCCACAAGTTTTCCGTTCACAATGCAGTTGACATTTTCAACGATTCTACTTATTTTCATTGTCTTTGTCTTGTTATTGCTGACCTTCATACAATATCTATTACAACAGTCATTCAATTTAGTCAGAGAATCTTGCAAGCTTGTAGCTGATTTATTTAGTAGTATAACATCGTTCGCATAAAGCAAAGAACTAACATTAACATCTCCAATTCTGATATCATTTTTAATACCACTTTCCTTCATAATGTGATCCATATAGATAATGAATAAAAGAGGGGATAATGTACATCCTTGTTTCACATCAGATTTAACATTAAACCATCTTCCTGTACTTCCTTCAATTCTAGCTGCTGACTTACAACTCAAATAAAGACTAAGTATTGCTTGATATAATGCCCCATTGACACCATATAACTGCAGTGTATTGAATAGTTTCTCTCTTGGCACCTTGTCATATGCCTTTTCCAGATCGACAAAACTTAAATACAGATCTTTGTTATATTCCCATGCTTTCTCAACTATTTGTCGTAAAGTGAAGATCTGATCCTGACAGCCTCTATTTGGTCTGAATCCAACTCGTTCTTCACCAAGCTTTTCTTCCACAATTCTTTTAAACTGTTTCTCAAGTATACTTGCAAAATCTTGCCAGGAACATTCAGTAGAGAAATACCTCTGTAATTCTCACATTCAGGCTTATTTCCCTTTATATATATGGGTACTATGAGCGCTCTACTCCAATCATCGGGAATTCATCCCTCTGTCGAGGCCTTTTGAACAATGCAGTACAGCCACTGTAAGACTTTAATACCACCATACTTCAGTATTTCTGGTCGAATATCATCTACTCCTGCTGCCTTTCCACATTTCAAGCCTTTGATGGCATTTTCTACTTCAAGTATGGACATGTATTCCTGACTATATGCCTGTTGAGTGCTTTTTACCACTGTGCTATCACTGCTTGTTTGATTTAGCAATTTTTCAGAGTAATTACTCCATACTTCAAGGATATCTTTATCATCTCTAACTCATTTTACAGCACTCTTTCCTCCATTTCTAAGCTTCTTCAACAACCTCAGAATATTTTGCCACCTTCTTGATATTTATTTTCTATGTTCTTGCCAAAGACCTCCCATGACTTTTGTTTAGCTAATTTTACACAGTGTTTAGCTTTCTTACATTTGTCTCTGTATTCTCTAAGAGCACAAGCTGACTAATTTGACAGGAACTTTTGATATGCTTTCTTCTTTTCCTTCACTGCCTCTTTAACTTCCTGTGTCCAACATGGAGTTCAGATTTTTCTATCCTTGCTGACAACCTCGCCACATGCCTCTTTGGCTGAATCAATGAGGGTTTGCTTCAAGGCTTGCCACTGAATCTCAAAGGTTTGGTTCCTGTTCTCAAACTCTCTCATTTTTTCTTCAATAAGCTGTGTGTATTTTAGTCTACAGTTCACATCTGAGAGCTGCTCAACTTTTATTCGCTTTAAAACTTTCTTACATGTTATTCTTTTCAATATGAAATTCAGTTTTATCCTGCTCAAGGCTAAATATTGATCACTTCCAATTTCAAATCCTCTGTACACTCTGGTGTCCTGCACCAGGGAGAAAACATCACTATCAACAATAGCATAGTCAATGAGACTTTTCTTATTCCTTGCCTCTTCTCTCCATGTGAATTTGTGCACATTTTTATGTTGGAACATGGTGTTAGTAATAACCATTCCATGTCCTGAGCAGAAATCCAACAGGTATTTGCCATTATTATTAGCTTTGCTCTTTTCTCCAAATTTTCCCAAAATATTTTTGTATATCTGACAATCATTTCCTACTCTGCTATTTAGATCCCCAACCAGAGCCAACTTTTCTCTTTTCATTGTGTCAGTTGCTTTTTCTAAAGCATCAAAAAATTCCTCCCCTTCTACCTTTGTAGAACCTTCTGTGGGATAATAGGCACAAATAAGTCTCATTATCCAATTCCCCATTCTGATATTTGCCCACATCACTCTACTCGAGACTGCCTGCCATTCAAGAAGACTAGCCTCGTATTTTGTGTTGAATACTATGGTTACTCCTTCTTCGCCTGAATATTACATTTTGTATTTATTGCTCAGAAAGATCTCACCAGGTTTTGTCTTTTTTGTTTCAGTCACCCCTATTATGTTGATATGGTATTTATCTAATTCCTCAGCTAGCTCCATTTCTTTGGCATTTGGGCTTCTTATGTTGATAGTACCCATCTTTAACTCTGATGTTGAGTTGGGGTGTGTTTTAGGATTTGTTCCAGTAGCTGACTTTTCGCTGTTTGCCTTGGTTCCTTGGCCAAAACAACGGGGGCCTTGTGTAACCAGGCAACGCCCCAGCCGGTATGAAATTTTGTCATGTTGTACCATTATTTTGTATATTGGTTTAAGCCAATAAGAATACAATTTGGTCGGCTAAATCTAAAATTGCCAGCCCATCCTCTTTCGTTCAGTATCCAGCTAGATACCCAACATGGTGCATCACGAGAAGGTGAGGATTGAACATTAGGTCAGAAGCTATGGTCGGTTCTCCGCATTCCTTTCAAGGCTATATGGAGGTCTCCTCTCAGTTATACAGCTTTGACCCTTAAGCACCCTTCATCAAAGAGGAAGTTAAGGGATGAAAGTGGTAGAATGGTAACTGCTGCAAAAGACATTGATGAGGTATTTAGTGATCATTCTTGTGTAGAGGCTTAAGTGCTGTGAGGACATTATGTTGGAGGTTTAATGGATTTTTTACAACACTCAAAAAGAATTAAATTAGAATTTAATACTTCCTATATTTCGTCCTAGTTACTAGGACATCTACGGGGATTACAAAAACAATTAATGTAACATGCACACAAAAACTTACAATACTAAGCCCAACCACGTGGGTGACACTAAAGCCCTATCTAGGTGGAGCGCCCTCTAAGGGCGGTAGTAGGTGGCCTGGAATGTAAGGTGGGACCTCTGGTGATGAGCGTTTCCCAAATGTTCGGAAGCTTAATACAACTGTATTTGTTAAGATTTGGTTGGTTTCTGAGCGCTGCTGCTGCTTCTAAGAAAAGTCTCTCTTTCTTGAATTTGCTGTGGTGGAGCATTGTGGTTTTCTTCCATGATACTCTGTGGGTGGTGTCCAAAACATGGTCAGCCAAGCCTGAATGGCCATAGTTGTGTTTAACGATGTATGACTTGTGTTCCTCCAGGCGGATGGATGCTGATCTGCCTGTCTGTCCAAAGTATGCAAGCTTACAGGAACAGGGTACTTTGTAAACTCCAGGCAGAGAGAGAGAGAGGAGGGAGCTGATCTTTCGTAGAACGGATAAGGGTAGCAAGTTTGCGGCAGATCTTATATGCTGTGTGTAGGTTATACTTTTTTAGTATCTTGGCTATTTTTTCCGAAGTGCCTCGGATGTAGGGTATGGTGATGGCATTTTTAAAATCTTGTTGACGAGAGGGACGGGGAATGGGGGAGGAATTGATTATTTTTTTGATACTGTGTTCGCTGTAGCCATTGGAGAGGAAAGTTTTGTGTATGTGGTTAAGCTCAGTAGTGAGGGCGGTTCCACTGGAACAAAGATTGTGGGCTCTCTTGGTAAGGGTTTTAATGATGCCATATTGTTGTGAGGGGTGGTGGTGGGAGAGTTTGTGAATGTATCTGCCTGTATGTGTGTGGGTTTTCTGTATACATTGAAGGATAGTGTATCATTAGGCAGGCGCGTGACTAAGGTGTCTAGGAAGGGTAAACAATTGTTCTTTTCCTGTTCCATAGTGAACTGGATTCTTGGATGTAGGCTATTGAGATGACCAAGGAAGGAGTCTAACGTGTCTGGGCCATGAGGCCAAATGGAGAACACATCGTCTACATATCTTAGCCAGATAGAAGGTTTGAGTGGGGCTGAGTCTATGGCTCGTTTTTACGAAATCTTCCATATAGAAATTGGCAAGGGGGGCGAGAGGGGGGAACCCATGGCGGTTCCTTCTATCTGCTTGTAGATTTTTTTATTCCAAGAGAAATATCCAGAGTTGATGGCAAAGGAAAAGAGATCTAAGATGTCAGAGGGGAAAACGTTTTCTAAGAGAGATAAAGTGTCAGTTAAGGGAATATTGGTTGGTTTCTGAGAGCTGCTGCTGCTGCTTCTAAGAAAAGTCTCTCTTTCTTGAATTTGCTGTGGTGGAGCCACCATGCTCCACCACACAGAACTTTCCTCTCCAATGGCTACAGCGAACACAGTATCAAAAAAATAATCAATTCCTCCCCATTCCCCGTCCCTCTCGTCAACAAGATTTTAAAAATGCCATCACCATACCCTACATCCGAGGCACTTCGGAAAAAATAGCCAAGATACTAAAAAAGTATAACCTACACACAGCATATAAGCCCTACCGCAAACTTGCTACCCTTATCTGTTCTACGAAAGATCAGCTCCCTCCTCTCTCTCTGCCTGGAGTTTACAAAGTACCCTGTTCCTGTAAGCTTGCGTACTTTGAACAGACAGGCAGATCAGCATCCATCCGCCTGGAGGAACACAAGTCGTACATCGTTAAACACAACTATGGCCATTCAGGCTTGGCTGACCATGTTTTGGACACCACCCACAGAGTATCATGGAAGAAAACCACCATGCTCCACCACAGCAAATTCAAGAAAGAGAGACTTTTCTTAGAAGCAGCAGCAGCTCTCAGAAACCAACCAAATCTTAACAAATACGGTTGTATTAAGCTTCCGAAGATTTGGGAAACGCTCATCACCAGAGGTCCCACCTTACATTCCAGGCCCCCTACTACCGCCCTTAGAGGGCGCTCCACCTAGATAGGACTTTAGTGTCACCCACGTGGTTGGGCTTAGTATTGTAAGTTTTTGTGTGCATGTTACATTAATTGTTTTTGTAAACCCCGTAGATGTCCTAGTGACTAGGACGAAATATAGGAAGTATTAAATTCTAATTTAATTCTTTTTGAGTGTTGTAAAAAATCCATTAAACCTCCAACATAATATTTAGTGATCATTTTATAAGTGTGTTTCATTCTGATCAGGGTGGAATCATGAGTAACTTAAGTTTAGAGGACATCGGAGAGGATAACTTAATTGTGAATGATCAGGAGGTATTTGAGGAAATAAATAACCTTGATGTTAATAAGGCGATAGGATTTGATGGAATATCACCACGCATCTTAAGAGAATGTTCTAGGGAACTGGCAGTAGCATTGCATGCCTGTTTTATTATTATTATGATTTAACACCTCCAGGGAGTCCAAAGACTCATCGAGGGAGAGTGTGCCAACAGCATCGAATGATTGGTACCCTTCCAACTACTTACCGCGCTCAAACTTACTTAACTGAGCCATTAGTGGCAGATGCTCTACCAATTGACCAACGTTTTAGCAATAGTTTTGCAACAGCACAGGTTCCAAGGGAGTTACTTGAAATTAGAGGCCAGTCTGTATATCTGGAGTTGTGGTGAAGGTCCTGGAGAGAGATTGTTGAGAAGTAGGATACAGAAATGGGTTGATAACAGCAGTATTCTCTGTGGTTATCAGCATGGGTTTGTTGAGGGGAGATCATGTTTCACTAACTTACTTATGTACTATAAGAAGGTGACAAATACCTTGGACAGAGTAGATGCATATACAGTGGTGTACTTGGATTTTGCAAAGGCTTTTGATAGACTGCCACATGCCAAGCTCTTAATTAAATTGAAAGAGATGGGATTGGATAACAGACTTCTGGTTGGATCAGTGACTGGTTGTCAGATAGGTATCAGAAAGTTGTATATGGAGATGCAGTATCTCGAAAGAGGTCACCGGTGGTCAGTTTTGGGGCCATTGTTGTTCAATTTGTATGCTAATGATATTGGTTTGGGTTTAACAAGTGATCTCCAGCTGTTTGCAGATGATGCAAAACTGGGGAGAGCAATGCACAGTCAGGCTGATCTTAATGCCTTATAAGAGGACTTGAATAGATTGCATGAATGGGCAGGTAAGTGGAACTGTCAGTTTAATGTTGCCAAGTGTAAGGTTTTGAGATTTGGTAAGCAACGATGTGATGCCAAGTATACACTAGGTGGGGGAAACTTTAACAGAAGTAGAGAAGATGAAAGATCTAGGTGTGATGGTGGAAAAGGACCTGAAGTTCAGGGGCCACATTGCTCAAGTTGTGAAGACATCACGTCGAATAATGGCAATGATGCAGAGAACCCTGGCATGCAGAAATAGAGAGGTTATGATTCCATTCTATAAGGCCTTGATCAGGCCTCACATGGATGATTGTGCGCAGATTTGGTTGCTGGGTTTTCATGGTGATGAGGATATGTTGGGATGGGTACAGAGAAGATTCACAAAGATAGTCAGTGGTCTTTGAAATGTGGAGTATGAGGACAGATTCAGGGAATGTAAGTTGCAGAGCCTCATAAATAAGAGGAAGAGGGGGGGGGGGGATATGATTGAGACATAAACTGGCCAGGGGTTGATAACTGGTAGATATGGAAGAGATTATTCATAGAATTGGAGAGGGAAGTAGACCAAGAGGCGATTGCTGGAAACTGTATAAGAAGGGTGTGAACAAAGGAGTGAGAAGCAGGTTCTTTGCATGGAGGGTGGTTGGTGAGTGGAATGCATTGCCTGAGTGTGTTGTGGATGTGGACACATCGAATCAGTTTAAGACGAGGTTGGATGAGCATTGTATGCAATAGTGAGTACCTCCCACGATGAGTCTATTACTCCATGGAGGTTGGGTGTTGATAATAATAAAAAAAGTCGCTGATTTTCTTTTTGTTCTTGGAAGCTAAACTTTTTTTAAATGTTTCTTCTCAGAGCTGCATTAGCAATAAAATTTTGTGGAATGGCATATCATCATCCTTAGCCCATTCTATACTCATATGAAACTGTCAACTACCTCTCCATGTTTTACTTTTTTTTCTTTGAGTTCTTTATCATCATCATGGTCTTCTAATTCATTCTGTAGCATCATATTTATAATTTCTGATTTGCACGTTATGCACTAAGTTATGCACGTTTTGAATTTCCTCTTTTTGTATATAACCATAGTTATCTAGGTAAATTCTAGAAGGCCACAGTTTTCTCCATGATGTTCGAAGCTTCCTAAGCAGCAGCAACTGAGAATGCTACATCCTTCAAATTTATATTTTTTTATTGATGTGGTAACGTCCTAATTTTCGGAAATTACACTTAAAAGCAGGTCTTTACGATCTTTTAATTTAATGGATTGCATTATGTTCTGATCCATTGGTTGCAACAATGGAGTACACTTTGGAGGCAAAATAATAGCACACAAAATAATAATACGTAATAAATAAAACTTTTTGTTCTTTCGAACCGCAGTTCTGATTTGTGGGATACCACTGTGTGTGTGTATATATATGTGTATATATATATATATTCCCCCCCCCATATATGTGTATTTTTAATTGTCAGTATCTTAATGCATTGGTCTGTTATGCTCTTTATTGATTTCGGTGATTGAGCTTATGTTGATTGAGGGTGATGTGATTAGGTTATTCATGTCTATTTTATAATTTGAGGGAAAAAATTAAAATTTAATGTGATGTAATGAATTTTATATTTTTTATTTATTTGTAATTGTAATTATTTTTATGATTTGTATTTGTAATTTTGAAGTAGAAAGCAAATTATGCAACATTTTTGGCAAGATATCCAATGAAATTTTTACAGAATGGGAGTGGTCAGTATGTGAGCATATTTGACCACTAAGAGAAATGCAAATTTTTCATGTATTCAGGCTACTTCATCTTTAAAAACAGGTTACATATAAATCAAACTGCTCTATCTTCATGTTTCCAAATTATGCATCCATATAATCTTTGGAGGCAGTGTAGAGCCATCCCATGGCATAAGAAATTGCAGGGGAAAGATGCTAGCACTGTATGATATATAATGCTAGCACTGTATGATATATAATATAATAAAGGATACCACATGGAATTCTAATCAGTAAATTGCAGCATATGGGAATGGACATAGGGTTGGTGAGATGGATAGGAGGGTGGTTGACGGAGAGATATCAGAGAGTGGTTTACTCAGGAGTAGAGTCCACAAGACGGCCTGTGACTAGTGGTGTGCCACAAGGAGGATCTGTTCTTGGACCACTGCTGTTTAATATGTTCATAAATGATATAGGAAAGTATCTGAGAGGAACAGTTCATTTGTTTACGGATGATGCGAAGTTGGGTAGGGCAATAGTGAATGCAGACGACATCAAAATTTTGCAGGATGATTTGGATAGATTGGAGGTCCGGGCTAAGGAGAATGGATGTCAATTTAATGTTGCAAAATGTAAGGTTATGCATTTTGGGGTGAAAAGATTGGCGGCAGTTTACTACATTGGTGGAACTGTTCTCCAGGAAATTGATGAGGCACGAGATTTAGGAGTGTTGGTGGATAAGGAATTGAAATTTAGGGGACACATTGCAAAAGTGGCCAAATCAGCTCATCAAATCACTTGGTTGCTGAAGAAGACGTTGAAAAGCAGAGACAAGCAGGTTATTGTTCCTCTGTATTGAGCCTTGATAAGACCCCCATCTCGACTACTGTGCTCAGATTTGGTCACCTCGGTTTCTTCTTGATGGGGAGGAGGTGGAGAGGATCCAGAGGCAAGTGACCAAGATGATAGCAGGTTTGTGGAATGAACTGTATGAGAACAGGTTGAGGATTTGTGGGTTGCAAAAATTGGTTGATAGGCGGAGGAGGGAAGATATGATTGAGACATTCAAATTACTGAAGGGTTTCTATAAAATTAATTCAGAAGATATTTTTGAGAACAGGGCTGGTTGTGGGAGGACTAGGGGACATCCATGGAAACTGGGCAAAAGTGTGGTTAGTAAAGGTGTTAGAGCCGGGTTCTTTACTTTTAGAGTAGTGAATGGGTGGAATGCGCTCCCTGAGTCTGTAGTGGATGCTGTGACAGTGAATGAGTTTAAGGCGAGGTATGATAGATACTGTATGAATGTCGTATAGTTGTGATGAATATGATTTGGGGCCTCCCTCGATGAGTCTAATGACTCACTGGAGTTGCCCGTAATAATAGTAATAATAATAATAATAATAATAATCAATGGGTCTCTGAATAAAACAATATCAGATCATGTAAATGTGCAAAAGAATTCCCAGTGCCTCTTACTTGGCTATGTAACTTAAATCTGAGCTTATACAAAGTCCCTAAGAAAAGCAAAATGATTCCTTTTCATAAAGGAAGCTCTAAGACTGCAGTAGAAAATTATACACCAATCACCATCTTGGGAGTGGTTGTAAAAGTATTGGAAAAGTTGGATAAAGACATCAAAATTTTCACTAGATGTTAGAGTTCATAGAGGATATGAAATAAGCAGCGACCACTTCCTTGTTAAAAATGAAATTAAGATTACCACCTAAATGGCTACAAGTAACAAGAACAGAAAGAAAAATTGAAACATTTGTTTATAAAACTAGACTATTGAATGACACAAATGTACAGTGGCTATATGAACAAAGAATTAACCAATATCTAGATAAAATAAGACAAAATGAAGAAATAGAAATAGAATGGCTTAATATAAAAACGATACTAAATGCAGCAGCAAATGAAAGCTTAGGAAAGACCAAAAAATTCAATAAAAGGAAAAAACTGAAGATCTGGGATGATACAATCAAAGAAATAATCAAAAAGAAAAAAGAAGCCTATCACAAATGGTTAAGCAGTAAAATATTAGAAGCTGAAATAGAATATAAAAGAATAAGATCCATAGCTAAAAGAGAAGTCAGAAAAATACATAGAGAATCATGGAATAAATTTGTTTCTAATTTAGAACATGATTTATATAAAATAAGACCCAATGTATATAAGATTTTGAAACACCTAAATGCAGATATCAAAGAAAACATAAAATTAAACACTGAATTGAAATTAGAAGAATTTCTAAATTACTACACAGAACTGTGGACAGACAAATCTTTTAAAAAAGACAACTGGCAAACAATTAACGAAAATGAAAAGGAAATAACTGAAGAAGAATTAGAAATCAGCCTGAAAGAAACAAGAAACGGAAAATCACCTGGAGAAGATAAGCTAGGTTCAGAACTATATAAATACGCAGGCACAAGATTCAAAGGAAGACTCTTATTATTTTTAAATAAAATTTACTCAACTGGTATCCCCCCAATAGAATGGTAAAAAGCAATTGTGATTCCTATCTTTAAGAAAGGTAATAGAGATGACCCTGCAAACTATAAAGGTATCAGTATACTAATTCCTGTTACAAAATATATAGCAGAATCTTAATAGCAAACTAATAAATATTCCGAAAACTTTATTTTAGAAGTACAGAATGGATTTAGAAATGGACGATCATGTATAGACCCTGCTTTTGCCTGAAATTAATAATAGAGAAAAGAAGGGAATACAATTTAGAAACACATATTGCATTTCTTGACTTTGAAAAAGATTTGACAAAGTTAAAAGAAACATATTATTTAATATATTAAAAGAAAGACAAATACCAAATAATATCCTAAAAGCTATCACCAGTATATATGAAAATAATCAAATACAAATAAGATTAAATCACAAGCTGTCATATACGAGAGAAATAAACCAAGGCGTCCGACATGGATGTCCCCTCTCAGCAACTCTTTTTAATATCTACTTAAATGAAATAATAATAAAATGGAATAAAAATTTACAACAAGGAATTAAACTTTCTCCTAGAGTAAACTTAAACACTCTCCTCTTTGCCGACGACCGAATAATAATTACAAATTCTGAAGATAACTACAGAAAGCTATTTTAGATCTAAATGAGATATCCAAAGATTATGGTATGATAATATCAACAGAAAAATCAAAAACTCTGGCCTTTAAAAGACAAGATCTAATAAGAACTAAAATAGTAATAGATAACAAGATCTTAGAACAGGTGAATTCATTTAACTACCTAGGATGTATGATCACATATAAAAAAGAAAAAGATACAAACGTAAAAATTGCAAAATATTTAAAAATAACAGGTGTAATTAACTCTATATTTAAACCAAACCTAGTTCAAAAACAAACCAGACTAAAAGTATACAATACACTAGCCCTACCAGTCTTAATGTATGGAAGTGAAATCTGGACAATAAAACAAAATGACAAAGATTAACAACAGCAGAAATGAAGTTTATGAAAATAACTGCAAAGTATACCCTATTTGATTACAAAAGAAATGAAGAAATTATTATTATTATTATTTCGGGCAACTCCAAAGAGTCGACAGACTCATCAAGGGGAGGCCCTAACATCATGTCAAGAACAACTATTCTACATTCACACAGTATCTATCATACCTCGCTTTGAACTCATTCATGGTCATAGCACCAACAACAGACTCTGGCAGCTTATTCCACTCATTTACCACTCTCCAAGTAAAAAAACCTAGCTCTAACACCCCTGCTAACCAGATTCTTGCCCAGCTTCCATGTATGGCCCCCTAGTCCTCCCACCACCAGTCCTATTCTCAAAAATCTCTTCTGGATTAATCCTATTGAAACCCTTCAGTAATTTGAATGTCTCAATCATATCACCCCCTTTTCTGCCTATCAACCAATTTTTGCAACCCACAAATCTTCAACCTGTTCTCATAAGGTTCATTCCACAGACCTGCTATCATGTTGGTCATTCATCTCTGGATCCTCTCCGCCTCTTCCCCATCAAGAAGAAACCCTTGCACCCATATCTGGACACAGTCGTCTAGATGGGTTCTTATCAAGGCTCGATATAGAGTAACAATAACTTGTTTGCCTCTGCTTGTTAAAGTATTTTTCAGCAACCAAGTGATTTGATGAGCTGATTAAACTTCATCTCCCTATCCACCAACACTCCCAAATCCCTGGCCTCATCAATCTCCCGGAGTATGGTTCCACCAATGTGATATACTGCTGCTAATCTTTTCACTCCAAAATGCATAACCTTACACTCTGCCACATTAAATTGACATCCATTTTCCTTAGCCCAGTCCTCCAAACTATCCAAATCATCCTGCAAAATTTTGACATCCTGTGCACTCACAATTGCTCTACCCAACTTTGCATCATCAGCAAACAAGTGAAGACTTCCTCTCAAATCCTTTCCTATATCGTTAATGAACATATTGAAAAGTAGTGGTCCAAGAACAGAACCCTGCGGCAGACTACTAGTCACAAGCGATCTTTTGGACTCTACTCATGAATAAACCACTCTCTGGTATGTCTCCATCAACCACCCACCTATCCATCTCACCAACCCTATATCCATCCCCATCTGCTCCATTTATTGATTTGAGTTCCATTTGGTATCCTGTCAAAGGCCTTAGCAGGGTCCAGTAGAATCACTCTAAACCCATTACCCTTATCCAGTTCACACTGTGTTATAAAACATGAGCAAGGTACTGCGGCATGATCTACTCTTCACAAAACCATGTTTTCCTCTATACAGTATCCCATTTTCATCTATCCAATTCTGTTTTCTTCTCTTGACTAATTTCTCCAAGACCTTGACAATGATTCCTGATATGCTAATAGGTGGGTGAATTACAATAGTAGTCTTGGAACCTCCTTTATGCAGTGGAACTATTTTTCCCTCTTTCCTCCCCCTCGGGACTAACCCACACCTGAGACTCAAATTAAACATAATGGTGAAGGGTACTGACAATTCTTTAGCCGCTTCATGTATGACACGAGTTTGTATACCATCCAATCCCACAGATGTATTGACATTGAGGTTTTGCAATAGACTACTCGCCTCCACCTTATTCACCACAATTCCCGTATAATCTATTGGTTCATTCATTTCTGCAATGTCACCACCTGGAAAATATATTATTGCAAAGTGCTCGTTCAGTAATTCAACTATATCAACTGATTCGGTTACCTCCCTACCATTGGCATTCTTTAAAATCATTCTGCCATATACATTTTTTCTTTTACTTGTAACATATCGAAAAAACTGTTCAGGATTCTCTTTAGCCTGCATGGCCAATGTTGTTTCGTGATCCTTTTTTTCTTTTCTTACCACACTCATTACCCTTCTGGCCTGCGCTTTATACCGTTCGGGTTACTTTTTCCC
The DNA here is from genome assembly GCF_054136105.1 of Typopeltis vanoorti. Taxonomy (NCBI): domain Eukaryota; kingdom Metazoa; phylum Arthropoda; class Arachnida; order Uropygi; family Thelyphonidae; genus Typopeltis; species Typopeltis vanoorti. The sequence continues at coordinate 162,312,996 of NC_143554.1, forward strand.
TCCATAGTTGTTTTTTTTTTTTTTTTTTTTGCAGCTCAAGCTTAATGGTGTTATTCATCCATTTAACCCCTACTTGATTTATTATTCTCAATGTAGGTATACATTCAGCCATTGCTTCATGCAAACACTTCTTAACCGCCTCCCATGCACTATCAACTTCTAGCCCTTGCAGTTGTACATGCCATGGCACTGAACCAATCAATCTTCTAAGCTTGTCATACTTACCAGCCCGATAATTTCACATGTACCCTGTCTTAATTGTGAATTCCACCCGTTTAGTCACCTCCCAAGGCAAGACCCTATGATCTCTCTCTCTCTCACCAATTGGTGGCAATGTAGTCATATTTGTTACAGCCAAATTATCAGATGCAATTACCAGGTCAAGCACTCTCTGACCCCTAGTATTTTCCATTACATGCTGTCGCAGATAGTTATCCCTTAATAACCGCATAAAATCCAATTCCTTCCTCCCATGTGTCCTCTCCTCCTTCCAATCTATGTTACCATAGTTGAAATCTCCCATAATAATTACCCTCCTTCCACTCATTTCTTCTATTTGCTTATGCATAATATCTCCACCATCTATTCCATCACCTGGTCTATAGCAGCACCCAACTATATATTTAGTTCTGCTAGTTTCAGTCTCACACCAAATAGCCTCAAATGTGCTTTTTTCTCTATCCTGCAGTTCCACTTCTATTCTTCTTGGCTGTTGCTCATCAGCTATCATCAATAACACTCCTCCCCCCATTTTATTCTCCCTGTCACTCCTGAACACATCATACCCCTCCCATTCAATCCCACTAGTTGTGTCATCTTCTGTCAGCCATGTTTCACTAATTCCAATAACCTGTGGTCTGGAAGTGCCAACCAAGGCCAAAAATTCTTCCTTGTTTCTAATACTTCTGGCATTTGTATACATGAATTGCAAAAGCCAATTTTTTCCCATCCCTATTTTGATGCCTTATACGAACTATCGCATTCTGATTCGTGGTCTTTTCTACTCGCTTGGGTATATTACACACATTCACATACTCAACTGTCTCCCTAAAATCTGCATATCTACTCCCCCCCCCCTTTAATAACTTTAGTTTCCCTGATTCTGCACATTCACTTCCACTACATTCGACAACACCTTTTCAAGTCTCCGTACACCAAATCCATTCAAATGTAAACCATCCATTTTATATAAATCCTTTCGCCCATCGAACTCATTTCACACATCCACAAATTCCACACCACTCATCAAACATAATTCACACATAAAGTCATTAGCAATTATGGCCCTTCTTCCATACTCTTCACTGTCATACCACGGTAACAGACTCACCAACCTAACTCTCTCACTCTTCTCTTTTCCTACCTCAAGCAATTCCTTCACATCCTCACTCATAGCCTTTCTGTTTCCTTTGAAATCATTTGTACCTGCCTCCACTATCAATTCTTTCACCTGCTGGTTTTGCATTCTAATTGACTCGCTTACAATCTTAACGTTTCCACCGGGTTGGTGCGATTTTGTTAAACTCTCAACTAACACACCTCTTACTAAGGAATCACCATACAACACACGCTCTTTCATTTTGTTTACTCACTAACATACCCTTATTTTTTCTATCATACTTTTGCCTATTATTAGTCGGTACGTTTTGGTAAACATTTTTGCCAACGCTCCAGCTGCCGATTTGCCCTATGTATCGTTCTGCGTAATAAAGAAATCAAACTCATTGCGTCAGTCATCATTTTTATTCTCCAATGATTCATACAATCTTTCTGTATGTTTACCTTCATTCTCACTTTCAACGCCACTCTCACAGCTATCAGATACTACCTCGCAAATATCGCCATTCATACCTCGAATATCACTGTTATCTTCAGGTCGTGTGTTATCACTCACACGACCTGAAGCACTCTTTAAATCCTCACATTCTTTACACTTTTTGCACACATTCACTCCACTATCGTTGTTTAACCAGACTCCAACCACTCTCCTCAATGCATACATTTCGCAAATGGTACACTGAATCAAATCCTTTAAGTTAAGATTTTTAGACAATTATTGCAACATGGACGCCATCTTTGTATTCCTCTTTATGGGAGCCATGTGCACAGATAATCTTATCTATCAATTTACTATTAAAATACCCAAAAATTACACAAAAATCACGCAGACTTGCTAAAATTCTAAAAGTAAAGAATACTATGTGAATACTATTCCAGTTCATCAATTTTTACTCAAAATATCACTTATCTGTTCAGGAGCTATCCACGAACACGACATACCATATAGCCCTCTAGTGGCTAACTCGCCAGTTATGAAAGAATTAAACCAAGAACCAGTAATAGAAAAAATTAAAAAATATAAACATAAATGGATGGAACACGTTCAAAGAATGAAAACAGAAAGATTACCAAAACAAGCCTTAAAGTACAAGCCATTAGGAAAAAGAAAACCAGGACGTCCTCTTAAATTCCTTGGTGTTTCTGCATTCTATTATATCCTCCGTGGGGTATGTGTCCATACTTTGAATCCCAGCTTTTATTAGAGTAATTTCTTTTGTTAAGGAAACAGTTTCTAGGAAGGTGTCCAACTTTATTGCAACTATAGCATTTGGGAGGATTCTATGTTTTCTCTCCATCTGAGGTTGAGATACATATGATATCTGTTGTTTAATATTTTGTAGTCCTAGTAACAACTCACTTATATTTGCCAAAATAGGTTGATTTTGCCTTTCTACTTCCAGTTTAATTCTTTCATCAACCTTATCTGTTGTGGGATTTTGGTTTTCTTTAGATTGTAGAGTGAATGTTGGCAATTGCTTCATCACTTTATTAAGACTATCCATAATAGGTTGATTCAGTTTCTCAACTTCCTGGTGAATTAAGCTCTGTACATCTGCCATCAACTTCTTGTTGATTTAATCTTCATTGACAGTCATGTGACTAACACTAATAGGACTTGCTCCAGTATCTTTTGTTTTCTCCTCTTCCTTATTATTCTTCCCTCCAACTTTAGACTGGGCCAAGGGATAATTAATTTTATCCACAGCATTGACAAAAGTTGCATTGGATGAGGGACAAATGTCACCAATCATCTGCTCTTTTTCTTTGACAGCTTTCAGGCATTCTTCTAGTGTGGTGATCTTTTTATAAGCTGTTTCTCTCAGTTCTGGCTTAACACCTTGATGAAATTGCTGATAAACTGCCCGATCCAAATGTGGTTTATCTGCATTGGATACATTCAGACTGTTAGAAAGAGTTATCAGGCGATTGTAGAAATCAGTAACACTCTTTATCTTTCTGTATGATCCTTTGTAACTTCCATAGATTAGGTCCTACACTTCGCAGTTTTCAGAATTGAGATAATAAAGTTTCCTTAAATTTTGAATATTCAAATGTTTCTCTAAGTATTGGAGATGAATATAAGAATGTCTTTGCTTTACCTAGTAGTTTATTTCTGAGTAATATTAATAACTGAAAGTCAGTCCAATTTGCTTTTTCTCTGAGCTTCTCAATATAGGTAAAATAAGACAATATATCATCTGATTCCTCTCCTGAAAATTGAGGTAATAGCTGTTGGGGGTTCACCATTCTGAAGAATTCATCATCTTCCATTTTTGAGCTAGATGCAACAGCCATACTAATCTATTAACAACAACTTTAAAAAAAAAATCAGGATTCTAAAATAACTTCTCTGTTTGCCTGATTCTAGTTTACAACCAATTCACTTGATTCACTTAATTTATCTTTAAATTCTTTTTACTATTACAAAATCTAATACTTAATTTTACGATCTTTGTTAGTGAATTCAAATCCTGTCGACTGCACCATTTTGTTGGATCCTACTTCTTGTCAATCTATACCTTGGATTCGACATGATTACTGTTATGATGTTCTTAACTAATTGATAAGTTGTAAGTTGATTTCTAACTCAAATATAAAGAAAATTTATATTTAAAGACTGCGCCACTTTATATCTGAATCAGTTCAAGAATTGAAGGTATAAGAGTAAACCAACTCTTAGCAACCCTTCTCTTATATGTTGTTATTATATATACTGGCCGAGTATATTTAACTTATTTATCTCTCCCGCTTTGGTTCGAATATTTTATGAATGGTGCAGTAAAAGAGATTCGGGCAAACTACAACTTTTGATAAACAAAAACAAACATTTAATTTTAGAATCACAAATTTTACATTTAAGATCAAAACACTAAATAAGTTATTATAAACACTTCAGCCTTTCTGATAATACTGTCATACAAACTCAGATAATGGTAAACCTGTTATCTCTAATACAGTCTTCTCACAGTTCCTTAAGTTCCAAATACAATAAAATCTGCACCAACACCTCTTTGCGGATTGTTAGCAAACACTTTTAAATTTACACTTCAGCTAATCTTCGGAATAATTACTGTTAATATAAAGAAATTCTAGGATGAACCTCACACACTTCTCTGTATAGGAATATTAATGGTTGGAATAATCTTACCGATAATCTTTTTTCTTCATGAACTTATACGCAAACACTTTTTATAACTGTAAACACGTTAAACAGCACTCATTAAAATAATTCTTCCAAGCAATAACTGAATTAATCATCGGTCACAATACACATAAACAAACGTTGCATAAAGTACTACTGATCACTCATGAAATAAGGCAATTCACAATAATTCCTTACCTTGAGGTTTTATATGCACAGCTATTCATTCTTCCTGCTTCATTTAATTCTTTAGGCAATATATTTCTAACCACAGCTAACAGAAAACTTCAATTTTACAGCCTCTACTATTCGCTAATAACTCTGTGCTTTGCTTCAAGGTTCTGTATGTCCTTGAAAGGTCGGCCCTGAAATAATCTCAACTCAAATATCGCTAGTCTATTTAGTAGTCACTCAGCTGTCTTCCGTAGCTATAATTGTTATTCTACAACTTATTAGCTAACCGCCTCTCGACTATATAGTAGACTTTATTTAGTGCTTGAGCGACTTGCCGACTCGCTATTATCGCACTGTGATTCCCGAATGCCGAATGCTCTGATTCCAACCTAATGCCAATCCTCTCCTTTCTCTCTCTAATCTATCTCTTCTATCCTCATAATTTCAGCGTTCTTCCCTTTTTATATCCATTCTTCCTGCCTAAATTGTTCTCGTGATTTCTTTCTAAAACTCTTCAATAAACCTTCTCCTCACATGTGGTGTTCCAAAACTCTCACTCGCTTACTTACATGCATCTCCATAACAACAAAACAAAACATAATAAAATTGAGCTATTACATAACGTTAAACTCCTACAAACAGGAATAAATAAAGAATATTTACATTTCAATTAATGCGCAGTTAAATTATCAAATACAAGTTCTTATAATATTAATATAGTAATGAATAAAATAGCTTAATAATATTTATTACAGTATTTTCATTATTAATACATATATCTTTGTTTAATTAATTAAATATTAGACAAAATTAAGGTAGTTATATGAATATTAATTTGTAAAATAAGTTGTTTACATTAAATAATATTTACAAGTCTAGCCTTTGTGATGGAAGATCATGTTGGATTCTGAATCAAATAATAATTACTCCAATCTCTATATATTCTGAATCCAACATTAAAAACATACCCACAAAATCACCTTGGTGATTTTGTGGGTATGTTTTTTTTCAAGGCCATGGACTGCTATCTCACTTTTTCCTGTACTTTGTATCCTGTTTAATTTTTGGCTGTTGTGTTTTTAATTGTTTAAATGTTCTCAAATAGGGATGTTACAGTCACGGAAGTGTTCTTGTAGTCTTGTCCATAAAGACCTGATGGTAGAACCTGCATAGGTGACATCATGGTCTTTTTGACAGGGAAATTTGTAAACAACGTTGTGGTGTTCTACAAACCTATTTGATCAGTTTTGTAACCAGTAGGAAGCGACCATACTCCAATTTTAATCAATCTGAACCCAAAAATGACTATACCCACCCAAAAAAAAAAAAAAAAAAAATATCATTGGAACTTCCAGAAGGCAAATTGGGAGAAATACAAGGATGAAGTAAGTAAAATGCTGAAAGATCACACATACCATGATGACTTAGACAAAGACTATTACTATTATTACGGGCAACTCCAGGGAGTCATTAGACTCATCGAGGGAGGCCCCAAATCATATTCATCACAACTATTCGACATTCATACAATAATAGATTTAGTTTAATCCTTTATCCCAGTGAGAGCAAACAAAGTTTGCACCTGAAAATATCTTCAGGACTAAATATAGTGTTGTACTATCTTATCCAGTAAGTAGTGCAACACCAAGGCAACTCGTGGCAAAGGTGGAGCAAGCTACCAGGCACTTCTAACCCAGTATCTCCCATAATGCAAAACACATTTCCTATGTGGATATGTATACTGTTATGCATTAAAGGGATTGGCCATCTACCCAGACTAGTTTCGACCTTTATTGAGGTCTCTTCAGTGGGATCCAGGCCCAGAGCTGGAGATACCAGGCAGAAGCAGTAGCAAGTCATCTGTGCCTATGGGAGTTGCCAAAAGGTTTATCACCTTTTTTAAAAATTACTCTGGATTTAGAGAAAGATGTTGAAAATTTATTTATCACTAGGTTAGACTATAATAGATTTAGTTTAATCCTTTATCCCAGTGAGAGCAAACAAAGTTTGCACCTGAAAATATCTTCAGGACTAAATATAGTGTTGTACTATCTTATCCAGTAAGTAGTGCAACACCAAGGCAACTCGTGGCAAAGGTGGAGCAAGCTACCAGGCACTTCTAACCCAGTATCTCCCATAATGCAAAACACATTTCCTATGTGGATATGTATACTGTTATGCATTAAAGGGATTGGCCATCTACCCAGCACTACTTACTGGATAAGATAGTACAACACTATATTTAGTCCTGAAGATATTTTCAGGTGCAAACTTTGTTTGCTCTCACTGGGATAAAGGATTAAACTAAATCTATTATAGTCTAACCTAGTGATAAATAAATTTTCAACATCTTTCTCTAAATCCAGAGTAATTTTTAAAAAAGGTGATAAACCTTTTGGCAACTCCCATAGGCACAGATGACTTGCTACTGCTTCTGCCTGGTATCTCCAGCTCTGGGCCTGGCTCCCACTGAAGATACCTCAATAAAGGTCGAAACTAGTCTGGGTAGATGGCCAATCCCTTTAATGCATAACAGTATACATATCCACATAGGAAATGTGTTTTGCATTATGGGAGATACTGGGTTAGAAGTGCCTGGTAGCTTGCTCCACCTTTGCCACGAGTTGCCTTGGTGTTGCACTACTTACTGGATAAGATAGTACAACACTATATTTAGTCCTGAAGATATTTTCAGGTGCAAACTTTGTTTGCTCTCACTGGGATAAAGGATTAAACTAAATCTATTATAGTCTAACCTAGTGATAAATAAATTTTCAACGACATTCATACAGTATCTATCATACCTCGCCTTAAACTCATTCACTGTCACAGCATCCACCACAGACTCAGGGAGCGCATTCCACCCATTCACTACTCTAAAAGTAAAGAACCCGGCTCTAACACCTTTACTAACCACACTTTTGCCGTTTCCATGGATGTCCCCTAGTCCTCCCACAACCAGCCCTGTTCTCAAAAATATCTTCTGAATTAATTTTATAGAAACCCTTCAGTAATTTGAATGTCTCAATCATATCTCCCCTCCTCTGCCTATCAACCAATTTTTGCAACCCACAAATCCTCAACCTGTTCTCATACGGTTCATTCCACAGACCTGCTATCATCTTGGTCACTCGCCTCTGGATCCACTCCACCACCTCCCCATCAAGAAGAAACCTAGATGACCAAATCTGAGCACAGTAGTCGAGATGGGGTCTTATCAAGGCTCGATACAGAGGAACAATAACCTGCTTGTCTCTGCTTGTCAACGTATTCTTCAGCAACCAAGTGATTTGATGAGCTGATTTGGCCACTTTTGCAATGTGTCCCCTAAATTTCAATTCCTTATCCACCAACACTCCTAAATCTCGTGTCTCATCAATTTCCTGGAGCACGGTTCCACCAATGCAGTAAACTGCCGCCAATCTTTTCACCCCAAAATGCATAACCTTACATTTTGCCACATTAAATTGACATCCATTCTCCTTAGCCCAGACCTCCAATCTATCCAAATCATCCTGCAAAATTTTGACGTCATCTGCATTCACTATTGCCCTACCCAACTTCGCATCATCCGCAAACAAATGAACTGTTCCTCTCAGATCCTTTCCTATATCATTTATGAACAAATTAAACAGCAGTGGTCCAAGAACAGATCCTTGTGGCACACCACTAGTCACAGGCCGTCTTGTGGACTCTACTCCTGAGTAAACCACTCTCTGATATCTCTCCATCAACCACCATCCTATCCATCTCACCAACCCTATTTCCATTCCCATATGCTGCAATTTACTGATTAGAATTTCATGTGGTATCCTGTCAAAGGCCTTAGCAAGGTCCAGTAGAATCACTATAAACCCATTACCCTTATCCAGTTCAGCCGTCACTGTGTTATAATACGTGAGCAAGTTACTGAGGCATGACCTACCCTTCACAAAACCATGCTGTCCCCGATACAGTATCCCATTTTCTTCTATCCAATCTTGTATTTTCCTCTTGACTATTTTCTCTAAGACCTTGATAATGATTCCTGTTATGCTGATTGGCTGGTAATTTTCAACAGCAGCCTCGGAACCACCTTTGTGCAGTGGAACTATTTTCCCCTCTTTCCACCCCCTTGGGTCTGACCCAGTCCTGAGGCTCAAATTAAACGAAATGGTCAAGGGCACTGACAATTCTTTGGCCGCTTCACATACGACATGAGCTGATATACCATCCAATCCCACAGATGTATTGACATTGAGGTTCTGTAATAGACTAGTTACCTCTACTTCATTCATCACAATTCCAGTATAAGCTGTTGGTTCTTCCATTCCTGCAAAGTCACCACTTGGATGATATACTCTTGCAAAGTGCTTGCTCAGTAATTCCACGATATCGACTGATTCGGTTACCTCCCTACCCTCAGCATTTTTTAAGATCATTCTACCATGAGCATTTTTCCTTTTACTTGCAACATATTGAAAAAACTGTTTGGGATTCTCTTTAGCCTGCGTGGCCAATTTACTTTCGTAATCTGCTTTTGCTTTTCTTACCACCCTTGTTACCATCCTGGCCTGAGCTTTATACTGTTCCTGCACCCGATGGTCACCCTTCTCCTTAAATTCCCTCCACAATTGTTTCTTTTTTTGCAGCTCAAGCTTAATAGTGTTATTCATCCATTTAACCCCTACTTGATTTATTATTCGGACTCTTGGTATACAGTCAACCATTGCCTCCTGCAAACAGTTCTTAACCACCTCCCATGCGCTATCAACATCCAGCCCTTGCAGTTTTAAATGCCGTGGCATTGAGCCAAGCACACACCTAAGCTTGTCATACTTACCAGCCCGGTAATTCCACATTTACCCTGTCTTAATTGTAAATTCGACTCCTTTAGCTACCTCCCAAGTCATGACCTTATGGTCACTCTCACCAATTGGTGGCAACATGGTCATGTTCGTTACAGCCACATTCTCAGTTGCAATTACTAGGTCCAGCACTCTCTGCCCCCTGGTATTTTCCAATACATGTTGCCATAGATAGTTGTCCCTTAATAACCACATAAAATCCAATTCCTTCCTCCCATATGCCCTCTCCTCTTTCCAGTCAATATTACCATAATTGAAATCACCCATAATAATTACCCTCCTTCCACTCATTTCTTCTATTTGCTTATGCATACTATCCCCACCATCCACTCCATCACCCGGGCTATAGCAGCACCCAATTGTATATTTTGTTCTGCTAGATTCTATCTCACACCAAACAGCTTCAAATGTGCTTTTTTCCCCATCCTGCAGTTCAACTTCTATACTCCTTGGCTGAAGCTCATCAGCTATCATCAATAACACTCCTCCCCCCTTTTTATTCACCCTGTCACTCCTGAACACGCTATACCCGTCGCATTCAATCTCACTAGCTTTATCATCTTCTGTCAGCCATGTTTCACTAATACCGACAACCTGTGGCCTGAAGTGCCAACCATGGCCAAAAACTCTTCCTTCTTGTTCCTAATACTCCTGGCATTAGTGTACATGAATCGCAGAAGCCCATTTGTCCCATCCCTACTTTGATGCCTTATACTAACTATCCCATTCTGATTTGTTGTCCGTCGTACTCGCTCGGGCATAATATACTCATTCATACACTTAACTGACCCCCTAAAGTCTGCATATCTACTCCTCCCCCCCCCCTTAATAAATCTAGTTTCCCTGAATCTGTACATCCACTTCCACATCATTCATCAACACTCTTTCAAGTCTCCGTACACCAACTCCATTCAAATATAACCCATCCATCTTATATAAGTCCTTTTGCCCATCGAACTCATTCCACACATCCACAAATTCCACACCACTCTCCATGCATAACCCACGCATAAAGTCATTGGTAATTATGGCCCTCCTTCTAAACACTTCACTGTCATACCGCGGTAAGATACTCACCATCCTAACTCTCTCACTCTTCTCTTTTGCTACCTCAAACAACCCCCTCACATCCTCTATCATTTCCATTTTGTCCTCTTTCAAATCATTCGTTCCTGCCACGATTATCATCTCTTTCACCCTCTGTTTTTGCAGTCGAATAGATTCGCTGACGTCCTTTATGTTCACACCCGGCTCGTACGACTTTATAACTATATAACTTGGAAGTTAGACTATATAACTTGGAAGAAAACTATCCTAAATGCAGCAAAGAAAAGTATTCCAAAGGGCTGCAGGAGAAAAGTTATTTCAAACTACACAAAGGTTCACCAGGAACTTGCCAGTGAAATAACTAAACTAAATAAATTATTTAACATCTTAAAAATTGGAAGCTCTCCAGAACCAGGATTGAGTACAACAAGATAAATGCTGAAATTAAACAAAAATATAATATATTACAAAGAACTAGGTGACAAGAATTTTGCCACAACTTAAATCCAAACACTTCAAATACCAAACTTTGGAAACTGACTGCTAATTTACAAAGAGACCTACCAAAGGCAAGTGAGACTAACACGCTAAAAGATCCAGATAGAAATATCAAAATTGGAGATAGGGAGATCGCAAATTCCTTGGCCTTTCATTTTCAAAATATAAGCAAACTAGAGATGAATACAAAGAAATACCATTAAATATCAAAACATGCTCGACAGCAGAAAAACATTGCAAACTCCCCAAAATATCAAAACAAACTATTCTGGCATCCATTTACTATCTTTGAATTGGGAGATGTCTTGGAGAGACTAGATTTAAATAAATCTTGTGGGCCAGATAACATACAAGGAATTATGATCAAACATCTCTCCTTCCCTAGCCCTAGATTGGCTACTTTGCCTATACAACAAGGAAAAGTTCCAAAAGACTGGAAGACAGCCACAATCATACCAATCTTAAAGCCTAACAATCTGCAAGACCAACCAGGAAGTTATAGACCAATTTCACTGAATTCAATTCCAGGCAAATTAATGGAAAAAATGATACTCCAATGTTTGAATCACTATCTTCTTCTTCTTTCACTACGTTATTCCCGCTTCCTCTGCAGGGTCCGCGTGTTACTTAGATGCGACTACTTGTTAGTACCACTCCCAACCGACCTGTCACATAGTCTGCTGCTGGGGGGGGGATATATATTTTTGGCTGTATATGGGGCCGGTTTGCCTGCTTGCGGGATGAAAACCGTCAGATAAACTGGCGGAAAAAGCCCTACTGCCTGCGCCCAAGACCGGCTAACTTGGCTATGGCTGAGGAAGATCCTCAAATTCCTCATGTCTTCAATGGGAATCGAACCTGGGACACTCCTTCCCCAGTCATATGGTTGTGTAGCACAAAGCCACTAGGCTAACCGCACGGACAATGTTTGAATCACTATCTAAACAAAAATAGCATACTACCACATTTTCAGGCTGCCTTTAGAAGAAATCACTCAACAACTGATCAACTTTTCTACTTAACCCAGATAATTCAAGATAACTTCCAGACCAAACCTACCAAATCCACCATTGCAGCTTTTATAGATTTTAGCAATGCCTTTGACAAGGTGTGGAGGCAGAAACTCTTTTCCAAACTTTGTCATATTGGAATAGAAGGGAAAGTTCTTAACTGGATCTTTGACTTTCTAAGAAATAGAACAATTCGAGTTAAAATAAATAATACCTTTTCCAAGAAAGTGAAAATAAGACAAGGACTTCCTCAAGGTAGCATTTTGAGCCCACTCCTTTTTTCCATCCACTTAAATGACTTTGATAAAAATATAAATAAAGAAACAAAGATAGCTATGTTTGCTGATGATTTGGTCATATTCTCAGCTCACAACAACCTAGAAACAGCAGAAGGTTACTTAAACAAAGCCATTGAAAGTTTAGCTGCATACTGTGAAAACCAAAAAATCACAATTAACCCTACTGAATCAGAAATCAGTGTTTTTACTATCAATAACCACCTCAGAAAGTGGAGATCAAATATTAAGCTAAACAGTCAATTAATTACATTTAATGAGAACCCCAAATACCTTGATGTTGTTCTGGATCCATCGCTAAGCTTCAATAAACATATCAACAATGTTGCAGTCAGAGTAAAAAGAAGGATAAATATCATGAAAAGTATCTCAGTTAAAGTGTGGGGAAGTTGATGCTAAAACTTTAAAAGTTACATATACCTCTATTATCTGTTCCATAATGGAATATGCTTCACCTATCTGGATGCAAACATCACAAACCAGTTTAGACAAGCATATTAAAATTCAGAAAATGCAGCTAAAATCATATGTGGACTAAGGAATACAATCATCATCATCAAATTCCTGCCATGTACCTTCAAGGGGTGTACAGGATATGATAGTACTACATGAAAAAAATTACATCATTATTAATTTCCTATCTACAATTTTCCGCCAAATCAGTCTGTTACTTGTCAACACTCCAACATTATCACATCTTATATTTCTATCGTCTAAAGCACTTTGTACCGTATCAATCCACCTATATCTAGGTCTTCCTCTGGGTCGTTTTGCTGCCAACCTTGCAGAGAACACCTGTTTTGCTAATCTTTCCTCGCCCATTCTGTTTAAGTGACCATACCACCTGAGATTAGCTCTGCTAACGCATTCCTGGATGCCAACAATGTCAAGTTCTTTCCTAATATCCTCGTTTTTAATATGACACTGCCATTGATGCCATCTGTTCATGCCTATAATCTTTCTCAGGACTCTCATATCTGTGGTCTCTAGTCTCTGGTCAAGTGTTTTACTTCTGACCCAGCTCTCTGATCCATAAGTTAAAACTGGTTTGAACACTGTCTTATATACAGCTAATTTAGTGTTCCGACTAATTTCTCTCTTATTCCATATGAAGTTATTCAATTGACTTCCCACCATACCAGCTTTATTGATTCTGTTGTCTATTTCCATATTTAATTTACCATCTTCAGTAAAAATTGTGCCTAAATAGCTGAAATGTTTTACTTGTTCCACAGGTTCTCCATTCACAACACAGTTGACAGTTTCAATGATTCTGCCTATTTTCATTGTCTTTGTCTTTTTATTGCTGACCTTCATACCATATCTATTACAACAGCTATTCAATTTAGTCAGAGAATCTTGCAGACTTGTAGCGGATTTATTTAGAAGTATAACATCATCCGCATAAAGCAAAGAGCTGACATTAACATTTCCAATTTTGATATCATGTTTAATACCATTTTCCTTCATAATGTGATCCATATAGATAATGAATAACAGAGGGGATAATGTACATCCTTGTCTCACACCAGATTTAACATTAAACCATCTTCCTGTACTTCCTTCAATTCTAACTGCTGACTTACAACTCAAATAAAGACTAAGTATTGCTTGATATAATGCCCCATTGACACCATATAACTGCAGTGTATTGAGTAGCTTCTCTCTTGGCACCTTGTCATATGCCTTTTCCAGATCGACAAAACTTAAATATAGATCTTTGTTATATTCTCATGCTTTCTCGACTGTTTGTCGTAAAGTGAAGATCTGATCCTGACAGCCTCTATTTGGCCTGAATCCAGCTTGTTCTTCACCAAGCTTTTCTTCCACAATTCTTCTCAACCGTTTTTCAAGTATACTTGCATAGATCTTGCCAGGAACACTCAGTAGGGAAATACCTCTGTAATTCTCACATGCAGTTTTATTTCCCTTTTTATATATGGGTACTATGAGAGCTCTACTCCAATCATCGGGAATTCGTCCCTCTGTCCAGGCTTTCTGAACTATGCAGTGCAGCCACTGTAAGACTCTTATACCACCATACTTTAGCATTTCTGGTCGAATATCATCTACTCCTGCTGCCTTTCCACATTTCAAGCCTTTGATGGCTTTTTCTACTTCAAGTATCGATATGTATGGATGTAACAACACTGACCTGACTGTATGCCTGGTCAGTGTTTTTTACCACTGTGCTTGTGATCACTGCTTGTTTCATTTAGCAGTTTTTCAAAGTAATTACTCCATACTTCAAGGATATCTTTTTCTCCTGTTTTCATGTCAGCTTTGTCATCTCTAATTCCTTTTATAGCACTCTTTCCTCCATTCTTAAGCTTCTTCAACAACCTCCAGAATATTTTGCTACCTTCTTGATATTTATTTTCTATATTCTTGCCAAAGTCCTCCCATGACTTTTGTTTAGCTAGTTTTACACAGTGTTTAGCATTCTTGCATTTGTCTCTATATTCTCTAAGAGCACAAGCTGACTTATTTGACAGGAACTTTTGGTATGCTTTCTTCTTTTCCTTCACTGCCTCTTTAACTTCCTGTGTCCACCAGGGAGTTCTGATTTTTTTATCCTTACAGACAACCTCACCACATGCCTCTCTGGCAGAATCAATCAATGTTTTCTTCAGAGTTTGCCACTGAATCTCCAAGGTTTGATTCCTGTTCTCAAACTCTTTCATTTTTTCTTCAATAATCTTTGTGTATTTTAGTCTACAGCTCACATCTGAGAGCTGTTCAACTTTTATTCGCTTTAAGACTTTCTTACATGTTATTCTTTTCAATATGAAATTGAATTTTATCCTGCTCAAGACTAAATAGTGATCACTTCCAATTCAAATCCTCTGTACACTCTGGTGTCCTGCACCAGGGAGTAAACATCACTTTCAACAATAACATAGTCAATGAGACTTTTCTTATTCCTTGCCTTTCTCTCCATGTGAATTTGTGCACATTTTTATGTTGGAACATGGTGTTAGTAATAACCAGTCCATGTCCTGAGCAGAAATCCAACAGATATTTGCCATTATTATTAGCTTTGCTCTTTTCTCCAAATTTTCCCAAAATATTTTTGTATGTCTCACAATCATTTCCTACTCTGCTATTTAGATTCCCAACAAGGACCAACTTTTCATTGTGTCAGTTGCTTTTTCTAAAGCCTCAAAAAATTCCTCCACTTCTACCTTAGTAGAACCTTCTGTGGGACCATAGGCACAAATAAGTCTCATTGTCAGTTCCCCATTCTCAAATTTGCCCACATTACTCTACTTGAGACTGACTGCCATTCAAGAAGATTAGCCTCGTATTTTGTGTTGAATACTATGGCTACTCCTTCTTTTCCTTGATTGTCATTGCCTGAATATAACATTTTGTATTTATTGCTCAGAAAGATCTCACCAGTTTTGGTCTTTTTTGTTTCAGTCACCCCTATTATGTCGATCTGGTACTTATCTAATTCCTCAGCTAGCTCCATTTCTTTGCCATTCAGGTTTCTTACGTTGATAGTACCGATCTTTAACTCTGGTGATGTTGAGTTGGGGTTTATTTTCAGATTTGTTCCAGTAGCTGACTTTTCGCTGTTCACCCTGGTTCCCTGGTGAAAACAATGGGGGCCTTATTTAACCAGGCGACGCCCCAGCCGGCATGAAATTTTGTCATGTTGTACCATCATTCTATATTTTGGTTTAACCAATAAGAATACAATTTGGTCGGCTAAATCCCAAATTGCCAGCCCATCCTCGTCCGTTCAGTATCCAAGTAGATACCCAACAGGGGCACCACGAGAAGGTGAGGATTGAACATTAGGTCAGACGCCCTGGTCGGTTCTCCGCATTCCTTTAAGGCTATGTGGAGGTCTCCTCTCAGACAACTCCTGGAAAAATAGCTGACGAATCCAACCTTGTTCCTTTAAAAATTAGGTGGCAAGAAAATCTTACCAAATTTGTAGAAAAAAGAGCCAACCTTGCACATCATAGAACAAGTGAACTTTTTGAAAACTGGAAACCAACAAACAAAGAAAAAATCAACATTGCATGAAATCGTAGAAAATAAAATTCCATTGGATTGTCCAAATAAAATAGCTGGCTACCCAACATTTCCTTCAAATCAAGGCAGTAAAAATATAGTTATCAACTCTGAAATAGGGAAACATGAGAAAAAAAGCCTAGAAAACCATGAAATCTTGAGATCATTAGCCCTTTCAAAAAATAATGGAATATGGACCTGACTCAATAAAGATCTACACAGATGGCTCCAAAAATCCAAATGGCAATTCTGGGAGTGGCGTACTCATCTATGGCTCTCATAATATAGAACTAAAAACAACTAACAGTATTGGATGCAACTCATACCATGCAGAATTAATAGCCATTAACACAGTACTGCAATATTTGGACAAACAAAACCTGAAGGGGTTTATATTTTTCACAGAATCCTTAGCAGCCCTTCAAGCTATTAAGAATTGCCACACTAGCCATCAAGAAATACTTAGAGACATAGCAAAAAACATAAACAAACTACATAAGGATTTCAAAATAATCTTCCAATGGATCCCATCCCATGTGAGATTAAAGGGAAATGAAACTGCAGATAAAGTAGCAAAAATGCCCTCAACATCAAGTGATACCAGAGATTTCGATCTTTTTAAAACCACCCAAAAAGAAAACATAAAAAGAAGATGACTTTTTATGTTTTCTTTTTGGGTGGGTCAGTCATGACCCACTGTTCTGACACTGTCTGAACATGAACACTGTTCATGTTCTGACTCACCACAAGTACCAGTGGTGAGTCAGAACATGACTCACCACTGGTACTTAGCAGAAAATCCAGGAGCTACCATCAACTCCAAGTTTAATTGCAGTGCCACTACCATGATCTGTTGTCTCAAGACCAGCCACATAAGACCAATCAAGTTTAGCAATGGCATAAAAGTCTTCCCCACCTGCAAAATCTGTAACATCGTGGCATCACCAATGCATTTGCTAGACTGTATGAATATTTCCAAATGTGAACTCTATAACAACCCAGAAAAAGTGCTGTATAAAATACACGAACATGACCTCTATGATCTGGCGTAATAATACCATGGGTTAATAAAAAAATAAATTTAAAAAAAAAATTTTTTTGTGTGTGTGAGGTTTTGTAGGTTTTAGGAGTGTTGCCAATTTTTGGTTTTTGGTGGACATCAGGTGGACAAAGCCTTCAAAATATATTTGTAGGCTTTGTATGTGTTCTGGATGTATGACAGTTTGATAATTTTTTGTGTAGGGAAGTTTGTTTTGGTTGTCGGGTTGGTTCGCCTAGTTTTGGCTGTTTGGTTGGCCTAATTTATAAGTTGTGTTGGATAATTCCGATTTTGAAAAATTTGTGAAAAGCTGAGATAGCAGTCAACGCTCTTGATATCGAAAACATACCCCATTAATCGACAAGGCCATAATATTAGACATACAAGACAATGAAACAATGCTTAGAATATTGGAAACGATAGCCATAAAATGTGACGAAAACTCGATAAACATCCACCAACCCTGCATAATCTCCAAGAGTTGGAAGCTCCACAACATAAAAATTAGATCATGACTCCGACCAGTAGGAGACAACACAAGTACACCAAACACAGAAACACCTAAACGACATGACATAACATCCACTTCTCCCGGTTGTCGAAATGGCTCAAACCCCCATAACTCTCACCCCTGACTTTTTTTCCTTAAATCACTTCTCTTCACCCCCCCCCCCCCCCCCCCCAAATAATTTCTATCTTCAGATTATTCTCTCACCCCACCTCCCAAAATGCTCTCTACCCACCCTTAATAATAATAATATTAGACATATATTAAAAAACCTGCTTTTTTTTCAATATAATTCCCTCACATTGCTTCCCCCCCCCCCCCCCCAAAAAAAAAAAAAACCCTTCCTTTAACAGCTTAACATCATATGAAGGCACATCGCTGGAATAAGGAGATGGGAAAACAACATCAAAAAAAGATATGTCCAAAATTTCTCCTATTTTTATTCTTCATATATTTGTTTTGATATCACTTCCGTAGTACCCTAGAATTTTGGGTAAAGAGCCAGTGACATGGAAAAATAAAGGGGCACTAAATGAAAATAGGCTGTATTAGCCATTAAAATAATTTATTTTTAGAGGAGTAACATGGGAATTTTCCCAGAAATAATACCTATATTTAAGTTATTATTATTATTATACTGGCTCCTCCATGGAGTCTAAAAACTCATTGCTGGAGACCCATTCTATTCACACAATCCATCATACCTCTCATTGAATCCATTAACATAGAAAGACTCGCAACTGATTCTGGTAACAATACTACTCATTTACTACTCTCCATGCAATAAATCTAATCCTCATGCCCGTACTAACTATACCTTTACTCAACTTCCAGGGATGATCCCCATGTTCTGGTCCCTCTAGCCAATTGCTGAAATATTTTTCTTGCATCTATCCCATAAAACCCTCTATTAACCATTGTCTGCAATCCACACACCTTCAGTCTATCCTCATAGGGAACATTCCACAGGCCACTCACCATCTTGGTCACCCCTCTGAATCCTCTCTACAGCTTCATTCCCAGACTAGAGCACAGTAATCCAGATGTGGATGTATCAAGGCCTCAAAGATGTATGAAGTGGAACAATGACTTAATTATCTCTAATAATCACAGTAATAAGTTATTTACATTATGGGAAATGCTAAGAATAGTGATCAGATCTTTATCCACCTTTGCCACGAGTTGCCCTAGTTTGTACTACATGCTTTTAGCTTACACTAGTATCTGCCGATACTTTTATAGTTTACTATATTCGGCATGAAACGCTTTGATTCCGATCTTTGAGTTTCTTATTCGGCTTTGAAATAATGTGGGATTTAATATCCATCATCATCATCATCATCATCATCAAATTCCTGCCATGTACCCTCAAGGGGTGTACAGGATATGATAGTACTACATGAAAAAAAAAAATTACATCATTATTAATTTCCTATCTACAATTTTCCTTCAAATCAGCCTGTTACTTGTCATCACTCCAACATTATCAGATCTTATATTTCTATCGTCTAAGGCACTTTGTACCGTATCAATCCACCTATATCTTGGTCTTCCTCTGGGTCGTTTTGCTGCAAACCTGGCAGAGAACACTTGTTTTGCTAATCTTTCCTCGCCCATTCTGTTTAAGTGACCATACCACCTGAGATTAGCTCTGCTAACGCATTCCTGGATGCTGACAATGCCAAGTTCTTTCCTAATATCCTCGTTTTTAATATGATACTGCCATTGATGCCATCTGTTCACGCCTATAATCTTTCTCAGGACTCTCATATCTGTGGTCTCTAGTCTTTGGTCAAGTGTTTTACTTCTGACCCAGCTCTCGGATTTAATATCCCCTTCATTTAAATAACAGTAATAAGTTTTAATAAGCAAATATTTCATCCTAAGTATCATAGACATTGTCAGTACAGTTAATTCAAACTAGGAATAACATACAGTTAGGGCATGATTACAATGGAATCCCAATATGCATACTGTACCTTGTTATAGAATTAACTGTACTGAAGATGTCCTATGATACTTAGGATGAAATATTTACTTATTAAAACTTATTACTGTGGTTATTACATGTGTTTGTTTTGTCATGAATTTTCCACAGGTTTCATTGTACAATAATTAATTACCTCTGTTTGTTAATGTGTTCTTCAATAGTCAAGTAATCTTATGGCTACCATAGCAACCTTAGCAACATGTCCTCAAAACTTTAACTTTGTCTATTCCCCCCCCCCCCTTTCCCCAATCTCTAACTTCATCTATCTCCTGGAGTACAGTGGCATCAATGTGATACATGGCCTGTAATCTATTTATCCCAAAATGCATAACTTTACATTTCTTGACATTAAACTTACACCCATTAACGTTTGCTCATACTGACAGCCTATTTAAATCTTCTTGCAAGCTCTCCACATCACATTGATTACTCAACCTACTACTACTATTACTATTATAACTATTACTCTACCTAGTTTTGCATCATCAGCAAACAACTGAATATTTCCTTTCTGGTTATTTTTCTTATATCATTTATGAATGAAATAAACAGCAATGGTCCCAGCACTGAACATCGTGGCACACTACTAGTCTCCTGTTTTGGTCTCAATTCTGTATTTCCATACACCACTTTTTGATAGCTGTCTGGCAGCCACCCTTATATCCACTGAACCAGTGTCATATCCATCCCTATTTGTTTTAATTTGCATTATAAAGTTCCATGTAGTGTTCTGCCAAATGCCTTTTGCAAAATCATCATCATGTAGCCAAAGCCATGTTGATTCTCGTACAATATCATATTCTTATCTACCCAATTCTTGAATTCTTTTAATACCAATTTTTCTAGTACTTTTACTGCCATGCCTGAGATACTGATTGGTGTATAATTTGCTATTGCCACCTTAGAACCTTCTTTATGTAAGGAATTATTTTGCCCTCTTTCCACTCTGATGGAACACGACCATAGCTGAGACATATTAAGGAGACTAGTGGAATAAGTTTTGAGTGGAATAAGCTTCCATAGTCTGTTGTGGGTGCTACGACCGTGAATGAGTTCAAGGCAAGGTATGATAGATACTGTGTGAATGTTGAATAGTTGTTCTTGACATGATGTTAGGGCCTCCCTCGATGAGTCTGTCGACTCCTTGGAGTTTCCCGGAACAATAATAATAATAATAAACCCCACAGGTGTATTTACATTGAGATTCTTCAATATCACGAGAACCTCCAGTTCATCCACGTCTGTTCCCACATTAGTGTCTGTCAGTTATAGCAGTAACCTCACTAGGATGATATACCCTTGCAAAGTGTTACTCAGTAACTCAACTTTTTATCCGCTTCTGTCTCCTCCTGACCATCATCACTCATTAAGGTTAATCTTCCATAGTCATTCTTCCTCTTACTTGCCACATAACAAAAGAACTCTTTTGGATTATCTTTGACCTGCTTGGCTAGATTTCTCTCATAATATGATTTTGATTTCTGTCTATAAACTGCAACATCCCTGTAGTCTCCCACCCACCTTTACTTCCTGAATTGACTACCCTTTTTAATATTTTTGCTTGAGAGACTAGATTTCACACTTGATCATTCTCACACTCATTCGTCTCATTGGTGCCTTTAGATAAACTCACTTGCATCCACCCTAATTGCTTAAGTTTTCCCAAATTTGCTCTTCAACAAGATGGTAAACAAAAAGCTCTCTCCAGACACCTAACAGCAGAACCATGTAGATGCAGTTCATCAGCATTGTACAAATCCTTTTTTCCATCAAATGTAGACCATAGATCAACAAATTCTACATAATAACTTGTGCGAGTTATTGACAGGGTTTTATAGGATTGAAAGGAAATATTTCAGCAGCAGGCTAGTGGTGGAAGAACAAGAGGTTATCCCTGGAAATTAAGTAAGAGAAAGTGGTTAACAAGGGTGTGAAGACTAGATTTTTATTAAGGAAAACGGTGTTTCCTTAATAAAAATCTGTACCACAGATCTGTAGCACATTAATGCTGTGTGTGTGGGCAAGAGGAATAGAAGAAAGGAGGAATCTGTTCACATTTTGCTTCAACAGCTGAGGTTTGTCACATTTGGAGAAGGCACAGTGGAGCGGGACAACTGTTTCAAAGGACAGAAGTAGATGGAATGAAAGAGGAGGTAGTGAAGCTGATTCAAAGAGTTTCAAGATGGACTGTAAAATTGCAGTGGTTAGTAGTGGCTCTTGTTTTAATGATTTTGGAAGATAGTGAAGGAATTATAGTGGTCATTTCAGCAGAACACTGTCCACGAAAGTATCTGTAGAAAAGCACAAGGCAGAAACTGAAAATCTGTGAGAGATGGATCGAAATGGGTATGTGAGAGTGAGGGATGATTAACTGGCTGGATTATCCTCTTCTGGATAGAAATGAGCAGTCCTACAGAGAAGTTTGGTAGCAATATTCCATGTCTGGGTAGATTTTGGCTTTGTGTAGAGTTAGCAGCTGTGAAGGTATAAAGTAGGGCTTTGTACAAAAAAGTACAAGTTTTTTGGGCTGCTGCAGAAGCTTTAGTTGAAATGATGTGCCAGGAAAGACTGGATGTGCAGGTCAATCTGAGTAGAGAAATTTGATTGTGTTTGGATATCTCAGTATTAGTGAAGATAAGGTGAAGAGATGTGAACTCTTTCTTGCGAGAGAGAGAGAGATCAGACATGACTGAGTTTTTTGGTAGCATTGAAGTTTCAAAGGTTTTTCTTGCACCACTGGGATATAATTAGATCTGAGTTCAGGTCACTGGTCATGGCAGTTGTTGAGGATTCTAATACTTGAGCACTTACAAGGTTTGTAAAATGAAAAGGAGGAATGGAGTGTGTTGTCATTGGCAAAGCTATGGATAGGATTGGTAGTCTGTGATCTGATCTGATTTTCCTTTTCAGCCATTTCACTGTAGGTATTCCTACAGTGAAATGTGCCAAACCCAACCAGATACCTTTGAGGTGTTGAGGGCAATCATGTGAGTTTCTCCATGGCTTTAATCCAGAGGTGGGTGGTGAAAGCAAGATCAGTTGTAGATCATAAGTGGCTGAATCTATATGGCTGGTCACTGCTGAGTTGGTATGACTCTAGGTAGTTCAAGAGTTGGTTGTTGATGACCTTCTCCATAACTTTAGAGTGCAGAAGTGAAAGCAATTGGATGGAAGTTCATTGGCTGACTTTTATCACCTTTCTTTGAGTTGTTCTGGGTGTGGACTTGCTTCTATGTTGTAGGACAGATGCCAGTGGGGTAGTGATATATGGTTAATATCATTCTTCTTGAAGCACTGATTTATTCAGACTTATACTTTGGCTGTGGAGAAATTACTGTTTTGTCATTAGAATCATGAATTCATTGCAAATATTTGGTTGTAGTAATTAAAGTACTGGTAGAGCAGTTGATTACAGCATTGCCCTTTGTTTGGAAAGACCAGGCTTGCCAGTTGATTTTTAACCAAAAATGACTTGAGAGCCTCATGCAGAGGGGTCAGAGTTGTTTCTCTTCTCATGGTTTTTTCCATCTTGTAAGCAATTTAGCTATCCCAGTGACTGCATAAATTTCTACAGACATTTCTGAAAATACAAATATTTTCACCCGCTTGTGGGAGGCGGGGGGGGGGGATTGGAGCAAAGGAATGGCATAGTACATTCATTAAAAATTCCTATCAACCCATCCCTGAATGCAAGAAATGTACTGGTTTAAACATAAAGTATGGGTAATTTGTAAGTTTTGTCATTGTTATAATAGGTAGACATTAGTATTTCCTTAAGAAGAGGTATGTAAGGTGTCATTTTAAAGTTTGAGATTGGAGATGTGTGTGTGTGTGGCAAGGGGAACTTACACGAAAACTATTTTAATGATGCAAGATTTTTGCTTTAGTATCGAAAGTATGAGGTAGGTTCAAAATGTTTTTGTCCTGACATACAAAATTTGTGCCAAGTTTAAAAGCTGTGCGTGACAGCACCATCTATGAGGGAGCTTAGTGTATCAGTTTCAACTGACTGACTTCTGTCATTCAGTTGGAGACACTTGTTTGACTAACACGTTGCATGCTAAGTGGCTGTAATGTTAAAAATTGAATACCGTGCTTTTCACCAAAGAAGGGCTTTCTCCAAGTGCTATCAGACAGCGATTGGTTAGTGTTTATGGGGAAGCTTCTCCTTCATATTCCACCATAAAGGAATGGGCTAAACAGTTTTGCCTAGGAAGAGAGAGAGAGAGAGCATCAAAGATGATCCTCGTGATGTTCAGCCTGTGAAAGAGATGGCTGAGGAAAATGTCTCTCTTGTTGAGGAGAAACTGGTCAATGACAAATGGCTGAAGTTCAAAGAAATCTCAGTAATTATAGCATATAGTATAGCATATTTTGGCGAGATTGCAGAGGTAAATGTCATGGGAGAGTGCTCAAGAAATATTGCCAAGTATACTTCCATAATTAAAATCATCCATAATAATTACACTTCCTTTGTTCACTAACTGAAGTTGTTTATACATTACTTCATCACTAGTTGGGTGATGAAGTAATGTTTGTAGATTCCCTGGCCTGTAGCAACATGCAACTAAATGTCTTCTCAACCTCCACCTCATATCACACCACCTCATAACCATTGGTGCTATTTCCCCTCTTTCATGTCTACCTTATGTGGACATAATTCCTCTGCTGTCATCGGGAGCACTCCCTTTCCCCCTTCTTGTCTTTCCTATCCTTGTGATAACTATCCTTCCATTTCTACTGCTGTTAGAATATCATCTTCATTAAACCACATTTCACTTATTCCAATGATTTTGGGGCATATAAACTCAATCAGTAAAACCATTTCATTTCGCTTCTTGCAGATACTTCTGGCATTGGTAAATAAATAGCAGTTCACTTTTAGGTCTATAACTAGTCTTATCCAAGCCACTTGTTTGTTGTGATTTCCCGACCACACCTACCCCTGCCCAATCACCTTAATCGCTCTTTATTGCATATATCCACTCAGTCTCAACTTCCTCACTCACACCTGATCTATTCCCTTTCTATGCTGATTATCACCATATATACATTTATTACTACATCCAACATCTGCTCTCCCTATGCCATGTTTCTTTGTCCATTGCTCCTCCCATTTTTCTCTTCCTCTTGCATTCCATTCTCTCTCTTCATCTCTTGCAGTCAGGGCCAGTGGAAGCGGGCCTTAAGGGCCTGCATTGCAGGTGGGCGCCACTACAAGGTGGGTGCTGTTTCGAAGTGTTAATATGACTAAAATAAATTTAGTTTAATCCTTTATCCAAGTGTATCTCAGTATCTCCCATAATGCAAAACACATCTCCTTGCGGATAAGTCTAATGTTATGCATTAAAGGGAAGGGCCACAACCCAGACTAGTTTCGATCTTTATTGAAGTCTCCTCAGTGGGAGCCAGGCCCAAGTGGAGATACCAGGCAGAAGCATTAGCAGGTCATCTCTACCTATAGGAGCTGCCAAATGGTGTGCCACCCTTTTTTAATAAATTACTCTGGATTTAGAGAAAGATGTTGAAAGTTTATTTTTCACTTGTATAATAAATTTAGTTTAATCCTTTATCCAAGTGTGAGCAAACAAAGTTTGTGCCTGAAAGTATCTTCAGGACTGGGGTAAGGTGGTACAACACCAGGGCACTCCTTGCAAAGGTGGAGCAAGCTACCAACACTCCTATCTTAGTATCTTCCATAATGCAAAACACATCTCCTTGCGGATATGTCTAATGTTATGCATTAAGGGAAGGGCCAAAACCCAGACTAGTTTCGACCTTTATTGAGGTCTCTTCAGTGGTGTTGTACCACCTTACCCCAGTCCTGAAGATACTTTCAGGTGCAAACTTTGTTTGCTCACACTTGGATAAAGGATTAAACTAAATTTATTATACTCTAACCAAGTGAAAAATAAACTTTCAACATCTTTCTCTAAATCCAGAGTAATTTATTAAAAAAGGGTGGCACACCATTTGGCAGCTCCTATAGGTAGAGATGACCTGCTAATGCTTCTGCCTGGTATCTCCACTTGGGCCTGGCTCCCACTGAAGAGACTTCAATAAAGGTCGAAACTAGTCTGGGTTGTGGCCCTTCCCTTAATGCATAACATTAGACATATCCGCAAGGAGATGTTTTGCATTATGGGAGATACTGAGATAGGAGTGTTGGTAGCTTGCTCCACCTTTTCAAGGAGTGCCCTGTTGTTGTACCACCTTACCCCAGTCCTGAAGATACTTTCAGGCGCAAACTTTGTTTGCTCACACTCGGATAAAGGATTAAACTAAATTTATTATACTCTAACCAAGTGAAAAATAAACTTTCATCATGTTAATATGACGTTTCATTCTTTCTTTAAATTTTTGTAAACGAATTAAGTAATAATAATTAGGTAAGTCAATATAATTGCTGCAAATTTACAGTTACAAAAAGTTATAGTTGCAAATTTACAAAAAATTCTTGTAAATTCTTTCCACATGATTATGAAAAAATAAAAATAAATTAATAAATAAATTACCATTTCTTTGGGGGCGCCCATTTCAGCTTTGCAGGTAGGCGACATCCAGCCTAGCCCCAGCCCTGTTTGCAGTATTACTGTTTCCATTTCCAAGCACTTCTATCTCTTCAGTACCACTCTCTTGATCTTTCACTTCATCTCTTACTCCTGATCTCTTGCTTACACAACACACTGCACTTCCATCTAGCAACAGTTTCTCCAGTGCTCTTACTCCAAAGCCATTCAAATAAATCCATTACATCTGTATAATTCCATTCTTCTCTCTAATACATGCTATACATAAAAATTGTACTTCCTTCTTATCACACAGCTCTGCTATCACACAATTCATTATTCTGCTCGCTGTCTCAACTCAACTCATCATAATGAAGTAACATTTATCCCTTGCAAATCCTGGTGTCAAGTACAAGAATATAAGAGATATCCTGATTATTATGGGAGATTTTGATGCAAAGATCGATTTGAAGATAAAGCAGAAGTAATGAGAAAATTTGATCATGGAGAGATGAATGAGAGAGGAGAGGACTTGATTAATTTTTGCAAAATAAATCAACTATCAATCACAAATACCTCATTCTACCACAGGCCACAACACAAATACATCTGGATATCACCAAACAATGAAATCAAAAACTTATAGACTATATTATATAATCGTTATATAATAGTTATAATAGACTATATAATAGTTAATAAGAAATGGAAACCTTCCTTCCAAAATGTCAAAACATTAAGAAAGATTGACATGGATACAGGCCATGAGCTACTATCAGCCACACTAGAATTCAATTTCAAAAGAAAGAGAATAAACCACCCAAAACAAAAGAAGATAGACATCTCGAAACTCAATGATAGCTTGATAAGATCTAATTATCAGAGAGCATTAAAAGAAAAATTAAATAATCTTGCTTTAGATCCAGTCTCGCAGTCTTGGAAGAAAGGTAAAGAAATTATTAAAGGAACAGCAATGAAACACCTGGGCTACCAGACAAGAATAAATAAAGATTGGCTTACACCTGAGATTTTGGAGTTATGGGAGAAAAAAAGAATATCCAAAACTAATCTCAAAATAAGATAATGAAGAAAATAGAATATTACACAAAAATTTGAAAAAAGAAATAGACAAAAAATGCAGATTAGCAAAAATCACATATTTAGAAGAAAAAGCAGGAATATGTGAAGAAGCATACAAAAACATGAACCAAGACCATTTATGAAATAGTTAAAGAGAACTACGACATACTCACCGAACCCAGTTTCAATATTGCAAAAAAATGGAACCTCAACAAGTAGCCATGAAACAATATGGACTAATCATTTTAAAGAAATATTTGTAGCTGAAAAAACATAGATCAAGACGCCTTCAACCCAAAGGTAAAAATACAGGAATGGATTGATGAAAATGAGATACTGTACAGGGGACAGCATGGCTTTGTGAAGGGTAGATCATGCCTCAGTAATTTGCTCAAGTTTTATAACAAGGTGACAGCTGAACTGGATAAAGGTAATGGGTTTACAGTGATACTGCTGGACCTGGCAAAGGCGTTTGGCATGATTGTACATGGAATTCTAATCCGTAAATTACAACATATGGGAATGGATATAGGATTGGTGAGATGGATAGGTGGGTGGTTGATGGAGAAATATCAAAGAGTAGTTTATTCAGGAGTAGAGTCCAAAAGATGGCCTGTGACTAGTCGTGTGTCGCAGGGTTCTATTCTTGGACCACTGCTGTTTAATCTGTTCATTAATGATATAGGGAAGGATCTAAAAGGAACAGTTCATTTGTTCGCTGATGATGCAAAGTTGGGTAGGGTGATAGTGAATGCAGAAGATGTCAAAATCTTGCACAATGACTTGGATAGATTGGAGTTCTGGGCTAAGGAGAATGGATGTCAATTTAATGTGACAAAATGTAAGGTTATGCATTTTTGGGTGAAAAGATTAACAGCCGTATACCACATTGGTGGAACTGTACCCAGGAGATTGATGAGACCAGGGACTTGGGAGTGTTGGTGGATAGGGAGAGGATGTTTAGGGGGCACATTGCAAAAGTAGCTAAATCAGCTCATCAACTCACTTGGTTGTTGAAAAATACCTTGACGAGCAGAGACAAGCAAGTTATTGTACCTCTGTATTGAGCCTTGATATGACCTCATCTCGACTACTGCCCAGATTTGGACACCTCGGTTCCTTCTTGATGGGGAGGAGGTGGAGAGGATCCAGAGGCGAATGATTAAGGTGATAGCAGGTCTATGGAATGAACCATATGAGAACAGGTTGAAGATTTGTGGGTTGCAGAAACTAGTTGATAGGCGGAAAAGGGGAGATATGATTGAGACATTCAGATTGCTAAAGGGTTTCTATAAGATTAATTCAGAGGATATTTTTGAGATCAGGACTGGTGGTGGGACACCTATGGAAGCTGGGCAAGAGTGTGGTTAGCAGGGGTGTTAGAGCTGGGTTCTTTACTTTTAGATTGGTAAATGAGTGGAATAAGCTGCCAGAGTCTGTTGTGGGTGCTATGACGGTGAGCGAGTTCAAGGCAAGGTATGATAGATACTGTGAGAATGTCGTATAGTTGTGTGGACATGATGTTTAGGGTCTCTCTCGATGAGTCTAAGGACTCCCTGGAGTCACCCGTAATAATAATAACCCAGAAGAAACTTCTGACATAAAAGGAATTAAGAAATCCTAAATTAAGAAATACATAAAGCAATCAAACAAATGAAAAATAATAAAGCACCAGGCATAGACAACATTCAAAAATAACTTCTAGAAAAAGGGGAGAAAGCATAATAAATTACCTAAGTAAACTGTTCAACAAAATACTAAAGAAAGGATATTTACCAACAGAATGGAGAACAGGCCAGATCATACCCATCCACAAAAAAGGAGATGTCAGATCCTGCACTAACTGTAGACCTACCACTCTAAGCCACTGCTATAAAATACTCATCAGGATTCTTCAAAACAGACTTAAACATTTCTATGAAGAATCGATGGAAGAAGAGCATTTGGGATTTAGAAATAGCAGAAGTACAATAGATGCAATTTTCACATTAAACAGATTAGCAGATCTTATGAGAGACAAAAATAAAAAAAACTCTACTAATGTTTTATTGACAACAAACAAGCTTTTGACTCAGTAAACAGAAGCAAACTCATTGAAATTCTAGAAAACATGAACCTGAAAACAAAGGGTTTGACAAATACCTATTAAATTGTATCAAGAATTGCTATTCAGAAACACAAACAGTTGTGAATTACAAAAACATAGAAACAGATAAATAATTATTAAGAAAAGAGTTAGGCAAGGCTGTCCATTGTCACCATATTTATTCAACCTGTACCTAAAGAAGTAATAGACAAAGGACTACATGTGTGTCAAGGCATAACTGTAAATGGAAGAAATATAGCACATTTCAAGTATGCTGATGACATAGATAATACTATAGACAGCCAAGAAAAATTAGAAAATATCCTGACCAAGCTCCATCAAACAAGTAACAAATATGATATGAAAATCAATTTTAGTAAAACAAAACTAATGCTAATAGGAAGAAAAATGGAATCAATCCAAATGAAAATAGAAAACAATAATATAGAACAAGTAAAGCAGTTCAATTATCACTGAAGATCTAGGCTATTTTGAAACCATCAAACAGAATCAACAATGGGTGAATAACAATGGACAGACTACAAAAAAATATGGAACAATAAAAGATTAAGCAAAGAACCCAAATTAAAGATTTATAAAACAATGATAATTCCCACAGTACTCTATGGCTCAGAATGCTGGATCTTAAGGAAAAACGAAATGAATAAACCCAATGCTTTTGAAACGAAAAGCCTAAGAAAAATCAATCGAACAAACTGGACAGAAAGAAAAACAAATGAAAAAGTCACAGAAGAACTTAACTTTAAAGAAACAATAATTACAGCACTAAAAAAGAGAGCCAACTAAGCTGGTTTGGACATGTTTCAAGAATGAACCCATTAAGACTACCAAATATTACTGAAAAATAGAGCCAAAAGGCTTCTCTTCGGCGATGCAGAATTATTCAAATTAAGTGGATATTGAATCCAACATTATTTCTTAGTCGAATAGAGAAACTACAAGAGTTTCATGCCAAGATTTTGCATCACCGAAGTGAAGAAGCCTTTTGGCTCTATTTTTCAGTAATTTTTAGTGCCTTTTGTAATATGACACCTTGTTTAGCAACTCGCATAGTAAAGTATAAGTTCCACATCACTTCTTCCTGAGTATTCTTGGTCTGGCTCCCACTGATGAGACCTCAAAAAAGTCGAAACCGATCTGGGTGGTGATTTTCCCACCATAATGTATGACATCATACATCTCCTAGGAGATGTGTTTTACATTATGGGAAAATACTAAGGACAATGATCGGAGCTTAATCCACCTTTACTACAAGTTTCCCTGTCATGTAAGGTCAGCTTATGCTTATATCTGCTGAAACTTTTATAGTCTCTATATATTCGGCATGAAACTCTTTTAGTTTCTCTATTCGGCTAAGAAATAATGTTGGATTCAATATCCACTTAATTTGAATAACTACCAAACATATTATTAAATGGTAAAATTGAAGGACAGCCCAGCAGAGGAAGACAAAGAAAGAAATGGATTGACAACATTTGAAAGCACCAACTTAAACTCTATAATAGAACTTCATAAAAAGACAGCAGACAGAAAGAAATAGCAAAAATTTGTCTTTGAGGAACTCAACCCACCATGAGCAGAAGAAGAAGAAGAAACGGGAAGGTAACCTTGCAGAAGGTGTAGAGATGAATAATAAAATATCAGGACTGTATCATGTTTATTAGGAGAATAGACTGAGGGAACGCAGACTGCAGAGTTTGGTGGGTAGAAGGCGAAGAGGAATATGATAGAGACATGTACGCTGTTGAACGATTATCCTATTAACATGGAGAACTTTTTTCATATGGTAGAATGAAGAAAAAGGAGCAAGGACAATGGCCATTCCTGGAAATTGTAAAAGGTGGTGAGTAAAAGGGTAAGAAATAAGTTTGAATGGAAATTGGTAGCAGCATGAAATGCTTTACCTGAAAGGGTGGTGAACGTGCACAGTGTGGATGAATTTAAGGAGTGATATTATAAATTTTGTGTTGACCTCCCACAGTGAGTCTTGTGTCATCATGGAGGTCAGGAAGATAATAAAAATAAAATAATAAATTAGGAATTAATAGATTGATACAATAATGTTTCCCATAGATTGTTGATGTTCAGTATAAATTTGTGTGATGTAGAAAGGTCTCGCAGCTCTGTTTATATAATTGTGCCATAAGGGACATTTCTATAAAGTCAACTGAATAAATATTTGTAGAACAAGTGATAAATTAGTCAAAATAAAATTGCTCTATAAAATACTGTTCAACCCACTAGAGCTGATACTGAGTCAGAAATAAAACAGATGATCCACCATAAGCCAGTAATCATGCTCTATTGTTTTTGGTATTGATTAAAATAGACATATACATTAAAAAATGTAAATATTATGAACAATTTCTGCATTCTCTAAAACCAAGCAGATCTCTTTTTTTCCCATCCAATAACTTTCTTTATGCATATACAGTTTAAATTTCAATAGAGTTGAAGTTGTAATTTTGAAGTAACCGATTTTATCTTTCGATGTTAAAGTCAGTGCTGACTGACAGGTATCAGAGAGTTGTGTATGATGGGGCAACATCAAGGAAGCAGAAGGTCACAAGTGGGGTTCCACAGGGCTCGGTACTGGGAACTGTATTGTTCAATCTTTATATCAATGATATTGTCAATCTTGTTTTCATCTAAATAATAACTTGGCAAATGTGAAACTAAAAATTGAATTGAACAACACTATATTTCCATATAATACATTCCCTAAGTACTTGGGAGTCACACTTGACTGTTTTCTCACTTTCCGACATCATCTTTCAAACTTGGCATATAAACTAAGGACACATAATAATATCCTACAGAGACTCTGTGGCACTACCTGGGGTTCTAGAGCCTCTACTCTTCGGACAACAGCCCTTGCTTTGGTATTCTCAAGTGCTGAATATTGTGCTCCTGTGTGGCTAAATAGCCCTCACAAGGATTATCAATTCTCAATTGAACAATACTTTAAGATTAATTACAGGCTCTATTAGATCGACCCCAACATATTGGTTACCTCTTTTAGCAGGCATTATTCCTACAGAACTACGTAGATTGAATTCTTTAGTCCGTGAATTCCAAAAAATTGCTGGTAATCCGAACCTACCTATTCATCAGGATCTCCCAACTCTTAATGTCAATAGATTGAAATCTCGCCATCCATCACTACAAGCAGCAGCAGAACTAGTGCTAAATAATTTTAATCCTTTATCAAAGTGGGAAGAAACATGGAAGGAAAATACGAAAGAACATTTGCATAACATCTTTAAAGGTGATCAAATCAACACAGGATCAGATCTACCTTGCAAAACATGGACGGTACTAAATAGAATTCGGACAAATCATGGCCTATGTGGAGATACTCTCTATAAATGGAACAGACAAACATCTCCAGAATGTGACTGTGGTGCTCCACGACAGACTATGCAACATATTGTAACAGAATGCATCTTCCGTGCTTATCAGAATGACTGGAATGACTTTTTACAAGCGCCTCCTGAAGCTGTGACCTGGATTACGAACTTAGATCTGAATTTATAATGATATACATGTTTATTTTCCTTATTATAACATATTAAGACTTTTACTTTTAACTCTTATTTTAATTTTCCAACTTCTTAGATTAGATCTGTGTTTTCTTCAAAGTTTTAACTTAAAATATTTTAAATTCTTCAATTTTGTTAATATATAATGACATCATGATTCTCTTTTTTAACATCATGTTTTTGCCATGAGCTATGTATGTATGTATGTGTCAGTGGATTGCAAGGGGACGTTCAGTTGTTTGCGGATGATGTGAAGTTGGGAAGGGTTATCAGTAATAGTTCAGATGTGGCAGCCCTGCAAGAGGATTTGAATAAACTAGACAGATGGGCAAATAAATGGGGGTGTCGGTTCAATGCAGCAAAATGTAAAGTCTTGAGGTTATATGGGAGGATGCATACTCAATTGGAGGAGCTGTACTGGAGGAGGTAGGGGAGACAAGAGATCTGGGGGTGATGATTGAAAGAAAACTGAAATTCAGGGAGCATATTGCAAAGGTGGTGAAGGTAACTCAGAGGATTGCTGCAATACTGAGAAGGACGCTGACCTGCAGAGATAAAAGAGTGATCATTCCATTGTATAAGACCCTGATCAGACCACACTTAGACTATTGTTCTCAGATTTGGTCACCAGGATTTGAAGGGGATAAATTAACCGTGGAAAGTGTACAGAGGCAGATAACAAAGATGGTTTTCAGGACTGTACAATATGAGTTATGAGGATCGACTGAGGGAATGTGGACTGCAGAGTTTGGTGGATAGAAGAAGGAGAGGTGATATGATCGAGACTTTTAAACTGTTGAGAGACAATTACAGGGTAGACATTGGAGAGTTCTTTCACTTGGTGGAACGGCAGGAAGGAGCGATGACAAGGGGCTATCCCTGGAAGTTATGAAAGGAGGCAGTGCTCAAGAGGGTGAGGAGTGGTTTCTTTGCATGGAGGGTGGTTGAACCTTGGAATGCATTGCCTGAGAGAGTGATTGGAGTGGGAACGGTTAGTGGGTTCAAGAAGTGGTATGATAGACTTTCGTTTTCCTAAAAACGACCTCCCACGATGAGTCTTTTGACTCCATGGAGGTCTGGTTAATAATAATAACTTCCTTCAGTTCCTGTTTCCTTTACCAAGTAAAATGTAAACATTAAAAATAAAAAAATCTGTATTACAACTCTTTCTCTCTCTCTCTTGCTGGAAAACAGTTCCCTCTTAAGACTTAAGTTTTTTCCTTTTAGAAAAGGAGAAAAGTGAATGAACATGATTATTTTCTAATCTGTCACCGAAAAAGATTACGGAGGAATCAACAGAGAAAGGAATGAAAAAATTGGAGTGTCATATAACAATTATTTTTTCTACTGAATGTTTCTTTCGGGTGTTTGTTAAAATGCTGCTTTAAATCACCTTTTGTTCTATTTGATTTTTGTTTCATACTATTTTACTTGAAACACTCACTGAATTAAAAGTTTTGTGCAGACATGATGCCCAGACAAATAACTTGATGAACAAAATTGTAACTTTTATGCATTACTTCTTTTAAGTAATTGTTTCAAAAATTCTTGGCTTTTAATTACTAGGCAATGAAAGTTAAATTCAACTTTTATAAATCTTTTAGAATCCTGCCCACTGACCTCAAGTTCTTAAATGAAGTCTTCATCTGTTCTTCAGAGTTTGGAGCCTCTTCAGTGTCCACTGGATCCACGTTGTGGCAGTGTGCTTTTGGAAAAATTCATTAGTACTTTCAATATTAATGAAGTTAAATCTGTAGACCAGGCATCATCTCTTTTCCATGCTAATATATCTTGTGCTTCCATTAATATGTTTGATCACATATGAATAGGACATGTAAAGGTAAGCACCACTTTAATTCAAAATAAATTTTGATATAACTTTACATTTTAATACAATAGTGTTGATTTCGTTGAAGTTTTTTTTTAAATGATTCTGTCATTAGAGCTATGTGTTCACTCTTGTAAGTATTCTCATGTCTATTGCCCTTTCAGTTGTTTTATTTGTAACCACACCACACTTAAATCTGTAAGTTAAAATTAGCTTAGTCATGTATACTGCTAGTTATTGTGTGTTGTGTGATTTATCTTTTATTCCATGTAAATATTATTATTATAGGGTTTCTCCATGGAGTGAGTCATTGTGAGAGAGACAATCTATCTACTCAATCTATCATACCTCTCTTGGAACCCATTCCACTCATTCACAACTCTCCAAGCAACAAATCTGGTCCTAACACTCCCACCACTCCCCTGCATCTGTCCTATAAAATCCATTAAGCAACTTAAATGTTTCTATCATATCCCCCTCATTTTCTTCTATCAACCAACTTCTGCAATCCACACTCCTCAGTTTATCCTCATATGGAATATTCACAAGCCACTCACCATCTTGGTCACTCACCTCTAAATCCTCTTCACCGCTTCCTTATCCCCAAGAAACCCAGTGAAACATACTTGAGCACAGTAGTCCAGATGTGGGCATATCAAGGCCTTACAAAGAGGAATAACAACTTACTTATCCCTACTTGTTAATGTGTTCTTCAGTAGCCAAGTAATCTTATGGGTTACCTTAGCAATATGTCTTCTGCACTTTAACTCTCTGTCTACCACCACCACCACCACCCTTAAATCTCTAGCTTCATCTGTTTCATGGAGTACAGTGCCAGCAATGTGATACATGACTTGTAATCTATTTATCCCGAAATGCATAACATTACATTTCTTGACATTAAACTTGCACGCATTAATTTTTGCCCATACTGACAGCCTATTTAAATCATCCTGCAAGCACTCCACATCGTCTTGATTAACAATTACACTACCTAATTTCACATCACCAGCAAACAACTGAAGATTTTCTTTCAGAGTTATTTCCTATATCATTTATGTACAAATTAAACAGCAATGGTCCCAGCGCTAAACCTTGTGGCACACCACTAGCCTCTGTTTTTGCCTCGATTCTACTCCTCCATATACCACTTTTTGTTATCTGTCCAGCAGCCTCCCTCTTATCCACTTAACCAGTGTCATATCATCCCCATTTGTTCTAATTTGAATAACAGAGTTCCATGTGGTATTCTGTCAAATACTTTTGCAAAGCCCTGCAAAATCATAACGTAGCCATTTCCTTTATCCTACTCGGCTGTTACTCTGTTATAAAAAGTAGTAAATTACTAACGCATGACCAACCCTTCACAAAGCCATGTTGATCCTCATACAGTATCATATTTTTATCTACCCATTCTTGAATTCTGTTTTTAACCAATTTTTCTAGTACTTTTACCACCATACCTGAGATACTGATTGGTCTCTAATATGCTACTACAGTCTTAGAACCTCCCTTATGTAAAGGAATTATTTTGCCTGCTTTCCACTTCCTTGGAACTCTACCAGAGCTGACACTTAAAGAGCCTAGTTAAAGGCATTGCCAGTTCCCTTGCACATTCTCACAAAACCCTAGATGATATCACATCTAATTCCACAGTGCTATTTAAATTAAGTTTCTGCAATATCCTAAGAACCTCCAATTCATCCACCTCTGTTCCCACATTAGTGTCTATCACATAGGTTAAAGCAGTAACGTCACTATGATGATATACCCTTGCAGAGCAGTCACTCAGTAACTACAATTTTATGTACTTCTCTCTCCTTGCGACCATCATCACTCATTAAGGTTAATCTTTCATTGTCATTCTTCTGTTTGTCACATAACATAAGAACTCTTTGGTATTTCCTTTGGCCTGCTCAGCTAGATTCCTCTCATAATCTAATTTTGCCTTACTTGCCATGCTAGTCACCTTTCTGCATGAGCCTTATACTGTTCATGAGTTTGCTGGTTACCTTTATCTTTATTATGTGACACCTCCAGGGAGTCCAAAGACTCATCGAGGAAGGGCATCTACTCTACAACTCTCCGTCTCCACCACTACATCATTTACACTAATGGCATCTACTGCTGACCACCATCTACTTTCACAGACAATCACAAACATCCATTCCCACAGCCTTTTGGCTGGATAGGCTAACCACTCGACCAACCAACCCAGCTTTTTCTTCTTCTGCAACTTGTGCTTAATGATATTCCTCATCCATCTAACTCCTAATCAATTAATCCTCCTTACCCTACATATACAATTTAATACTGCTTCCTCTTGTTGTGTCGGAAAAAGAGCTGACTCACTATTTGTAAGCCATCTTGTTTCCGACTCAACACGCAGTGATGATTAGACCTAAGGATAAGGACATGCTTATGCCTCCAGAGAAAGGGCTAAGAGAGAGTATTGTATATATATTCACTCAAAAGTGTATCAAACCGACTGAGATTGTTAATATTAAATAAACAGGAAATCTGTATTTAGAATTAATAATGTCTGTGTAAATAAGCAAAGGGAAATTGTGTCTCAGGACCGAAATTGTTATTATTAAATGTGCGAGAGATCTATGTATTAAAACCATGTCAAAACAGTTCAGAGTTGGGGTGACCAATCGGCTGTGGCTAAGAGTATGACATAGTCACCGAGAGAGGGTGTTCGCATTTGTAATATAAGGCGCGGCTCGAGACTCAAACGATCTCTCTCATTTTCTGTTCCTGTGTTCCCGTCCAATCCTGGATAGCTACGGAAGCTTGTTGCCGGTGCCCAGCAACAATCTCTCAGTTGCTGTTGTACCGAGTCGAATAAAGCCACCAAAGGAATGAAGTCAGAATTCCAGTAAAGAGCCGTTGGTAAGCTATGCCAACGTGAAGTCAGCAAAGGGCAACCTTCGAAGATAGTGGAAGTAAGTCACTGATGCCATAGAAACACGTGGTGAGAAAATATGGAAGTCTTGCATATCGGAAGTGAAAGCGTGGAGGGAAGTCACGGAAATCCCATGAAAAGAACAAGATGGTAATGTACAATTTTTCATTCTCATTATAGAATTGTAATCGTAAAAGGAATAGGAGCCAAGGATTTAAGGAGCTCCACACATTAACTTACCCATAGTCCTGAAAAGACTGCTTGGACTGATCTGATAGTATCAAATAAGCTGGTGCCACTCTAAGCTTGTGCTGAGAAGGGAACCTAACCTTTGAACTGTTTGTCAGGAAGAAGTTATATGATATAATGTTAGATATTAGCCTGAATTTTAATTAAGTTGTGGGGGTATAGAGCTTGAGCACGAATTAGAATAT
The DNA here is from genome assembly GCF_054136105.1 of Typopeltis vanoorti. NCBI lineage: Eukaryota > Metazoa > Arthropoda > Arachnida > Uropygi > Thelyphonidae > Typopeltis > Typopeltis vanoorti. The sequence continues at coordinate 162,351,322 of NC_143554.1, forward strand.
TTTTCCATGTTAAAATACAAGACGGAATGCCTCTGACATACTTTGTATAAAATTTGTATATAATTGTGCTTAGAAAATGAGCACTGAGTAAACCTGTATGGAATAATCGAGTCTGAACATAATAATATAACAGAGATATAGGATTGTTTCATTTAAACATAAGAATTGAAATTTTGGATATCTTAACCTAAAGAAGGGGGGGGGGTTCAGACTCTCTAGCATTGAAATTATTACTTAAAGTGTATCTATGCAAGTGTTTATAATAAATGTATTTCTTTATATCAAAGTTCATGAGTCTGTTGTCTCTGAGATTGAATTACCACTTATAAAACTTTCGGACCTGTATGAGTGAAGGTGGAAGCAATTTACGTAAGAAAGAAAAGGGGGGGAGCCATGACTGCATATCACGTGATCCCTTTGTTGTTTAGCGTTATATATTTGAGTATCAGAATTTAGTTCCATTACCTCCAAACTACTACTCCTTGATAGAATATTCCTCATGTTTTAAAATCTCCTAAGTCAAGACCGCATGGATACTCCCCATTTGGAGGTAATGCTGTCACCTTGGTTATGGATAGCCCTTCTGATCCTGATCAGGTCCAATATTGTACCACCCTTAGTCCGTCCATCACATGTTGCTTTAAGTAATTATCTCTTAGCAGGTGTATAAATTCTATTTCCCTCCTTGCAGTCTATATCTCCATAGTTCAAGTCCCCCATAATAATCACTTGACCTTTTGCATTGTACTAATTTGGCGATACATGTCTTCCAGATCATCTGTTGAACTTCTTGGCCAATAGCAACAACAAACTGTATATTTTTTTTCTTAGTGGCCTTTATCTCACACCATATTTCTTTAAATGAACAGCCACTGTCCTACCTGTCTCCTATTCTTTTTGGTTACAATTCATCCGATATCATCAACAGTACTGCTCCCCCATTCTATCTTCTCTGTCTTATCTGAAAATACTAACCCCTCACATTCAATCCCTGTAACGACATCATCTGCTGTTAGCCAAGTCTCAGTAATGCCTATAACTTTTGGCAATGTTGCACTAACCAATGTCAAAAAATTTTCCCTCTTCTTTCTGATACTTCTGGCATTAGTATATATAAACTGCAGCATGCCTTTAGTCCCCCACTTTTACCTTCTGAATTGAGTGCTCTATTCAAAATTTTCGCTTAAGAGACTAGATTCTTCACTTTGTCATTCTTACTCACTCGATTCATGGGTGCCTTTACACTTGCTTCCATCCTGATTGCTTAAGTTTCCCTGAATTTGTACTTCAGCATGCTCAGTAAACAAAGCTCTTGCCAGACACCTAACACAAAAACCATTTAGATACAGTTCATCAGTATTGTATAAATCCTTCTTTCCATCAAATGGAGACCATAATCCACAAATTCTACATCATTCAGTTTGCACAATTGATGCATTGGCTATTATTTCCTTCCTCCTCAGTTCGTCTCTATCATAACGTGGTAAGAGACTTACAATCTTTATCTTGCTCTTAAGTTTTGCCTCTTCTAACAACCCCTTTACATCCTCCCTCCTAGAATACTTCTCACCTCTGAAATCATTTGTGTAACAAGACAATCATTTTCTTTGACGTACATTTTTGCATCTGGATGGTGTGGCTAATATCCTGAATTTTTGCACCTGGGAATTTTAGTTCCTTTTTTAACACATCTTTCAATTATTTTTGTTTATCCTAATTTTTTTTTATTAATTCAGCTTTTCATTTGATGATCTTGTCTGCATATTAAGTTATTTCAGTTGTCTTACTTGCTTTTACATTTCTTCTCCGGTTTCTCCTTGTAGAACAGTTTTATGTGTTTGCATTTCATCTTGTATCTCTTTAGTTTTTATACTAGGTTCATTATTGGTAATTTCAACTGATGTTTTTCCATCCTTATTTGACTGGGAAAGTGGCTCCTGCAGTTCTGGAATTTTGGGGATAATTTGGTCATACATTTTATTTGATTTTTCCAAGTATAGTTTGTTTAAAGTGCGATATTTACTAGACTGAATTTGAATATCCAGGAACTGTTCTTTATACCTCTCTTATATGTATGCTGTTCTAATTGGCTTTGCCAGTGCTCCCAATCTTTCAGCAAAAGTTCTAAAAGGACAGGTGTTAATGCAGTATTCAGAACTTTTACATTTCTGGCAGGGTTTGAGACTGATTAGGGATATCTCTGATCTCCATGCAGTTGAAACATTCAGATTTGGGGCAGCTGTCATGCAAGTAATTATATGTATGCTGTTCTAATTGAGACAGTGCAGGCACTGCCTCTTCACCCCAGAATAGTTTACCATAACTGGGCTTGTACCAATGTTTACAAAATCTGGTGTTGCCCTCTTCATATCCATTGTGAAGATAACCTCACCAGAAAACCAGTTTAGATCCTCACTTGATAAACTCTTTCATATGTTACTGATTTTACCCCATTTCAAAATGTCTATATAAGAATTTCATTACTATTCTCTTTTATATTCCATTGGAAATGTTGATTTTCACTATTTTAACCTGGCATCTCACCATCACAGGAATTACTGTGCTACCTTTGAATGTAAAAAGCTTGTAACAGTTTATCCCTTATTTTTACATCTTTCACTACAATTAAGTGTTTCCCCTCTGCTGTACAGTGTAAAAGAATAAATCTTACTAGCAGCAACTAGCTCTTAAAAAACCTTAGTCACCTGTCTTGCTTCTTCACATCCTGGAATTTTAATTCGTGGTGTTTGCATCCTTGGTGGATTGGCACCAGTATCTCAAGGGGGGGGTGGGACTAAAGCTTCTGTTTGATTGCAAGAGTAAAAACCTTTCGCTCATAAGACTGAGAATTAATCACATGATATAGAAACATATCTACACCACTAGCAAATGTTATATTTGAGACACTATAAAATTGCGGCTGTGATACCATCAAAAGTAATCTTGTAATGCAGATATTAATTGCACTACACCAATCTTAATATTTACTTAAATGCAATCAGTGTGAGTGGGGGTGAAACCATCACTAGCACTAGTAAAATAAAATCAAAGTAAAAAACAAAGGAAAGAAAATGTTGCTGAAATTGGCGATGTCATCAATGGGAGCCAGACCCACGAGAGATACCAAGGTCGAAGTAATGCAGAAGTCATATATTACCCATATACAAGCAATCAAAAAGTGTTGCACTTAATACTGTAGATTAGAGATAGATGTTTGAAGTTTTTTCTCTTTGTTACACTAAATTAAACATGCTAAGAAATTCTTGATTTAATCCTTCTAAGGCACTTTTTTACTGTGTCAATCCACCTACTTCTTGTCTTCCTCTGGGTGTTTTACCTACCATCCTGGCAAAGAACACCTGTTTAGCTAATCTTTTGTCTCCCATTCTGTGTAAGTGGCCTTACCACCTGAGATTGGCCGTGCTAACATATTCCTGGATACTAACAATGTCAAGTTCCTTCCTAATATCATTGTTTTAAATATGATACTTCCATCAATGCAATCTGTTCAGCCCCTAATCTTTCTCAGGACTCGCATAGCTGTGATCTCTAGCCTTTGGATAAGTGTTTTATTTCTAACTCAGCTCTCAGATCCATAAATTAAAATTGGTTTGAACACTATTTTGTATTCAGCTAATTTGGTGTTTTGATTAATTTTTCTCTTATTCCATATAAACTTATTCTGTTCAGTTCGGTGATATCTCTCCTGGGTCTGACTTTGTTGATTCTGTTGTCTATTTCCATTTTTAATTTACCATGTTCACAAAAAATTGTGCCTAAATAGTTGAAATGTTTTACTTGTTCTATAGGTTCTCCATTCATGATGAAGTTGATATTTTCAATGCTTCTGCCTTTTTTCATTGTCTTTGTCTTTTTAATGTTCATTTTCATATCAAATTTATCATAGCAGTTATTCAGTGAGGGAGTCCTGCAAACTTGTCCTGGAACATCTGCATAAAGTAAGGAGCCGAGATATCTCCAATTTTCACATCAAGTATAATGCTGTTTTCCTTTGTAATGTGATTTGCATAGATGATGAATAACAGTGGAGATAATGTTTGCCCTAGTTGCACACCTGACTTAACACCAAACCATTTTCCTCTACCTCTTTCAATTCTAAATGCTGATTTTCAACTGAAATAGATACCGTATTGCTTGATGTAATGTCCCATTTACACCATACAACTGGAGTGTTTACAGGGCAGGAGGAAGAGTATTATTAATAATAACTGAATTTCTTACTAACAAAACTAGAAGTTAAGGAAATTGTAGATCTTATGGAAATAGTTCATTTAAGGCTGTCTGGTATGAGATAGTGGTTAATCGGAGAAAATATATTATTGGTTGCTGATATAGACCTGGGGGATCCCAGAGAAAATGTGGATGGCTTGCATCTGCAGATTAGCATGATGAGTGTAGGCTGAACAATTATCATGGAAGACTTCAACTATTGTGATATAGGTTGCATGGAGGGAAGGGCACGTGGTGAAATGGAATTTATATAGTTACTAAAGGGTAATTACCTGAAACAGCATGTGATGATGAAAGGGAAGAGTAGTTTGAGTGTGGAATCTCGTAATAGCATCAGAAGATCTGTCTATAACTGAAGTAGCAAGTCTACCTCTGATTGAGGAAAGTGACCATGTAGTCTTGTGCTGGGAGGTTGCTCAACATCTGAAAATTTCAGTCAGGAAATGGTTTATGCAGAATTACAAAGCTGGAAATTATGAAAAATTTTGGAGGCAACTTGGAGAATCCATGTCATAAGAAACTACATGGAATGCATGTTATTAGTGCATGGGAAGTGGTCAAAGATTGTTTGAGCAAGGCAGTATCAGAGAGCACAACCAGGGTCACAAGAATAAACCGAGTAGAAGTAGAGTAGACTTTGCAGTTACTGAGGTGACAGAGACTTTTTTTAATATCTGATCCAGACATGAAAGACCACAGGACCTATAGCACATTTGTGTTATGTGCAGGCATGAGGAATAGAAGAAAGGAGGAATCTGTTCTCATTTTGCTTGAACAGCTGAGGGTTGTAATCTTTCAGTATGGTAGAGTGGGAGGCTGTTCCAAAGGACAGAAGTAGATAGAATGAAAACGGAAGCAGTGAAGTTGGGACTGTAAAAGGATATTGGTTAGCAGTGGCTCTTGTTTAAATCGTTTTGGAGCAGAGTGGTGGAATAATAGTGGCCATTTCAGCAGAGCACTCTCCATGAAGGAGAGTGCTCTGCTGAACTACAGATATTGTGCACTCTGCATGAAGGAGAGTGCACACTATCTGTAGGAGAGGCACAAAGTAGAAACTGAATGTCTGTGAGAGAGGGACCATTCGTTAGCTGAACATTGTGGTAGATGAACTCGAAGTGCTCAGTGTATTGAAAGATATGAATGTGAATACAGCAGTAGGCCTGGACAGTATGTCTGCTTGTGTGCTACGAGAATGTGGAAGTGAAATGGCATTACCTCTGATGCAGTTGTTTAATCTAAGTCTCAGCTCCAAGGGAGTGGAAATCAGGTAAGATAGTTCCATTAAATAAAGGTTGGTCAAAGACAGAAGTAACAAATTACAGACCAATCAGTATTTCTGGAATGGTAGTTAAAGTATTGGAAAAGTATGTTAAAAGTAATTCAGGAATTAGTGGATAGGAATATGACATTTCATAGGTTGCAGCATTGCTTCATAAAAGATATATCCTGCCTCGTAATTTATTCACATTTTACAAGGCAGCAGCCTTATTGAATGAAGGAAATATCTACACCATGATACTGCTAGACTGTACAAAGGCATTTGACAGAATACTACATGGGAAAACTATTACATAAGTTGGAGGAAATGGGAATGGATGGGCTGGTGGCATGATAGAGGGTGGCTGTTAGACATCAGAGGATGATGTATGGTGGAGTGGAATCAAGGCAAAGGAGGGTGAATAGTGGAGTGCCCCAGGACTCTACTACACTTTAATTAATTTGTATATTAATGATATAGCAGAAGGTTTGAAAGGGGGATATTCAGTTGTTTGCTGATGATGCAAAACTAGGGCGATCAATAATTGATAAAGGGAATATAGATATCTTATAAGATGATTATAATAAATTGGCAGTGTGGACATAGGACAGTGGTTGTCAAATGTACGGTAATGGAATGGAAAAATTACATACTTTCTATCATATTGATGGTAATAGTTTACTGGAAATTGATGAGGTTAGGGATCTGGGAGTGATTGTGGATTGAGATTTGAAATTCAGAGGACATATTGCAACAGTTGGCAAAATAGCTTGGAGCATTACTTGGATTTTGAACACATTGACAGGTAAAGGTAGGGAAGTTATTATCCCTCTTTATTATATGATTTGGCTGCATGTTGATCACTGTGCACAAATTTGTTCATCTGCATTTTTTGATCAGGAGATGGGTGACCAAGCTGGTGACAAGTCTATGGAATGTTCCCTATGAAGTTAGATTGAGGTGTGTGGGTTGCAGAGTTTAGCTGACAGGCAGTGGACAGGGGATATGATAGATACTTATAAGTTACTAAAGGGATTCTATAAGGTTGACACAGAAGAAAGTTTCAAGATATGGGGAGTAGGAGAAAACAATAATTACACTTGGAAGTTGTCGAAGAGTGTTGTTAGTAGGGGTCTGCGGACTTGGTACTTGGAGAATGGTGAATGAGTGGAACAGATTGCCAGAGGTGGTCTTGAGCTCCAACAGTGAATAGGTTCAAAGTAGATGTATGATAGGTACAAGACAACCTTACTTAACGTGAATTCGATATGCATGATAACCAGTTAGCACAATTGAGTGAAATGATACTATTTCCTGCTCTGAGTGAGTGATTAATCAGTTTATGTGATTTTTTTACATTATGTGACATTTTATGTTACATGAAATTTTTTGTCGCCAATCTGCAGTGAGTGATGGCACTTTTCAATGTTGCAGCCCATGGGCAGTGGCAGTGCTGCCAGAGGTGGCCAGTGACACTCGGCAGTTGACTCAAAGTTATCATTGCATGCACACCATTTTCTCGACACTGTGCAAACCGTTTTCTTGATCAATTACTGTTCCTTCATTTTGCTTTCATTTAGATACCTATAAGGCTTTATTATATTCAAACCCCCTGATATGGAAAAGAGAAAGGCTGATAAAGAAAGTGGAAGTGATAAAAAGAGAAGAAAAGTAATTACATTAGAGGAAAAGCTGGAAGTCATTAAGAGACATGAATGTGGCACTAGTAATACAATGATTGTTTTAGACCTGAGATACAGCTAGTCTACAGTTTGGACCATATTAAATAAGAGCAAAAAATACGAAGGACAAGGAAAAGTTGCTACTGCTTCTTTAAGCATGCAAATCACTTGAAATAGAAGACATTTAATGATTGAGATGGAGCATCTTCTCCCCCTCTGGATTAAGGATTATAACCAAAAAAGAATACCTCTTAGTACAGGGAATATTTAGGCAAAAGCTCTCAGTATTTTTACCCAATGGAAAGACACCAAATTTCAAGAGAAATGTGAAAGCTTTACTGCAAGTTTAGGATGGTTTGACTTTTAAAAATCGAGCAGGACTTAATAACGTAAGAATAACTGGGTAATCTGCTAGTACTGATAAAGATTCTGCAGCCATGTTTCCTGAAGAATTGCAATGGATAATTCAGGAGGGTGATTATGATGATCCTCAAATATTCAAAGTCAACAAAACTGGTCTCTTTTGGAAGCGTATGCCAACAAAAACTTTCTTAGCTAAAATGGAAGCATCTCAACCAGGATACAAAGTATTTAAAGATCGTCTTACACTTTTATTAGAAGAGTCAACACAGAAGGTGACTATAAACTCAAGCATATGTCAGTTTATGGTGTGCAAAATCCAAGATCATTAAGAGGACGTAACCAACAAAAATTGCTAGTAATTTGGAAATCAAATAAATCTTAGGTGACCAAAACTTTTCGAGGAGTGGTTCAACTGTTATTTTTGTCCTTCTGTTGGAGATTACTGCAAGAAAAATAATGTTACCTTTAAAGCCCATTTGTTATTTGATAATGATCCCAGACACCCTAGGGGACTTGACAATGTTAATGAAAATGTGAAGATTTTGTTTTTTTGCCCCGAAATGCTTCTTTACTTCAGTTGATGGACCAAGGAGTCATATCATTGTTTAAAGCAAATTACCTTCATAAAACCTTTAACCAGGCCCTTGAAGCAGTGAGTAAAGAGAATGCAATTTCTTTACCTGAGTTTTGGAAAAAATATGATATCAAGCAAGCAGTAGAAAATATTCACTTAGCATGGGAGGAACTCACTGCCAAAATATGAGAGCTGTGTGGCAGAAGGTCCTAGCTCACTGTGCAATGATTTCATTGATTTTAATAACCCAGCTGATAAAATTATTGAAGAAATGAGCACTATTGGAAAAGAACTTGGATTTAATTAACTGGATAATGAAGATATGAGACACTTGCTCGATTCCCATTCAGAAACAGCTAAATGAGAATAATTTCCTTCAACTAGAACAGCATGCATTTGAAGAAGAGGAAGATAGGGAGCGTGAACAAGAAGAAAATGTTACGACTAAGAAGGTAACTGCAGAACTTGAGCTAGTTTTCATTCACCTTCAGCATGCTAAGGAAATTTTGTTTGATGCTGATTGATCCTGATATGGAATGAAACTTCAAAGTCTGCCCGAAATTTTAATAAAGCATTTGCTGGCTATTTTGGCTGTTGTTCTGTAGCTCTTTTATAGCAAAGATTTCCTTATGTGGGATATTATTTTTGGGTGGCTTGGACTTCAGATAGAGGGCGCCAAAAATCAGGACTCTAGTCTTTGTGTTGCTGCTACAATTTTGTTTAACTAGTCCGTTGATTACACCATGTTGTTATAGTCTCGCGTATTGTGACAAACTGTGTTTTTGTGCACTGAAGATGCTGGTTATAACACCAGCGAAATATCAGCAATAAGTTAATAAATTAATTATTTACTTAGTTTCTGTGTTCTAATATATACCGTTAAAAAATAAACAACATATTCGACGAACACATAAGTCTGTCCACACGTTTAAGGATTCTTCCTTGTTTGTTCAGTGTCTAGGTAGATGATTAACACGGTACATAACGAGAAGATAAGGATTAAACATAAGGCTCTGGTCAGCTTTCCTCATTCCTTAAAAAGATATATGGAGGTCTCTTCCCAGTTATATAGATATATACATTTTTAAAAAATAGATTTAATGACTTAAACTGAGGTAACTTATAAAGTTTTAACGAGAATAATACAACTAGTTTCGGCTTATAACAGCTTTCATCAGGTTCATTAAAGGAAGAGAATAGTAATAAACATTGAAGCATCTAAAAAACTGAAAATTACAGGTAAAAATTGCAACACATAATTGAAACAAAAAACGTATTTTTTAAGTTGTTCTAACTGGCGTGCTATTGTTTATTGCATGTGTGCGTGCAGGCTCTCGTGAACGCCAATATTGAATAACTGCAGTGTGGTTATCTGGGATGTTATAACTTAAATTGCTGTTTAAGTGTTCAGGATTCAGGATGATTTCCCTGGATTTCACAATTTTTCTTTCGAACTCATCACCACAGCGAAAAATATTTTCTGATTTATCCCAGCAAACAGAGTGACTTTGGAGATTATCATTAGGATTGTTTGAGAAAAAAATATGACTGGACAACGCAGTTGCATGTGATCTTTTATAGGAGATGTCTCTCTTATGCTCCTCGATACGTTGATCAATAGATTTGTTGGTTTGTCCAAAATACGGGATATTGCAATCTCACCATAATTTATATACACCTGGATATTTTAGGTTGCGATGAATAGGTTTTGGATGGCTGATAAGAGAATGGATTTTTGGAAATGTGGTGAAGAATGTCCTGATGGTGTATTTTTTAAGGACCTTAGCCAATGTGTTAGAGACTGTGCTAATGTATGGGATGGAGTGCTGCCTTTAAAATTATTATTAGTTTCTGTGGTGCACTGTCTAGGAGGATCCAGAAGAAATTTCTTAATCGTTTTTTTTCAGAGTATCCATTTTGTTTATAGATAAGAGAGAGGTGATTTATTTCTTTTTGGAGTTCATCCGGTTCATTCAAAAGAGAGCGTGCTCTGTGTCCTAAGGTAGGACACAGAGCACGCTCTCTGTGTCCTACCTTAGGACACAGAGAGCGTGGTAGGACACTCTCTGTGTCCTACCATATTCATTCAATATAGATATAGTTCCAAGCTTCTGTGGTGGGAAATGATGAGAATGACTATGTAGATATCTATTGGTATGAGTAGGTTTCCTGTATATATAGAGATTTTTAATCTTTCAGAGCATCGTGTAATCATTACTTCCAGAAAAGGTAAGGAGTTATTTTGTTCTAGATCAGCAGTAAATTTTATATTAAGATGTTGGTTGTTAAGATGATGAAGAAAATCTATGAGAGATGTGCGTCCGTGACTCCATATAATGAAAATATCATCAACATAACATTTCCAAAGTTTTGGTTTAAATGAGAAGGAAGGTATATAGCTTTCGTTTCAAAATCTTCTAGGAAAATGTTAGCTAGAACTGGGGACAATGGATTGCCCATTGCAAGGCCTTGTTTTTGTTGATAAATGGAGTCCCAATATCTAAACTAACCAGAACGAATGCAATGTTTTAATAAAGCAAACATTTTTTTGGATAATTTTTCCTTTAGTAATGTAAGTACTTCGTCTGTAGGAACGTTAGTAAATAAAGAGACAATGTCAAAACTTGCTATAATGTCATTTTCATTAATGGAAATATCTTTGATATTTTTTACCTTGGTTTAAGTCATTAAATCTATTTTTTAAAAATGTATCACAACAACCGAGTAGAAGTCTATGATTATATATATATATATATATATATATATATATATATATGACCTGAAGAAGGCTGTTACAGACCAAAACTAGTAGTGTTTTTATATTAAAACCTTTTTACTTAAATCTCGGTTCTAGTCATTCAATTCCTCATAAAACTATGTATGTTAACCGAGTTAATGATCATTCTGTCATATATATGCGCGCGCGCGTGCACACACACACACACACACACACACACACACACACACACACACACAACTATGATCATTACGCGTTCTGCTATTAACAAAGTTATATTTTAATTTTTATTTTTCCATATTCATCATTATTCAAAAAAATGTTGGATATTGAATCCAACATTATTTCTTAGCCGAAAGAAACTCCAAGATAGGAAATCTAAGAGTTTCATGCCGAATATAGAAACTATACAAAGTTTCGGCGAGTCCAAGCATAAGTCAGCACCTGGTAGTACATGATGGGGCAACTCGTAGTAAAGGTGGATTAAGCTCCAATCACTGTCCTCAGTATTTTCCCATATTGTAAAACACATCTCCTAGGAGATGTATGCTGTTATGCATTACAGGGGGAGGTCACTACTCAGACCGGTTTCGACCTTTACTGAGGTCTCATCAGTGAGTAGGTAGACCAGATGTAAATACCAAGGTTGCAGATTATATCCTGCAACCTTGGTTATATGGAGGCTATATCCTTACTATATGAGTTACCAAAAGGTGCACCAATAATTAACTAAGATAAAGAGCCAACAAGCTTCACTTCGGCGATGCAAAAATTATTCAAAATTAAGTGGATATTGAATCCAACATTATTTCTTAGCTGAAAAAGAAACTCAAAGATAGGAAACCTAAGAGTTTCATGCCGAATATAGAAACTATATTCGGCAAGTTTTGGTGAGTCCAAGCATGAGTTGACCCAGCATGTACTACCAGGTGTTGGCTTATGCTTGGACTCGCCGAAACTTTGTATAATTTCTATATTCGGCATGAAACCCTTAGATTTCCTATCTTAGAGTTTCTTATTCGGCTAAGAAATAAGGTTAGATCTGATATCCACTTAATTTTGAATAATTTTTGCATCGCTGAAGTGAAGTCTGTTGGCTCTTTATCTCAGTTAATTATTGGTGCAACTCATATAGTAAGGATATAATCTCCTTATCACTGCAACCTTGGTATTTACATCTGGTCTACCTACTCACCGATGAGACCTCAAAGGTCAAAAGCAGTCTGGGTAGTGACCCCCCCCCCATAATGTATAACAGCATACATCTCCTAGGAGATGTGTTTTACAATATGGGAAACTACTGAGGAGGACAGTGATCGGACCTTAATCCACCTTTACTACGAGTTGCCCCAGCATGTACTACTAGGTGTTGGCTTATGCTTTGACTCACCGAAACTTTGTATGGTTTCTATATTCAGCATGAAACTTTTAGATTTCTTATCTTAGAATTTCTTATTCGGCTAAGAAATAATGTTGGATTCAATATCCACTTAATTTTGAATAATTTTTGCATTGCCGAAGTGAGGCCTGTTGGCATACTGATCATCTTTTCACGGATTTAGGCCCACTAGCCTATTCTGGTCTCATTCCATCTCTTCCATAACTGCCTCTGACTTCTGTGGCCTCCATATGCATGGTATTGGAGTATCTTATTGAGTAGTCTTGAACTACCCATTCTTTTAATATGTTTAGTTTACTTCTTTCAGTATTGCTGTATTTTGTACAATACCCAGTCTATTTCTAGTTCTTTGCAGATTTCTGTATTTTTCTTGTCTGGATAATATTGCCTCTATCCCTAGGAAGTTCTTTTTCTTTTGGAGTCCATAATTTACTGTTTGACATCTTGTCATACTTCATCATCATCAAATTCCTGATGATGATGATGTCATACTTTCAGTGGCGTATTTAGGTATTTCCTATCCCTAGGTCCGCAGAAAGTGCCGTCCCTCATATTTAATGAACATGCTGATTTACATGCATAACCTATTTATATCGTAAATTCATAATATAAATATATATATATATATATATATTATGACTCACCCAAAATATCCTAGAATATTCTATGTCTTGCCGCTCGCTTGGTGAACATATTTATCACATCATCGTAGTCCAGTGCCCTTGTAATATCACTCTCAATTTGTAGAACTGCCAAGTTGCTGAGCCTTTCTTCGGTCATAGTTGTTGTGTAGTAGTACTTCAACCTTTTGAGGGCAGAAACTGATTGTTCAGCTGAGCAATTTGTTGCCATCTTACACAGAAAAATCATAACAGCAGTGTCCAGATTGGGTTGTATACACTGTAATGCTTCGTGTAGAATTTTCTGGAATGTCTTTATTTCTAGGTCACTTGATTTCAGGCACTCTGAAATGCAGACATTCGTTTACAAATTCAGGTTCAATATCAAAGTGTTCTTGAAGTTTTTTGCCACTTTTATGACATCCTTTTCACATATCATGCATTGTTGTGAGAAACTGGAACTCCTTCGAGAGGTTTTCATACGACACTTTTCTTTGATTCATTTCGAATGAGAGACCATGCAAATTGTGTCCTAAGTATCAGTTTTGAAACTGACTGATGGATTGTACTCGCCTTCATTTTCGTTACTTTCATCTGCGCTGTTGTCAAAAAAACCTGGTGGTCTTTTTCTTCCTCTTTTTCTCTTCCTCATACAAGTCAACTGCACTAAGTTTCTTGTCCTGTTCTTCATAGAGTAACTGTAGCTCTTTGAAATATTCTTTGAGGGACCCGTAGACACTTTTTAATTTCTTGCTTGTGGCATTCATTCTTGTGAGAATATCACCTCATAGGCAGGTCATGATCCCAATCTCCGGTGACAAGTTACCATAGAATCCCACTTGCTTCACGTTGCGTAACTTTCTTCTAGGTAGTGTCATTTTCAATTTCGGACAAAGTGGAAATTATTTCCTTCCATTCTTCATGAAGACTCTAACAGGTATCATCACGAGCTGACCAACGAGTAGGCGAAGGATGTTCGATTACTTTTGCAGAAGTTTCCAGGTGCTTCCTTTGAATACTCCACTGATGTGTTGAAGATGTGAAAAATACGTACAGTTTCTGAAGGACATAAAAAAATGCGTAAGAGTACCGACAGGATTCGGCAAGCACCAATTAGAGACAGAGAATGTCCAGCACATGGTGTGAATTCTGCCAATAGATTTATTTCAAGAATTGTTGCTTGCAGTCCTGTGTACTTGCCTGACATGTTACTAGCATTATCATATGCCTGCCTGCTGCAATTTGCTACATCATTTCCAAGCTTGTTTAGTGAAGTCAAAACTGCCTGTTGTAACTCTTCAGATTTGTGACTTCTGTTAGGAATGAAATGCAAGAAACTCTCCACAGGAGTTTCATGTTCTTTCACATATCGTACAATGAATGGCAGCTGATCGACATGATAAGTCTGGTATTGAGTCAACACTTATGGAATAGTACTTAGCTATTTTAAGTTCTTCCACAATAAATTTGGTTACTTTCTCGTCCATTATTTTAATAAATTCCTCATATGTGGTAAAGGAAAGATAGGAAATGAAACCTTTTCCTTTTTTCCTGCTTTTGGCAATGTGCTTAGCAAGAAAGGAATCAAATTCACTAATTAACTCTAGACACATCATTACATTTCCATTATGCACAGAACTGAAAATGTTTTCCTTACCCCTCAAAGCAAGTCCTCTACTGGCAAATGTTTTTACAACTGCAACTACTCATTTTAAAACCACCTTCCAGTACTTAATTTCTTCTTCCAGTTGCTGAGTTATTTGTAAGTCAATTCTCCCTGTAAGATTTGCTCTTTGTTTCAGAGCTATCAGACAATTCATATGACTAGTTGCTTTCTCATGATGACTCACTCATGGTTTTGCATTTTTCTGGTCATTAAATCCACTGACAAAGTGACTATCATCAGCTCTCCCTCCACCAAAAAAGGTCACTAGGTGCACAGAAGATCTTTCCGGTACTAGGAGAGTAAACAAGAAAATCTTATTATTTTTTTGCCATTAATCAGATTCTTCTCAATGAATTTCTTAGAAACATGTCTTACTTTGTCAGGATAAGCTTTTTGTGATTTTGAAAGATCACTGTCTAAATTTTGTGGAAACCTGTTGACTGCGATAAACTCGTCATTTAGAATCCACTCAGCTGGGTCATTACTTACTATCACCTGTGCTGCCAAAATTGTTGGGATTTGTTATTGACATGTCTTTGAAACAGATTCAATTTCCATCTCCTCAACCACTTCTTGTTCTTTTTCCAAATCACAATTACTATTAGCAGATACTGACCAAAAAAAACCTGTCCAGTGTTCTTGTCTTTGATGCTACTTCATTAATTTTCGCTTCCTTTTCTTTTCTCCTCTTCTTATATTCACTACCACTGATTAAGTTAAGTCGTTTTCTACCGTCACTCTTGTTTTAAAATTTAAATAGTAATTTAAAACACGCAGGAAGTATCGGAATGATTTACACAATTTATAACTTTTTAAAAGCAAAACAATAAAACAGTATTACCTCCACTCTGATAACAACATATAACCAGGGCACTGAAAACTCTAAAAAATAATTTCAGATTTAGCACGTCTTAACTGCCACAAAGATATCAGGAATACTGAACTAAAGAGTTGAAGGAAGGGCAACAATTAACAATCTTAATTTGAATTCGAAATAATAAAGAAGGAAAAGTTGTTACAGTTAGTAAGAATAATACTGATACAAAATTAATTAGCATCAATCTCTCTCTCTCGACCGCAATCCCTATTGCCTGTGTGTCAAGTTACCGACAACAATACTGTAGTTTTTCAGGTATGTGTCTTGGTCTGTATAGTTATGCAGAATCTGATTACATGCCAATATGCTTGCTGACTAAACTTACAATGAGGAAAAGAAAAATATTTCTCTACTTGTGAGTAGATGCCGCATATAAGGAACATGTTATAATTACAAAAACAAGAGCCTGGCATATTTAGGTATAGGCTCTAGACCCAGGCCTATAGAGCCTATACCTAAATACGCCACTGCATGCTTTACTGCTGAATATCTTGTGAAAATATTATAAATGTTCATTTTTGTAGGCTTTTGAATTTGGTTATTTTTGAAATATTATTAATCATCTGTGTTATCTTTAAGAAGCTTGAAATTTTGATATTAATGTCATCTTCTCTTGTATATGATACAGCACATCTGATGTACTTCAAGCATGAAGTACATCAGATGTGCTTCATGCGATGAGTCACAGTGTACCTTGTTCTCTTCCAATGTAAGCAGAGAGTTTGCCAGGAGCCCAAAGAAATGATGAACCCAGCTTGCTTTGTAAACCTAGCTGATAATTCTGGAGGTGATGTCTTGGTGTGGGGCATGTTCTCTTAGTAGGGAATGACTCCCATGATATTACTTGAAGGTTGGGTGTTCTCCGGGTCTGAACATTGTTGCCATTGAAATCTGTCCTCCAGTGTTGACTTTTCTCCCATCTGACTGTAGTTGTTTCACTGACAATAGTGTTACTATTCATCACATTCAGCATTGTTCAGCAGTGGTTCAGCAAGCAAGTCAGCAACTTCCACCATATTCCATGGCCATGACAAATCTGGATGTTGATCCCCATTGAGACTGATTGGGACATGTTCAGAAAATAGATTCCACATCAAATTCCTCTTCCATCAAATCTGAGGCAGTTAAATGACTGGTGAAAGCCTGGCATGTTGTTAGATGTAGATGCAGTCCAATACCTTGTGGAATTTATTCCAAACCATGGGTGCTATATTTCAGGGTAAAGGAGGTATTAAGATGTATATATATGTCCCAGTTACCATGAATGCGAAGTGCATATTAATATTGTAATACCACTGATATTACATTGAAATATATGATGGATATGAAGTGTTGAGGAATGATATCCATATTGACAGCGATGTGGTTAAATAAAAGTTTTTAATTCTTTGGCTGGTATGGATATAAAGAATCTGTGATAGCCAATGTAGTAATGTACTATAGGCTTCCAACCTATCCAGTTTGAGTCACATTAAAAATGTATATGTGGCTAATTTTTGTTATTGTTGCTAAATTGGAAAAACCATTTCTGCTGGTGACTTAAACCACAGAGCCCACTGAAGATTAACAGCCTTGCTAGTTAACTGCAACTATATTTTTCTTAGTCAAATATCATTTCATCAAATATAATTTTATCAACACAATGATATTTTTATACATATCTTATTTCACATTTAACTAACTAAACAACAATATATTTCATAAAGAAAATCATATAAAGATAGTTATATATCTTTACAGTAGACATCACAAGCATCCTGAGTCATTCTCTCTGGTCTAGCTAAGTTTATTCTTATCTAACTAACTAGTTTAGCTAACTAGCTAAGTGGTGCATTGATACAAGGCTGATTAATGCCATTGCATTAATTAGTTGTATATTGTTAAAATGTATTTAAATTTATGCAAGCAAACTTCTTCATAGTTAAAGGAATTATTCAATTTAGCCAGTGGAAGACATTCAAGCAAGAAATTTTTAAAGTGCATGTCATATTTGAATGTTTCTCCTTTTCTTTGTTCTTTGGTGATTTTTGAAATAATTTTTCTTTTCCAAGATGCAGTACATATGAAGTTTTTAGAAGGATAATAAATAAATAAAACTGAGTGAAAAATTATTACATTTTGATTGCTAATATGCTTATCAAACCACCACTCTTTCTTATGTCCATATTAACTTCCTGTGATGAGTTTTAGCATTTGAAGAAATTAATCTTTATGTCATTTGATGGATCCCTCCAAGCGGGACACATACTTGTGGTAGATTGCACCTTCCAGTGATGGTGCTGTCCTTTTTCCTTCTTTCTATTTACTTTTCTTCTATGTTTCTTCTCTTATGTTTCCTGAGTGTTTTTTTTTTTTACCATCCTGTTTCAGACTGTCATAACTAGTATCTGGCATCCTCCTGCCATCTTTGTAGTATGGTGTGACACATGGACATCTGGAATGAGGGATCCTGTAGTCTTGCACTAGATGTTGAAAGTTTTTTCAATTGCTTAAACTATGAATTCCAAATCCTAAACCACACCCTAACTCAACATCACCAGAGTTCAAGATCAGTACTATTAACATAAGATTCCTGAATGGCAAAGAAATGGAGCTAGCTGAGGAATTGAATAAGTACCAGATCGACTTAATAGGGGTGACAAAACCAAAACTCATGAGATCTTTCTGAGCAATAAATACAAAAGGTTATATTCAGGCAATGACAATCAAGGAAAAGGAAGAGTAGCCATAGTATTCAACACTAAATACGAGGCTAATCTCCTTGAATGGCAGGCAGTCTCAGGTAGAGTGATGTGGACAAATATCAGAATTGGGACTGGACAACGAGACTTATTTGTGCCTATGGTTGTGCATAAGGTTCTACGAAGGTAGAAGTGGAGAATTTTTTAAGGCTTTAGAGAAAGCATCTGACAATGAAAAAGGAGAAGTTGGTTCTTGTTGGGATCTAAATAGCAGAGTAGGAAATGATTGTCATACACAAAATATTTTGGGAAAGTTTGTAGAAAAGAGCAAAGCTAATAACAATGGCAAATACCTGTTGGATTTCTGCTCAGGACATGGACTGGTTATTACTAACACCATGTTCCAACAATAAAATGTGCACAAATTCACATGGAGAGAAAAGGCAAGGAATAAGAAAAGTGTTGTTGACTATGTTATTGTAGATAGTGATGTTTCTCAATGGTGCAGGAAACCAGAGTGTACAGAGGATTTGAAATTGGAAGTGATCACCATTTATTAGTCTTGAGCAATATAAATTGAATTTCATATTGAAAAGACATGTAAGAAAGTTTTAAAGTGAATAAAAGTTTGCAGCTCTCAGACGTGAACTGCAGAATAAAATATACAAACATTATTGATGAAAAAATGAAAGAGTTTGAGAACAGGAAACAAACCTTGGAGATTTAGTGACAATCCCTGAAGAAACACTGATTGATTCAGCTAGAGAGGCATGTAGTGAGGTTGTCTGCAAGGATAGAAAAATCAGAACTCCGTGGTGGACACCGGAAGTTAAAGAGGCAATGAAGGAAAAGAAAAATGCATATCAAAAGTTCCTGGCAATTAAGTCACCTTGTGCTCTTAGAGAATACAGAAACAAATGCAAGAAACTAAACACTTCGTAAAATTAGCAAAACAAGTGTCACGGAAAGACTGGTAAGAACATAGAAAATAAATATCAAGAAGGTGGCAAGATATTTTGGAGGTTATTGAAGAAGCTCAGAAATGGAGGAAAGAGTGCTGTAAAATGAATTTGAGATGATAAAGGTAGCATGAAAACTGGATAAAAAGATATCCTTGAAGTATGGAGTAATTACTTCTAAAAGTTGTTAAATGAAACAATCATTGACAGAACAGTAATAAAAAAAAAACACTGAACAGGTATGCAGTCAGGAATATAAATACATTCTTGAAGTAGAAAAAGCCACGATAGGACAGAAATGTGGAAAGGCAGCAGCAGTACATGATATTCGACCAGAAATGCTCAAGTATGGAGGTATAAAATTATTACAGTAGCTGCACTGCATAGTTCAGAAGGCCCTGTTCAGAGGGACAAATTCCAGATGATTGGCATAGAGCTCTCATAGTACCCATATATAAAAAGGGAAATAAAACTGAATGTGAGAATTACAGATGTATTTCTCTGAGTGTTCCTGGTGGATTTACAGAAGGATACTTGAGAAACGGTTGAGAAGTATTGTGGAAGAACTCGCTGATAGTGGCTCTCAGGATCAGATTTTCACTTTATGACAAATAGTTGAGAAATCATGGGTATATAACAAAGATCCGTATTTAAGTTTTGTAGATCTGGAAAAGGCATATGACAAGTTGCCAAGAGAGAAGCTATTCAAAATGCTATGGTGTCAATGGGACATTATATCAAGCAATACTTAAGTCTTTATTTGAGTTGTAAGTCAGCAGTTAGAATTGAAGGAAGTACAGGAAGGTGGTTTAAATGTTAAATTTGGTGTTAGACAAGGATGTATACATTATCCTCTCTGTTATTCATTATCTATATGGATCACATTATAAAAGAAAGTGGTATTAAACCAGATATCAAAATTGGAGATGTTAATCTCAGCTCTGCATTATGCGGACGATGTTATACTTATAAATAAATCTTTTCAAAGTTTGCACGATTCCCTGACTAAACTGAATAACTGTTGTAATAGATATGTGTGATGGTCAGCAACCAACAACAAGACAAAGACAATAATAGGCAGACACATTGACAATATCAATTGCATTGTGAATGCAGAACCCAGTGGCATAGCTGGGCAAGGAGGGCACGGTCTGCCCTGGGCGACACTTTGAACCTTTTGAACTTTTGCAGTTAATTCTAAAATAGGCTTGAACTCATTTCCAAATACTGTGATACTACTGCAAATTTTCCTCACAATTGCTGTAAGCTTACATCAGTTTTATTTAGATAAACTCCTCTCACAACGAGTTTTTCTAAACAAAACTAATTAAGAATTACATACATTAGGATTAAATAGACTTTGCCAATGTGATAGAGGATTTTAACATTTTAGAATGTTGAAATTAAAGTTTTACTTCAAAATAAACAGAGTGTTTTAATTTATCTCCATATACGTTGTTTGACTTTTTGTAGTATATTTGGTGTGTGGGGTGGCACAAGCTCTAGCTGCACCACTGGGAGAACCTATAAAACATATAAAACATTTCAGCAACTTAGGCATGATTTTTAGTGAAGATGGTAAATTAAATATGGAAATAGACAACAGAATTAACAAAGCTGGTATGGTAGGAAGTCAACTGAGTAGATTTATATGGAATAAGAGAGAAATTAGTCAAAACACTAAATTAGCTGTATACAAGAGTGTTTGAACTAATTTTAACTTATGGATCTGAGAGCTCGGTAAGAAGTAAAACACTTCACCTAAGACTAGAGACTGTAGATATGTGTCTTGAGAAATATTAGTGGTATGAACAGAAGGCATCAATGGCAATATCATATTAAAAATGAGGATGTTATGAAATAACTTGACATTGTCAGCATCCAGGAATGCTCAGGTAGTATGGTTGCTTAAATAGATTGCTAGAGGAAAAAATAGCAAAATAAGTGTTCTCTGCCAAGTTGGCAAGAAAAATGCCCAGAGTTAGTCTATGTTATGGGTGAATTGATATGGTAAAAGTGCCTTAGATGATATAAATATAAGATCTTAATGTTGTGGTCTTGACAGGTAACAGAATGATTTGGAGGAAAATTGTAGATAGGAAGTTAGTAATGATGTAAATTTTTCATGTAGTACTATTGTATCCTGTACACCCCTTGATCGTACATGGCAGGAATTTGATGATGATAAACTGTGAATTAACGATGCCAAGAAATTATATTCTTGGTTGAATCTTTAATCCAGCTTACAGCTGGATTAAAGATTCAAACAAGAAGTGTAAGCAACCTTGTAAGCAAACACACTTTGCATGTGACGTATCATCAAATCTGGGCTACCTGTGTATAGACTAATGAATTGACATTAGCCTCTATATGCCCCTTTTGGATGTGTATACTGGGTAGTGGCTCTCATAATGTATAGAATTATGATAAGGACCACTACCCAGACTGTTTTCACCTTTATTGAGATCTCATCAGTGGGAGCCACACCCAGAAGTGATGCCAAGGTTCAAGGAATGATGGAGTCAAGTATTTTCAATATATTAGCGAAAAGGTGCATCACTGTTTGAATGTATCTTCATGACTGGGCTAGTTAGTACAACCTATAGTACATTAGTACATGGTACTAATGTACTATAGGTTGATCAGCCAACCACTCGTGTATGGGCATGACATTAAAAAGAAAGCAAAAAATGTATATAGATGCCATAGTGCCTAACATTATATGCCATTTTATACATCTACAAATGGAGGTGCTTTGTATTATGGGACGATAGTGCAATTGATGTGAAGTCATTAGCCTCTATATACAAGTAGTCAAGTAGTGAAGATAGTTCGTTTTCAAACTTTCTTTGCTTATGCTTGGAAAAATGGATAGAATATAATTTCTTTGCATCTCTGATCCAGAGTAATTTAAAACTAAGGGGATTCACCATTTTATTACTTGTGTGAGAAATTATGACTTCTGCATTACTTCTACCTTGGTATATCTTCTGCGTCTGGTTTCTACCAATGACATTTATTAATGTTCATCATTGGGTTTGCTCAGTTGGAGAGTAGAGAGGTTCTATCTAGCAGATTTTGCCTCTCGGTGGATAGAACCTCTACCGAGTTTCCTATCTCAGAGTGATTCAGTTCAGGATTAATGAGTTTAGTAGTGATCCTTTAGAGTCACTCACTGTGGTTTAGATTGATCTTGTAGGTTGGTCAGAGTTTTTGGAGAGGCATCCCTGTGCTTTAACATATGTCAGTGAAGGTTGAAACCAGTTTGGGTAGTGACTCTTCCCATAACTGACCTATAATGCCACTTGGCATTATAGGCCAGTCTGTGTGTCATCAGTAGTTGTTAAGATTTTGGAGAAATAGTGAGGGCCCGTATACAGCATTGGGCAGATGAGGGTAATGTTATCTGTGAGAGACAACATGGATTTGTGAAAGGGTGCTCTTGTTTTAGCAATATGCTAGCCTTTTATAATAAAGTTACAAGAACATTAGATGAGGGAAAGGTATATACTGCAATTTTCTTAGACTTAGCGAAGGCATTTGACAGGGTGCCACATGATAAGCTGATATTTAAGTTGCATCACATGGATCTGGATGTTAGATTGGGCAACTGGATTCAGGATTGGCTGTCTGATAGGTATCAGAGAGTTGTGTATGGTGGAGCAGTTTCAAGGAGGCAGAGGGTTACAAGTGGGGTCCCACAAGGCTCAGTACTAGGACCTATATTGTTTAACCTTTATATCAATGACATTGCCAGTGGATTGCATGGGGATATTCAGTTGTTTGCGGATGATACGAAGCTGGGAAGGATTATTAGTAATAGTGCAGATGTGGTAGCCCTGCAAGAGGATTTGAATAAGCTAGATAGATTGGCAAATAAATGGGGGTGTCAGTTTAATGCAGCAAAATGTAAGGTCTTGAGGTTTGGGAAACATTGATGGGATGCTGCATTCTCTATGGGAGGAGTTATACTGGAAGAAGTAGGGAAGACAAGAGATCTGGGGTTGATGATTGATAGAAACCTGAAATTTAGGGGGACATATTGCAAAGGTGGTGAAGGTAACACAGAGGATTGCTGCAATTATGAGAAGGACACTGACCTGGAGAGATAAAAGGGTTATCATTCCGTTGTATAAGTCTCTGATGAGACCACACTTAGACTATTGTTCTCAGATTTGGTCCCCAGGATTTGAAGGGGAAAAATTAACTGTGGAAAGGATACAAAGACGGATGACAAAGATGGTTTCAGGACTCTACAAGCATAGTTATGAGGATCGGCTGAGGGAATGTGGACTGCAGAGTTTGGTGGATAGAAGGAGAGGTGATATGATTGAGACTTTTAAACTGTTGAAAGGTGGTTACAGGGTTGACACGGGAGTTCTTTCACTTGGTTGAATAGCGGGAGGGGAGTGATTACAACATGCCATCCCTGGAAGTTACGAAAGGAAACTGTGAGCAAGAGGGTGAGGAATGGTTTCTTTGCGTGGAGGGTGATTGAACCGTGGAATGCATTGCTTGATAGAGTGGTGAGAGCGAGAACGGTCAATGAGTTTAAGGACTGGTATGATAGACTTTGTGTTTCTAAGGGGAACCTCCCTTCGATGAATCTTGTCAGACTTTATGTTCTTAGGAAGGACTCCCATGAAGAGTCTTTTGACTCCATGGAGGCCTGAATAATAATAATAATTTTCCACACACTAATGATATCCCGGCCTTCCAATTCCTCCCTCGATGAAACTTCCCCAAGTTGACGTCTTAGACTATTATAAGTTAATTCCACATACTTTCCCGTCTCTTTGATACTCCTGCATGTCTATTCATTTTCGAAGTCAAAACCATATGGTTACTCTTTCCAACTGGTGGGAGAGATGTCATCTCAGTTATTATCAACTCTTCTGATGCTATAACCAAATCCAAAACTCTTGAACCTCTTGTTCCCTCTATTGCATGTTGCCTAAGACATTTGTCCCTCAAGAATTCTAGAAATTCCATTCCCTTATTGCTACATGCATCTTCCTCTCCCCAGTTTATACTACTGTAGTTAAAATCTCCCATAACAATCATTCTTCTTGCACTTGCCAAACTCAACTGTCTAAACATTTTCTGGTCCCCACCCTCTGAACTCCTGGGTCTGTAGCAACACCCTGCTAAATATCCTGTCTTGCCCACCTCTACCTCACACCATATGCTTTCAAAATCATTAGTGTCACTGCCTTCCAAAGTTTCCATTTATAGGACATAGGTCTTCACTTATCATAAGCTGTACTCCACCACCACGCTTTCCCTTCCTATCCTGCCGAAAAATGCTGTACCCAGCGACTTCTTTTCCTGTTATTATATCCTATTCTGTCAACCACTTCTCAGTGATACTAATAATTTTTGGCCAGGCTGATGCTATCTGCACCACCAATCCCTCTCCCTTATTCTGGATACTCCTGGCATTAGTATATAGCATATAAATGCCGTTGTTTCTATACACAGCATTATCCCCTCTAGACTCCACTGGGCTCAGTGTTACCTGATGTCGTGCCCCTTCTCCCAAGTACCCATTCCCACAAGAGACCACCCCTGCTACCATCCTCCCTGGTATACACTGACTTTTTAAGAACAGCAATCTCTCCAGATGCCTACATCCTTCCTCATTCAAATGTAAGTGGTCTCTTGCATAGAATTCTTCTCTGTCATCAAACGCACTCCAAGCATCTACTTATTCCAGTCCTCTCTCTTGTCACACATTCTATCTATTATATCATTCAATATTACTGTTCTTCTGCTCAGTTCGTCATTATCACACCTAGGTAACACACACACTATATATCCTCTCTGTGTCTTCTTTCGTACCACCTCAAGCAAGAATCTCATATCTCTCGCTGCCCTATTTACACCACCACCGAAGTCATTTGTTCCCTATCATCTCATCACTATCATCTCATCCACCCTTTCACTTCTCTTAACTGCCATCGTCACCCTTTCTATCGTTCCTCCTGGCAAACACTCCTTATGCATCCTATCTTGAACACCACAGATCACTGAGTCCCCATACATTATTCCTCTTACCATTCCCTCTCTCCTATTGTTTCCGTTTTCTCCTCTTCTAGCACTCCCATACCTCTCTCTCATTCCGTCTCTCCTACTGTTTCCATTCTCTTCTCCTCTAGCACTCTCATTCCGTCTCTCCTACTGTTTCCTTTCTCTCCTATTCTAGCATTACCATATCTCTCTCTCATTCCCTCTCTCCTACTGTTTCCATTTTTTCCTCTTCTAGCACTGCCATACCTCTCTCTCCTGTTTCCATTCTCTCCATTTCCATATCCAATTCCATTCTCTCCTCTTTTTATCATTCACGAATTTCTATCACAAAAATGTTTGCTTACACTTGGATAAAGGATTAAAGCAGGAATATAATTTCCCAGAATCTTTAATTTATAGCATGCACTACTTTGACTTTGCTTCAGCAAAATGGGCATGCTGGATGGTGCAGTCAGGATCAATTGTCTAGTAAGCTTGCTTGTGCAGTTCAACGGTGTTCAGTAATTTCCTATCCCCAATGGTCTGGAGTGCTGTCAAAGGCTTGCTGTTCTGGTATAGCATGTGGTTAAATCATTGCATGCCACATCAGAGCATATTTAGTGCCTGCCAGATAGTGGGTGCCCGTATGTGGCTTTATAGTCAGTGGAAAGCTCTGATTCCAACAAAAAATCTCTTGATCATGAATTCTTCATTTTGATATTTCTCAGGGACCCTCACAAGGTCCCAATCAAGTACAATATACTGTATATATATCATTTGTAAGAAACAATTTCTAACAGTTGTAAGAAACAGAAAATATGACACCAGTATAAATGTTACCTGTGTTTCTCATCATCAATGCAACAGGTAAAAACCATCCAGGAAAATATCAACTTCTATATTCATAAGGGTTTGGAAGGATTAGCATGAACTCCAAAAATAGTTACTTACAAAATAGAAATTATGATCTGGTATTATTCTTCTGGATGCACCGTCAGCAATACTTAGAGAAACATCAGTGAGTGGAATATCAATTACAGTAATAATTCATAAAACACTTTTCTAAAGGAGGTATATCAAAATGAGATCTTGACTTTCCAAATGAGGACATATATTCAAGATGAAGGAGTGACAGGTATGAGGTACATTTTGGGACACAGATGGTCACTTGATTCCATCAGAAACTTACTTTCAATATACCCATACCTCTAGCGAGATAAAAGTAGTTTATCTCAGCTGTCCTGTGAGTTGCACATTCTTAATCCCTTGAGATTCTTTAACTGTGAGAAATCTGCACATGCCCAGGCTGCCTGTTGTGGCTCTACTACCTTTGCCCAGTGTGCTTGTAAAAATATGATAAAAAATCATGTTCCTGCAAGAAAGGAAAATGTCAACTATCAGGAAGATCAACCATCTTATTTCTGAGGTTGTCAGTGGTGAAGGGGTGTCAATGAAATATGAAGGGTTAAAAACAGTAAAAAAATATTAGGATGCAAAAAGTAAATTACACTATCACCACCACACACCTCTTCTTGGTTCTCTTGTGCTGTGAAGGTGGCAATTAAGAAAGCATCAAAAATTATCTCAAATGCGTATGTCTATTCCACCATCTGATAATTTCGCCATACCTGAACTATGATTATGAGTGCTTCTCTGTGGAGTGCCTTGGTCACATGATCTATGGTCGAAATCTTTAAACGACTCCAAAAAATGACCTTTCCATGAGAATTATTTCAAAGAAAATTATCACAGGAGTATCACTGAAAGATAATCGCCAGACACTAAAACATGAAAGAATGTATACTTCTCTATCCACCAAAAATGAACTAAATTCAACAAATGTTCTTAACATATCAGATAATGTATTGAACTTTTTTCTAGTGTAAGAGATGGACAATGACTATACATGCTTCCCAAAATTGGTTGCTTAAGCTCCCCAACTTCAGGGAAACTGGAATTGACAAATATGTATAGCCAAACCAAGTAGAAAATTTTTACAGTTGAACTGTCTTGGATGTCTCCAAAATATCAGTAATATTTAAGTTCTGTTGCAGAAACACAAGTCATTCTATTTCTTTCTGTAAGAAACATTTAAACCCCTGAGGACTACTTTAAAGAATTTCATTGCTAGTTGCAAGGACATCTGTAGATGCTCTTGTTCATCCTTTTGGTATGAGTACCAAAAGGAGTAGTTATCCTTTTGGTACTCATACTCCTTTCCAACATGCCCAGATTCACACTATTCTGAAAACATTACAAATTTGTTATCTGTGGTATTCCTGATTACAGTATATTTACAACTGAGTTGTGAGCTAAATGAGATTAAACTTGTTAATAATTATATTGCCTCTCGGGGGACCCTGCAACCCCTAGAGAGCACTTCCCCTGGGTGGTGGATAGGGGAGCCCACTGTGCGCACGTGTGTGTTCTTGTGTGTGTGCGTGCGTGCGTGCGTGCGTGCGCGCATGCGTGTGTGTATGTGGTGGGGTGGTCCGAATATACTGAATAAGGACTCGTGGACCAACTGGGCCATAAAGGCAATCATCTTGATTGTAAGGGAAGTGGCACTCCCATGGACCCCTAGCTGAATCTATTCTCTCCTTCTACTACTTTGAGGAAGATCCACTTACTTTAATCTTTCCTATAAGGCCTTATCAGCCAACTCTTATTTTATGACCCTTATGCTATTAGAGTACTCGAGGGCCATGGGGTCTTTTCATTTCTGGCCTTACAACTATGCCCTCTCTATAAACCTTACTATAATTCTTCTATAATCTACTCTTTCCCCCTTCAATATACCCTATTCCTCCTATGGGTTTAAATTCAGAAGAAGGCTCGTTCAGAAGCCTAAAGGTATCAGCCCTACCACTGAACTATTCCATCGTGAGGCTAGTCCCCTGACATGGAGAACATAATTCTACTAGTAAGCAAAGAGAAAAAGATAATCGGATTGAATCTATGGGAAATGACCCTGGAATGGAAAAGGTAAAACAAAAATGGAAATGACAAAATATAATACACATAGCAAACTGGAATGCAAGAGGAATAGCATATAAAGAAATAGAATTAGACCAATTATTAAATGAAAGAAATTTTAAAATAGCAGTAAACACTGAAACAAAAAAGAAATTAAAAGGAACCATGAGAACTGAAAATTTTAATGTGATATACAGTCGACAGAGACCAAAGAGCACAAGCAGGAGTCATGATTTGGATTCATAACTCCCTTTTAAAACAGTTAAAACATTATAAACTATGGAATGAAAGAATAATGGAAGCTAGAATAAAAATACATAGATGCTATTTAACAATAATTGGTTTATATGTCCCAGAAGAGGGAAGAAAACAGGATAATATTGATTTTTATAATCAGCTACAAAACATATATAATAAAATAAAAAAAATGATTATGTAATTTTAGCAAGAGACTTAAATGCAAGAATTGGAAACACAAAAATTAATAATAATATAGGAATACATGGAGAACATACTCTAAACAGGAATGGTAAAAAATTGATGTATAAATTGATGTATAAAAAATTGATGAATTCCTTCTATAAACATAAAGACATACATAAATATACTTGGGCAGCAAGAGGATGGAAATTAATATTAGATTACTTTATATTAAATGAAAAGACATCAAAATTTTCACTAGATGTTAGAGTTCACAGAGTATATGAAATAAGCAGTGAACACTTCCTTGTTAAAATAAAATTAAGATTACTACCTAAATGGCTACAAGTAACAAGAACTGAAAGTAAAAATTGAAACATTTGTTTATAAAACTTGACTATTGAATAACACAAATGTACAATGGCTATATGAACAAAGAATTAACCAATATCTAGATAAAATAAAATAAAATGAAGAAATAGAAATAGAATGACTTAATATATAAACGATACTAAATGCAACAGCAAATGAAAGCTTAGGAAAGTATACGAGAGAGATAAACCAAGGGGTCCGACAGGGATGTCCCCTCTCAGCAACTCTTTTTAATATCTACTTAAATGAAATCATAATAAAATGAAATAAAAATTTACATCAAGGAATTAAACTTTCTCCTACAGTAAACTTAAACACTCTCCTCTTTGCCGACGACCGACTAATAATTAAATTCTGAAGATAAACTACAGAAAGCTATTTTAGATCTAAATGAGATATCCAAAGATTATGGTATGATAATATCAACAGAAAAATCAAAAACTATGACCATTAAAGGACGAGATCCAGCAAGAACTAAAATAGTAATAGATAGCAAGATCTTAGAACAGGTGAATTCATTTAACTACCTAGGATGTACGATCACATATGAAAAAGATATAAACGTAAAAATTGCAAAATACTTAACAATAACAGGTAACAATAACTCTACATTTAAACCAAACCTAGTTCAAAAACAAACCAGACTAAAAGTATACAGTACACTAGCCCTACCAGTCTTAATGTATGGAAGCGAAATCTGGACAATAAAACAAAAAGACAAAGATTAACAACAGCAGAAATGAAGTTTATGAGAAAAACTGCAACGTATACTCTATTTATATTATATTGCAGCTGCCTCATGCCACACTTAATGAACACAACATGCTGGGATAGTGCCAACATGAATAGACAAGGTCATATCATTGAGTGAATGCTTGATCATGACCTCTCTCTCATCTTGATGATACTCGATACATTCTTCCACATGCTGCTTGCCTGCATTCTACAATAGATTATACAGTGTGTTAGCTTACCATTTTTTCAACTTCTCATATAGAACATTGAAGTGAACATCTATGGAAGCATAATTTTTCTGTTATTTGCACTGTCTTCTCATGGTATATATTCTCCTACAGGGATGCCCATTTGTGAAATGGACAAGACTGACTGGAGTACTTTTTCCAATATTGCAATACTTAATGCATAAGTAGTCAGACACTTTTCAATGAAGTAGTGATATATAAGCAGTAACAGCCACCACTCCAAAAACATTATTTCAATTTACACTATTATCCAAAGTCTCTGTGGAGCCCAGAGTGTTGAGCAGCCAAGGAAAGATCAAATCTGGATAAAGAAAGTTAGATATAAAATGGACTTTTGTCTATCTTGGAACATGATTTTTTTAGTGTTTCTGATTCCAAAACTATTGCAGCTTTGTAAGACAATTTTGCTAGTTAGCAACAGCTTTATATCCTCTTAAATTTTAATATTGAAAAAGCAATGATAGAAACAGTGGCTAAACTTCCATCAATGGACTAGAGTTGTTCTGTCATTCACGTGTTAAAGATGAAGCTCTTGCTGCGTCATCCCACTAGTGTAGGTCCTGATGACAAGTAGAGATGACCTTGCTAATGCTTCTGCCTGGTATCTCCATTTGGCCCTGGCTCCCACTGAAGAGATCTCAATAAAGGTTGAAACTAGTCTGGGTAGTGGTCCTTCCCTTAATGCATAATATTATACATATCCGCAAGGAGATGTGTTTTGCATTATGGGAGATACTGAGATAGGAGTGATGTTAGCTTGCTCCACCTTTGCAATGAGTTACCTGGTATCATACCACCTTACCCAGTCCTGAAGATACTTTTAAGCACACACTTTGTTTGCTCACACTTGGATAAAGGATTGAACTAAATTTATTATAGTCTAACCAAGTGAAAAATAAACTTTCAACATCTTTCTCTAAATCCAGAGTAATTTAATAAAAAAGATGGCACACTGATTTGGCAACTCCTATAGTTAGAGATGACCTTGCTAATGCTTCTGCCTGGTATCTCCACTTGGGCCTGGCTCCCACTGAAGAGATCTCACAAAAGGTCGAAACTAGTCTGGGTAGTGGCCCTTCCCTTAATGCATAACATTATACATATCTGCAAGGAGATGTATTTTGTACTATGGGAGATACTGAGATAGGAGTGATGTTAGCTTGCTCCACCTTTGCAACGAGTTGCCTGGTGTTGTACCCCCCCCCCCTCCCCCAAGTCCTGAAGATACTTTCAGGCACAAACTTTGTTTGCTCACACTTAGATAAAGGATTAAACTAAATTTATGATGACATCCATTACGAGATGATAAAACATTTTTTGTCATGTTCTATGAGTCTTCTGTTACTATACAATGGAATACTTAGAAGAAGAGCTTTCTGCTTCTTAGCATAAGTTAATTTTCATTGTCACCTCAAAACCATGAAAATATCCAACACAAACAAACAATTATCAACTTATCACTCTGACTTGCTTTCTTTGTGATATATTTGACAAATTGGTTAATGCCCGACCCCCCTCTAGTATTTAGAAAGCAATGATGTTATCTTCAGCCCACATTCTGGGCTGAAGATAACATCATATTGACAATTTGGTCTGTTTAGAAAATGTGTTATTCCTGAAATAAGAATATTTGGTTTTACATTATTCTTTGACATGATAAAATCTTTCAACACATCCTGGATATATATGGTATTAGAAGACCTCTGTATCCTAGGTTTTAGACAGTATATTCTTCTATTTTCTGTCTTGCTTAGTTTGCCAAGTCCAAGTGGGAAGCACATTATCTTGGGCACATCAAGAAGAGATCCCAAGGTTACTTCAGTCATCAGTTGATCATGTTTCTCTTCATGGGCCCTTAGTAATGGGCTCAGGTTTTCAGCAGAAAATGTTTGTGCACACTATTGCTGAAATCACACTATTCATCCAGATCCTGAGTTAGGAATTAGACAAAGTTTTATTCCAGTAGTAACAGAAGCCAAATTCTTAGGAATCATGTTTGACACAAACCCATATTCCTTGCACACAATTGTCAACTTAGGGTAAAGTGAAAGAGATTATTCAATCTCATCTGCACTCAATCCTCTACAGAGTATAGATTAATCTTCATTGTTTCATTTTTATCATGAATTCATACATTCAAAACAGCGCTTTTGGTCTCGGGTGTACAGTTCTTCAGTGTAGCAGGCAGTAGCATGCTGGGGTTGGATCCTATTTATCTTAAGGGAATGCTAATAGTTACTGGTGCATTTTGCACATCTCCCATTCAAAGTTTTTATGTTAAGGAGAACAAACCTGCTGTCTGACAGAAACATTGAGTCTCTTCCAGGGCATCCTAGATGGGCTGATCTTTTCACTGCTTTGGGAAGCTGAGTATCACACATATCAGACTGCTGTATGTCTCTTGAGAATGCATGGTAAATAGATTATGTAAAAGCTATTGGTATGAATGTTAACAACATTACCTGCACTGAACATAACATCATTACTCTGTATCAGGTTTACACTCTGTCATGCAACAACTCTTGCTACTATCTAAGGAAGTTTCATTCCCTCATCCATGTACATGCCATTATTTAATGCACACAAAACACTCTTGATTACCTTCCCATCAATATTAATGATTTAAGTTCTGAGACCTCTCCTGCATATAATTCACATCAAGTGCTTTGTGAGGTTCTTCAACTGATATACAGATTAAAGGTCCTTAATTTTGATATTCAATATTAATAGTTAATTCAGTACTTCTAGAGAAGTGAAACTTGGACCCTCCTAAAAGAAGAAAAGAAGTACCTGGCATTTGAAACGTGCTATAGCTGATTCTTAGAGATGCCATACTGATCACATCAGAAATTTGTTAGATGTCAGACAAAGAATCAATTCTCTTGTGGTCCAAGAGATAACATCATAACTAAGATTCAAAGAAAATTTATTTTTATTTATTTATTCTTATGGCAAAAGGAATACAGAACAGCTACAGGTCGATATCCAGTCTGGAAAGCCAGTCCAAGGCCTCATCCGTCACCTTATGGATGTCCTGTAGGCCGCCACCGTGAAATTGGCGCCTTGGCCAGTCGTTCACAATATGAGTAATTGTCTGAGCCACGGGAGAACAATCACAATAAGGGTAGTCTACCAGTCTCCATTTATGTAGTAGGTCGCCACATCTGCCCTGGTTAGTTCTGATCTTTTTTGATAATGACCCAATCTTCTTAGGAAGAGCAAAACTAGGCTGCAGAGCACAGGAACTTCTACGAGGAAGCAGTTTGTTGGAAGATTTGTTGGACCAGTATTCTCTCCAGATGTCAGGTGTTGATGGCAGGGCAGCTGAAGAGAGTTCGTCCATGGACCAGAAAGGCTTTTTAGATTTTAGGCGAAGACTAGGTGGATTTATGAGAGTCTAGTGCAGGGGCAGGAGTGGATTGCTCATTACTTTATTAAATTCTTTAATCGAGGCTTATCTTCTCCGTATGTTTGATGGAGCAATGTTAGATAGGACTGGCAGTCAGGAGAGAGGGATGCTTCTCACTGTCTCACTAATTGTGTGCATGATAGAGTTTAGCTGGGTGTCTATAATGTTAGTGTGTGTGCTTCTTTCCCAGACAGGGGCACAATATTCTGCTGCCGAGAATGTGAGGGCTAGTTTCTGCTAGTGCAGATGACCCTAGGACTTCTGCACCACAACCCCAGGTTGTTCCAGCAAGCCTTGAAATGATATTGTTTCTTGTTTTAATTTTGTTGGACAGGTTGGTGATGTGCCTTTTATAGGTTAGGCTTCTGTCCAGGCTTACTCGAAGGTATTTTGTGAATGTCGTGTTCTACCATTTTTCCACAGAAAGAAAGGTTGAGGTGTCGATTCGCCTCTGCATTGTTCAGGTGAAATACTGTGGACACAGTTTTTGTTGGATTTGGCTTCAAGTACCACTGCTTGAAGTACTCTTCTAGGATGTTCAGGTCTATGTTCCAGGTTGATTCCAATGACAAAGGGGGTAGATTGATGTAGGATCGCTAGGTCATCAGCATACAAATACTTGCTTGAGCTGGTACTGTACACCCACAAATGCAAGACCCTTCAACACTCCTGCACATGTTAGAAGAAGGAGAATCCATTCCGAAAATAGGATAATCAATCCATCTTGTTGGTTGAGTTGTTTTTTATTACACGTTGGAAAATTAACTTTTCTTTTATGAGCATTGTAGTTTTCTAAAGGGGTAACTATTTTGCTTGTATAACAGTTGGAAAATTTTACGTATAAAGCACGTGATTTTGTATGTTGGTGACCATTTCATACATCGTTTATTTCTTTCTCCCCTTCAGCATGGATTGGCTATTCTTGGTAATCTGCCAGCCCAGGTTCCATGATCTGTGGGCATACAATATGTGGTAACTCATGCACGTAGATGTTAAAGAGTAAAGGGGATAACACAGAGTCCTGTGGGAGACCATTATGAAGGAATCTGGGCCTGCTCTTTTTTTCTGCCAATATGGACCCGGATCTTTCTGTTGGAGAGAATGGGTTCAAGAAGCTGTAAAGTTTTTTTTTGCACCTTATAATATTTCCTAGATTTAGGAGGAGGCCCCTGATCCAGACTGTGTCATAAGCTTGTGTTAGGTCAATGAAAGTGGCTGCAGATTTAAGTTTCTTCTGGAAGCCTGCTTCAGTCTGTGTTGTCAGGGCCAGGACATGATCACAGCGACTTCTTCCCGCCTGAAGCCAGCTTGTTCAATCGGAAGTACTCTTTCAATGAGTGCAGATATTCTTTTAAGGAGAAGTTTTTCAAGGAGCTTGAAGGTGGAGCAAAGCAAGGAGATTGGTCATAGATTTTTGACATCATTTGGATCTTTCCCTAGTTTGGGCATGGCAATTATTTTGGCTTCCTGCCACAGATTTGGTAGTTTTTCAATCATTATAACTTTTGTGAAAAGGGCAGCCAGCTATGTTTGGCCTTGTTGACCGAGATGTTTTAGAAACTCGGGGAGGGTACCATCCATTCCTGCAGCCTTGCCATTCTTGGTGAGTTTTAAGGCTGTCTGTACCTCTTACCGAGATACTGGATGTACAAGTTCAGGATGTTCTGGATTTGTCTGATGAAAGGTTGCAGAGTAATTTTCCTGATAGAGCTGGGATGTATCTTGGCGGTATTCAATAAATGATTATCCATTTGATCAGGAGTTATCTCTGTTGTTTTGTGTGTTTTTGGTTCTGCCCCACCTAATTTTCTCAGAAGTGACCAGCTTTTCCAGCTAGATGTGAAATCAAGTTCATGGATGGTTGTGATCCATCTTTTCTCTTTTTATCCTGCGTTGCTATGAGCTCCTTAGCAACAGTTGGTCTTCCGTCTTCATATTTGGCTAAAAGTTCCTCAGTTTCTCTACTGCAGCATGGGATGTATTTTTTTCTGTAGCCTCTAGGAATAGAGGCTTTGGCTGCAGTTTTGATTATTCAAATGCATTCCAGTTGGATCTGCATAGGTTCCATCTAAAGATTGGTGTTCTGCTGGTGATTGGGATTGATGTGCCTGTCTCTCTTAGTGTTGGACAATCTAACTATTAGGGAATCTGTTGAGGATGGTTCTGGTTGTTGGCAGAGAGGGTCTTTAGAGACTATGCACACATCTGGGGTGTAGGTTCTGTTCCATCTGGCCAGTAGTGTTACCTTGTGGTACATTGCTGGTGCTTCACACAAAAGAAGTCCCAGAGATGAATCACGAGTAACATGAAGATAATGTCTCAAACAAGGCTTCCAAGCCTCCTGGACCACTTACACCAACTATGATAAATTCAAAGAAAATAACATATCATATCAGCAAATCAAATGTTCTATCAGTGCATGTTCTTGAAGGACTTATTCTACTAAAAGAAGCAGACATAGAATAAACTGGATAGCCAATATAAATAATTGAATAGGTGCTTGATTGATGTGGAATATTTCTGTGAAAAATATTTCCTAATATTTTTCATGGTTCTTTGTGGACTATGGAATGAAGGAGTAATTTTGATATTCAGTTCTGCTGGATTTCCAGCCACTTTGAAATAAGGGAAATGATACTGCAAATGCAGCTGCTATATCAGCTCATACATTTTCCAGGTAATGTTTGTCACTTTTATATAGACTACAACAGTTTATAATATCATAGCTAGCAATCCACTGGCAGTCATCATTGCAAGAAGCACAGAGAAATACATTACATTAGATTGAGCATTATTAGTCAAGTCATTGGAGAAACAGAAGAGAGGAAGTTGTTCTTGCTTGGCTCCTCATAAGTCACATTCATCTTATACATTCTTTTTTGTTGAGAGCTGATGATCCACCTGTGTTTGTGAACAACTCAACACTTCATACCATTTGTCACATTCTGGGAGGGAACAGCAGTTCAATCGATTTTTACTAATTTATCTCTTTATTACTGTCTATTTTTACCTTAAGTACTATTCTAACATGTGGTTTGGTACAGTAGGTCTTTTCCTGTCTTTCACTAATAAATTCAGTCTACCAACCAGCCTTTGATGATGGGAAAAGCCTTTCTTCGGAATTCTCTGTATATTTTAATAAAGAAAGCAACTTGTCAATCACTATAACAACATTATTTCAGCTGCTCACTTTAATCATTCATGAAGAATGATTAAAGTGAGCAGCTGAAAATTACCACTATGAAAGTGCTATAATTCAAGAGAATTATAGCACTTTCATAGTGGTAATTTTGGAGCTAATTAATCTCCACTTCTCACTGGCAGTGACTTACATTAACTTGCAGAAACTGCCATCTGATACTGCATATATTGGTCATATTTTTATCCTGTAGGCTGCTGGTAGTTAACTGATTTAAGATTTATTGATGAAGGGACAGCAAAAGTCATGCTGCACCATATCAAAGGTTACAGTAGTTCACAAGGTATTAATAAATTATCATAAAGGGATAAGTTAGTAAATAATATGTACAAAAATTAAGTTTTTTGAAATTAATGAAAAAAATGAATGCAGTCCTGTCCTGTAAGGTGTCTTCTCCCACCAGGAGATTGACTGCCATATGTCTCCACCATGTCCTATTCTGTGCCTCTCTGCTGCATTCCTCATATGAGAGATAGGTCCAGTCTTCTATATATTTCATCCACTCCAGTCTTTGTCTTCCTCTCCTTCTCTTTCCCTCAACAGTTTCTTCTTAAAGAAACTGTTGAGAGAGAGAGAATTGTCCTTTGTAGGCACAGATGTCTCAGAATATGTCCAAAATAGCTGACTTTCTTTTATCAGGCTAAAGTTTATGCCTGCTATCTCTAGTATCTCTTCATTTGTCTTTTTGCCTTTCCATGATATCCTCATAATTCTTGGCAGCATCCACATTTCCAAGGTCTCCAGTTTTTTCACACTCAGATTGGAGTGTCCAGTAACATTTGGAGATTCTTAGTCTTGTTTTCAGATTTAATTCTCTAGATGTCAGTAGATTTTTCATATTGTTGAAAGTTGAGTTTGCAATTTCAATACTTTTTCTAATTTCATCTTCTGTCCTGCCATTCTCTGTGATCCAGTGTCTGAGGTATGTATTTGCACCTGTTCTAATTTATTTCCTTTTATATTGATGCCTATTTTTGGTATTTCCTTTTCTCTTGAAATTATCATGATTTTTGTCTTCTTAAAGTTGAAACTGAGGCCATATTCTTTGCTGTACTTGAGGGTTTCATCTCTAAGAATCTTGAGGTCATACTTGTTTTCAGCTAGAAGAACCATGGCATCTGCATATCTTAGGCTATTAATGTTTCTGCCCCCTACTGTGATTCCTTTGATGTTACTAATTTTATTAAATATTTTTTCTGTGTACAGGTTAAAGAGAATTGGAGACAAGACAGCTTTGTATCACACCTTTCTGAGCTGGGAATTCTTCTAAGGTCTCTCTATTTATTCTCAAAGATGCAGTATGTTCCCAATAAAGGTTAGTTATTAGCCTAATGACTTTTCTGTCCATGCCTATTTTTGAAAGGATTTCAATTAATTGCTGATGTTGAACATTGTCAAATGCCTTTTTGTAATTATGAAGCAGAGGCACACATCTTGTTGTTTTTCTAGATATCTTTCTATGATGGTTCTGACGTTGAAAATACCTTCTCTTGTAACTACATTCTTCTTGAAGCCACGTTGTGTATAATTTATTTCTACATTTATTTTTCTTTTATTTCTTTCAAGAATAACGTATAGGAAGATTTTAGATACTTGACTGATGATGCTAATTGTCCTGAACTCTTGACATCTTGTATCTTTTGTTTTTTTGGGAATTGGAATGAAAATTGAGTGATTAATATCACTGGGTAGAAATCCAGTCTCATATATCTTATTGGATAATTTTGTTAAGAATTTCAGTCCTCCTCCATCAAGAGCCGTTAACCATTCTGCCAAGATATCTATTCCTGCAGCTTTATGTGGTTTTAGTTTTCTGATGGCATTTTCAACTTCACAAAGTAAACTGTATGGCCCTCTAAATCAGTCTGTTTGGGAATATTATTTCTTTGTTGCTCGTATAATTTCCTTGTGTATCCAGTCCATCTTTCCATTTCTTTTTTATGCATTAGAATATGGTCTCTTGAGTCTCTAACACTTGAGCAATTTACTGTACTTGTCCTGTTTGTCATTTCTCTGATCTCATCATCTTTTTTCATCTCTGTGTTTTCTATCAAGGTTTTCTGTCTGTACATTTATTCTTAATCCATTCCTCTTTGGCTTTCCTGTCTTTTTTTCTATTCCTTTTACATTCCAGACAAATTATTCATGCTTTTGTCTGCACATCCATATTCCGGGGAGAAGGAGTGTCCTAGGTTCAATTCCCGTCAGAGACATGAGTGGCTGAAGGATCTTCCTCAGCCATAGCCATGTCAGTTGGTCTTGGGTGCAGGCAGCAGATTTTTTCCCCCAGTTTATCCTGGAGTTTTTCTTCCTGCAAAGCAGGCAAAC
Source organism: Typopeltis vanoorti (assembly GCF_054136105.1). Taxonomy (NCBI): domain Eukaryota; kingdom Metazoa; phylum Arthropoda; class Arachnida; order Uropygi; family Thelyphonidae; genus Typopeltis; species Typopeltis vanoorti. Next base: position 162,390,085 of record NC_143554.1, read on the forward strand.
TGGCCCTGTGAACACACACTTTGACAGAAATGGGATACAATCAGGAATAAGAAGAACCAACCTATTCTGCTGGATTATTGGTTACGGAAGCTAATGCGGTAAAATGTGCAGGCCTGCTCAAAAAGCGTAACATACGATGACAATTCATGCTTTTATATTCAGGTTTGTTCTTTAACTTTTCTTTGTTCCGTCAACTTTATTTTTTCATTTATTCAAGATTTACTCCTTTTCCTTTTTGATCGTGGGAGTGTATTTTTGGCTACTTCATTGATGCTATTCTTCAATGTTTTCCACTTCATGTTAATTTCATCAATTGGTGTTCTATTTTGTGCGTGAGTTGTGATGTCAGACTTGTTAAGCGATTTTGTGAATTATTTTATAAAGCAGTCTTTAACTTGCTTGTTAAGTGAGTCTGAATTATAAGTTCCTCTTATGGATGGTTGTCCTGGTATCTTAAGTTTTATTTTGATTTTTGCAATCATTGGTTTGTGATCTGATCCTATGTCTGCTGCAGGATATGTTTTGTTTGTTATTGCATTTCAGTATCTTTTGCTTGTTATATAGTCAGTTTGGTTTCTGTAGATGTTCCCAGGGTTTTTACATGTATATAGTCTTCTGGGAGGGGTATATTTAAATATGTGTCGGCAATTATTAGGTCATTGGTTTCACAGGATTGAATTAATCTTTCACTTCTTTTATTTCTGATTCCAAGCCCTTGGTTTCTCATGCAAAATGAGATTTTTTCTGAGCCCACTTTTGCATTTAGGTCACCCATCATTATGATAATATCATCTGTAGAGAACTCAGAGTGTATAAATTATACACTTTTGGTAGGCGTTTTCTTTGATGTGCACAAATTAGTGTGAGCCGAATGGCATGCTACTCTGCTGTACGAGAGTGGTCTGAAAAGTTCTCGGCCTAACAATGATGAAAAAAATTTATAATTTCAAAATTATTTTTATTTTTCAGCATAATAGCCCTTAAGAATCAATACATTTATTCCAGCACCATTATCCCGTCCCTGTAGTGGTTCTCTGTAAGATCAGGGGACCCTGTAACCCCTAGAGAGCGCGTCCCCTGGGTGGCGGATAGGGGAGCCCACCATGTGTGTGTGTGTACATGCGCGCGCGTGTGTGTGTGTATATATATATGGTGGGGTGGTCCGAATATACTGAATAAGGACTCGTGGACCAACAGGGCCATAAGGGGCAATCATCTTGATTGTAAGGGAAGCAGCACTCCCATGGACCCCTAGCTGGATCTATCCTCTCCTTCTTCTACTTTGAGGAAGACCCACTTACTCTAATCTTTCCTATAAGGCCTTATCAGCCAACTCTTCTTACGTTATGACCCTTGTGCTATTAGAGTACTCGAGGGTCATGGGGTCTTTTCATTTCTGGCCTTACAACTATGTCCTCTCTATAAACCTTACTATATTTCTTCTATAATCTACCCTTTCCCCTTCAATATACCCTATTCCTCCTATGGGTTTAAATTCGGAAGAAGGTGAGTTCAGAAGCCTTAAGGTAGCAGCCCTACCACTGAACTATTCCATCGTAAGTCTAGTCCCCTGACATGGAGAACATAACCATACTTGTAAGCTGACAGAAAAAGATAATCGGATTGAATCTATGGGAAACAACCCTGGAATGGAAAAGGGAAAACGAAAATGGAAACGACAAAATATAATACACATAGCAAACTGGAATGTAAGAGGAATAGCATATAAAGAAATAGAATTAGACCAATTATTAAATGAAAGAAATTTTAAAATAGCAGTAATCACTGAAACAAATAAGAAATTAAAAGGAACTATGAGAACTGAAAATTTTAATGTGATATACAGTGGAGTCGACAGTGACCAAAGAGCACAAGCAGGAGTCATGATTTGGATTAATAACTCCCTTTCAAAACAGTTAAAACATTATAAATTATGGAATGAAAGAATAATAGAAGCTAGAATAAAAATAGATAGAGGCTATTTAACAATAATTGGTTTATATGCCCCAGAAGAAGGAAGAGAACAGGATAATATTGATTTTTATAATCAGCTACAAAACATATATAATAAAATAAATAAAAATGATTACATAATTTTAGCAGGAGACTTAAATGCAAGAATTAGAAACACGAAAATTAATAATAATATAGGAATACATGGAGAACACGCTCTAAACAGAAATGGTAAAAAATTGATTGACTTCGTAGTTTATAATAATCTAAAAATAATGAATTCCTTCTATAAACATAAAGACATACATAAATATACTTGGGCATCAAGAAGATGGAAATCAATATTAGATTACTTCATATTAAATGAAAAGACATCAAAATTTTCACTAGATGTTAGAGTTCACAGAGGATATGAAATAAGCAGTGACCACTTCCTTGTTAAAATAAAATTATGATTACCACCTAAATGGCTACAAGTAACAAGAATAGAAAGAAAAATTGAAACATTTGTTTATAAAACTGGACTATTGAATGACACAATGGCTATATGAACAAAGAATTAACCAGTATCTAGATAAAATAAAACAAAATGAAGAAATAGAAATAGAATGGCTCAATATAAAAACGATACTAAATGCAGCAGCAAATGAAAGCTTAAGAAAGACCAAAAAATTAAATAAAAGGAAAAAACTGAAGATCTGGGATGATACAATCAAAGAAATAATCAAAAAGAAAAAAGAAGCCTATCACAAATGGTTAAGCAGTAAAAGATTAGAAGATGAAATAGAATATAAAAGAATAAGATCCATAGCTAAAAGAGAAGTCAGAAAAATACATAGAGAATCATGGAATAAATTTGTTTCTAATTTAGAACATGATTTATATAAAATAAGACCCAATGTATATAAGATTTTGAAACACCTAAATGCAGATATCAAAGAAAACATAAAATTAAACACTGAATTGTAATTAGAAGAATTTCTAAATTACTACACAGAACTGTGGACAGACAAATCTTTTAAAAAAGACAACTGGCAAACAATTAACGAAAATGAAAAGGAAATAACTGAAGAAGAATTAGAAATCAGCCTGAAAGAAACAAGAAACGGAAAATCACCTGGAGAAGATAAGCTAGGTTCAGAACTATATAAATATGCAGGAACAAGATTCAAAGAAAGACTTATTATTTTTAAATAAAATTTACTCAACTGGTATCCCCCCCCAATAGAATGGAAAAAAGCAATTGTGATTCCTATCTTTAAGAAAGGTAATAGAGATGACCCTAAAAACTATAGAGGTATCAGTATACTAAATTCATGTTACAAAATGTACAGCAGAATCTTAAATGACAAACTAATGAAATATTCCGAAAACTTTATTCTAGAGGTACAAAATGGATTTAGAAAAGGACGATCATGTATAGACCCAGCCTTCTGCCTAAAATGAATAATAGAGAAAAGAAGAGAATATAATTTAGAAACACATACTGCATTTATTGACTTTGAAAAAGCATTTCACAAAGTTAAAAGAAACATATTATTTAACATATTAAAAGAAAGACAAATACCAAATAATATCCTAAAAGCTGTCACAAGTATATATGAAAATAATCAAATATAAATAAGATTAAATCGTGAGCTATCATATACAAGAGAGATAAACCAAGGAGTCCGATAGGGATGTCCCCTCTCAGCAACTCTTTTTAATATCTACTTAAATGAAATAATAATAAAATGGAGTAAAAATTTACATCAAGGAATTAAACTTTCACCTACAGTTAACTTAAACACTCTCCTCTTTGCAGATGACCAAATAATAATTACAAATTCTGAAGATAACTTACAGAAAGTTATTTTAAATCGAAATGAGATATCCAAAGATTATGGTATGATAATATCAACGGAAAAATAAAAAACTATGTCCTTTTAAGGACAAGATCCAGCAAGAACTAAAATAGTATTAGATAACAAGATCTTAGAACAGGTGAATTCATTTAACTACCTAGGATGTATGATCACTTATGAAAATGAAAAAGATATAAACATAAAAATTGCAAAATATTTAAAAATAACAGGAGTAATTAACTCTATATTTAAACCAAACCTAGTTCAAAAACAAACCAGGCTAAAAGTATACAATACATTAGCCCTACCGGTCTTAATGTATGGAAGCGAAATCTGGACAATAAAACAAAAAGACAAACAAAGATTAACAACAGCAGAAATGAAGTTTATGAGAAAAACTGCAAAGTATACCCTATTTGATCACAAAAGAAACGAAGATAGTATGAAAGAATTAAACCAAGAACCAGTAATTGAAAAAAAGTAAAAAATATAAACATGGATGGATGGAGCACGTTCAAAGAATGAAAACAGAAAGATTACCAAAACAAGCCTTAAAGTACAAGCCATTAGGAAAAAGAAAACCAGGACGTCCTCTTAAACGATTCAACGATGACTTCTAAGGCCGGAACAGGCCATACTAAGCCTAAATCCTTGATACGTATAATGATGATGATGACCATTATCCCGTCCCTGTAGTGGTTCTCTGTAAGATCTGCAAAATACCCCTCTTCAGCTACAATTACCTCTTGATTCGAAGAAAAATGCTCACCAGCGATTAAGAGTTTTAGTTTTGTAAAGAGATAGAAGTCAGAGGGAGCAAATTGGGAAGTGGATGGATGTTCCAACAATTCATAGTGGAATCCCTTAATTTTCTCACAGGTGCATTGTCCTAATGAAAGATGAATTGTTTCATCTGCAAACAAATTTTCTCACAAATTTTTTTGTCTAGTCTGGTTAAAAGATCAGAATAATATTCCCCTGTTATTGTTTTACCATTTTCAAGATAATAAACAAAATGCATTTATAATCCCAAAACACCGATGCCATGACCTTTCCTGATGATGGAACCGACTATGTCTTCTTTGTTGGAAGTTTTTTCACTTGGTTAGACTATAAAGTATATACACCTGGGTCACTTTTTTATGTGTATCTTTTTATGTGGTTTTGAAGTTATGTGGTGCATAACTTTTAAAGTTATATACCATTGTACATAATGAACGGCGTGCTGCAGCACATTCTGGCGTAACGTGATTAATGTGTGAGCAGTGAGTGTCAGTGAAGTTTAATTTTACATGGGAGTAAGTTTGTGTTTGCCTTTCATTATCATAAGTCTAAATTTTGCGAATTTTTATTTTAAAGAAAGCACCAAAGAAAAGCAATTTCTTTGGAAATGAATATTGCAATTTTAGATCGCTTAGCAAAAGGAGAGGGATCTACAGCAATTGGGAAACATTTTAATTTAGGCAAATCTACTATAAGAGTAATTAAAAAGAATGAAGTTGCAATAAGAAAATCTGTCATTTCTGGCACAAAACTAAGTGCCAGATTATCATGTACTCAAGAGATGCTTTATTAGAAAATACTGAACGAGTGCTCGTAATTTGGATTGAAGAATTAACTCGAATAAGAATTCCTACATGTGGTTATTTAATTAATAAAAAGCTCTTTGGTTTTATGAATAGATGAAGCAATTCGAGCATCTATTTCTGCTTCCCAGGCTGAAAAATAATTTTTGGCTAGCAAAGGATGGCTAACCGGGTTTTTAAAAAGGAATGCGTGAATAACGTGAAGATTACAGGCGATGTCGCAGCAGCAGCAGATGAAGAATCAACCAAAAATTTAGAGAAGTTAGTCAAAATTATTCAAAATGGCGGATATTGTCCCGATCAAGTGTTTAACTGATGAAACAGGATTGTTTCGGAAGGAAATGCCTAGTTGAACTTACATCACAAAGTCGGAAAAAAAGGCAAGTGGATTTAAAGCAAGCAAAGATCGAATAATGTTAATTTGTAGCAATGCATCAGGTGATCGAATGTTGAAACTCCTCCTAGTAAATCAATCTCTAACACTACGTGCTCTGAAAGGCAAAGATGTAAAACAGCTGCCAGTACATTGGATGGCTAATACAAAGGCCTGGATAACAACTGCTGTATTTACTGAATAGTTCAATAATTGCTTTGTAGCAGAAGTGGAAACATATATGAAGCAAGAAGCTCTGGATTTTAATTTTATTAATTGTTGACAATGCACTTTGTCATCTGCACATAGAACATCCAAATGTGCAGCTAGTGTTTTTTCCACCCAATACAGCATTATTCAGTCATAATTGCTCATAATGAGTCTTTGACTCCATGGAGGTTTTTTATAATAATAATAATCATAAAATCAAGGCATAATTGCTACTTTTAAAAAATATTACGTTAAGCACACTTTTCAATTTATATTGGATAAACTAGAAACTGAATCATTAAGAGTAAGTAACGTTTGTAAAAAAATTCTATTTTGGACTTTAAATCATGTTGCATCTGCTATCACTGAATTAAGAGCACAAACTTTAAATGCCTGCTGGAAAGCAGCTTGGCCTGGATGTGTTGCAACCATCCAAACATCTACATTATCAGCTGAAATCATTACTTTGGCACATGAAATTGGTGGAGAAGATTTTGATACATTTAGCCAGAATGATAGACAAATTGCTTGTGGATAATGCCTTAAGTGACGATGATATTATTGGATATCGATTAACTTTAGATATTGTCAAAGATCTAGAAAACGATAGTGAAGCAGAAGAAAAACCTGTTCCCCTCACTGGAAATATAATTTGAGGTCTTGAACTGTGAAATAAATTGGAAAATCATTTTCTTGTTCATGACACAAATTCTGAACGAGCCTTTAAATTCCAACGTAAGCTGAAGAACTGTATGTCTGGATATCGCACACTGTATAAAAAATTAGTAAAATCATCATCGCAAAGTTTAATCACTGATTACGAAGAAAAAAAATCAGTACAGAATGAGGGTGAATCTAATTCTGTTTGTGAAGAACTATTGCCTTTACCATACAGATCGGATGTGCTGACTATATCTTCTGGTGATGAAAGTGATTTCGCACCAGTTTGCAAACGTTGCTGAATATTGTCTAATAGCAATGATAATTCTGATGAAAAAATGTAAAAAAAAAGTTTTAAAATTAAACGAATAAAGCTTTAAAACAAATTTAGGCATTCTTATTTTCCTGAATTTTTATAAACATTTTTTATGCGATTTTAGGTGCTTTTAAATCATTGCTTCTGTTTTATGCGGTTTTAGAAAAATGGAAAGATCTCTAATTTTTCAATGTAAGTTAGGTCTGCTTCCTCTGATTTGTATAAGCGGTTTTCTGTGGCGTATATCTACTGCATAAAAAGAGACCCGAGTGTGTTTAGTTTAATCCTTTATCCAAGTGTAAGCAAAGAAAATTTGTGCTTGAAGTATCTTCAGGACTGGGACAACTCATGGCAAAGGTGGACAAAAACTTCACATCACTTGTGTTAGTATCCCACAATGCAAAGCACGTCTCCTTGCCGACATGTTTAATGCTGTGCATTATGGGAAGGGTCACTACAGAGATTGATTTCAACCTTTATTGAGGTCTCTTTAGTAGGATCCAGAGGTGATACCAAGGTTTGAAGCAATGCAGAAGTCATATTTACCTATACAAGTTGCCAAAAGGTGTCACAATTTATTAATGAATTACCCTGGATCAGAGAATGATTTTGGAAGTATTTTTCACTTGGTTAGACTAAATTATATATTTAGTTTAATCCTTTATCCAAGTGTAAACAAACGAAGTTTGCACCTGAAGTATCTCCAGGATTGGGGCAACTTGTGGCAAAGGTTGACAACCTTCACATCACTTGGAGTAGTAGCCCATAATACAAATCACATCTTTCGGACATGTATAATGCTATGCATTATGGGAAGGGAATACATGTCCACAAGGAGATGTGCTTTGCATTATGGGATACTATCAGAGCTTTATTAACGTGGTTAGTGTACTAAAGTGTTTTATAACATAATCTATGTCGGAAGTCGCCGCTAGATGAATTCGTAATGAGTAGTGTTCGTGCAAGCTCCAGATAAGATAAGTATCATTTTCAGTTATCGATACAAATTACTTAATATTGTGTAGTTTTGTTTTATTTGCCTTGCGTATTTTAGTGCGTCTATTTTTGGTGTGTTATAACGTTTAATTTGACAAAACACGTTACGGATAAATATGGCACCTGTGCGTAGGAAAATGGCGGTCAGTAATGAAGGTTCGCCATCGTTATCAAAGAACGGTAGCATAAAAGAAATGAGTCAGTGTACTAGCTGTGAAATGTACGCTTTGCGGAGTGCGGTCGGAGTGTGGTTAGATGATGATAAAGAATTGAATGTGTGTAGAAAATGTAGGGAGAATGCGGAATTGAAGCGTATTTCGGATCGTGAGTGTGATATTTTTGTCAACCTTCAAAATGAAGGAAATAGGGATATGACAAGAAACGGCAAAGTTGTACATGAAAATTGTGAGAGTGTGAATGTAGAAAGTGTGAATGATAGTATAAATGGTTTCTCAGAGAACAAAAAAGATGAGATAGATACATTGAGTGAGATCGCGTTGTTGAATAGTGCGATAGAAAGAGCAAAACAGCAGCTAGAGTGCATGAACAAAAGTAGACTGAATGAACCAACCAATAATAAAAGGTATGACAGGAAAAATAGACGTATGAATGTGAACATGAACAAAATGAAGGATAGAGTGCTGTATGGAGACTCGTTAGTACGAGGTGTGTTAGTAGAGGATTTGACAAAATCGTACCAACCTGGTGCGACCATAAAGGACGTAACTGCGTCTATTAGAGAGCAAAAGGAAAGGGTGAAAGAAATGATTGTTGTGGCAGGTACGAATGATTTGAAAGGAGATAAAATGGAAATGATAGAAGACCTGAATGAATTGTTTGAGGTAGCAAAAGAAAAGAGTGAGAGAGTTAGAATGATTAGTCTTTTGCCACGGTATGACAGTGAAATGTTTAAAAGGAGGGCTATAATTGCAAATGACTTTATGCGTGGGTTATGTATGACGAGTGGTGTGGAATTTGTGGATGTGTGGAGTGAGTTTGATGGGCGAAAGGATCTATATAAGGTGGATGGCTTGCATTTGAATGGTTACGGTGTAAGAAGACTTGAAAAAGTGTTGCTGAATGTAGTGGATGTGCAAATTCAGGGAAACTAGATTTGTTAGGGGGGGGTAGAGATACAGTCCTTATGGAGGCAGTTGAATGTAAGAATGAATATAATATGCTAGAGCAAATAAGGACAACAAATCAGAGTGGGATAGTTAATATAAGGCATCAAGGTAGGGTTGGGGCTAATGGGGGTCTTAAATTCATGTACACTAATACTAGGAGTATTAGGAACAAGAAGGAAGAGTTTTTGGCCATGGTTGGCACTTCCAGACCACAGGTTATAGGTATTAGTGAAACATGGCTGACTGTAGATGATATAACTAGTGGGATTGAATGTGATGGGTATAGTGTGTTCAGGAATGACAGAGAGAATAAAATGGGGGGAGGAGTATTGTTGATGATAGCTGATGAGCTCCAGCCAAGGAGAATAGAAGTTGAATTGCAGGATAGAGAAAAGAGCACATTTGAGGCCATTTGGTGTGAGATTGTGGCTAGCAGAACTAAATATACAATTGGGTGCTGCTATAGACCAGGTGATGGAAAAGATGGTGGTGACAGTATGCACAAGCAAATAGAAGAAATGGGTGGAAGGAGGGTGATTATTATGGGAGATTTCAACTATGGTCGCATTGATTGGAGTGAGGAGAGGACACATGGGAGGAAGGAACTGGATTTTATGCGGTTATTAAGGGATAACTATCTGCGACAGCATGTAATGGAAAATACTAGGGGTCAGAGAGTGCTTGACCTAGTAATTACATCTGAGGATTTGGCTGTAACAAATATGACCACATTGCCACCAATCGGTGAGAGTGATCATAGGGTCTTAACTTGGGAGGTGGCTAAAGGTGTAGAATTTTCAATTAAGACAGGGTACATGTGGAATTATCGGGCAGGAAAGTATGACAAGCTTAGGAGTTTGATTGGTTCAGTGCCATGGCATGTACAACTGCAAGGACTAGAAGTTGATAGTGCATGGGAGGTAGTTAAGAAGTGCTTGCATGAAGCAATGGCTGACTGTATACCTAGAGTCCGAATAATAAATCAAGTAGGGGTTAAATGGATGAATAACACCATTAAGCTTGAGTTGCAAAAAAAGAAACAACTATGGAGGGAATTTAAGGAGAAGGGTGACCGGCAGGCACATGAACGGTATAAAGCGCAGGCCAGAAGGGTGACGAGTGTGGTAAGAAAAGCAAAAAAGGATTACGAAAGAACATTGGCCATGCAGGCTAAAGAGAATCCTAAACAGTTTTTTAGATATGTAGCAAGTAAAAGGAAAAATGTACATGGCAGATTGATTTTAAAGAATGCCGATGGTAGGGAGGTAACTGAATCAGTTGAGATAGTTGAGTTACTGAGTGAGCACTTTGCAAAAGTATATCATCAAGGTGGTGACATTGCAGAAACGAATAAACCAGTAGATTATACGGGAATTGTGGTTAATGAAGTGGAGGTGAGTAGTCTATTGCATAACCTCAATGTCAATACGTCTGTGGGATTGGATGGTATACCAGCTCATGTTGTACGAGAAGCAGCTAAAGAATCGTCAGTACCCTTGACCATTTTGTTTAATTTGAGCCTCAGGACTGGGTTAGTCCCGAGTGGGTGGAAAGAGGGGAAAATAGTTCCGCTGCATAAAGGTGGTTCCAAGACTGCTGTTGTAAATTACCGACCAATTAGCATATCAGGAATCATTGTAAAGGTCTTAGAGAAAATAGTCAAAAGGAAAATACAAGATTGGATTGAAGAAAATGGGATACTGTATCGGGGACAGCATGGTTTTGTGTAGGGTAGGTCATGCCTCAGTAACTTGCTCACGTATTATAACACAGTGACGGCTGAACTGGATAAGGGTAATGGGTTTACGGTGATTCTACTGGACCTTGCCAAGGCCTTTGACAGGATTCCACATGGAATTCTAATCAGTAAATTGCAGCATATGGGAATGGACATAGGGTTGGTGAGATGGATAGGAGGGTGGTTGACGGAGAGATATCAGAGAGTGGTTTACTCGGGAGTAGAGTCCACAAGACGGCCTGTGACTAGTGGTGTGCCACAAGGATCTGTTCTTGGACCAATGCTGTTTAATTTGTTCATAAATGATATAGGAAATGATCTGAGAGGAACAGTTCATTTGTTTGCAGATGATGCGAAGTTGGGTAGGGCAATAGCGAATGCAGATGACGTCAAAATTTTGCAGGATGATTTGGATAGATTGGAGGTCTGGGCTAAGGAGAATGGATGTCAGTTTAATGTGGCAAAATGTAAGGTTATGCATTTTGGGGTGAAAAGATTGGAGGCAGTTTACTGCATTGGTGGAACCCTGCTCCAGGAAATTGATGAGGCACGAGATTTAGGAGTGTTGGTGGATAGGGAATTGAAATTTAGGGGACACATTGCAAAAGTGACCAAAACAGCTCATCGAATCACTTGGTTGCTGAAGAATACGTTGACAAGCAGAGACAAGCAGGTTATTGTTCCTCTCTATCGAGCCTTGATAAGACCCCATCTAGACTACTGTGCTCAGATTTGGTCACCTAGGTTTCTTCTTGATGGGGAGGATGTGGAGAGGATCCAGAGGCGAGTGACCAAGATGATAGGAGGTCTGTGGAATGAACCGTATGAGAACAGGTTGAGGATTTGTGGGTTGCAAAAATTGGTTGATAGGCGGAGGAGGGGAGATATGATTGAGACATTCAAATTACTGAAGGGTTTCTATAAAATTAATTCAGAAGATATTTTTGAGAACAGGGCTGGTTGTGGGAGGACTAGGGGACATCCATGGAAACTGGGCAAAAGTGTGGTTAGTAAAGGTGTTAGAGCTGGGTTCTTTACTTTTAGAGTAGTGAATGAGTGGAAAGCGCTCCTTGAGTCTGTAGTGGATGCTGTGACAGTGAATGAGTTTAAGGCGAGGTATGATAGATACTGTATGAATGTCAGATAGTTGTGATGAATATGATTTGGGGCTTTCCTCGATGAGTCTAATTGACTCCCTGGAGTTGCCCGTAATAATAGTAATAATAGTAATACTACACCAAGTGATGTGAAGTTTGTCCACCTTTGCCACATATTCCCTTTCCATAATGCATAGCATTAAAAATGTCCTCAAGGAGATGTGCTTTGCATTATGGGATACTATGTGAAGTTTGTTCACCTTTGCCACAAGTTGCCCTAGTCCTGAAGATACTTCGGGTACAAAATTTGTTTGCTTACACTTGGATAAAGGATTAAACTAAATATATAATTTTGTCTTCTTTGGCGCTGAACAACTGGCTTCTGTCCACTGTTTTGACTGATGTTTGGATTTTGGTGTATAATGGTGAATCCAAGTCTCATCCATAGTAATAAATCGATGCACAAAATCAGTTTTATCCTTGTTAAAACACTCCAAGCATAGATATTTTCGTGTGAGTGCATTTTTTATTTGCTGTGAGCAAGCATGCCAACCATCTTGTGTAAATCTTATTCATTTGCAATTCTTCATGCAGAATATATCCTACACGTTCCTTTGAAGCCCATAGTCTGTAATTTCATGCACTTTGACTTGCCGGTCATCCAATACATATCGTGCACTTGATCAATGATTTCTGTTGTTACACTCTTTGGATGTCCTTCACGTGGATCAACTTCAAAGGTGGTATGATCACATTTAAACTCGGCAGCCCATTTCTTAACTGTTGAAAACAAAGAGAAGAGTGCCCATAAACTGAACTTTGAACGAATTTCTTTTGGCATTAAACTTTCTTTTGTAAAGAATTTTATAACCGCATGATACTCGTCTGAGTCCCTTGAAATGGATAAAATTAACACTTTTGCTTTAGACACTGTATAAAACAAACTACTCGATAGAATGAATTGCAATTCCACATGGTTGCTTATGACAGATGTACCAACTTAGAAAAATAATCTTGTTGGTAGTGTTGCCATCAATGGTCGAGGCCGAGAACCTTTCAGACCACCCTTGTATAATTATTCTAATAGAGTGGGATCTGGTTGGAGATGGTAAAATCAACAGCTCAGCTAACAGAAATCTTGAAAAATTTTGAACCATGAGCCACAGTTGGAGGTAAAATAGGTGATTATTATTATTATAATTACATGACACAATCATGGAGTCCAAGACTCATTGAGGAAGTGCACTTCCTCAATGATAATTACATGAAAAATTTACATCATTACTAACTTCCTATCTACAATTTTCCTCCCACTAATCAATCAACTAAGAAACCTGCAACTACACCAACACCCAGTGGCATTGCAGGGGGGGAGGGGGGGCAGTCCACCCCGTGCGGCACTTTTTTGGGGGTATCACATGAGACACAATTTTATTTGTCGATGATTCTTTTCTTTATGTTAACTTAGTAATTTTTATTACTTAATAATTAGTTTTTAACAACTATAATTATAAATAAAATATAAATATAACAAAACCATTACATATCCCCATCATGCTATAATCCAAATTCTTAAAAATAAAACAATAAAATGCATGGCAAGGCAATTGCTTTATTGGTTTATTGCTTATACTGTACTGTGGCAGCTGCTTCTCAGCAGCTGGCACCACACGGTCAAAATTTCTTCTAATTTTGCGTATAACCATCAACAAGATTTTAGGGCCTGGTGGTTCCCTATCATGTTAGGGTTTTTGCTTAACCCTTTTGATGCGTTTATACAGTGTATAAAAATCAACAAACATAATTCCGTTTTTACCCTAAAAATGCTAAAATGCCTGATTCATCATTAGTTTTTTTAATCTGTTACACATTTAGATTAATTGGCTCATTATCGAAACTGTTCAAAATATTTATTATATTCTTTATGTATGGTTAGTCTAGAGCAGGGGTGGACAACCCTTGGCATGCCTGCCAAACGTGGCTCACCAACGACTTTTCCGGCAAGTAACCCACGGCTCATCTTAAAAAATAATTAAATAAAAAAATACATTTTAAACATCTTCTCTGACTTCATCATCATCAAATTCCTGCCATGTACCCTCAAGGAGGTGTACAGGATATGACAGTACTACATGAAAAATTTACATCATTACTAACTTCCTATCTACAATTTTCCTCCAAATCAGGCTGTTACTTGTCAAGACTCCAACATTATCAGATCTTATATTTCTATCATCTAAGGCACTTTGTACCATATCAATCCACCTATAATAATCCACCTAACACACTAAATAATCCATACTCATGATCCCTGCATTTCTTTCTAAGTAATCTTGGATAGCATATCAGGATTCAGTTGCTGGCTGGCGCAGTCATTAAATAATACAAATTTGTTGGCAAAATAATTAACTGATAATAAGTAAAATACAAAATTAAAAAGTAAAAGAAAGTTTAAGATAAGACAATAAGAGATAAGACGCCAAAGACGAAGATATAACACCAGTAATTTACAAGACTTGAGATACTTAATGAATAATCCTTCACGAATGACTAATGATTAGACAGCTATGGTACTAGGCCAGTAAAGATATAGCAGCTATGAAGATGTGCATACGACTGGTGCGGTATTAACAAAAGATCGCACGAGTCAAAGATAAAAGCCAGCAGTCATTCGTGAATTGAAATGCTAATTCTCTTCAACCAAATTCAATATCTGAAAGTGCCATAACAATATTCACTATATATTTCTTAGCTTTAACACGTTTACGAATTTTAACACTTTCTGTTGCCTTGCATTTGAGCTGGGGAGGAAAGACTGCCACACATCTAGTTTTTAGTGTTTGCTGGTGCAGCATATGGTTTTGCTTGAGCCTAAATAGTATAGTTTCTGTGGGAAGGGGACATGTGTTTCATTAGTTAGTGCCATTTTTATCCCAGATGTCTCTAATTGCACTATTTGTTGAGAAATATAATACACAGACTGCAAATGTCTGTACTTTATTCAGTTTTTATTTATTTATTCATATGGAGTTTCCTCCCTTTTCACCCCGTCCCTATTGGGGCGAGTCGAGCCCCCCCCATTGGGAGGTTAAGTATTTATGGTTGTAGATCCGTGTGTGTTCACGGGGCTGGTTTGCCTGCTTGCGGGATGAAAAACCCCAGATAAACTGGGGGAAAACCCTGCTGTCTATGCCCAAGACCGAATAACTTGACTATGGCTGAGGAAAATCCTCAAGCTCCTCTCATCGGCAATGGGAATCGAACCCAGGACATTCCTTCCCCAGGCATATGGTTTTGAAGCGCAAAGCCACTAGGCTAACTGCATGGACTATCTTATTCAGTGATACAGTAAAACAACCTGCTTTTACTTGTGTCTGCAGTCATTATTGGCTACGTGTCAGGGAGTGTGGTTTGCCTCCGGAAGCGAGTCGCTATTGCCCTGAGGTGAATGCGATTTTTTTTTCCTTGTGAGAGGTATATGCGAAATTTTTCAATTTCTTTTTTCACAAAGTAAAATCAGTGATGCGAGTTATACGTGAAGATGAGTTATATTCTGCTTCCTTGCCAATCATGGCAAGGAAGCAGAATTTGTAAATCTGTTTGCAAAACATGTTGGACATCCACTAATAGTTTTTCATTACATCCTACATGAGGAGAATTTATGTGCAAATGCTGCCCTAAGGGAACTTCAAGAAGTGATGAAAAATGTAACCAAGGTTGTTAATTACATTTCTGCACTTGCTTTGAATGAAATACAATTTCAGAATCCATTGAATGAAGTGGATTCGGTGTACAAAGGACTAATAATGTACAACAATGTTCATTGGCTTAGTCGAGGTCTTGTTCAGAAACGATTTGTGGAATGCCTGGATGAGATAAATCTCTTTTTTGACTAATCAACAAATGTCTTATAAAGTAATGTATGACAGCGTGTGGGTTTGTAAACTCATGTTTATTACAGATTTTTGTGAACATTTAAATGACTTGAACCTCAAACTACAGGACACAAAAACATCTTCAAATAAACTTGCAGATGTTTTCATGGATAAATATGGATGATTTTGAAATGCAGTTAATTGATTTTAAAAATAGCTCAATTTGGAGGCAGAAATATGTTGACCTCAGAGTGGACTTGAAAAATATTGAAAAGGGGTGATTAGAGACGGGAGTACAGAGAGAAGTGCGGAAAAAGACGTACTAAGAGCTTGGAACGCTATTCCCGAAACTTTTGTATGTTTAAAAACCCTTGCAACAGCATCATTATCCATTTTTGCTTCTACATATTCTTGTGAATCATTGTTCTCAGTGATGACCTTTGTTAAGTCTCTAACAGGAGAAGCCTTACAGATGAAACTAGTAGCTCATGCATATCTCTAAAGGTTACAAAATATAAACTTGATATAAATTAATTGTCAATAATGCAGCAGCAGCAAAAGTCTGATACTAAATAAATAAAATGTCAACTATTTTTCTTTAGTTTTGATTTGATGTTTTCTGCTAAAAATGGTAAAGATTGACTTCTGTTTAATATATTATGTAGGTAAAATAACAATTTATTTTGTTTGTAATTTTTATGTATTACTCGTAAGGATTAGGAAGTAATACAATTATATCTTAATTTTATTTTCTTTTATTGTGCTTTAGTCAAGAAAAACGATTATGAGATTGTGCACTGCAATATATTGGGAAAACTTGAATAAAGTTATGTCTGATTGATCTTCATAAAGAAAAAAAATCAGAATCATTGTTTACTCTTTAAATTAAGGGGATAATAAATCCCACATTGTTTCAAAACCGAATAAGAAACTCAAAGATTGGAATCAAAGAGTTTCATGCCGAATATAGTAAACTATAAAAGTATCGGCGGATACTAGCATAAGCCAAAGCACGTAGTACAAACTAGGGCAACTCGTAGCAAAGGTGAGTAAAGCTTTGATCACTATTCTTAGTATTTCCCATAATGTAAAAACACATCTCCCAGGAGATGTATGATGTTGTACATTATGGCGGAAGGTCACCACCCAGACCAGTTTCGACCTTTATCGAGGTCTCATCAGTGAGTAGGTAGACTAAATTAATACCGAGGGTATAGCGTAAAGAACTTCTAACGTGACCTTCCACCATAATGTATAACATCATACATCTCCTAGGAGATGTGTTTTTACATTATGGGAAATACTAAGAATAGTGATCAGAGCTTTACCCACCTTTGCTATGAGTTGTTCTAGTTTGTACTATGTGCTTTGGCTTACGCTAGTATCCACCGATACTTTTATAGTTGACTATATTCGGCATGAAACTCTTTGATTCCGATCTTTCAGTTTTCTTATTCGGTTTTGTAACAATGTGGGATTTAATATCCCCTTAATTTAAATAATGTTACATCACTGAAATGAAGCGTATTGGCTCTTTATTTAAGTAATTGCTGATGTTAAAAATTGCATCTTTAAATTGTGTGGCTTTATATGACATCTAGTTTACACTTAAATGCAAATAAAAAATATTCACGCTATCAACAGGGTAGAAGGACTTTTAAGTAAAAATTCCATCACTAATTTTTATATTCATTCAATCTTTACAATAATCACTCTTACAATATTCTTTGATTTTACCATTCTAGTGCGATTTTTGATTATTTGTAAAGGTCTTCCCAATACTTAAGACACCAAATAATAATGTTCCCCAAAATTTCGTTTGGCATGTGAGAAAATTTTGCATCAAAGATTAAGCGATTTTGGCATGCACAAGTTGCTGACCCCTTGTTGGAAAACTAGAGTCTAGATTTTTAGTCTAAATTCTAGATTTTCTAGAGTGTAGATTTAAACAAATCTATCATACTGCTGTGCGTTTGGGAGTTTACGGTGATCAGGGATCTGTGGCGAAAACGTTAGGCAGTCTTACCAGCGCTGATGGTGACTAAGCCTCAGATTGTCAAAAACGCTATGGTCTTTTTGACTTTTTTTAGTATATTTGGTGTGTATTGAAAAGGGTGACAAACTCAGGAACTACCCTGGGCAGCAAAAGCTCTAGCTATGCCACTGCCAACACTGTCTACTGCCTGCCACAAGGACTAGTATTTTCACAGTCAATCACAACATCCATATCCATGGCAGGATTCGAACCCGCAGCCTTTTACCTGGAGAGCTGATGCTCTTACCACTCGGCCAACCAGGCTGGTATGATGATGTGTGAGACTTGTACTTGACAAAGTGACAGGTTGTGGGATAGAGTGCAAACTGCTATGGAGGAATGCTGTTATGTTTGGTGAGTAATGTCCACATTCATGCCAATAGCTTCCATAATCTCTTTAATATTTTTAATATTTCAGGCTAACGTGTGTGATATTGAGCTCCTGCAATGCAGAGAGAGAGAGAGAGAGGATCTATTCCACATAGAATGCTCTTGTAGAGACTTTATTTTTAGTACATAGTTAAGATACAGCTGTTTCTGTCTAAGTGATATAGCTGATTGATTTGCTTCGGCATAAATGCTTTGATTGGGCAAATGGCACTACTAGCTGTCCATATGCTTTGATGATGGATGGGATAAGTCTTGTTAGGAAATTTGTTGATTGTAGTTTTGCTGTAGACATTTTTCAAATAATTTTAATTCATGTTTTTTCATTGGAGCAAATCTTTAAAGCCCTATTTTTTTACTGTTTCCACGACAACTAATTTTTGTTGTTGTTGTTGGTTGTAAGAATTTATGTCTATATATTGACCAGTATGTGTAAGGTTACGGTAAACAGTGAAGGAAACACTGCACAGAAGATGTGTGAAAAGTGTATCTAGAAAAGTAATTTTTTTCTGACTTTCACTTTCAGTTGTGAATTGTATGTCTTTGTGTTGTTTGTTTAGGTGGCTGGAGAATGTGACTAATGACTGTCAGACATACCAGTAAGCAAAAACAAAATATCAGTTAAAGTTACTATTCATATCATGGTTGTAGTCTGCATAATTTTATGGTAATGAATGCTGATCCCGTTTTATTAAATTTAGTCACACCACCAGCTTGCACCATATTCAAAGATAAGGCATTCAAGTAATACCCTGTTCTTTGATGAAAATTATAATCTACATCTCATCCACTTTCTTTGTTAATTCATACTTGTCTTTCATGACGGCCCTCTTAACCTCTCCCCATTCTTCATAAAATGCGAAATTCCTTCTACTGGTTTCCTGTATGATCATTTCTGAAGTTTCAAATTCCCTATCTTATCTAATATAATCCAAACCACTCCTAAAATACCCTAGGTCTGTTTCTCACCAATAACCCTTCCAAATACAAAGTAAAAATAGTAATCTCCCTCATTAATTCTGACCACAATATAGTGCTCATCTCCTCTCACCTAGAACAAGGCTTATACAGCCATTCATATACATGAGTGGTTTGGCATAATAACAGTGCCAAGTGAAACAGCCTACTTGACTTCTATGCCTCATTTCCATGGTTGGACTATTCTTTCCTATATTACTAAATTCTTTTCCTATATTCTTTCTTATATTGCCAAAGTAATCCTCTCTGGCATGGAAACATACATTTCCCACACTACTCTCCAAACATCTATTACCCAACTACCATATGGTTCTCCTAAAGATGTGCCAAGACTAGAAATGAAAAATCAAACATACCACAACTGGCTAACATAAAAAACCTCACCCTCCTTTAAGTACTTATACTGAGAAAGGAATAAGTTTCAGAAAACAGTGCTTCCAAAACAGGGTTTGAAAGAGCAAAAACCAGGAACCTTACAGTCTGCCCTAATGACTATTGAGCCTTTTGATCTCTTGCCAAAACAATTGTCGTAATTTTTGCCCAACACTATTCCCACCCTGACCATATCCAATGCCTCTATTCTAACAACGCCACAGAAAATGCCAGTCTGCTGGCTTCATACTTTGACTCCAATACATGTATAACACAATGGTAAATGCCCCAGTCATTCCAGCTGCCCAATATCCTTTTGCCAGAAAGAGATCAGAAGAATATATTTTCTAAATGAGACACAAAAAAAAGTCTCCTGGCCCTTCTGGTATTTAACCAACTGTTCTGAAGGGTTCTGCAAAAGGTTATTTTGCAGAACCCTTCAGAACCTACGTATTCTGCTAACCTATGTCACCTGAATATATACTCTCCTCCTCCTCTGGTGTCTATCCAACAACCTGAAAATTGGCTTGTATTCAATCCTGCAGTTGAATAGTACTTACTGCCCTATTTCAAACCATCAATTCCCAACTCCTGCACTACTTTGCAAGCAACCAGCTAATAAATGTCCCCCAGTATGGATTCCATCACTACTGATCAACAGATCTACTCATATATATCACCCATTTCAGTACAAGTGTGATGAAGAAGTTTAGCATATCTCAAGTGGTTGCACTTGATATCTGCAAAGCTTTTGATTAGGTCTGACACCAAAATCTTCCTAAGCAAACTCCTAAGGTTTGGTCTTTGGGCTTCTACAGTTGGGTTGCCAGCTTTCTGTCTGGACACACAGTGTGATGGTGGACTGTTCCTTATTCTCTTACATTCGAATAATGATAAGAGTTCCACAAGATTCTGTTCTCTCGCCTTCTATTCTTCTTTCTACTTATTACTGAGCTGCTTCAGGTGAACCCTAATCTATTACAGAGTTTTGCAAATGACAGCACATTGTACTTCTCCCTCTCATTTTATAAACATTACACAACTCACCTCAACCTACAGAACATCAACCACCACTCAATTCTATCCCAGGATTTTATTTGATAACATTCACATTTCCAGACAAGATAAGATTTTACTTTGATTTATCCTGACAGCAAGCCACTCCTGGCATGAACACATCTACAACCTTTGCATTCTCAGCTTACAAAAACTAGGATTTCTGTTTTGCTCAAGACGTTTCTTCACCCCTGAACAGCTGTTAACTTTAAAATGCAAATCACAAATCTGCCAGCTATTGAATACTGCTCTCACATATGAGAAACTTGGCTCAATACAGAGGAGAGCAATCAGATTGATAAATAAGCCCTATTACTAACTCACTCCCCTCAATTTCAGACATTTGATTTCTGTAATTTGTGTATTCTATAAATATGTCCAAGGCAAATGTTCATCTGAAATACCATCCATAAATCCCCACTCAATACGAAGCCCATTGGAACATGTTCAGGTGCTGCTCAACATCCCTTCACAATACACAGAACAAATTTCTTTTCATCCTCTGTTATCCCTACTACTGCTGTGTAGTAGTAGGGATAACATGGTCTTCCCTGTGATGTGTTTCCCTCAGGAAAAGCAAAGTTTCCCTTTGAGTTCCCCTAGCAATACAGTATAGAGGCTTTTAAATGAAATCTAAACATTTTTCTCCTTTCCCAACCCACTACCCATATATGATACTAATGTTCTATAGTTGAACAACCAATCTAAAAAAAAACTCAATTTAGTGAATCTTGTATACTTCTCTTGGATTAATATAGTAGTAAAACATCATACGGAAGTTATTTTAGTGCAGAACAGAGTTGTGCTTTTTTCAGATGGTACTTTTTGGAGTATCATATTTTCAGAAGACATTATGATATATTTATTAACACGTTCGCTGCCACGCTACTTTTGCTTGGTCTGTTCCCCTACGCCGAGCAGTTTTCCTTCTTCAAGGTCAGTACGATAATCTCGTTACCGGAGGTAAACGTCCTACGAGTATACTCGTAGTTGGCTTGTACGGAGCATATACGGTCTATGAGAATACACAGTTTTGATGCTAGCCCCACAAGCCAAGCATTTTGGCTTCTTCAAGGTCACTACAATAATCTCGTTCCTGGCGGTAAGCGTCCTACGAGTATACTCGTAGCTGGCTTGTGAAGCAGGTTCACCTACTACGAGTATACTCGTAGTTGGCAGCGAACGTGTTAATCCAAGAAAGATACCCAATAATAAATCTGTGCCATAATTGTTATGCATTAAAAGAAAAAAAATACATCAGTATGGTTCCTAAAATTTGTATGTTTAAGGTTTGTGTGCTCTTCTGCAAGAGCAGTGAAAGGATGCAGACTACAAAAGTCTGTTATGTTCAAAGCTAGACTGTGAAATATGACTAGCAAATTAATGTATTTTTACAGGAATAGCTTTGAGAGGAGGATTTTTCAAGTTGCTTTTGTGAGCAGTTGTTGAAATATTAAGAGGACCTTTGGTCATCACAATCACATGGGAGTGGCAACATATCACAAATGCCATCAGTCATAGGTTTTCTTACATTTTAGTAGGTCTGCAACTGTGTTTAGTTTAATTTTGACCATTTAGTTTTAACATTTTGACCTTCATATTGACCTTTATATCTGGAGTATTCACACACACACACACACACACACACACACACACACACACACACACACACACACACACACACACACACACACACACAGTGTGTGTGTGTGTTTGTGCCAAATCAATTAACTCTGTAAAACAAAAAGTGGAGAAAAGTGATAAAATAATATACATTGTTTTTTAAAATTCCTTTTAAAATATAAATTCAAATAACCATTGTAGAATGTATTATTGCAGATGTAGCTTTTATCTAACGACATATAAAATGTATAAGATAGAATATCCTTGGAGTAATTGTTATTATTATTAAAATTTTTGCTTGATTAAGGAAGTGAATCGATTTGTGAAAAAAAGTAATAACATCAAATTCAGCCTTCAAATTATTTTTTTACAGAAAAACTTCATTATCATACATTTTTTATTAAAGATTTTTTGCAAAAATGAATAATAACTGTTCTGTTACAATTATTATTATTAGTTTGTTTAAATTGATTCATCAGCAACATAAATGATGTCTTCTTCGTCAGCTGTATTTGAGGTCCCGTCATGTCGATTTGTTCTTATGTTTTTATAATAATCATGTTTAATAGGAGGAATGAATTTCAACAGGTCCATCATATCTTTCCTCTTTTCTCTTGTCACAGTTCTACCTGTAGGATATAACAAAGGCTGTTCTACATTTTTCAGACCTAGTGGTCTACCTGCTACAGATTTTCTTATATTAATGGCATGAAATTCTGAATCTTCATTAAAGTCATATTTGAATGTTATGACGTGGGGTTTCGACCTTTCTAATTTTATCCAGTGCATTTTGAGTCAATTTACTGGTAACCCTGTAACTGTTACTTTTCTGTTAATGATGGAATTTTCTAAAGGATCTGTTGATAAAAACTCTTGATGAGTCATTTGAACCACATTAAATGGTGCTTTCTTTTTACTGGTTTTGATTATTGTACCAATCATCTGGTAAAAAATGTTTTGAATTTTTTTTACATGTGACTTGATAATGGCAAAAATTGAATCATTAGGCATATAACTATGTCCACTTACCAAAAATTTCATTTCAGTTGACTCAGCTCTTATTTCTGTACTTTGAACCAATTTCAATAAACTTGAGATAGTTTTGATATTTCTATTTTGTCCGGTACACGAATCTGAATAGGTTATTTTTTCATAATTTTTAGCATAAGTCTTTCTATACTTTATTAGCCATGACGAAATTTCCTGCGACCTGCAAGATCCTTCAGTTTCTTGCCAAATGAAAATGTGGCTTATATTTTTTATTAAAATCGTAGCAACCGAAATTATAAACATATAGATTTCGCTTATAATAAGCTACCGATGTAGTAAGTTTAGGAAAAGCTAAAAGAAAACGTTTGCTTTTTCTAAGTCCAAAGAAAATACAAAAATTTCTGTGGATGCTGCCATTCCATCTGCAGCCATATGACTATGAGCCTTTTCAGCCTCTTGTGAGCGTCCTTTTCAAGTTTTGCCATCCGAATTCCCTCACTATCCAAAGACTGAATTTTTATTTGCAAAGAATCACAAGTTTGGCATGTATCTTTAGATGGTTGCTTGAAATGTAAATTAAATTTAGTGGAGAATACCTTGTAGTAATATTTTTCTTTCACTGGTACTATATCTTCATCTTCTCATTGCATGATGTACAGTTCGTACATTTTCTTAATATTTAGATCTGGATTTAAATATTTTCGTCCTGGATTGTGAGCTCTTGTGTAGTGACTAGTATAGGTGGGAAATGAGTCTATGTTTTATAACATATGTCATCGATTTTATTACTTGGAACATGGCAACCGCGATGATCAATCATAGACAAAACTTGTTCTTTACAGCAACAGTCATATATTCGTCCATCACTTATCTGATAAGTATCCTTAAAATATTTTTTGCAAACATAAATATAATTTTTTTGGCTATTTGGAAAAGAATATGTGAAAGAACATGATCTTGGCATTTTACTGTTATCCTTCGGGCGTCTTCTTTTTATTTCGTTAACTGCTTAAAAAATACAACCGCTTAAAAATATTTTGCTCAAGTTCACTGTCTAAATTATAAAATGCCTCCATGTCAGCTTCTCTTACATCCGAAGTAATTTTTTTATTGCACTTCTGACGACATCGACATATTACATCTACAAATGTTTTTGCAGGTATTAAATATCCCCTTCTATTTCTGTATTTCAAACCTTTTATTCTTCTATGCTTTTGGACATTTTGAGCAACTTCTTTTCTGCCCAATTGAATTATTTGTTGTAATGTTTTAACTGCTACAATCAGATCACGAATCTGAAGAAATACATAAACGTTTTCTTGAGCCGAGCTTTTTTTGAAGAACTATTAGATTCATTTTCCACATCCAAATAATTATTACTAGTCTCATCCATTTTGATATATTTTTATTTTTTCTAAAAACAACTCGCACTAAAATTCACAAGTACTTACTTCTGCAGCATTTTCGTGTTAATCAGTTACAGTTAGACTGTAACTGATTAACACGTTCGCTGGTATATGAGCTTCACAAGCCAACTACGAATATACTCATATGTCGATTACCGCTGGCCTCGAGATTATTCATACTAAGCATAAATAACTACATCATGGAGTCAGGGAATCATTGAGGGTGGCCACATACTACATGCACAAGCATTATTCTTAAATTGATTCACACAGATTGCACTCATAACATCAAATGGGGGATCCATTCCAATCATGCACCAACCTGTATGAGAAAAATCTAGTCCACACTCTCCTCTTAGTGTCATTCATTCTCAGTTCCAAGGATACCCTCTTGTCCTTTCCCCACCCTCCATAAATTGAAAAATCAACTAAAAACCTGTATGACCCTTTCAGAAGTTTGTAAGTCTCAATCATATCATTGCTCTCTCTCTCTTCTGTTTGCTAGTGTCCCCAGTCTACAGATTCTCAATTTGTCTTCATAATCAGTATTCTATAATCTTGATATCATTTTAACACTCTCCCCAATATGTCAGAATTATTATCATTGTTATTATTATTATTATTATTATTCAGGCCTCCATGGAGTCAAAAGACTAATCATGGGAGGTCCTTCCTAAGAAACACAGTCTGTCAAGACTCTCATCATGGGATTACCCTCCTAGGAAACACAAAGTCTATCATACCACTCCTTAAACTCATTGACCGTTCTCGCTCTCACCACTCTATCAGGCAATGTATTCCATGGTTCAGCCACCCTCAATGCAAAAAAAAAAATACTCCTCACCCTCCTGCTCACAGATTCCTTTTGTAACTTCCAGGGATGGCCCCTTGCCATCACCCCTTTCTGCTGTTCAACCAAGCAAAAGAACTCCCCATTGCCAACCCTGTAACCACCTCTCAACAGTTAAAAATTCTCAATCATATTACCTCTCCTTCTTTTATCCACCAAACTCTGCAGTCCACATTCCCTCATCCAATCCTCATAACTATCATTGTAGCTGAAACCATCCTATCATTGTATCATAACTATCATTGTAGCTGAAACTCGTTTATCTCTGCAGGTTAGTGTCCTTCTCATTATTGCAGCAATTCTCTGTTACCTTCACCACCTTGGCAATATGTACCCAAAATTTCAGGTTTCTATCAATCATCAACCCCCAGATCTCTTGTCTCCCCTACTTCCTCCAGTTTAACTCCTCCCGTAGAGTATGCAGCATCCCATCGATATGTCCCAAACCTTACATTACATTTTGCTGCATTAAACTAAAACCTCCATTCATTTGTCTATCTGTCTAGCTTATTCAAATCCTCTTGCAGGGCTACCACATCTGCATTATTACTGATAACCCTTCCCAACCTTTGCAAACAACTGAAAATATCCCCTTGCAATCCATTAACAATGTCATTGATATAAAGATTAAACAATGTATGTCCCTGTGGGACTCCACTTGTAACCCTCTCCCTCGTGAAAGTGCCCCACATACACAACTTTCTGTTACTTATCTGATAGCCAATCCTGAATACAGTTGACCAATCTGACATCCAGACCCATGTGCTGCAACTTAAATATCAGCTTATGTGGCACCCTGTCAAATGCCTTCCCTAAGTCCAAGAAAATGGCAGTATATGCCTTTCCCTCATCTACTGCCCTTGTAACTTTATTTAAAAGGATAGGATATTACTAAAACAAGAGCACCCCTTCACAAATCCATGTTGACTCTCACAGATAACATTACCATCATCTGCCCAATGCTGTATATGGTCCATCACTAATTTCTCCAAGATCTTAACAATTACTGATGACACACAAACTGGCCTATAATTAGACACTTTCAGTCTTCTTCTGCCCTTATGCAATGGGTCAGTCTTACTTTCCTTCCATTCTCTGGGCACCTTTCCCGTAGCCAGACTCATTGAAAAGCCAAGTCAAAGGAGCTGTCAGTTCTTTAGCACAAAAACTCGTGGTGAAATACCATCTAGTCCCACAGCTTTACTGAGATTCAGAGTATTTGGATCACATTCTCCTCTAAACCTCGAAACTAGTCTATCCTTCTAATATTAAAATTTACTCCTCCAAGTTGAAATACTCCAAGAAAATGTTCATTGAACAATTCCACTATATCTTCTTTTTCAGTCACTATTTCCATTTTTATCCCACAATGTGATTCTTCCACAATCATTTCTGCTCCTATTGGCCACACAGCTAAAAATTCCTTTGGATCTTAGGGCCAATCTCTTCTCATTCCAGTTTTGCCTTCCTTACCATACTAGTTGCTCTCCTTGCCCATGTCATATTTTTCATGCATCTTCTCTTCACCTGTCTTTGTATCTCTTCCATAGCCTCTTTTTCGCATGAATTTCCTGTTTAATATTGTTTGTTTAATACAGCTTACTATTGCTGCTAACAAATATTCCTTCACAATTTTCCAAGCACTAATGATATCCTGTCCTTCCAATTCCTTCTTCCATGAAATTTCCCCAAGTTGAAGTCTTATTATAATTACCTTCCTCATAATTCCATACATGTTCCCATCTCTTTGATACTCCTGCATGTCTATTTATCTTCCAAGTCAAAACCATATGGTCACTCTCTCCAATTGATGGAAGAGATGGCATCTCAGTT
Source organism: Typopeltis vanoorti (assembly GCF_054136105.1). Lineage (NCBI taxonomy): Eukaryota > Metazoa > Arthropoda > Arachnida > Uropygi > Thelyphonidae > Typopeltis > Typopeltis vanoorti. Next base: position 162,417,390 of record NC_143554.1, read on the forward strand.
ATTATCAAGTCTTCTGATGCCATGACCAAATCCAGAACTCTTGAACCTCTTGTTCCCTCTATTACATGTTGCCTCAGACATTTGTTGCTCAAGAAGTCTAGAAATGCCATTCTCTTATTGCTACATGATTCTTCTTCTCACCAATTATACTGCTGTAGTTAAAATCTCCCATAACAATCATTCTTCTTGCACTTGCCAAGCTCAGCTGTCTAAACATCTTCTTATCCCCACCCTTTGTGCTCCTTGGTTTGTAGCAATACCCCACTAAATATCCTGTTTTGCCCACCTCATTAGTGTCACTTCCTTCCAAAGCCTCCACTCATAGATGACATAACTCATCACTTATCATAAGCAGTACACCACCACCACCATGCTTTCTCTTCCTATCCTGCCAAAAAATGCTGTACCCTGCTACTTCTATTCCTGTTATTTATTCACTTCTGTCAACTATGTCTCAGTGATCCCAAAAATCTTGGCCATGCTGATGCTATCAGCGTCACCAATTCTTCTCCTTTATTCCAGGAGTATCTGGAATAAAGGATAACACTTAAAAGCGCATGACACTTAAAAATGCCATTGTTTCTATACCCAGCATTATCTCCTCTAGACTCCACTTAGCTCAGCGTTACCTGATGTCACCCCCCCCTTCTCCCAAGTACCCATTCCCACGAGAGGTTACCTGATGTCGTTCCCCTGCTTCCATCCACCCTGGGACACACCGACTCATTCAGTACATCAATCTCTCCAGATGCTTATGTCCTACCTCATTCAAATGCAAGCAGTCTCTTGCATACAATTCCTCTCCGTCCTCAAATGCCCTCCAACCATCCACATATTTCAATTCTCTCTTCTGACACATTTTAGCTATTATATTATTCAATATTACTGGTTTTCTGCTCAGCTTGTCACTATCTGGGAAACACACACACTATCTTTCTTCTCTGTCTTCTTTCATACAACCTAAAGCAAGAATCTCATATATCTTCCTGCCCAATTTACATTATTCTCAAGTCATTTGGTCCTACCATCGCAATCATCTCATCCACCCTTTCATCCCATCTTAATTGCCATAGCCATACTTTCTATCGTTCCTCCAGGCAAATACACAACCTATCTTGAACATCACGGATTACTGAATCCCATACATTATGCTTCTTACCACCCTGTTCCTCAATTGCTCACATGCATCCCTAACACTTTCTCTCTATGCCCCCTACTTACCTGCTTTATCACTCTATCCTTGGTTCCAGTGCTCCCTTGCATTCCTCTCACTCCTACTGTTTCCATTCTCTCCTCTTCTATCATTCCCATAACTCTCTCATTTCCTCTCTTATATTGTTCCTATTCTCTCCTCTTGTATCATTCCCATAACTCTCTCTCTCACTCATACTCTGATTTGGCTTGCATTTCTCTTCCATTTGCCTAATCTCATCTTTGACACTTCTCATCTCATTCCCTAGACATCCACCTGCTCTTTCAGCTCATCTATCTATTCTGCAAGTCAGCCACTCTTATTTGCCATTCATCCTCCCAATTGAGACCATCTCAAAAAATTTCACAATCATTCAACCTTTCCATACTCCCCATTCTCATTATTTTATTCATATTTCTCTTGCTTTCACTCAGCTCTCTAGGTGGAGAATCTCCCATCTCTGACTCAATGAGGTTAGTTATAGTCATATCTAACTCACCAAATTCCTCCCATTGTATGCATTTTGCGCATATAGGTATTCTCCCTTCTCTCACCTGCCAAATATACACCCACTGGGATGCATACATTCAACAAGTCCTGCATGCTAAAAAAAAATCCCCTATGATATCATACAAAATAGTCCTTAAATGGGGGAAGACTTGGTGATATGCCATTTGCAATTTTAACTGCCAATACTGCTGTTATTCAAAATAGTGTCGCTAATTAGTGTCAAAAATAGTCTCCCTAAATAGTGTCACAACTCAACACTAAATACGTATAAGGCCGTATAACTCTATAAGTATAACAAATTACAAAAAAAATTTAAGTATACTAAATATAAATAAAATAAAACTATAATGAAAACTTATGTTATCTTCGTCTTGTCTTCCACCATTATGCATCCGATTCCGATCCCGTCCTCTCGGCAACCAAAATACACAATATAGCAAACAAATAACTTCAAAACAACCACTGAAGGACACTCATATTGCAGAAAAACAATGCAGCACTACAACAGTATAGAAAAACAGACTATTCACTGATTAAAAAAGCACTTTTTTTCAGCACAGCTCAAATTTCCCACCACATTCTCCAGCAACTAGCGCCCTCCTCTAACAATCACACTGGAAGCCAGAAGACCAGGCTTGTGCACAATAGCCTAAGTCAGTTCTTATCAATGCCTCATAAAGAGGCAAAATTACATCCTAATCTTTACATGTGAACAACATTCCTTTCAGCATTGCAATTATCTTTTGAGTGGTATTTGCAGTCTTTACTACATGATCATCATCATGCGTTTCAAGGATTTAGGCCTAGCATGGCCTGTTCCGACCTTAGAAGTCATCGTTTAAGAGGACGTCGTGGTTTTTTTTCCTAATGGCTTGTACTTTATAAGGCTTGTTTTGGTAATCTTTCTTTTTTCATTCTTTGAACATGTTCCATCCATTTATGTTTATATTTTTTAATTTTTTCTATTACTGGTTCTTGGTTTAATTCTTTCATTATTTCAGTCTTTACTACATGGCCCCTAAAATTCCACTTCCTATCAGCTAATACTGCAACTAGATTCATTAGTTTCTACAAGCGTAATAGCACCAATATAATATGAATTTTTATATCTAATCACATTGAAGTACATGATTTTACATTTACTGATATTGAACAGACATTCATTTTCCCATACCCATGATTACAGCCTATTGAAATCATTCTGCAAGTACTGTGTGGCAGCAGCAAATATGATTACCCTACTTTTCTTTGCATCATCAACAAATAGCTTTATGTTGTTTGTCAAATCCTTCCCAATATCAGTAATATATATAGTTGAATAACCACTGATATCAGTGGTTTACCACAAGGATACCAAAATGCCTTAGCATCCCAATGCTTGGAGACTCTCACCACCATTTATACCACTTTTTGATATCTCTCAGTTAGCCATCCTTTTATCTGTGTTATTATTCTACAAGGGTGGTTTGAAAGGTTCTCGGCCTAACATTGAAAAAAAAATCTAATTTATAATTTCAAAATTATTTTTATTTTTCAACATAATCTCCCTGAAGGCTAATGCATTTATTACAGCATTGCTCCAGCTCCATTATCCTGTCCCTGTAGTGGTTCTCAGTAAGATCTGCAAAATATCCCTCTGAAGCTGCAATCACCTCTTGGTTTAAAGAAAAATGCTGACTAGCGAGGAAGAGTTTTAGTTTTGGGAAGAGATAGAAGTCAGAGTGAGCCAAGTCTGGGGAATAGGGTGGTGTTCCAACAGTTCATAGTGCAGATCCCTTAATTTTCCCATCCTCTTGGTTCGAAGAAAAATGCTGACCAGCGAGGAAGAGTTTTAGTTTTGGGAAGAGATAGAAGTCAGAGGGAGCAAAGTCTGGGGAATAGGGTGGTGTTCCAACAGTTCATAGTGCAGATCCCTTAATTTTCCAATCCAAAACACCTTTGTGGGCAGGTGCATTGTCCTGATGAAAGATGCTTTTTTTCTTCTGCAAACCAGGTATTTTCTCACAAATTTTTTTCTTATTTGGTTAAAAAGTCAGATTAATATTCCCCAGTTATTGTTTTACCTGGGGTAAAACAATAATTTTAATTTTATTTATTAATTATCTTTTCAAGATAATAAATAAAATGCCTTTAACATCCCAGTGCTATGACCTTTCCTGCTGATGGAACCCACTTTGTCTACTTTGGCACTGGACATACGGCTATTATCCAATTTGAATGTGTTGTACTGGTGAATCCAATCTAATCCATAGTAATAAATCAATGCACAAAATCAGTTTTATTCTTGTTAAAATGCTCCATGCACTATTCAGAGAATTTCATGTGAGTGCATTTTTGTCCTGCTGTGAGCAAGCATGCCACTCATCCTGTGCAAAGCTTTCTCATTTGCAATTCTTCATGCAAAATATATCCTATACGTTCTTTTGAAATGCCTATAGTCTCAACAATTTCACCCACTTTGACTCGCCAGTCATCCGTGTTATATCGTGCACTTGATCAATGATTCCTGGTGTTGTTACACTTTTTGGACTTCCTTCACGTAGATCATCTTCAAGGCAAAGCTTTCTCATATGGTATGGCCATATGGTTTCACTTGGTATGCTTAAACATGGTATGAACATGTTTAAACTCGATTAAAACACGTTTAAACCCATTTCGTAATTGTCGAAAATGAAGGAAAAGAGTGCCGATAAATTTTTACAAACTTCTAATGAATTTGTTTTGGCGGTAAACCTTCCCTTAGAAAGAATTTTACAATCGCAATATACTCAAAATTTTATCCATTTTAAGGGATTCAAGCAACTCGTTTTCTTCAGAGAACTGTATAAAACAAACTACTCGATAGAATGACTTGTAATTTGATGTGGATGCATGTGAGACATGTATAAAATGAACTGCTTGATAGAATGACTTGTAATTTGACATGGATGCTTGTGAGAGATGTACAAACTTTGAAAAAAAAATCATGCCAATAGTTTTGCCATGTATGGCAGAGGCTGAAAACTTTTCAATCACCCTCATATAATCCAAACCCATCTCGAATTTATGCAAGTCTACCATACATGCTGTATTCTGGCAACGACCTTATCAAAATCTTCACGTGTCATGGTATATCAATTCTTCTTGTCTAGGTCAATGGTAATATTGTTATAGAATGTGAGCAAGTTGCTACAACATGACTTTTCCTTTTAAACTCTTAAAAAACCCATGTTGCTGATTGCAAAGTAGAGATTCACTGTCGTTGTTGATAGTTGGATAAATCAAACTTTGCATCCCCCTCATGCAATGGAATTATCATACTTTTTTCCATTCTTGCAGAATCTTATTGTGAGATTTATATTAAACAGTCTCATTAAAGGAATAGCCAGTTCAGGTGAACAGTCTCTTAGCACACATGTTTATATCTTATCAGTTCCTATTGCTGAATTCTTATTCAGTTTGTGCAATATCTCTAATGCTTCATCGTAATATACACCTGAATTTCTTCCTCCAGTGAAGAGCTAAGAGTGAGCTCAACATTGCGTACAGGTTTTCAAAAATGGGCACACCTTTGTTTATAACATCATCAGAGAAGAAATTCATATAGATAGGTTTAATACAGGAAATGTGGTAGCCTAATCCATAATTTAACATCGATGTTGTATTAATAAGATCTCACAATTCTTACAGACAGAATTATGATTAACTCATAGCTGAAAAGGTTACATGGGGTTGAATATGTGCCATCTATATTCTTGGGATTTTTAGACCACCATTTGGGTAGCTGATAAGAATTTCACAGGCCTCTTTAAATTTATGCTCATACCATATTATGGTGTGATGTAAACTATTGACTGGGTAAGCACCTGTAGTTTACATCACGCCATCACACCATAAATAGCTATTTACGTTCCTTTTTTCTGATAGGAATTGTGCATCCTGTTTCACCTATATAGCACAAATCACAGGTGCAATGAATATGGTACACTCCACAGTTGGCCACTGCATGATCCTTGAAGGCTTTGAATTAGTTCTTTAATTTTGCAGAAGAGGTATAAAGGTGTCATTAAGTTTCATTTTTGTAGTATTCTGTTTTGTCTGATATACCTTTAAGGCATGGAATGGCTACAATTTTATTGTAATTATTTTTTTTTATTTTTAAGTGGAGTCTTGTGAACAATTTTATTAATAGTAGTTTTGCTGTAGCCATTTTTCAGGAAGGCATTGCTGATAACTTTTAATTCATGTTTAAGTGCTTCTTCTCTGGAACAAATATTCAAAAGCCTGTTTTTAGTTTTAATAACACCGAGTTTTTGTGTTGGATGGTGTTAAGTCTGTATGTTGGCCAGTGTGTGTGTGTAGGAGTGTGGTAAACAGTAAAGGAAACATTGCCAGAAAGAAGACGTGTCACAAGTGTATCTAGAAAAGGAAGTGTTTTCTGACTTTTAATTTCAATTATATGCATTTGTGTTGTTTGTTTAGGTGGCTGGCAGCCACCTGATGACAGCCACCATAGGACCAGTAAATAAAAACATCATCGTGTCTAAGCCAGATTTTGGCTTTAACCGTATATCTTTGGTTTTGGGGTGGCGCTAGTGTCGCCGTAGCACGTGGTGGTGAATTTGAGCTGTGCTAAAGAAAGTGATTTTTAATCAGTGAATAGTCCGTTTTTCTACATTTTTGAGTGCTAAATTGTTTCTCTGGAATATAAGTGTACTTAAGTGGTTGTTTTTTGAAGTTAGTTATGGTCGGGATATTGTTTATTTTGGTTACTGAGAAGACGGGGTCGAATGCAGAACGGTGGAAGACAAGACGAAGCTAAGTTTTCATTACTGTATTTAGTTTTATTTCATTTTATTTAGTGTACTTAATGTTTTGTTTTGCTTGTAATTATTTGTACTTTTCTTATTTATTTATACTCCTTAATACTTATTTAGTGTTTATTTTTGACACTAATTAGTGACACTATTTTGAATAATTAATGATTACTAGTAGTAATCATTAATTATTACTACGGCAGTAACGAATAATGGCAGATTCAGCTGTAGTCGCAAATGATGTCGCCAAGTCCTCCACCATTTAAGAACTCTATTTTAAGCAATATAATAAAGGTGTTTATGGCATGCAGTACTTGCGGCATGTATGCGTCTCGGGAATTGGATATCTGGCTTGTGTGTGAGAGAGAGAGAGAGAGAGAGGGGGGAGGGTGCATAAGGTTTAGGCAGTGGGAGGAAATAAATGCAGTAGATATCTCAATAACCGACCTTGTTGCTTCAGGAACAGGAAATGAATACTGGAAGACGAGTAGTGTGATAGGATAGAATGAAGAAAAAAATATGAATGAGAAAATAATAGTTGATAATGCAGAAGGCGTGAGTGAAAGTTTAGGAGATGGTTTTGTTTGGGAGAGTGAATTTCAATTAACAGTGTCTGACCTGCAGAGCAAGATTGAGGAGCTGAAAGAGGAGGTGGAATGTCTCGGTGGAAGTATGAAAGATGAGATTAGGAAAATGGAAGAGATAAATGCAAGGCAAATCAGAGTAGGGGAGAGAGAGAGAGTTTTGGGAATGATAGGAGAGGAGAGAATAGAATTGAATGTGGAAATGGAAATGGAGAGAAAGGAGAAGAGGAGAGAATGGAAACAGTAGGAGAGAGAGAAAAATATGGGAGTGCTAGAAGAGGAGAGAATGGAAACAGTAGGATAGAGAGAGAGAGAGAGAGAGATGCGAGTGCTAGAAGAGGATAGAATGGAAACAGTAGAAGAGAGGGAATGAGAGCGAGGTATGGGAATGCTAGAAGAGGAGAGAGAGCGGAAACAGTAGGAGACAGCATGAGAGAGAGGTATGGGAGTGCTAGAAGAGGAAAGAATGGAAACAGTAGGAGAAATGGAATGAGAGAGAGGCATGGGAGTGCTAGAAGAGAAGAGAGAATGGAAACAGTAGGAGAGAGGGAATGAAAGAGAGGCATGGGAATGCTAAAAGAGGAGAGAATGGAAACAGTAGGAATGAGAGAGAAATATGGGAGTGCTAGAAGAGGAGAGAATGGAAACAGTACGAAAGAGGGAATGAGAGAGAGGTCTGGGAATGCAAGAAGAGGAGGAAATGGAAGCAGTAGGAGAGAGGGAATGGTAAGAGGTGTAATGTATGGGGACTCAATGATCCATGGTGTTCAAGATAGAATGTGTGAGGAGTGTTTGCCAGGAGGAACGATAGAAAGTGTGGCTTTGGCCGTTAAGAGAGGTGAAAGAGTGGATGAGATGATTGTGGGAACAAATGACTTGAGTGGTAGTGTGAATAGGGCCACGAGAGATATAAGATTCTTGCTTGAGGTGGTACAAAAGAAGACACAGAGAGGAAAGATAGTGTGTGTGTCTTGCCTAGGTATCATAATGACGAGCTGAGCAGAAGAGCAGTAATATTGAATGACATAATAGCTAGAATGTGTGACAAGAGAGGACTGGAATATGTGAATGCTTAGAGTGCATTTGAGGGCAGAGAGTAATTGTATGCAAGAGATCGCTTACATTTAAATGAGGAAGGACGTAGGCATCTGGATAGATTGCTGTTCTGAACAAGTCAGTGTGTCCCAGGGAGGGGTGGTAGCAGGGGTGGCCTCTTGTGGAATGGGTACTTGGGAGAAAGGGGGAGGACATCAGCTAACACTGAGCCCAGTGGAGTCTAGAGGGTGTATAATGCTGGGTATAGAAACAACAGCATTTATATGCTTTATACTAATGCCAGGAGTATCTGGAATAAAGGAGAGGAATTGGTGGTGCAAATAGCATCAGCCTGGCCAAAAATTATTGGGATCACTGAGATGTGGTTGACAGTAGAGGCTATGATGACAGGAATAGCAGTCACTGGGTATAGCATTTTTTGGCAGGATAGGAAGGGAAAGCGAGAGTGGAAACTTTGGTAGGCAGTGGCACTAATGATTTTGAAAGCATATGGTATGAGGTAGAGGTGGGCAAGACAGGATATTTAGTGGGGTGTTGCTGCAGACCCAGGAGCACAGAGGGTGGGGACCAGGAAATGTTTAGACAGTTGAGTTTGGCAAGTGCAAGAAGAATGATTGTTATGGGAGAGTTTAACTACAGTAGTCTAAACTGGGGAGAGGAAGATGCATGTAGTAATAAGGGAATGGAATTTCTAGAATTCTTGAGGGACAAATGTCTTAGGCAACATGTAATAGAGGGAACAAGAGGTTCAAGAGTTTTGGATTTGTTTATAGCATCAGAAGAGTTGATAATAACTGAGAGATGAGAGATGACATTTCACCCACCAGTTGGAGAGAGTAACCATATGGTTTTGACTCGGAAAATGAATAAACGTGCAGGAGTATCAAAGAGAAGGGAACATATGTGGAATTATAAGGCAAGTGATTATAATAGTCTAAGACGTCATATTTTTTTATGCTTTAAAATGGTGAAAACTAGAAGCAGCAAGAGAAAATTTTCAGAAAGCTCTATAACAGTGCTACATGCTTGATGGCTGGTAATAATTTCATACTTTCTCTACCGTAATTGGTTTACTTTTTTTTCTTTTGCTCCTTTTCTGGTTTTGCACTGTTGCTTCTTTTTATCATTGCTGGAAAAGTAAAAGGATTATAGTTAAAGAAAGCAAAATAAAAATCAGATATAATATTAGGAAATTATGATTAACACACTTGCGTTGCCAAAGCTTGTGAGTGACTGAGGCTCGTTCTAACTGCTAACTACATCATTACATACTTCATAATTGCCTGTACACACCCATAACTGCCTTCACCATGCACAGTTTAAAATAACAATTCCGATCCAAAAAATTCATAAAGTGAACTATCTGTATTTAAAGAAATCTTCAAGTAGTTCAAATAATTGAGTTAATATTCAAGAAAGTAAAGTTGATGGCCAGGTGAAATGAATGAACTCTAATTAACATGAAAATAAGAATAAGAAAAGTATATTACCTAAGCTTAACTCTAGACTGCTTGGAATATCTATATCTCTTAGACCAGATTAGGAACTGCTTCACCATCTTCTCATCAGTGGGTTTCACTCTTCTGGATCGTCCTCACATAGTAGCAACTAAGATAATATGAGGGTCTTTTTGATTGGAAATAGTGTCACTAAACGGATTCTAACCAATGAGAAGTCTTACTAATAAGTAATGGTGTCACAAATCAGGCACAACAGGAAATATAACGTAGTTTGATACAAGAACTATAACCTATTTTGCTACAGTAATTATAACCTATTTTCTAATAATTTCTTTTCCTACAGGAAATAACCTATATTATAGTAATTTCTTGTTGGATAGTACTCTTTCCACATAGAGATGTTATCACATTAGTTAGTATGTATTTGGACAACATTTCAAACCATACAAAAGGGCCTCATATTATCTCAGTAGCTACTAAGTAATGACAGTCAACTGAAGTGAAGTATACCGGTATAAAAGATATTGAGGCCATTTCATGTCAACTCTAGAAGATATAGGACATCATCTACATAATTCTGAATAATATTAAGGCAATATAATTTTTTTTTCCAACATTAACTATACATCAACTACCTGAACATGTACATTATTTTTACCACAATTTTGCAGAGAAAAAATAATGCACAGGTTAAGTTAATTTATGTTAAAATAAACAAAGAATTAAATTATTGTAAATATAAAAATAATATGGAGGTAAAGTTAATGGTCCAAGGTTTTAAAGAAATGTCAGGTATTTCAATTAATCAAGGTAATGTTGAAGAAAAGTATAATTGATGACCATGAGAAATTAATGAACCATAATTAACATAAAAATAAGAATAAGAAAATTATATTACCTAAGCTTGTTAACTTTGGGTCTTGAATGCTTGGAATATCTATATATTTTAGACCCGACTTCGGATCACCTCAATATCTTTTACACCAGTGGATTTCACTAACACTGGATCATCCTCACATAGTAACAACTAAGTTAATATGAGCGACTTTTATATGCTTGGAAATAGTGTCTTCAAACAGATTCTAACCAATGAGAAAAGGTATTCCATAAAGATACTATAAAGCTAATTCCTTGTCTGTATAGTTGGTATTGTTTTCCTGGTTTCAAATGCTATCATGAATTTGGCATATAATCCTTTAGAAAACATTATTCAATAGTGTTTATTAATGTTGGGCCCATATACGAGAGGTTGGCTGGTCAACCAATAGTACTTTAGTACCGTTATATGGGTAGTGAGATGGGAAAGGAGAAACTTGTTGACATTCGATTTAAAAGCCTGTATGTTGTATTCCTTGGGAAACACATCAGGGGGAAACTGTTCCACAATACAGCAGTAGCAGGGATGAAGAAGGAGGAAAAGAAACTTGTTTGGTGGGTTTCAAGGTGTACTGTGAAGTAATGTTGGGTGGCAGCGGTACGTGTTTCAATGGGCTTAGTACAGAGTGGGGAAATTATTGATACTGTTTCAGATGAACATTTCCCATGGAAATATTTATAGAATATACAAATTGCAGAGACTAAACGTCTATGTAAAGGTGAGGGGAGCGAGTTGGTAAGATTGGTCATTTGTAAGTCTAATTGCACTCCTCTGTATTGAGTCGAGCATTTTGAGGGAGCTTTTAGGAGCTCCACTCCAGATGTGAGAACACTATTCGATAGCTGGGAAGATTTGCATTTTGTATAAGGTTAACAGCTGTTTTGAAGTGAAGTAACATCTTCAGTGAAAGAGAAAGACTAGTTTTTTGGAAGCTGAGGATGCAATGGTTGTGATGTGTTTATGCCAGGAGAGGCCTGATATCATGGTAATTCCAAGAAGAGAAATTTCATCTTGTCTTTTTTGAGTGTTATCAAAAATAATAGAGGGCGCTAGTGGGTCAAGCGCTACGAATGTGCTTTGAAGAGCTCCTGATTCAGATAAGTTTTACTAGGAATAATTAAGTATATATGCGTAATTGTTTAAGTAAGAGCGGCTGTAAACGTTGTACGCTACCGATATTATTAGTGTGGGGTTTTTTTCTTGCTTAAACTAAATACGAAAACGTTAATATTAGACCTAGTAACCTGCAGAGAAAAAAAATGGCGGCTGCATTGTCATTCCATGATTTTAATTTGGATTTCAGTAGGTTCGTTAAGTGTGAGGTCTGTTATATGTATTCCTTCGATTACATAAATGATTTGTGGATGTTTAGTGCGGATGGAAGAAGGGTGTGTGCGAAATGTGACCTGAACGAGGAATTGATGAATGCGAATATGAAGTTGATGACAGAAAGTGCTAGTACCGATTGTGTCGTGAGTGCACGTTTGAAAGAGAATGGCGAGAAAGACAGGCGAAAAAATGTTAAAAAATCAGGAAAAAAGAAAAAGAGCGATTTGACAACCGTAACGGATGTTAAAAGGGACGAAAGTGAGGCGGAAAGAAACGAAATTGAGAGAACGAATGAAAGTAGAAATGGCGTGGTGCAGAAACCGCAAGTAAAAAAAATCGAAAGAATGAATGATAGCGAAAAAAGAATGATTGATGGCGAAAGTTGGACGCATGTTGGAACGAAAGTACTGAACCAAAGAAAGATGAATGACAGTAAAAGTGAGAAGAATGATAGCGAAAGTTGGACGCATGTTAGTCTGAAAGTACGGAAACAAAGAAAGATATGTGAGAGTGAAAGTGAGAAGAATGACAGTGAAAGTTGGACGTATGTTGGACCGAAAGTACGGAAACAAAGAAGGATGAATGAGAGGGAAAGTGAGAAGAGAGGGTCGAGAGTTAGAAAGTTAGAAAGATTTCATGATAGAGTGAATGTGTCGCGAGGTTCAGAAGGTGAATTGGATTGGATGAAGCAAGAAATGAAATGGATGCGGAATGAAATTAAGAGAATGCAGGTCAAAACTATTAAAATAAATCATGATGGCATGAAAGAGTTAACAAAAGATGAGCGAGTGGCGTTGTATGGCGACTCCATTATTAAAGGTGTGCTAGAGGATAAAATGCACAAGGTATGTTTTCCAGGCGGTAAAATGAGTAGAGTGATTGAGGCATTGAACATGAGGCGGGAACGAGCAAAAGAGTTAATTGTATTAATTGGAACAAATGATTTGAGAGAGAACAAAGAGCATGTCAAAATGAATGTCAGGAGACTGCTTGGAAAGATAAAGGAGAATAGTGTGACAGGAAGGGTGGTCAGTGTGTTGCCTAGGTATGATTGTGGTGAAATGAGGCGGAGAGCAAGGATTATGAATGATATTCTGGCTAAAATGTGTGAGGAGATGGGAGTACAGTTTGTTAATGTGTGGAATGAGTTTGAGGGACGAAGTGAGCTGTATGGGAGCGATGGACTGCATTTGAGTGGTTATGGTGTGAGTCGCTTGGAGAGACTGCTGCTGGAAGGTAGAGAAGTGAATAGAGAGAATGAATCAGATCAAGAGGGGAGTGATGTGGAAGAGCAGGAGAGTAAGACAGGAGAGATTGAAGGAGTGGAAATGAATGTGGAAGTGAGTGGTATGAGTATAGATAATGAGAGAATGGGTGTGCAAGAGGAGCAGGGAAACGGGGAGGCTCAGGGTGGACAGGGATACACAGCGTGAGAAAGGTGGATGCTCCAAGAGGAGGTGAGAGAATGTGTAGGCAGGAAAGTAATGGGATGATCAGGGATCAAAAGGAAACAGATGGAATTGCAAAGGGTTCTAAAATGAAGAAGCAGAAAGGGAAATGGCCCCAGTCCAGCATGGAGAGATCACATCGAGTGAGTGGTATCAGTGGAACTAGCTGTAGATCCAGAAATGAGTTGTTGCGTTTGTATACCAATGCTAGAAGTATAAGAAACAAGGCGGATGAAATGGTTGCACTAATTGCGTCTGTGCACCCAGAGATAGTGAGTGAAATGGTTGCACTAATTGCGTCTGTGCACCCAGAGATGGTGATAGTGAAATGTATAGTCAAATAAGCCAAGCAAATAAGAAAAGGGTGATCATTATGGGTGATTTTAATTACGGCAATATAGACTGGAATGAAGAGATAGCAACTGGAAGTAAAGAAAATGAGTTTCTTGAGTTTTTGAGGGATAACTACCTCAGACAGTATGTAACAGAGGGCACAAGAGGATTAAGGATCTTGGATTTGGTCATCTCATCGGAGGATGTAATTATCAATGAGGTATCAAATCATCCACCAATTGGTGAAAGTGACCATGAGGTGATTACTTGGGTAGTTGCCAGCAGTGCAAGGACCCCTGTGAAAAAAGGGTATATGTGGAACTACAAGGGGGGTGATTATGAAGAGCTCAGGAGACAGCTTGCAGGTGTAGCATGGAATGAGGAGTTAGCTGGAAAAGAGATCAATGCAGCTTGGGGGATTTTCAAAAAATATTTAGTGGATGCAATGTCTAAATGTATACCACGGGTGAGAAGGTTAAATAAGTTAGGTGTGAGATGGATGAATAAAGAGATTAAGCATGCAATACAGAGAAAAAGGGCATTGTGGAGGCAGCATAAGAGAAGTGGAAGTAACCAATTTCATGAGTTCTACAAAGACCAGGCAAGGAGAGTGACTTGGTTGGTGAGAGTAGCTAAAGAGAGGTATGAACAGCAGTTAGCTAATGAAGCTAAAAAGAATCCTAGGGAGTTCTTTCGATATGTAGCCAGCAAAAGAAAGAATGATTATGGAAGGATGACATTGATTGGAGGAAATGGTATAAAGACAGCTGTTGCAGAATGTGTGGTGGAGATACTTAATGAGCAGTTCATAAAGATCTTTCAATCTTGTGAATGTGACTTCATGGAGAGATTAAGAGCAGTTGATGATGGGGAGGAGAGACTGACTGTAAGTGAGCAAGAGGTGTTTGGGGAGTTGAGTAAACTAGATGTAAATAAGGCTGTGGGACTTGATAATATATCACCGCGTATTCTGAAGGAATGTGCCAGAGAGTTGACACCTGCCTTGACATATTTTTTTAATACGAGTCTTGCACTTGGTCAAGTCCCTAAAGAGTGGAAGGAGGGCAAGATTGTGCCACTTCATAAAGGAGGTGATCGAACTCAAGCATCAAACTATAGGCCTATCTGTGTGTCGGGTGTTGTGGTTAAGTTGTTGGAGAAGCTTGTGAGAACTAGAATCCAGAGTTGGGTTGACAACAATGGTATAATCTTTGATGGACAGCATGGATTTGCTAAAGGGAGGTCGTGTTTTAGTAATCTACTTATTATTACAATAAAGTGACTGCTTCCTTGGACAGAGGAGAAGGATACACAGTAATATACTTGGATTTCGCAAAAGCTTTTGATAGAGTGCCTCATGATAAGTTGACAGTCAAACTAGAGCAGATGGGGTTGGATATTAGATTAGTGCATTGGATTGGAGACTGGCTATCTGATAGGTATCAACAAGTTGTGTATGGGGGTGCAATATCCAGGAAAAGGAAAGTCACTAGTGGAGTGCCTCAGGGATCTGTTTTAGGGCCATTACTATTTAACTTGTATATTAATGATATCGGCGAAGATTTGGATGGAGATATTCAGTTGTTTGCAGATGATGCAAAGTTGGGACGAACCATAAAGAGTAGTGAAGATGTTGTGGCCTTGCAAGAAGACTTGAATAAATTGATTGATTGGGCAAGCAAATGGGGATGTGAGTTCAATGTTGCAAAATGTAAGGTTTTAAAATTTGGAAAACAAAGATGGGATGCAGAATTTATGCTTGGTAAGAATATATTGTTGGAAGTAGAGGAAATAAGAGATCTGGGAGTGATAGTGGATAAGGATCTAAAATTTAGGGGTCACATCGCCAAAATTGTGAAGACAACACAAAGACTTCTGGGAATGATGAGGAGGACACTGACATGTAGAAGTAGGGAGATTCTTGTTCCATTGTATAAGGCTTTGATTAGGCCACACATGGACTATTGTGCCCAGATTTGGTCACCTGGTTTTCAGAAGGATGAAGAGATGTTGGAAAGGGTCCAAAGGCGACTGACTAAGGTAGTTTCTGACCTCTGGAATGTCGAGTATGAGGAAAGATTGAAAAGATGTAATTTGCAGAGACTAGTGGAGAGAAGGAAGAGGGGAGATATGATAGAGACCTACAAGTTGGTAAGGGGTTGCTATAGGATCAATGGTGGAGAAGTTCTACAGAGAATAGTGGGAGATCAGGGGAGAACCAGAGGTCATCCCTGGAAACTGTATAAAGAGGGTGTGAGTAGGGGAGTGAGAGGCAGGTTTTTTTCGTGCAGAGTTGTGAATGATTGGAATGCCTTGCCTGAGAGTGTGGTGTCTGCAAGGAGTTTGAATGTGTTTAAGACCCGATATGATGAGATGTGTGTGAGATAAAAGGACCTCCTAGATGAGTCTTTGACTCCATGAGGTCTTGTTTAATAATAATAATAATAATACTGGGGGAAAATGTTTCTTTTTTGTGGAAATACGACAACTGGGTTTTGCTTGCATTGAAGTTAACAAGGTTATCTTGAGCCTCATTGGAGGATGTTTTGGAGGTCTGAATTAAGGGAGTTGTTAATGAAGGTTTATTTTCTTGATCATATGAATTAGTATAATAATATTAATATCTGTAGTCCATAAAAAGGAATCTCATTATTACCGCCTCACACAGCAAATGATCTAAGACTAAAAAGTTGTATACTTTCCTCTCCCTATTTCACAAAACAAAACTTCTCCTCACTAGATAGAAGAACTATTCATGATTTAAAAAACAACAAAGACATCATAATACTTAAAGCAGATAAAGGAAACAGTACTGTAATACTGAACTCAAAGGACTATGAGGACAAAGTCAACCATCTACTATCTGACTTGTCCATTTACCATCTTTTAACAAAAGATCCGACATTAAAAACCACCATGATACCAATGAATTACTATGCAATTTATCCAACTGGCCAACAGACTTGATTAAAAAACTAAAATCCATGCATCCTTTAACTCCGAGACTCTATGGCGTTCCAAAAGTGCACAAAGATGGTATTCCTTTACGCCCAATCATTGATGCAATCAACTCTCTGACCTACTTATTGTCCAAACATCTCTCGAAACTCTTACAACAACACATCAACTCAGAGAGTTACATTAAATTCTCCGGACATTTTGTGGAAAAGCTAAAAAACATCAACATATCGGATAATGATCTTCTAGCCAGCCTAGATGTCACCTCTCTCTTTACAAACGTTCCTGTAGTGGAGGTCATTGACATCTTAAGTACCTTGTTCCCACAAGATATAACCTCATTGTTTGCTCACTGCCTAAATTCTAACTACTTTTCTTGGAAAAATAAGATCTACCAACAATTAACAGGCTTGGTGATGGGGAGCCCACTCTCACCTTCATGTGCTGACTTTATGGAAGATTTAGAAAACAAAATCCTATCCCAAATTATTCCCAAACCTAAAATTTGGTTTAGATATGTGGACGATATATTCATGGTGTGGAACAACAAAGATGACCTATATGATTTTCTCAAAAAAGATCAACTCCTTCCATCATTCTATTAAATTTACTCTGGAACTTGAAAGAGGAAAACAACTGTTTTTAGACATCTTAATCAAAAACAAATTGATGGCAGTATAAATCTATCAGTGTACAGAAAAGTGACCAATACAGGTCGCAACCTACATTTCGGCTCCTCTCACCGCATCTCTCATAAACTTAGTATTGTACACATGTTAAAGAAAAGAGCGATTCACATCACAACTGACAACGAGACCCTTCAAGATAAGTTAACATTAATTTCCAACAATCTGTACTTGAATGGCTATCCAAAAAGACTAGTCAATAAAGTCCTTTTCTCTGAACAAGAAGATATTCAATATATAAAAACTATTGCAATTCCGTTTGTAAGTGGCATCTCCAACAAGCTCGCCAGCCTCCTCAAACAACACAAAATAAGAGTAACATTTAAACTAATAGAATCTATTCGTAAACTACTAAGATCTCCAAAAGAGATCTTAGTAGCTTAGAAGGCTTTAGTAGCAATCGTGTTGCTCTTGTTACATCGGACAGACTTCGAGAAGCCTCGAAATCAGGCAAAAAGAGCACATTGGCTATGTCAAAAACAACAGACAGGACATTTCTGGCCTATTGTCTTATTTCTCTACAACTAAACATGTCATCGAGTGGGACAAAAGCTGTTCCCTTTACATAGAGGAAGATTACCATTCAAAAATTTTCAAAGAAGCAGCCACAGTCGCCCGTTCTACTGTCAACCTTAACAGAAATCAAGGCCTAATACTCCCAGAGATATGGTAAACCCTAATCAGATCTCTAAAAACAAAAGAAATGAACTTTAATACAAACTGCAGAAAGTTCCTTAGCAACGGCTAGCTAATCCTGTACATGCGATACGTGTTTCACTCACTTTCGATACTATTTTATTTATAATTATTCTAGTCAGTTTTTTATAATTATTCTTGTCAGTTTTGCAGCGCATAATTGTGAGATTGTTTCAGCCTATATGTAAGTGCCTTGAAGATGCCAAACAGTTAAAGTGTCGCTAAACTAGTTGGTTAAGCTAATAAAATTGATCAACGCTTGATCTGTAAACCAAATGTTATTATACTAAGGGAAGTTGTGGTTGATGTTCTCTGGGTTGAAGTGATTTGTGTAGGGTAAGATTTATCAAATGAAAGGGAGAAGTGCAATGTGCTGTCATCTGCAAAACAGTGTATTGGGTTGGAGGTCAACTGAAGTAGATCATTGATGTACATACAAAAGTATGAGGGTCAGCGAGAGAACTGAACCTTGTGGGACCACAGCATTAGTTGGATAGTGGGAGGATAGGGAGCCATCTACCTTTATACATAGTGTGCAGCTCATAATTTTATGAAGACTTCTATGTTGATTATAATGTACATGAGTATTCTCATGTCTTCATTTTGTGTATCTAGTGCAATGCAAATTATTTCTTTTAAATCAGTGTTCTTTCTGTCCATTGTAAAAGAGAAATGGTGCATATTGATCAAGGTTGAGAATGTTTTTATGGGCCCAATTAATAAGGGTTATCCATTTTCAATAACTAGGTGAATTAAATTTAAGTCTTGTTTAACTAAGTGTATATCTATATGTATGTTCATTAATTTTAGGGAACGCACCATGCATTTTCCCAGTTTTCAATACTTTCCTTATGAACCCCGTTTTCATTTTTCTCTTTTCTTAAATAATGGCAAATCATCAATTTCTTGCCTATTCATTTTCACTCTTATTTTAGCACTTCAAAGAAACACTTCAGAGAAGAGACCTCAAAAAGCAAAACTGCAGAAAGCAAGATGAATCTGGGTAGTCCTGTAAGTAAATATTTATCATCGATTATGGGTGATAATTATCCAACATATATAGAATATGTTAAACGAGTAAATAGATATTTATTATTTGTTATTTTTATTTTTATCATTTCAGTGATTCATTTTACTGGTTTTGGTAGATATAAATGCACTGACAGTTTTGCCGAGCAAGTATTACAGTTGTCAGCTCAAAAGGAAATGTTAAACAAATCATTTGTCATATTATAAACAGTTATAATTTTTATACTGAAAAATTTTTATGCAATGTGTTTAGCCTTCCCACAAGAGAAACATACTGCTTTCACGATTTTGAATGGTCTGTTATTTTGCAGAAAATGTGTGACATTCATTTTCAAAAATTAAAACGTTATATGGCCAATTATGATTGGATCAGCTTCAGATATCGCTGTTTGTGAATTAAAGAATAATGTGATATGATTGTGAAATATTATCAATGGGAACTATGAGGAGTAACTACTGACATTGCTATCACTTGTTTTTACATTAACTTTTTAATTTTATTGGTTTTTAAAATGACTTTTAATTTTATGTGTATTATACTGCATGATTTGTTATTCATGCCATACAGATATAAATAAACATTAACGAATCATTAAAACAATTCCCACGTTTTTGAAAAACGAGGTACGAAATGTGGATCTGATTAAATAAACTATAATATGAATGTGTAGATATAATAGTGAAGAAAAGTGTGTTAAATTCATTTTTTTGAAGAATCTTTATCATAAAGAAGTACAAAAAAATTAAAGGATGGGGGAAAATATTAAATATCGATCAGGTGATTTAATGTTGAGATTGACATCCAGTAAAAAGGAAATTAATAGTCAAGATTTATTGCAATACTTTTCAAAGCCCTTATCCTGTAGACACGAAAGGTTATCTCTTGGGGGGGTGGGTGGGAGTAACCCCTAGAGAGCACATCCCCTGGGTGGCAGATAGGGGAGCCCACTGTGTGTGTATGGTGGGGTGATCCGAATATACTGAATAAGGACTTGTGGACCAACAGGGCCATAAGGGGCAATTATTTTCATTGTAAGGGAAGCGGCACTCCCATGGACTCCTAGCTGGATCTATCCTCTCCTTCTACTTTGAGGAAGATCCACTTACTTTAATCTTTCCTATAAGGCCTTATCAGCCAACTCTTCTTATTTTATGACCCTTATGCTATTAGAGTACTCGAGGAACATGGGGTCTTTTCATTTTTGGCCTTACAACTATGCTCTCTATAAACCTTACTATAATTTTTCTATAATCTACTCTTTTCCCCTTCAATATACCCTATTCCTCCTATGGGTTTAAATTCGGAAGAAGCCTCAAGGTAGCAGCCCTACCACTGAACTATTTCATCGTCAATTATTAAATGAAAGAAATTTTAAAATAGCAGTAATCACTGAAACAAAAAAGAAATTAAAAGGAACTATGAGAACCAAAAATTTTTGTGATATACGGTGACAGTAGACTCGACAGACCAAAGAGCATCCGCAGGAGTCATGATTTGGATTCATAACTCCCTTTCAAAACAGTTAAAACATTATAAATTATGGAATGAAAGAATAATAGAAGCTAGAATAAAAATAGATAGAGGCTATTTAACAATAATTGGTTTATATGCCCCAGAAAAAGGAAGAGAACAGGATAATATTGATTTTTATAATCAGCTACAAAACATATAATAAAATAAATAAAAATGATTATGTGATTTTAGCAGGAGACTTAAATGCAAGAAATGGAAACACGACAATTAATAATAATATAGGAATACATGGAGAACACACTCTAAACAGAAAAGGTTAAAAAATTGATTGACTTTGTAGTTTATAATAACCTAAAAATAATGAATTCCTTCTATAAACATAAAGACATACAGAAATATACTTGGGCAGCAAGAGGATGGAAATCAATATTAGATTATTTTATATTAAATGAAAAGACATCAAAATTTTCACTAGATGTTAGCGTTCACAGAGTATATGAAATAAGCAGTGAACACTTCCTTGTTAAAATAAAATTAAGATTACTACCTAAATGGCTACAAGTAACAATAACAGAAAGAAAAATTGAAACATTTGTTTATAAAACTAGACTATTCAATGATACAAATGTACAGTGGCTATATGAACCAAGAATTAACCAATATCTAGATAAAATAAAAAAAAATGAAGAAATAGAAATAGAATAGCTTAATATAAAAACGATACTAAATGCTGCAGCAAATGAAAGTTTAGGAAGCACCAAAAAATTCAATAAAATTTTTTTAAACAATGAAAGAAATAATAAAAAAAAAAGAAGCCTATCACAAGTGGTTAAGCAGTAAAAGATTAGAAGATGAAATAGAATATAAAAGAATAAGAGCCATAGCTAAAAGAGAAGTCAGAAAAAGACATAGAGAATCATGGAACAAATTTGTTTCTAATTTAGAACATGATTTATGTAAAATAAGACCCAATGTATATAAGATTTTGAAACACTTAAATGCAGATACCAAAGAAAACATAAAATTAAACATCGATTTGAAATTAGAAGAATTTCTAAATTACTACACAGAATTGTGGACAGACAAATATTTTAAAAAAGACAACTGGCAAACAATTAACGAAAATGAAAAGGAAATAACTAAAGAAGAATTAGAAATCAACCTGAAAGAAACAAGAAATGGAGAAGATAAGCTAGGTTCAGAACTATATAAATACGCAGGAACAAGATTCATTATTTTTAAATAAAATTTATTCAACTGGTATCCTCCCAATAGAATGGAGAATGGAAAAAAGCAATTTTGATTCCCATCTTTAAAAAAGGTAATAGAGATGACCCTAAAAACTATAGAGGTATCATTATACTAAATTCCTGTTACAAAATACATAGCAGAATCTTAAATTAATGAAATTAATTTAAGATTCTTTCATTAATTTAAGATTCTAATGAAATATTCCGAAAACTTTATTTTAGAAATACAGAATGGATTTAGAAAAGGATGATCATGTATAGACCCGGCCTTTTGCTTAAAATTAATAATAGAGAAAAGAAGAGAATTCAATTTAGAAACACATTTCATTTATTGATTTTGAAAAAGTATTTGGCAAAGTTAAAAGAAATATATTATTTAACATATTAAAAGAAAGACAAATACCAAATAATATCCTAAAAGCTATCACAAGTATATATGAAAATAATCAAATACAAATAAGATTAAATCACGAGCAATCATATACGAGAGATAAATCAAGGGATCCGATTGCGATCCTCTCAGCAACTCTTTTTAATATCTACTTAAATGAAATAATAAATTGAAATAAAAATTTACATCAAGGAATTAAACTTTCTCCTACAGTAAACTTAAACACACTACTCTTTGCCTACAACCAAATAATAATTACAAATTCTGAAGATAATTTACAAAAAGCTATTTTAGATCTAAATAAGATGGCCAAAGTTTATGACATCAACAGAAAAATCAAAAATTATGGCTTTTAAAGGACAAGATCCAGCAAAAACTAAAATAGTAATAGATAACAAAATCTTAGAACAGGTGAATTCATTTAACTATCTGGGATGCATGATCACATATGAAAAAGATATAAACGTAAAAATTGGAAAATATTTAAAAATAACAGGTGTAATTAACTCTAGTTCAAAAACAAACCAAATTAAAAGTATATAATACATTAGCCCTACCAGTCTTAATGTATGGAAGCGAAATCTGGACAATAAAACAAAAAGACAAAGATTAACAACAGCAGAAATGAAGTTTATGAGAAAAACTGCAAAGTGTACCCTATTTGATCACAAAAGAAATGAAGAAATTATGAACCTGTAATAGAAAAAATTAAAAAATATAAACAAATGAATGGAACGTGTTCAAAGAATGAAAACAGAAAGGTTACCAAAACAAGCTTTAAAATACAAGCCATTAGGAAAAAGAAAACCAGGACGTCCTCTTAACGATTCAATGATGACTTCTAAGGATGGAACAGGCCATGCTAGTCCTAAATCCTTGATACTCATGATGACGACGATGCTGAAAATTTTATATGATACATCACTATGGCCGAATATTTGATATCAGTAGCTTGCACCACAAAATACCATTATGCCCACTCATTTGTTTTATAAGTTATTTTAAAAAAAATCTGTGGTTCATCATTAAAAATGGAAATGTGATAAAGTACTGTATAAGCAATTAAAAAAACAAATAAAAATTCACATGAGGTATATTGAAAATGGAGATCTGATATATATGCTGTCTAAAAGAGATGCAATTTAATAACAAATCTGAATCTAAGAAGAAAATGTTGACTAATGTGCCATTCAGAGAAAATTGTGAAATTGGAATTATTAACAAAATATATGTTGATATAAGAGTACTTATCAGAATTTCAATTCGGCCTGTTTCCAGTTAATAATGTATCTTAGTCAATTGACGTGCAAAATATCTAATAAAGTAAAATCAAATTATGCGTTGAATTTTAAATGATTGTGCATTGGTTTCTTTTGTTTGAAAGGGACAAAGGACATGAAAAATGTTGGAAGACAGATGATGTGTGTGTGCTACTATGGAGCATGACGATCAAGAAATATATTGTTATTACTTACTACCGAATATTGCTAATCACAGTTGGGATTACCAGTGTTTCCCAACACGATTACCAATATTACTACCGAATATTGGTAATCGTGTTGGGAAACACTGAATTTAATAAATTTAATGAAAACAAATTCAATTTATAGACGTATGAAGACTGTTTTCTCTGAAGGACATCAATTTTTGAACAAATTTGATACTATAATTAATGACTTGCATTACTTACTAGTTTAATAACATGTATAGAACTTATTCCATATTTCAATCATAATCAATTTCCTAAGAATATATACGAACATTAAATGGTTTGGAAAATCTATTCTTTCTATGGAATCAATATATAGTTATTATTTTTTAGAAATGTTATATGCATTCTGCAAAGAAAGCAAATCACGAAGGTGTACTTTTGATGGCAGAAAATAGATTTTGTAACCAGTATTTTTGTAAATCTATTTACAAAAATGTATATTGTAAATAGATTTTTGGAAATATAGTTATAAAATAATTGTGATGTTTGCCACTTACAATGGATTAACTGAAGAAGATTGCATGTGTAAATGAAAATACAAATATTTTTCATTTACTCAAACCTGCACAATCTGAATTTAATTTAATTCTCTAGGGAGTCTAAGGAGGCGAAACATTTTACCCTCTATGAATATATCAAAACATGATATATTTTTGGACATAGTAAAGTGAACTTTGAATATACTGGATATAAAAATGCAAATATTTCATGTAAATTAAACATACTGATCACGTTTACAACACCAAAAATGGATATCATTTAAAGTATTACAAAATGAACCATTATCTGTTTATCATATTGAAAAATATTCAGTCTGGTCACAGTGGCAAATTCTGCAGCTTGCATGGGCAAAAATACCATATGCAGTCGATGAAGATATGAAGTTATTCGAGATTTATTAATAAATTCGAACTGCATCATAAAGAGGCAAACAATTGGGAAGTTATTGAATATAATAGATAATGGTAGAGATTATGATTGCTTAATTAATCACAAGGGAAATGAATTCAAAGGACAAGCATTGATAGGAAAAGCATAGGATCATATGCACATTGTAAAAAATTGTATAAAAGATAAAATGACAAAATAACCAGTCAAAGGTCGTTCACATTGGAGTGGAGGTGTGTCGATGGAGGTTTTTAAGAGGTTTTGTGGTAATGCTTAAGCTTTCTGTAATGAAAAAAAACTTATTTGACACTGATATGATGTATACCTCTGATGGTATTATACCGAAAAGTGCCATTTTATTCATGGAGATGCAAAATTTCATTTCAATTCAAGTGTCACCTGAATACGAAAAGATTGAGTTTGTTATCAAATATTAGTGAAATATTTTTGACTGAGGCTATAAAATGTATTCTTTGACATTAATTCTTTGTAGTACATTTTGCTTAAAATATCTTCATATACCAGGGTGGTCTGAAAAGTTCTCAGCCTAATAATGAAAAAACGAATTTATAATTACAAAATTATTATTATTCAACATAATCTCTCTCTTAACACTAATACATTTATTCCAGCAATGTTCTAGCACCATTATCCCATCCCTGTAGTGGTTCTCAGTAAGATCTGCAAAATACCCCTCTACAGCTGCAATCACTTCTCGATTTGAAGAGAAATGCTGATCAGCGAGGAAGAATTTTAGTTTTGGGAAGAGATAGAAGTCAGAGGGAGCCAAATGTAAGGAATAGGGTTGATATTCCAAAAATTCATTGTGCAGATCCCTTAATTTTTGCGATTGCCAAAACACCTTTGTGGGCAAGTAAGATGATGTTTTTCCTTCTGCAAACCAGGTATTTTCTTGCGAATTTTTTTGTCTGGTCTGGGTAAAAGGGAATAATATTCCCCAGTTATTGTTTTACCCTTTTCAAGATAATTAACAACAAAATGCCTTTAGCATCCCAAAACAGCGATTCCATGACCATTCCTGCTGATGGAACTGAATTTGTATTCTTTGGTGCTGCTTCTGTCCACTGTTTTGACTGCTGTTTGGATTCTGGTGTGTAATGGTGAATCTAAATCTCAGCCATAGTAATAAACCAATGCACAAAATCAGTTTTATTCTTGTTAAAATGCACCAAGCACTGTTCAAAGATTTCCATGCGAGTGCATTTTTGATCAGCTGTGAGCAAGCTTGGCATACATCTTCCAGAAGGTTTTTCATTTGCAATTCTTCATGCAAAATATATTGTACATGTTCCTTTGCGATGTCTATAGTCTCAGTAATTTTATGCACTTTGATTCGTTGGTCATCCAATAGCATATCCTGCACTTGATCAATACTTTGTGGTGTTGTTACACTTTTTGGATTTCCTTCATGTATATCATCTTCAAGGCTGGTACGGCCACACTTATACTCACAGCCTATTTCTTAATCGCTGAAAACAGAGAAGAGTCCCACAAAGTTTATTGAACTTCGAATGAATTTATTTTAGTGTTAAACCTTTTGCAAAGAATTTTATAACCACACAATACTCAATTTTATCCATTGCAAGGGATAGAGACAACACTTTTGCTATAGTCAGCTGTATAAAACAAACTGCTTGATAGAATGACTTGCAATTTCACATGGATGCTTATGACCGATGTACCAAAAAATTTGCCAATAGTGTTGCCAGTTATGGTCGAGGCCCAGAACTTTTCAGCCTACCCTTGTATAATTTGTTCATTGTCAACTATCTGACTGTAGTTTACTAACATCCTGTAAGTGATTGCTTAATTTTTAATAACTGTAACCATGTTTTCGAACATCACTGACTTCAATTTTGTTTGTAAAACTATTTTCTTACCTGTTTAACAAAAAATGACAATCAGCTTGTGCTTCTAATGAGGAAACAGACCAAACATTTAATTCAGCACTTTCAAAATCCCATTCAATCCATGTAATATTTTGCAAGGAATGCCTATGCAATAGTTCCCCCACATATCTTTGATTTTGTGAGCACCTAAATTTTCTGGTAGAAGTGACAACATTTTGTTGAATATGAACCATTTATCTATTTTTAATGTATTGTAAATATACTTTGGTAATATGATTTTTTTGGGCACAAGAAAGGAGCAGGCACTGTGATGGTTCTCCCTGTATATACTGCCAATTTAGCAATGGTTATTGATTGCCAAATGGACTCTGCCTTTGGAATGGTATGTGATGCTGCAATGATTTAGTGGATTGTTTTGCAAAAGATTATAGTAATAGCTAAGTTTATAGTTGACACCAGCATCAATTATTCTGATTGCCAAAAACTACTGTCTATTGCTCTGTTTCTTTTGTATGAAATTTCATTATAAATACAATATTTTTTATTGGGATTTAAATAATTGATCAGTGTTTCGTAATTTAATGAGGAAGATAATTGCCAATAGATTGGATCAGGTAGAACGAATAAATCTTGAGCTATATTTTTTAACTCGACCACCAGCAATTAACTGTGAATATTTTTTTTATATATGTATAAAGAAAGTGAATTTTGGCATTTTTACATAAAACGATTTAGTAATGTGATTTGGATCTGGAATAAAATGAAAAATATTGCAACAAATACTGAAATTTACAGTCATTTTTCGTTGCTTGCTGCACAATAATTGTAATATGTTTTATTATTTTGCCAAGCTTTGATGATGGCATGTAAATGTTTAGGGTTAACAAATGATATAGATCCTTCTTCAACCTGTGGTCAGGCAAATTTCCTGGCGGTTCACCAAAAATTTCTTCCAAATCATATAGAGGCTACATGATTCAGGCGGTACATTGTTGCAGGGCGAGTGGGATGCTGCATGCAACAATGTAGAGCTAGAAGTATAGGTGAAGTGCACGGCTGTCGAATATCAATATTGCATCAACTCACCTGTTGAAAACATGTTGCAAAAATTCTTATTTTACCACTCTTGTGCATATTGTCATTTGCATTCAAAGCTATATTGTGTTGTGGTATTTTGGAAAACAAGTTATTTGTTTCGTAAAATTTGAAACCCTACAAAATGGAGACAAAAAAGTCAAACTGCAAAACCGTTAATCTTTAGTAAAGGCAAGGACAATATTCAGAAGAAAAGTATTGATGATACCGAAAGTATGCCAAGTACTAGTGCTTCAAGTTTAGAAGAAACAAAGAAAAGTCAATATGTTGATACTTTGGAATGTACAATAGAAACCAAAAAAAAAAGGAAACTTTGTTAGGTGTTTTGACAAGGACTATTTAAAGCTTGGTCTCGTTGTAGCCGCTGGCAGTGAACTATTGCCACAGCCTGTGTGTGTAGTGTGTTCCGAAATTCTCCGTGAAATGGCTCTGTGAAACCTTCCAAAGTTGCTTGTCATTGGCATTCGAAGCACAGAGATTTTATTGATAAGCCACTGGTCTTTTTTGAAAGATTATGCAACCAGATGAAAAGTCAGAAAAGTGAAATGAAAATGATGACGACTAGTGATAAGTCGCTGCTTTGAGTGTGTTATTTATTTGCTCTTCGAATAGCTAAAATGAAAAATCCGTTTACTATTGGTGAGGAATTAGTAAAGTCTTGCATCTTAGATGTCATATAAGAAATTTTGGGTCATCAAGGCACTAAATTGGAGGGTATATCGCTTTTCGGACACCACCATTCAGAGGAGAATTATTGATATGGCCACTGATACTGAAAAGCAAGTTGTAGAAGGGATATAGAAATCAAGATTTTTCGTGATTCAACTTGATGAATCAACTGACATGAGTAAACATGCTATCCTACTTTGCTTTGTGAGGTTTAGTGAAGATGAAGACTTAAGCAAAGAACTTCTTTGTTCCATTGACTTACTGGAACTACCACTAATTCAGATACTTAATGCACTTAACTGGTATTTTCAAGCCCAGGGCTTAGACTGGAGCAAATGCATCGGAGTGTGTATGGACGGTGCTGCGAGCATGACTGGACGTTGCTGAGGTGTAGTTGCGAAAATAAAAGATGTTGTGTACTCAGAAATTTTGTCCCCTCACTGTATGTTCCACCGGGAGACCTAGCTGCAAAGAAGCTTTCTACTGAACTAAACACTGTGATGAATGATGCGGTGAAGATCGTTAATGAAATTTGTTGTCGAGCTATGAACACCAGGCTGTTCACAACACTGTGAGAGTATGGACTCACACCACCAACATCTCCTTCTCCATGCAGAAGTGAGGAGGTTATCGAGAGGAAGGGTTCTTGCATGCCTTTCCGAACTGCAAAAGAAGTAAAGCAGTTTCTGTGAGAGCGAAAATCTGACTAAGTTGAATGGCCTTGGTTGAATGAGGAGTGGATGGCTAAGCTTGCGTATATGGCGGACATATTTAGCCTTCTTAATGAACTTAATATTTCTCCTCAGGGATCTTGTACAAATATTTTTACGCTGAGAAATAAAATTGATGCATTCCAAAATAACCTGGCTCTTTCGAAGATATAGAAATGTTTCCACTTTTGGGAGAATTTTTAATTGCTACTGATGTCAACTAGTAAGTCATCAACATAAGTCAACATTTAAGGGGTTAGCTGAACACTTTAATAATTATTTCCCTAAAAATGAGGATCCTTATAAAGATAACCTCTGGATTAATAATCCCTTCTTGGAAGATATAAAATCATGTTCACTTGATCCTCGTGAAAAAGAAAAGCTGATCAAGTTGTTTTCTGATGTCACTCTGGTGTCCAGACATGAAATGCAATCATTGTCTCAATTTTGGATATCACTCGAAAAAGAATATCCATCTCTGAGTTATAAAACTATCAAGTTGTTGGTCATTTTTTGACTTTCTATTTGTGTGAAAAGACTTTTTCAGCCATGTCAGTAACGAAAACCAAACAGAGAAATCAAATGGATGTTATTGCAGCGCTTCGTCTCAGAAACGATGCTCCTGCCACATATATCAAATTTTCTAACCTCTAAGCAGCAGCAGATGTTGCACTAGCAAAAAACTGTAATTTTATAATATTGGATTTAATAAATAAAATAATATCTACATTGGTTTATGTTTCTGTCTTAGCCATCAGCTGGTCTGCGAAATATTTCTCCTATTTTCCCCAGTCTGCAGGTGTAAAAGGTTGAAAAACGCTGATTTAGATCGCTATGTAGCACTAAAATAGTAACTTATGGTTTATATTGATTTCTTTATAGGCTGATGCTGTGGCTTTTATGCAGAGCCTTAAAGAGAGCAAAATTATGAGAAACTATAGATCCAGAAATGGAGGAGTGGCAACTTTTGCAATAGAAGTGGATGATAAGGACAAAGATTTTAAGATTTCAAACAAAGGGAGAAAAGGAAATGTGTGTTATGACATACTAGACTATTATATAAGTGCTAGATTATTCTTTAAGAGTGCATATTTTAAAGAATGGCAAAGTGATAATTACCGTTACATTCTTGCTTCTCGGAATACATATTTTGGAATTATGAAAACCAACAATGTCAAATTTTACACTATATTTCATGCAAATGCAATATTCTATATTGGTAACAATAATCATAATAAAAATATTGACGATTTTATTAATTTCCAAGGAACGACAAATATTGTAACATGTTGTCCAGAATTCATTCAATATTTTGAAAAAAAAAATGTTCCTCCTAACAGTTTCATAAAAATTATGAATGACACATTTTATTTCTTTTTTGTAACAAAGAACACACTTTTATATGAAAAAGATATCATCGAAGAGTCATATCTAGATGCATCTGATACAAATTTTTTGAGGTCCAGTTTTGATGGAGATACAGTTGACGTTTCTTACACAGTACCCATTGAACTATCACTTCCAGCCACTGACCAATCACTTCCAATCACAGAACAATTACCAACAACCACAGATCAATTAAATGAAGTCACAGAGCAATTATTGCCATCTATAGAAGATATAATTGCAGCTATTGTACAACCACCACCAACCATGGAACAATCACTGCAAACAGCTGAACAATTTCTTAGTGCTTTTGACACCATAATTGCTGAACAATCACACACAACAGAAGACTTGGATTCTCTTAGAGATTTCACAGAACATTCTGACAATGTTGATGCCAATATATTGACCTCTGACCTAATGATGCAAATATCAAAAGACAACACTAATAACCTGATACAACACAATCCTATAATAGTTGAAAATCAATCTCCTTCAAACCCATCAAATGAAAATTTTAATACAGTTCACTATTCAGAAGTATTACTAAGAGAAGTTGAACAAACTGAAACCATAATTGCCGAAGAATCACACACAACAGAAGACTTGGATTCTCTTAGAGATTTCACAGAACATTCTGACAATGTTGATGCCAATATATTGACCTCTGACCTAATGATGCAAATATCAAAAGACAACACTAATAACCTGATGCAACATAATCCTATAATAGTTGAAAATCAATCTCCTTCAAACCCATCAAATGAAAATTTTAATACAGTTCACTATTCCGATGTATTACTAAGAGAAGTTGAACAAACTGAAACCATAATTGCCGAAGAATCGCACACAACAGAAGACTTGGATTCTCTTAGAGATTTCACAGAACATTCTGACAATGTTGATGCTAATATATTGGCCTCTGACCTAATGATGCAAATATCAAAAGACAATACCAATAACCTGATACAACACAATCCTATAATAGTTGAAAATCAATCTCCTTCAAACCCATCAAATGAAAATTTTAATACAGTTCACTATTCTGAAGTATTACTAAGAGAAGTTGAACAAACTGAAACCATAATTGCTGAAGAATCACACACAACAGAAGACTTGGATTCTCTTAGAGATTTCACAGAACATTCTGACAATGTTTATGCCAATATATTGACCTCTGACCTAATGATGCAAATATCAAAAGACAACACTAATAACCTGATACAACACAATCCTATAATAGTTGAAAATCAATCTCCTTCAAACCCATCAAATGAAAATTTTAATACAGTTCACTATTCCGATGTATTACTAAGAGAAGTTGAACAAACTGAAACCATAATTGCCGAAGAATCGCACACAACAGAAGACTTGGATTCTCTTAGAGATTTCACAGAACATTCTGACAATGTTTATGCCAATATATTGACCTCTGACCTAATGATGCAAATATCAAAAGACAACACTAATAACCTGATGCAACACAATCCTATAATAGTCGAAAATCAATCTCCTTCAAACCCATCAAATGAAAATTTTAATACAGTTCACTATTCTGAAGTATTACTAAGAGAAGTTGAACAAACTGAAACCATAATTGCTGAAGAATCACACACAACAGAAGACTTGGATTCTCTTAGAGATTTCACAGAACATTCTGACAATGTTTATGCCAATATATTGACCTCTGACCTAATGATGCAAATATCAAAAGACAACACTAATAACCTGATACAACACAATCCTATAATAGTTGAAAATCAATCTCCTTCAAACCCATCAAATGAAAATTTTAATACAGTTCACTATTCAGAAGTATTTCTAAGAGAAGTTGAACAAACTGAAACCATAATTGCCAAACAATCACACACAACAGAAGACCTGGATTCTCTTAGAGATTTCACAGAACATTCTGACAATATTGATGCCAATATGTTGACCTCTGACCTAATGATGCAAATATCAAAAGACAACATTAATAACCTGATACAACACAATCTTATAATTGTTGAAAATCAAAATCCTTCAAACTCATCAAATGAAAATTTTAATACAGTTCACTATTCAGAAGTATTACCAAGAGAAGTTGAACAAACTGAAACATACAAGCTTAATAAAAGCCAAAAAGAAATTATAAATAATTATGGAGAGAGAGTAAATTCAAGACAATTAGAAAAATGGATAAAAAAAAAGCTTAAAAATAAGAAAGTGTGTATAAAGGAATCAATAAAAAATACTAGTAATGAAAAGAAATTTATCCCACTACCAAGAAGATGTATCCTTAAAATTAGGAGGCATATAAAACATCAAAATTCCCTATTAGAAAAGGCTCAATTTCCCCCTTCATCACAATTCTCCTCTCTTTCAAGACACCTACTATAGACATTTCTCATACAGCTGAATCTAGTATAAATGCATCTGTTATTGCTCCAATAGATTCAGCTAAATCTATACCTTCCATAGCTTCTGATGAATCCATATCTCCACCAGTTTTTAATGACTCCCCAGTTTGGAATTTGGAAGTCCTGATGACTTCCAAACTTCCCTATTGTCCATTTACTCCCAAGCTTCCAATGGCAACCCAATTTTTAATTACCCCAAAGCTTCCAATGATGCTGCAGTTTCTAATGACTTGCTATCTTCCCCAGCTTCCAAAGAATTTCTTGCATCAGAAACTCCTATAATTAATACAATCAAAGATTCTCTCGAAAGTTCTAAAACTCCTCCAAATGGAGTACATACATATTCAGAGACTACAGATTTTTCATTATCTAAATCCCCATTTTCCTTCATTAAATAAAAATAAAGAAATGCCTAAACCAAACTTAAAAAGAAAACACAATTATAACAAAATTTATATTAAACAGGAATCATCAAGTGAAATCAGAGAAAATATTATATATTTGACAATGTCGATTTTTTTAGAGTAAAAAAACTAAAATACAAAAGTAGTAACATTCAGGAATCAAATATAATTCAGGTTAAAGCACCAAATACCACACTAAAGTTTGGTTGTCCTGAAAAAGTTGACATTATATTTAAATAGCATAATAAAAATTTACAACCTAAAACTATAACAATAATCATAGAATGAATTGTTTCCTTTTGTTAAAAAGAAGGACGCCCTACTTTGTAAGGCATTTATATTTCTCATTTCAAAATATTTGTTACTGATTGCAGTATCCATTTATATTTTTATGGTATTCATTTCCAATTTAATTTCCCGTTTATTGTATATAGTTTAATTGTATCTATATCTATAGCATTATGATTGGTAATAAAATAGCATCTGATCTTTTCTTTGGAAAAAGTTAGCATGCAATACAAGATTTGAATAGAATGCTCATGGGATATTATATTTTGATCTGAGAGTCATAAAGAAGTGCTACTTTTATAGGATTTACATTTTTATATTTCAAATGTTTTAAAAATAAAAATTTTATATAAATGTTTTTGTTATTTAAAAGAAAACTAAAAAAATCCATACTTTTTTCTAATTAATATCCAGTGCTGTTCTGCCTTGATCTGATTGAGCACTTTTCAATATTACATCTTCCTTTGGATTGTATAAAGAATCTAATGTTTTTATTTCATTTTGTGTAACATGAATATTATCATTTTCTAAATGACTTTGATATCTTTTAAAATCATCTTCAGTAATTTTAGTTGGGGTTTGACCTATTGCAACTTCACTAAAATATTTATTAACAATTCTTCAAAGTTTATCTTGGAATGGAATTTGGTCACTTTTTTCTTTAACTGTTTAGTTCTCTAGTTCTCTATTGGTATTGGTTTTCAATAAGTTTGGAAACTTAATTATTACTACCATATTTTGTGAATCTTCTTTTTCTCAAAGACCTTGCATATAAATTCTTTTGTCTTTACTAAAACTATTGATTACATAACTAAACTATAATTTTATTTGCAAATTCACAGTTGTAGAATACTTCAGGATATTTAATATCACAGGTACCAATTCGTTTTTTATTTTTCTCTTATTTGTATTCTCTAAAGGATTGTTTATTTTTATATTTAAAAGAAAATGAATCACATCTTTTGTAGTTTCTTTGGTGAGCAAAGAATAAAGAATATATATTCTTGTTGAGAGGCTTATATGCTGGTTAAACATGATAACTAATATTTAAGGAATTGACAGCGTATACTAGAAATATAGATTAAATAAACTTTAATATATACTTTCCGATATTTCGGCAAACATCACGTTGCCATCTTCTTGGGACCTTACTACAAAGACACGTGCACACAAGTACTAATAACAGCAAATGAGACTGAAGCTAGGAAGCTAGCGTTTTCCTAAAGTCCTGATTGAAACTGTCCTACTTTGGCCAAACAGGCAGGACAGCAAATATCAGAATCTCAGAACACAAGGATTACATCCGATTTCACCAGTACAGCCACTCTGGGCTTGCAGACCATGCTCTGGATACTCGCCACAGAATAAGATGGAAGAAAGCCACAGTAATACACCGCAGCAAGTTCAAGTATGAAAGACTTCATGGAATCAGCCTCGGCCCTTAGGAACATGCCAAACCTCAACAAATTTGGATGCATGAAACTGCCCCAAATTTGGGAAACTTTTATCAGAAGAACTTCAGCCCAAAGGCCAAGAACTACCAATATAGCCTGCCAGGGGGGCACCATCAGGACTTTAGGAAAATGCTAGCTTCCTAGCTTCAGTCTCATTTGCTGTTATTAGTACTTTGGTGCACGTGTCTTTGTAGTAAGTTCCCAAGAAGATGGCAACGTGACGTTCGCCGAAATATCGGAAAGTATATATTAGAGTTTATTTAATCTATATTTCTAGTATACGCTGTCAATTCCTTAAATATTAGTTATCAAAGAATATATATGTTGATATATTCTTTATTCTTTGCTCACCAAAGGTAATATATGCAATACATCCTGATATGAGAGTTATAAAGAAGTGCTACTTTTATAGGATTTACATTTTTATATTTTAAATGTTTTAAAAATAAATTTTATATATACAAGTTTTTTTATTTACAAGAAAACTAAAAAAATGAGTGTAAAATCTTACTGTTTAAAGTGAAAGGAGAATTCTCTTGGACAAATTATGTCAACATCATTAATGAGTTTAAGAAATGGTAATATTTGTTTTAGAACAATAGTACATGATATTTCTGTAGAAATTTGTCCGAATTTCTTTTCTTATTTATTAATGAATACATTAAAGTATAGAAAGATTTTACAGGTAACATATCCATTTCTTATACTACGTATGTATTTTTGTAGATCGATCGAAAAGTTGAAATATTTTGTGTGTATAATGAATATGATGGTTTCAATGTAACTGATGTTGGTATATATTTCTTCATTAAAGGAAATTAATTTTTCCAAACTGGGACTAATTTTAAAAAAGTCCAAGGATTTATTAGAATACATGACAGATTATTTTGTTGCTGGCCACTGGAATGAGCTAATATAACCATGAGTTTATATAATTTATGATATTTTTTAAAACATGCACATTTATAAAATCATTTTTATATATTAAGCTTTTTTTTGTTATTTTCAATCATATTGAAACATTTGGTGTTTCATAAACATGTACAATAATTTAATAAATAAGTATTAAAAACATCATACCATTATCTATTTTTTACTTCTATTAAAGTTTTTCTCCAGTAGAGCACTAGTTTGGGAATGTTATTTTTCAATACAGTATTGGGATTCTTAATCTTTAATATACACCCACTTGATATGAAATTGAGTGAGAGGAAACATTATTTAAATGATTTCCTTCTAGCATGAAACTGCTAATGATTGAGGATTGCAAACCTAGAACTTCCAGTGGCTTGCTGAATATGGTTTCAGAATTGGAAAATTTTCTTTGGTACAATCATTTAATTTATGCATTTCTAGACAAAATAGATTAGTCTGTTGGTTTATTCAATAATGCTTTCATTCCGATTTACTGGTTTTAAACAATTAAACTGGATATTTTTTTCATAAATTATTGCTTTGCATGCAAAACTCAATGGTAGGTTATTGACGTGTTCGTTTTCGATGTATAAGAGTTTGTTTGGAATTTTTACTATTAACAACTAAGCTAGTAAATTTTTAGTGAAGTACATATCACAGTGATTGCAGTCATCATGTGAGAAAATAGGATTTCTGATAATTTCGAAATTATAGTGGTCACTGTAGTGACTTTTAATATGTTTAGTAAAATATTGTCACTCCTTTTCCTATGTGTTTATATATTCTGACTTTTTAACGAATGAGGATTGTATAAGTTCCAAAGTTGGAGATAAATATGTTGTTATACATTTCGTTTTTATACATTTTTTCACAATTTTCAATCATATTGAAACATTTGGTGTTTCATAAACATGTACAATAATTTTAATAAATAAGTATTAAAAACATCATACCATTGTCTATTTTTTACTTCCATTAAAGTTGTTCTCCAGTAGAGCACTAGTTTGGGAATGTCATTTTCCAGTACAGTATTGGGATTCTTAACCTTTAATATACACCCATTTGTTATGAAATTGAGGTAGAGGAAACATTATTTAAATGATTTGCTTCTAGCATGAACCTGGTAATGATTGAGAATTGCAAACCTAGAACTTCCAGTGGCTTGCTGAATATGATTTCAGAATTGGAAACAATTGTTGCAAACAATTTCGCTAGCGATTTTAGCAATAAGGCTAATATATGGATTGGTATAGAATTCAACTGAATTCTATATCAATCCATATATTAGCCATTTGCTAACTTTTGATCATTTGCTTTTGATCATTTGCTAACTCAAACTAATTTCCTAGGATAAGATATATCATATTCCAAAAAGCAAATGATGTAATTATGTTTATATACATTTTTGTACACTGAAATATAATTATTTTCAAAGTTGAAATTTAAATTTTCGAAGTTAAATTTTGAAAAGTGTTTACATTTTCGTGACGAATAAAATATCACATCAAATGCATATGAAAATGGCTATCAGGATGCAGAAATAGTAGTTTAGTTTACTGACTAGGTACCCAATTGTTTTACCATAATTATAAAACATGATTATATCTGTTTTAAAGTACATTTTGATTGAGGGAAATGATATTTGTGTCTAATTAGTGGGTAGGTTTTTAACTTCAGAATGTCCACTAGAGGTTATTACAGTATTCTATCATTGGCATTTTATATTAATGTCAGATATATACTGTTAAAATATCAATATATTATGTTGTATTTTTCTTCATCCATTTTATAAATACATCTGCGTTATTATTAGTCAAGTAATGAGAATTAAAAACTTCTTATCGTTTGTACAATGCACTGAATATCAAATTAAAGGTATCAAAGAAATAACTATTTGATAGCATACTCA
Source organism: Typopeltis vanoorti (assembly GCF_054136105.1). NCBI lineage: Eukaryota > Metazoa > Arthropoda > Arachnida > Uropygi > Thelyphonidae > Typopeltis > Typopeltis vanoorti. Next base: position 162,454,942 of record NC_143554.1, read on the forward strand.
TAGACATTCAAAATATCATGTATTCAGAAATATCAAATTTTGTGTTTGATGATACTATTGAAAATTTGATTGCAAACATTAGCATTGTAATATTCCACAAATTGAGAGAATTATTAAATGTACTGTGTACCAAATGTTGTCCCAAACAATGTACATTTATAATTAGTTTGGAATAGGGGTACCAATGAAATATCCCATGCAAAGAGTTCAATGAAGCTCATTAAAATTGTGAACCAATAAGGAAATTTTAATGGCAAGTTTGTTTGTAAATAACGTGTTCACAACATATGATAGAATTTATAAAAGAGCATTTGTTAAAAATGCAGAAAAGTTTCCCACCAATTATATGTCAGATTGAAAGGCATTTAAACATAACATTCATTATAAATGAGTGCAAGTCATTGTCCACACATTTATAGTGTGGACAACGACATGTACGGCAGGATTTTCAGAGTAGTATTCAGCTGATGAAAAGTAATGATTGCAGATTATAGATATTCAAAATTTTATTGAAAAACTAGCATACAGTCAAATTAAAGTCAAATATGATTCATTCCTCTTTGGTAATGACTTTGAGTGAAATATTAACTGGATTGAAATTTTATTTAAAAAGTGCAGAAAATTTTAACATGCAATAGTGACGATGCATAAATTTCCTGAGATGTGTTAAAGGTTAGAGCGAAAAAATTTGAAAACTATGAAATATTAACAAAACAGCAACAAAAATGAAACATTTAATTTATTTTTGGATAAATCGTTTGTGGATATTAGATTATTATGAATTGGAATATTTCCCACAAGTGTATCTGCCATATTACTTTTTGTATATGTACGATAGAAATGAAAAGATAGTTTGTGTTTTCAATAATGAATTACCATCAGTACCCATTCAAAATTAACTCATAAAATATTATTTATTAGTATAATTTTCACCTGAATATCACAGGCATCTTCAGTACAAAGCTGATAGAACAATAACTGACAATTCCAAAAGGTGCCACCTAAGCTAATGTAAGATAACTAAAAAGGTCATTAAATTTCCTAACTTATTAAAAAATAATAAAATGAAATAAAATAAATAAAATAAAAAGAATTAATTAAAAACTTTTAATTTAAATATATATAGTTTTATATTAGAGTTTTACTGACTAGAACCACTGTGATAAGATAAAAACTGTAATTTATACCTGAAGACAAATTCAGTTCCTGAGTTTGTCTTCAGGAACCAAATTCACGTATACCTGAAGACGTTGCCATTCTGATGAAATCAGAATGGCAACGTCTTCAGGTATACGTACTCTCACAAAAAACTGGAAACTTAGCAAGATAAAAAATAAACTTCTCATATAAACAAGTTAGGAACCACAACAATCAAAATTGAACTTGCGTATGCATTGGCAGGTCTAGCTCGAAGCATTAGTGAGTGGAAACTATCTTGAAAGTGCCAAAACTGAATTACTGCTCTGTGATTCAGGAACCGTAAATTAAATTACTGTTCATGTGTGAGGGATCCAGAACTATTTCTCGATTCTGTGTCGTTCTAGTTCCTGAAGGCATTTATGAATATTTGTAGTAAGATTCCAGTCTATGTGGTGTTAACGCTCTTCAAAATTAGAGTTGGCAGAGAAAAGGACATGACTGGAGTGAGATAGACTTATTGGTTTGCCCATAATACGGCTTCCCACAACTGCAGATGATTTAATATACTCCTGGGAACTGAAATTGGTGAGGTTTTGGTTGGGGTTGACTCAGGGAAGAATGAAGTTTTGGGAGGGTAGTGAAGTAAGTTCTAATATTAAATTTCTTCATTATTTTTGCAAATTTGTGCAATAGAGAACAAAGAAACATCAAAATTAGGGGTCTTCATTTTGTACAACAGTCAGAACACCTTACAAAACACTGGATGTGGTTATACACAGGAGAGGATATAGCCTGTAAAGAACTCAGAGTATATAAACTGTACACTTTTCGAAAGAGTTTTCTTTGATGTGCACAAATTAGTGTGAGCCGAGTGGCATGCTATTTTGTTGTACAAGGGTGGTCTGAAAAGTTCTTGGCCTGACAATGAAAAAACGAATTTATAATTTCAAAATTATTTCTGTTTTCAACATAATCTCCCTGAAGGTTAATACATTTATTCCAGCGAGAACAGCTACAGGGATTGGATCTCTGTAGCTGTTCTCAATAAGATCTGCAAAATACCTCTCTATAGGGGCAATCACCTCTTAATATGAAGAAAAACACTAATTAGGGATTAGGAGTTTTAGTTTGGGGAAGCAATAGAAATCAGAGGGAGCCAAATCTCTGGAATACGGTTTCCAACAATTGATAGCACAGATCCCTTAAATTTCCAATTGCCGAAACACCATTGTGGGCATTGTTCTGTTGAAAGATGATTTTTTCTTCTGCAAACTGGGTGTTTTCTAATGAATTTGTTTTGTCTAGTCTGGTTAAAACATTGGAATAATAGTCCCTGGTTATTGTTTTACTCTTTTCAAGATAATTAATGTACAAAATACCTTTAACATCCCAAATCACTGATGCAATGACCTTTCCTGCTGATGGAACTGAATTTGTCTACTCTTTGGTGCTGAACATACAGCTTTTATCCACTGTTTTGACTGCCCTTTGGATTCTGGTGTGTGTTCGTGAATCCAAATCAAATCCACAGTAATAAATTGACCCACAAAATCAGTTTTATTTTTGTTAAAACACTCCAAATATCTGTTCAGATATTTTCATGTGAGTGCGTTTTTGTTCTGCTGTGAGGAAGTGGCACCCGTCTTGTGCAAAGCTTTTTCACTTGCAATTCGTCATGCAAAATAGATCCTACACTTTCCTTTGAAATGCCCATAGCCTCTGCAATTTCATGCACTTTGACTAGCTGGTCATCCAATACCATATCTTCCACTTGATCAATGATTTCTGGTGTTGTTACACTTTTTCGATAGACTTTACATGGATCATCTTCAAATCTGGTACGGCCAAATTTAGACTTGGCAGCCCATAAAGTTTTACAAACTTCGAATGAATTTCTTTTGGCACGAAACCTTTTATAAAGAATTTATAACTGCATGATACCAAATTTTATCCAATTCAAGGGATACACACGACACTTTTGCTTCAGACAGCTGTATTAAACAAACTACTTCATAGCATGACTTGCAATTCCCCATTGATGCTTATGACAGATGTTCCAACTCGGAAAAAAATCATGCCAATAACTTTTCAGACCATCATTGTTGTATAATTATTGTGATAGAGAGGGATCTGGTTGGAGATAGGAAAATCAGAAGCTCATCCAACAGAAATCTCAGATTTGGAAGCATGAGCCACACTTGGAGGCAAAATAGATTATTATTATTATTATTATTATTATTATTATTATTATTATATGACACCTCTAGGAAGTCCAAGACTCATCAAGGGAGTGTACGTACTCTACAACTCTTACCCCCAATCAATCTACCAACTAACAAACTGACTAACTAACTCTGACCAACTAACTAAACTAACCTAACTACACCAATGCCCTCTGCTGCCTGCCACCAGGACTAGTATTTTCACAGACAATCCCAACATCCATACCCATGGCAGGATTTGAACATGCAGCCTTTTAGCTGGAGAGGATACTCTTACAACTCAGCCAACCAGGTCAGTATAATGATGTGTGAGACTCGTAGTTGACAAAGTGACAGGTTCTGGGACAGAGTGCAAACTGCTATGGAGGAATGCTGTTATGTTTGGTGTAAGCAATGTCAACATTCATGTCAATAGTTTCCATAATCTCTTTAATATGCATTCCAAAATTATGAATGACAGTAACATGTGTGATATTGAGCTCGTTCAATGCAGGCAGAAGGTCTAGTCCACATTGCATGCCCTTGGAGAGACTTTATTTTTAGGGCATAGTTAGGATACAACTGTTTCTGTCAAAATGATATAGCTGAATAATTTGCTTCAGCATAAAGGCTTTGATTGGGCAAATTGCACAAATAGTTAACCATATGCTTTGATAATGGATTGGATCTAACTTTGGTTACCCTGTTTTGCCAAACCATACCTTTCAGACCCGCACACTTCATATGGATTAATCTTTGAATGTATATGTGCACTATAAAGAGGAAGCAGTGATAATCGATCAGCACGCCATTCAGTAGAGGATAGTGTGGAGGAGATTCAATGCGCTCTTGCACTTTTCTCATAATTGACAGGTGTGTGCAAGGAATGCAAACCTATGTTTCTGTCAAAGATAAGTCCCAAGAACCTTTGTTGCTACTGGAGTAACAGTTTGTCGTATTCATATTACAGGATCTGGATGAAGAGTGCATTTTCAGCTAGGCAGAAAAAATTTAAATAAATACTGGAGAAGGATAGCTTCCTGTATCCACTGATATCTAGGGCTTAGGAGAACGTGTTCTCTGACTCTTAAGTTATACAAGTCTTTTAATATGCCATATCTTTAGCATAAACTTTTCCATGTCAAAGAATTCTTGAAACACAATATTCTTGTTTGAAGAATGATTGTCTTATACAAATTTCTAAACTGACCAAGTGGTCAAAAGTTGAGTAATGTGTTTACAAAGCCACATTGTGTATTGCAGAAGAGATTATTGTGTTCTGAGAAGTCTGGCATTAATCATTTTCTCTAATATCCTACAAAGGCAGCTAATCATTGCAATACCCCTAATTAATTACTTGTGTTGGATCCTTTCCTGTTTTTGGAATAGCTTCACAACTGATTTATGTCTAGAATACAGAAACTCTTCTTCTCTAACTATTCTGTTTATATATATTAAGAAAAGATCCATAGAATATGATGGAAGATATTTTATCATTCCATAATGGGTGTCATCAGAACCTACTGCATTGGGGTGAGTGAAAAAAGAGTTATTTTTAGTTCCACAAACAGATGATTGTACTTTTTATGCTCATTGGTAGAAAAATTTTGCTGCTGTTTCAATATTAAAAACTCAGGAGGATATGAAGCAGTTGCTTAGATTCTAGCAAAATATTCTCCCTAAGTGTGCAATAGTTCTGGGATCAGCAAGAACAATGCATTATGATCCAAAGTAAACAAACAGTTTGTTCTGTATATACTTTTCTGGATTTTATCCCATTCAGTTTTGACTCTGGTTGTTTGGGTAATCGATGAGGTAAATGGATCCTAAATTGCTTTTGATTTTGATATCTCACACATTATACTTTGTCTGAGCACATTCAAAAGCTGTTAAGTTTGATGTTGTGGATAATATACAGAATATACCCCATGATCCTGGTCTAATTTCCACACAGGGATCTTTGTAGGCAAACAGGTTTCTTGTGAAGGCATTGTGCAAAAAAGGAATATGTTCACTTCCATATATGTTCTCTTCGACAAGCCATGTGGGCAGTGATAATCGCAGGGAGCATATTGTAAGATCTATTGCAAAATATGACCACGAGCAGGACGATCTCCAGTTCTGCTGGAGTTTACCATTGCATACAATGGTAAAATTCTTTAAGGCAGGGTCCTCACTAGGTTTTAAATGTTTCCTTCAGGCAGAAACAGGAAGGCTTCTGTTTCTGCAGCAAAATCTTAATATCATTGAATATTCTGGTGAAATCCACAACAGTTCCAATGTTGAAAATTTCCTTTGTTTTGGCTTCATAGACTTGTCTGATTTTCAAGAGGTTAATGACTGACCTTTCTCAGGTTGATTTTATCAATTGATTTTGGGAAGTATAGACAGGCAATGTCCATTTCTTCAAAGCAACTGTTTCTTCTGTGGGAATACCTAGTGATTTAACTTTCAGTAATATCCTGGTTATATTTTTAAGAAGTGGGTTCTTATAGAGTGGTACCAATTTTGGAGTTGTTTCTAGAATGAGAGTAATGGTCATGTGATTGTCACTAACAGAGAAGCCCTCATGTTTCATAAAGTTCTGGTGTGGTGAAATTATCAGATTGTGGGATAGCCATATAAGTTTGAGTTGCTGTTGACATTTTCTTAACTGCACCTTGTCAACATAAGAAGATCTCAGGACGTGTGGTGGTGGCTAATTTCCTTTTTTGCATCTGTATATGATAGATTTTGTTCTCTTTTAATCTCTTGTATTTCATTTTCATTTATCGACTTCTGACATGGAAGTAAGCTGGATGATCTCCCCTACAAGTGAGATATTTAGCTTTATTTGCAGAGAAAGTTTATCATTCTCTTTATTACTACATCAGGCAGAAATGGTAAAGCCATGACATGCAGCTTGGGCATGTCTATATTTCTGATCTTTGAATCATCTTAGTGCAGTCTAAAAGGACAGTTGAGATACCCTTCATTTATAGATGGTGGCAGTGTTGGTGTACCAAAAGTAAGGATAATGTTTGGGGTTCGAACTAAATGACCATCCCAACAGATCAGGATGCAACTCTTATTTGTCACTCACCTATCTTTAAGCTCAGAACATATGTATTTATCAGGAGCATCAAAGATATCCCATTCTGAGATTACTCCTCTAGATGAGTTGAGTGCTTTATGAAGTGTTTACTGTAATTGGCTCAGAATGACATGACTGTGGGGATTACACAGTCATATTGCTCTGAGTAGTATTTCAGAGTGTTGATATATATTTCTACAAGGATATCACCAAAGCATAGCTTCTTAACTGTTTTTGGACACCAGTCAGTCATTCTAAACTTTTTTGAATAAAGAAGGTGACATTTTCACTATTGGCTTTTCACTTGCTGCATGGATGATCAGAAAACTTACTTCTGTTATGAAATGATGTATTTTTGGTATCAATATTGAAAATACATCATTCAGTTAACAATACTACCAACCCGAGCAGATCAGAGAACCAGTAGCAGCAAACAGCCAACCCCAAAAACCAGAGCATTCCTAACAAACAAAAGTCTCATGATCTTTTTTGCCTTGTTTCTTTTAATCATCATCATATCAAATTTCTGCTATGTACCATCAAGCGATGTACAGGATATGATAGTACTACATGAAAAACTTACATAATTACTAACTTCCTATCTACAATTTTCCTCCAAATCAATCTGATATCTGTAAAGGCTCCAACATTATCAGATCTTATAATATTATCTTTTAAGGCACTTTTACTATATTAATCCACCTATACCTTGGTCTTCTTCTGGGGCTCGTTCCTGCCAACCTGGCAGATAATACTTGTTTTGCTAAACTTTTCTCACCCATTCTGTTTAAGTGACCATACCACCAGAGATTAGCTCTGCTAACACATTCGTGGATGCTAACAATATTAATTTCTTTCCTGATATCCTCATTTTAATATGATATTGTCATTGATGCCATCTGTTCATGCCACTAATCTTTCTTAGGATTCTCTTATCTTACAATAGATTAGAGATAATATTGTCAGTGATTTATTTCTCACCCAGCTCTCAGATCCGTAAGTTAAAATTGGTTTCAATACTGTCTTGTATATAGCTAATTTATTGTTTTGACTCATTTTTCTCTTATTCCATATAAGTTTATTTAGTTGACTTCCTATCATTACAGCTTTATTGATTCTGTTGTCTATTTCCATATGAGGGTTGTTTGAAAAATTTGGTAAAAAATAAGTTAAGCACATTTTATTGAAAAACATCACCTTTATTTCTCCACATATTCTCCATCAAGGTCTACACATATTGTTCAGCAAGTTTCCAATTTTTTCATCCCATCTAAAAGTAGGATTTGTCAAATTGTGCAGATATAGTCATTGGCAGCCATGATGACATACACATTTGAAGGAAATGTTTTCCCACCAAGCCAAATTTTTAAGTTTGTGAAGAGAAAGATGTCACACTGGACAGTCTGGAGAATACCGTGGATGTGGAATCAATCATCTCAAATTGTCCATTGTGATTGCTGATGCAATTTTGCCATTGTGATGGTTGATGTGTGGGATGGTGCATTGTTTTAATGAAACAGCACTTTTTGTGTGCAAATCTTGGTTGGTTTTTCTTCAGTTCTTTTAAACAGTCCAACAATGATGCATAATAGATCACTGTTATTGTCTTACACTTTTCCAAATAGTCTGACATTATAATTCCTTGGGAATACCAAAAACCAGTAGCCATCACCTTCCCAGTTAACAAAACAGTCTTTGTATTTTTAGTTCTTTCACTAGCCATTGTCCACTGTGGTGACTGCGTTTTTGATCGGCAGTCAACAATCGCTGCACCCATCATGCACACTCCTTTTTCGTGTGCAATTTTTCATGCAGGATATTACCACCCATTCATCAGATACCTAAAATCTCAGCAATCTCATGCAATTTAACTCGGTGGTCTTCCATAAAGATACCATGCTAATTTGCTAATCATTTCCTTTCCATTGACGTTTGTCAGAACATCTGGATCTCGCTTCATCTTCAATGGACCTTATGACTACATTCAAACTCATTTATCCCAAAATAAATAGTCCTTAATACTGGTACAGCGTCCCCATGAACTTCATTTAATGCAGCTTTAATCTGTGTGGCCATCCACTTCTTCAAATAAAAGTGTTCTCACTGCACAAAACTCGATTTTCTCTATTTTTATGAAAAATGCACCCACGGTCATTTTAAATGTTTGCCAATTGGGAACTATGCATTGCATGTGGTAAACTTTTGCAAGGGGTCATGAAAAATATACGTGCCAACACTGGTATGAATGAATGCATTGTGTTGCCAACTATTTGGAATTTAACAAACTTTTTAAACACCGCTCATATTTAATTTATCTTCACTAAAATCGTGCATAAGTAGCTGAAATGTTTTACTTGTTCTATAGGTTCTCCACTCACAAATATCAATGCAGTTGATATTTTCAATGCCTTCTGCCTATTTCCATTGTCTTTGTTTTGTTATTGCTTACCTTCATACCAAACCTATTACAATAGTAATTCAATTTAGTCAGGGAATCTTGCACACGTACTGTATTTATTTAGAAGTATAACATCGTGCATAAAGTAAAGAGCTGAGATTAACATCTTCAATTTTGATATTAGGTTTAATATCACTTTACTTTTATTTCACAGTGTGATCCATATGGATAATGAATAGCAGAGAGTATAATGTTCATCCTTGTCTGACACCAAAGTTAACATTAAACAAACTTCCTGTACTTTCTTCAATCCTAACTGCTGAATTACAACTCAAATAAAGACTAAGAATTACTTGATATAATGTTCCAATGAAACAATATAATGATAGAGTTTTGAATAGTTTTTTTTGTGGCACCTTCTGATATGCCTTTTCTAGATCTACAAAATTTAAATACAGATCTTGATTATATTCCCATGATTTCTCAACTATTTCTCATAAAGGGAAATCTGATACTGACAGCCTCTATTTGGCCTGAATCAGCTTATTCTTCATGAGGCTTCTCTTCAACAATCCATCTCAACTGTTTGTCAAGTATACTCGCATAAATCTTACCAGGAACACTCAGTACTGAAATAGCTCTGTAATTCTCACATAAAGTTTTATTTCTCTTTTTATATATGGGTACTATGAGAACTCTACTCCAATCATCTGGAATTCCTCCCTCTGTCCAGGCCTTCTGAATTATACAGTCCGCTGTTCAACTTTTCTGCCTCCATACTCGATATGATAAGAAATTGTGAGGTTGTACCAGAGAGCTGTGAGGGCTGGAATGTAGAAAGTGTGAATGAAGGTATTAATACAGAGCAAATTTATGATTCAACAGATAATAAAAAAGATGAGATAGATGCAGTGAGTGAGATCGTGCTGTTAAGCGGAGTGATACATAGAGCGAAGCTGGAGTGTATGCACAAATATCTACCAAGTGTACCAGCCAATAAAAAAAGTGTGATAGGAAAAATAAGAGTAAGATAGTGAACGTAAAGAAAATGAAGGAGCGAGTGCTGTATGGAGTGTTGTGGGTGCAATGACTGTACATGAGTTCAAGGCGAAGTATGATAGATACTCTGTGAATGCTGAATAGTTGTTCTTAGCATTATGTTGGGTCTCCCTCGAAGGTATTAATACAGAGCAAATTCATGATTCAACAGATAATAAAAAAGATGAGATAGATGCAATGAGTGAGATCGCGCTGTTAAGCAGAGTGATACATAGAGCAAAGCTGGAGCGTATGCACAAATATCTACCAAGTGTACCAGCCAATAAAAAAAGTGTGATCGGAAAAATAAGAGTATGATTGTGAACGTAAAGAAAATGAAGGAGCGAGTGCTGTATGGAGATTCGTTAGTACGAGGTGTGATAGTAGAGAATTTGACGAAATCGTACCAACCTAGTGCGACCATTAAGGATGTGAGTCTATTAGGGAGCAAAAGCAAAGAGTGAAAGAAATGGTTTCTATAAGATTAATTCAGAAGATATTTTTGAGAATAGGATTGGTAGTGGGAGGACTAGGGGCCATACATGGAAGCTTGGTAAGAGTGTGGTTAGCAAGCGTTTTAGAGCTAGGTTTTTTTACTTGGAGAGTGGTAAATGAGTGGAATAAGCTGCCAGAGTCTGTTGTGGGTGCAATGACTGTAAATGAGTTCAAGGTGAAGTATGATAGATACTGTGTGAATGCTGAATAGTTGTTCTTAGCATTATGTTGGGTCTCCCTCGATGAGTCTAAGGACTCCTTGGAGCAGCCCCTAATAATAATAATTTTTGTGCATTTCTGATCGAATGTCATCTACTTCAGCTGCCTTTCCACATTTCATGCTTTTGATGGTTTTTTCTACTTCAAGTATGGACATGTATTCCAGACTGCATGCCTGTTGAGTGTTTTTTTACCAGAATGTTGTAATTGATTGTTTCGTTTTGCAATTTTTCAAAGTAATTATTCCATCCATCAATGATATCTTTTTCTTCAGATTTCTTGTCACCTTTATCATCTCCAATTCCTTTGGCAGCACTCTCTCTCTCTCTCTCCCCCCCTCCGTTTCTGAGACTCTTCAGACTCTAGAATATTTTGCTACCTTCTTGATATTTATTTTCTATGTTCTTACCAGTCATCCCGTGACTTGTTAGCTAGTTTTACTGTATTTAGTTTCCTTACAATTCTCTCTGTATTCTCTAAGAGCAAAGCTGACTTATTCATCAGGAACTTTTGATATGCTATAAGTTTCAGTAAGGAAATTCCATGAGTAGACATATTACTAACTATTATGATAACGGAATTAACTCACGTAAATTATTCTTTATTTGCAGAATTTTCACCTGAGTATCACAGGCATCGTCAGTACAGGTACAAGGCTAATTAAACAATAACTGTTATATTCACAAAGTGCCACCAAAGTAGTTAAGGTTAAATTTCCTAAATTTAATTAATTATTATTATTATTTATTTATTTTTAATTATTTAGTTATTTAATTATTAAATAATTATTTAATTATTCAATTATAATAATTTAAAAAAGCATTTTTAAAATTTTTTTAAATTTATTTTTTTATAAATATATATATATGTGTATATTACAATTATACGTTAGCAAAGATTTGCTGCTTTATAAAGTACTATCTCCCACAAGGGGGAAAGACGTAGACCATCGGATCTGTTTAGGTTAAGGAAGTGAAGTAATGTTTCACATGTTTCTTTGTATAGCCATTCCATTAGGAACTGACTTTTGTGAATGACTTTTGTCTTGTTCCACTTAACTCTATGTCTGGTGTTGATGGCATGTTCTGCAATTCCAGACTGTTCAGGTTCAAGGTACTGGATGTACGACTGGTGTTCTTCTAACCAGACCTGAGCAGATCTTCCTGTTTGTCAGAAATTAGGTAATCAACTTTTACAAAAAGAATTACAGTATATTAATTCCTCCTTCATATCCAATGGCTATAAGAAGTCCTTCATAAAAAGAGCTTTAAGTAGTAGTGCTCCAGCATCCTCTTCAAGTACAGAAGAACCTACACGTATACCTATCCCGTATGTACACGGGGTTAGTGAACGCATTGCTAAGGTGCTAAAACCAGTAAATATCTGTGTGGCTTTTAGACCATTCAGAAAAATCTCCACATTCCTAATGTCTCCAAAGGACAAGCTCCCACATCTCAGCTATCAAGGTGTCTATCTGATTTCCTGCTTTTGTGATTATCATATTTCGGATAAACAGGAAGATCTGCTCAGGTCCGGTTAGAAGAACACCAGTCGTACATCCAGTACTTTGAACCCAAACAGTCTGGAATTGCAGAATGTGCCATCAACACTAGACATAGAGTTAAGTGGAACAAGACAAAAGTCATTCACAAAAGGCGGTTCCTAATGGAATGCTATAAAAAGAAACGTGAAACATTACTTCACTCCCCTGACCTAAACAGATCCGATGGTCTACGTCTTTTCCCCTTGTGGGAGACAGTACTTTATAAAGCATCAAATCTTTCCTAACATATAATTGTATAGACACATATTTATAAAAAAAATTAAAATTATTATAATTGAATAATTAAATTTAAATAATTAAAAATAAATTTAGGAAATTTAACCTTATCTACTTAGGTGGCGCTTTGTGAATATAACAGTTATTGTTTAATTAGCCATGTATCTGTACTGATGATGCCTGTGATACTCAGGTGAAAATTCTACGAATAAAGAATAATTTAGGTGAGTTAATTCCGTTATTATAATAGTTAGTAATTGTTATGCTATCTTCTTTCCCGTCACTGTCTGTTTAACTTCCTGTATTCCTGTATTTTCCCTGGAGTTCTGATATTTCTATTCTTGCGGAGAACCTCACCACACGCCTCTCTGTCTGTAACAATCAATGTTTTATTCAGGGCTTGCCACTGAATCTCGAAGGTTACATTCCTGTTCTGAAACTCATTTTTTCTTGAATAATCTGTATTTTAGCATACAGTTTACATTTGAAAGCTGTTCAACTTTTATTCTCTTTAAAACTTTCTTACATGAGCTTTTTAATATGAAATTGAATTTCATCCTACTTAAGACTAAATAGTGAATCACTTCCATTTTGAAAGACCCTGTACACTCTGGTGTCCTGCACCACTGAAAACACATCGCTATTAAAAATAACAATCAATGAGACTTTTCTTATTCCTTCACTCTTCTCTCCATGTGAATTTGAACAATTTTTGTTGGAACATTGTTAGTAATAACAAGACCATGCCCTGTGCAAAAATCCAACAGTTATATTTTATTATTATTAGTTTTGCTCTTTTCTCCATATTTTCCAAAAATATTTTTGTATGTCTGAATCATTTCCCACTCTTCTGTTGAGATCTCGAACAAGGACCTACTTTTCCTTTTTCATTGTCCGTTGCTTTCTCTAGTGCCTCAAAAATTCCTCCACTTGTATATTAGGAGAATATACACCTTCTGTGGGACTATAGGCACAAATAAATCTCATTGTCTATATCCCTATTCTCATATTTGTCACATCACTCTACTTAATATTGCCTGCCATTGAAGAAGATTAACCTGTTATTAATGTTAATTACTATACCTACTTCTTGTTTTCCTGATTATTATTTCCTGAATAACATTTTATTTATTGCTGAGAATGATCTTGCCAGTTTTGGTCTTTTGTTTCAGTAACCTCTATTATTTTGATCGGGTACTAATCCAATTCCTCAGCTAGCACCATTTCTTTGTCCTTCAAGCTTCTTATGATGATAGTATGAATCTTGTGATCTCTGCTTGTGTTGAGTTGCGATGTATTTCAGGATTTGTTCCAGTGCCTGACTTTTCACTGTTCACCCTGGTTCCCTGGCAAAAACAATTTGGGCCTTATTTAACCTGATAATGCCCCAGCTGGCAGGAAATTCTGTTATGTGGTATCAGTTTTTTATTCTGGTTAAAGCCAATAAGAAATCAATTTGGTCAGCTAAATCCGAATTTGCCAGCCCATCCGCTTTCAGTATTTCAGTAGATACATAACATGATGCACACCGAGAAGGTGAGGATTGGACATTAGATCCAGCAAGATCAATAGGTACATTAACACGTTCGCTGCCACGCTACTTTGGCATGGTCTGTTCCCCTACGCCGAGCTGTTTTACTTCTTCAAGGTCAGTACGATAATCTCGTTACCGGAGGTAAACGACCTACGAGTATACTCGTAGTTGGCTTGTACAGAGCATATACGGTCTATAAGAATACACAGTTTTGAAGCTAGCCCCACAAGCCAAGCATTTTCACTTCTTCAAGGTCACTACAAAAATCTCGTTCCCGGCGGTAAGCGTCCTACGAGTATACTCGTAGCTGGCTTGTGAAGCAGGATTAGCCACTACGAGTATACTCGTAGTTGGCAGCGAACGTGTTAAGCTCCCCCCGTTTGTGATAATTCCTAATGTTAATTGAATGATGAAGTGATCTGAGTAATGTCATCTGTCAGTTGAATGGATTTTCTTGTAGATATCTGGAAAATTCTGCCTTTCATTTAAACCTCAAAACTCAATGTTTCTACACTGATAGACAACTGATTTTTGGATTGAGATCAGCATCGAGGCGATCCATGGCTGGTTGTAAGTAATTGACCTCTCTCTCTCTGAACTATCGATTGGACCTCTTTTATATCCAACACACCACTTGTTATTTGATTAGTGTTAACTGAATTAGTTATATCTCCCTTACATCTATCTAAATTCATATGCTTCTCCCTTTTCTCTTGAGATTCCTTCTCTGGCTTGGAGTTATTATCGAAATTGCCTTCGTTCTTAATTAGATTTACACAGCCAGTAGCAGATGCGGGGGCCAAGGTCACCAAGCATTTGCCCTTTATCTGTCACTGCATTTAGGCATTACTTTATATTAGTTACTTTCTTTTTGTAGGCTGTTTCCTTGAGTTCTTGCTTCACTCCCAATATGAACTGGTGAAAGACTGCCCATTCCAGGTGAAGCTTATCCTCGTTAGATATTTGCAGGGTGTGAGCAAGGCTCAATAACCTGTGATAAAAGTCAGTCATTCTCATGCTCTTTGTGCCATTCTCTGTAATTTCCATAAGTTTGGAGCAAGGCTTCTCAACCTAGAAAAACAGAGATCAGGAATTCTTTGAATTTTGCATAGTCTAGTTCTTTTAGTATGGGAGAAGAATGGAGGAAATTCTTAGCCTTCCCCACCAACTTACTATGCAACAAGATCAAAAGTTGACAGTCTGTCCACCTCCCTGCCGTCCTCAACTCCTCGACATAGCTAAAGAAAGCTAAGACGTCATCATTCTCTTCTCCGGAAAACTGGAAAAACTTGAGGATTGATGGTCCTGAAAAATTCTCCATCATCCATGTTTGAACTAGATCGTAGACTCATACTTGTAGAAAGATTTACAAACTTTCGATAATATCTTACTTATTATTGCTAAATAGATTCCTGCATCAAAATCGTCGGATCTTAGGTAAAAACCAACCTACTTAGATTTACAAATTCAATTTTGCTGTTTAATTTATGTAAATCTACATCCTGTAAGCTGTGCCATTGTAACACCATTTTTCTAAAATTAATTTCTATTGTAAAACTCCAATGACTTCCTTAATAAACATTTAATTTCTTTCTAAATGACAAAAATTATTTCTTCCTTTAAATCTCCAATCAAGTTCTTATCTGTTGTCCTCCTATGATTTTTAATAACCTATCCTAGAATTAGAATCGTGTGCAAAACTCAAACAAAAAGAGAATGCCTCAAGCTAGCACCAATTTCTCACCAATTGAAAATCTGTTATAAAATCCTTTTTGGAACAAAGAATTTATTTGCGATAGCTAAGATAGCTGCACCATCTTAGTTCCTATACAAGATAGAATTTCTTCTCAGTCATATGACTCACAGATTACACGATTTCCAAAACTATCAGAATTTCTCAAGCCTTTACTAATTTACTCTTAACTGCAGTTGTAACTGTTTCCTATCTTAAACTCCCATGCTTCGTACATATACAGGTTCTATAAATATACCAGGTGGTGCATTGACTTAAATGATCAGACATGTATTATTAAAAGACAAAGAAATTTATTCATACTAAATATGATACATGTTAAACAAAACTTAAATTAGTTGAATGGCCCTTAAAATTAAATAAGGTAAACTAACACGCAAGATAAGGTTCACAATTGGTATTTCTCATCAGATGATGTATAACAAAATTTAAACCTGTCTATATCCCAATTACTTAATATAAACAAGTAGATTTAGTCTCACTTCCTCCTTAATTAACTTCAATACAATACATCGACCAAAATTTAACAATAATGCTTGAAACTTTACAATTCTAATACTAAAGATCCTTGTTAGAGAAATATGTACAAACTCCTGACTTCTGCCTTAACAAGTCTGATTTACAAATTTTATACACATTTGCTCACCCTTCAGGATATACAATAAGACATAAACTCTACTTTACCGGCCTGATGAATTCAAATAGAAAATACTTCTCATTCTGTTCCTTTAGACCTTCCAATCGCTTCCTTGTCTTTTGATTCCTTTTTCCTTGTTTTGGCCATTCGATAATTCCTCGGACACGTGCTTTCTAACCTTATGCTCAGGAACCCATCAGACGAAAATGTGTGTTTGCAGCTACTCGAAACCTTGGTGTTCGCTGTTCATCTTGTTGCATGGAATACTATACTTGGACAAGCCCGCTACTTTGCCATATCGTCGCCGCCGAACAACACTTACACGTTCCCGTCACATAGAAGCAACTGCCCATGGAAAACTGCAGGGGACAGCCAACACCCAAAACCTGAACGAGTTGAAAAAAAATCACCAAAAAGAAGCCCTGAACTAGCATCGCTAAAGTTTATACGCTCCATCTGTTCTCCCTATTACATCATTGATTTTTCAGATGCCACCGAAATTTTGCACATCGCACCTTCTCTTCTCATTGCATCTTCGTGAGGTTAGTTTACACGTGCCTTCGGTTCGTATCGCAATTTGCCCGCAGTCATATTATTAATCGGATTATGACTGTTTAGGCTAAACTTTGACATTCTTATTACAAAGGGACCTTTACAATACCTTTTTTTCTTGTTATTTAAGGACCATTTACAATCTTATACAATTTAATTTTTCCATGAAAAGACTATTAATACTATACGTACAAAGATTCAACTATTATCTATTTTCAAGTGATTTTTTTCCAGGAAGATGTTGCATCTCATTTAAATCCCAAATGAATCACTGGAAGACAATTTAAGTGTTCATTCCAGATTTAACATTGGTTCCCCCTTAAAATAAAAAAATTTTCTCACTGGAAAATTTTTCACCTCAGTCACCCAATTTTTCTAGTGTAGGTTCTCCTATTTCCCCTTGGTCTTAGGTTATATCTACATTGGACAAGTTTTTTCACTTCCATCACTGGTTATACCTCCCTTTCCATTCATGTTATTTACTGATCTCTCATTTCTGTGATTTTGGCTTGAATGTGCCCTATATCTATGATAGATTGTGTTCAAATTATCAGAACTTTCATGTCCCCTTCTTTATGATGTTTTCTCTCTTTTTGCCTGTGTGTTGCTGGCTTCATCTTGTCATTCCTTTTCCAATAATTCTCTCTGTGTTTAGAAAATCTGTGAGCTGTCCTGTGGCAGTTAAAAACATGACCAGTTTTATCTCTATTGCTCTTGGATGAATTTCTTCCATGTCTTCCCTTGAACTTTTCACTTCACTAGGCAAATCAGTAGGTTCATTTTCTTCTGAAGTGGAAGCCTCTTCTGAATTTAGTTGGTCATGAGTCATACCTTCTCTAACTTCTATCTGTTCTGCAGTGCCTCCGCATTGAATGCCTATTTCGACTCGATTCCTACTTCTAACTGAAGATTGTGACCCTAGTATGTTCTTGTTGTCTTTCTTCCTTTCTAGAAGGTGTATTTCACCATTGGAATAGTTACATATAAAATTATTCTTGATTAGGAAGTCATTTCCAAATATTAGTTTAATGGGTGGGAGAGACAACCTGGGCAGGATCAAGAACTCATGGCGAACACACACATTAAACTCTGGTAAACATACCTTCAAGAATACTGACTTTGAGACATGAACGGTAAGTGATGACACTCTGGATAACCGTGTAGGCCTAAAATAACAGATGTTATCCCTCACGTGGCGTTATCCTCTCAAAATAATCTGCTGTAATAATAGAGGCCTGGGAACCTGGTCTAGAATTGCTTTACAGTGCTTACCACAGATAATTCCCTTTACTGTCAACTCTGGGACTGGTAGCGGTTTCTCTAACCCCCTTCTCAAGCTCTGTTCACAAGTGGGAATTTGATCTTCCATCATAACCTCTACTGGATCTTTGCTTGCTGAGCAAAATGCCCAGGCTTGCTACAACTGAACCATTTAGGAGGTTCCGTTCTGAATCCCTCAGAAGGGAATCATCAATCCCTCCAGTTTCAAAGGAGGGATTGATGTATTTTGAGAAGTCACCTCAGCCAGTTTCTTCATTACTATGTCTAACCGGTCAAGCAGGGGTTGTTGCAGTCCCTCAGCTTCTAACCTTACTATCCCAGCTGTCCGATTGACTTGAATGAGGAGTTAAGAGGTTTTTGTGGATACTGCTGCCAGCTGGGTTTAAACAGCATCAAGGCGATCCATGACTTTTTGTCGTAAGCGTTTGCCCTCTCTCTGAACTCTCGATTGGACCTCGTTTATATCCAACACACCACTTGTTATTTGATTAGTGTTGACAGAATTAGTTCTATCTCCCTCATTTATCTAAATTCATATGCTTCTCCCTTTTCTCTTGAGATTCCTTCTCTGGTTTGGAGTTATTATCTGAATTGCCTTCTTAATTAGATTTACACTGCCAGTAGCAGATGCGTGACCAAGGTCACAAAGTATTTGCCCTTTATCTCTCTGCATTTAGGAACTACTTTATATTAGTTACTTTCTTTTTATAGGATGTTTCCTTGAGTTCTTGCTTCACTCCCAATATGAACTGGTGAAAGACCTGCCCATTCCAGGTGAGACTTATCCTCATTAGATACTTGCAGGGTGTGAGCAAGGCTCAATAACCTTGATAAAAGTCACATTCTCACAGTCTTGTACCATTCTCTGTAATTTCCCTAAGTTTGGACCAGTGCTTCTCAACTTAGAAAACAGAGAGATGAGGACATCCTTGAATTTTGCATAGTCTAGTGTTTCTTTAAGTATGGGAGAAGAATGGAGGAAATTCTTAGCCTTCCCCACCAACTTACTATGCAGCAAGATCAAAAGTTGGAATTCCCTCCACCTCCCTGTCTTCCTCAACGTAGCTTGACTAGAGGACAATATCGAACTAAGAAGTCGTCCCATTCTCTTCTCTGGAAAACTGCGGAAAAACTTGTTGAGGATTAATGGTTCTGAAAAATTTTCCATCCATGTTTGAACTAGATGGTAGACTCATACTTGTAGATAGATTTACGAAATTTCGATAATATCTTGCTTATTATTGCTAATAGATTCCTGCACCAAAATCGTCTGATCTTAAGTCAAAACCGGGTTACTTAGATTTACAAATTCAATTTTGCTCTCTTTAATTTATGTAAATCTACATCCTGTCAGCTGTGCCATTGTAACACCATTTTTTAAAATTAATTTGTATTGTAAAACTCCAATGACTTCCTTAATAAACTTATTTAATTTCTTTCTAAATGACAAAAACGTTTTATTCCTTTAAAACTTCATTCAAGTTCGTTCTTATCTGCTGTGCTATGATTTTGAATAACCTATCCTAGAATTAGAATCGTGTGCAAAACTCAAACAAAGAGAATGCCGCAAGCTAGACCCAATTTCTCCCTGATTGAAAATCTGGTATCAAATCCTTTTCGGGACTAAGAATTTATTTGATAAGCTGTGCCATCTTAGTTTCTATACAAGATAGAATTTCTTGTCAGAGATATGACTCACACTTTATCATTATTTCCAAAACTATCAGAATTTCTCAAGCCATTACTAATTAATTCTTGACTGCAGTCATAACCGTTTACTATCTTAAACTCCCGTGTTTCTTACATCTGCACGTTGTATAAATATTGCAGGTGGTGCATTGACTTAAATGTAAAAGTAAACGCATTGACTTAAAAGGAATGAAATGAGTCATGAAAAGACATGTTGTACGCTTACCTAAGCATATCATATAGTTGAAGTTTTAAATGATCAGAACTTGGTAACATGAAAATTAAATAAATTAATTAATTACAAAGTATACTATGATCCCAATATTCATTTGAAACAATAAGAAATAACTAGTTATTTGTTCTGCTGGCTTGACATACAAATTCATAACATTATACCTTAATGCAATTCTGTTTATTTATCGTAAAAAAATCGCAACGCCAAGGTTCTAGATATGCGAAATTGTCGGATTTTAGTCAGGAAAAGACATGTTGAGTTAATGGAAAATTGTTGCCTCTACTGTAAAAACCATAGTTCACCTCACATGAATGCTAAAATCACTTAGTCACTGTGGGAACTGAAAGAGGACCAAAACTAAGACTGGAAATTAATGACTAATCTTCAAGAAAGACTAATGAAAATATAAGCACTGTGGGGAAAAAAATTCACACATTTATTTATTTATTTATTTATTTATTGCTCAGTTATCCTGGCTAGAAAAATTGTAGTTAACTGATTTTTAAAGTGAAATAGAGAAAAAAAATTATGTGTCTTAATGACAAATCTATCAGAATTCCAAAAACAGGAAACCATTAGTATCGTCAACAGTATGATGTCATTGGGGACAGATAGCTTGTGATAAACATAACATGAGAACCATGCGAAGGAATTAATGAACAGAACCAAACGGATAAATATCTAAAGGATGACAACTAGATTTTCTAGTTATTTACATAAATATTGTTCTTTCAAATCATCTGTGAGTGTGTGTTGTATTGTGGATATAAAATTCAGCTATTTTGAAATATTCGCATTTAGAAGAGCCATTCTGGAAAAAAGGTAAGTAATTTAAATTATCATTTGGACAGAACCCGTGGGAAAACATAGTATGAGAAAACAAGGTGTGAAAGATATGAACGATATTTACAGTAACTATATGGAAAAATAGAGTCAACTGCATTTTCAGACCTTATGTTTTGTGGTGTGAATATATTTTAAAAATCAACAATTGGAATATTCAGAACACCTAGATAGTTACAAGATATCCCATTGTGGAAAGAAATGCAAGTTAATCTTTTTTTTAACTTAAACATAAGTGATATTTGTAATTTCAAGAACACTGCTCTTATGTTTTGGTAAGCGCAATTGTAATACTGAAGTTTTTTTTCCATAAGAATAATCATAGGGTACATTTTAGAGTATCACCATGGATACATTGGTGACTTTTCATGTCTAATGTGCATGTGTTTGTGGGCACACCACCACATAATTAAATTATTCAGAAAAGCCTAAACACTGCCGCCATCACGACACTACTCTAAGAATATAACCTTAGAATATAAATATAGAATAAAATATGTATGAGCTATGGAAAAAAAACGTGTGTGTGTGTTTGAGGGACACCAGCATTGTATAGCCATGTATAGACAACCAACACAAAACTTGACACCAATGATGCATATTTGTTACTCTGAGAAAATTCCAAGATATCTTATCTCAAAAACATCGCCCATAATTCCATAGGCAAACTAAAACACCATATGATATCACAGTGACATATGTTCCCCCGAAATTTCCAATTATTCCAAACTTAATCTTCATCTGAAAACAACACACATCCACGTCACGATTCCTTATCTTATCTTGATCTTGATCTTGATCTGGTTAAAAGTGTCCCATCAATCACGACACGAATCCTTATCCTCTAATATATATTCCTTTTCCATTCAATTCAATATGTCACTTATTTACAACTAACAAATTATGTCACTTATCTTCATCTGATAACACACATCCACAACACGAATCCTTATCCACTAATATATCTTCCTTTCCATTCAAAACAATAACGTCATGACGTCATCATCTGAACAAACATTCATTCACGTCACGATTCCTTTTCTTTACCATCACCCATAATTCCATATGAGAACCAAAACACAAGAACTGACGGCACTGACACATATGCCCCTAGGGAAATTTCAAACTCATGACGCGATCAGATCAACACCCAATCACATCACGATTCCTTGTCTTATCTTGATCTCGTCAGAAGTGCCATCCATACTACTGGGGTCGCTTCGTCGATGTTTAATTGCTAAAAATGGTTTGATAGTTGAAGTTGCACGAAGTGCACTGATAAATATTGGAATAACTTTGGTGTGTTTAAGCCATAGCCGGTCAACTTCGAACGCCAGATCTCGATATTTAGTGATTTTTCACAATTTTTTGTTGATGGTGTTATCGGTGAGTACTGCGATATCAATAATCGAAACTTGTTGATTTCAATGATTGTGATGTCAGGCCTATTGTATTCCAAATGCCGATTAGTTTGTATTCTAAAGTCCCAGAGAATTTTTGCTGTTTCGTTTTCAGTACTGTCTCTATTTTATGCTGCCACTTGTTGGAAGTAGGAAAGGTATATTTTTTACTTACATGCCAATGAATTATTCTGGCTCTTGGTCATGGCGGTATTTATAGTTAGTTTGACCCATTTTACTACAGTCACTAATTAGATGTTCTACAGTCTCATCTTTCTGATCACAATCTGCATTTGCTGTTATTATTGATGTTCAAAATTTTTGCTTTCAATGCATTAGTTTGTAATGCCTGTTTTTGAGCTGTTAGAATAAATCCTGTTTCTTTTTTAATATGTCCATATTGTAGCCATTGTCACGTCTTGATCAAACCAATTTTGTCCTCATTATCTCAAAGAAATTGGCCATGCAAGGGTTTATTTACACAGCGCACATAGCGGTTATTTTGCTATTGATTTTTGTAATCGGATTTGTTTCCTGTTGCTTTTAGGCCCTCTTTTTGTAATTGCTTGAAGCATTTGCTCAGAGCTATTGGCGATATAACTTTTTAAGCTAATTTCCTCTTTTTCCACTGTCTGTTTCATTTGCTGCAGACCCCCATCTACCTCTTCTCCTTGATAGATAAAACCAGACATCACTTCGTGAATGTAATGCATGATGCATAATCATTAATTTTCTAGATTTGCAGTAGTTTGTCAAGGTCTTCTTTTGTTGTCCAATATATTATGCCAGCTGGGTAGCGGATCACTCCTATAGCCCAAGAATTCATTGCACTAATAGTGTTATATCCATTTAGTTTTGTTTTCAGAATATTTCTAACTCCTTTGGTGTATTCTGCTGCTGCCTGTTGTTTAACCTTCGAGTGGAGAATGTCACTGGCTTCAAATATTCGTAGGTATTTATTGATTTCGTCAGTTGAAATTATTTTTATGCATTTTTCTTGATAAAAATTAAAATTGCTAGTGTCATTAATTTTTCCTCGTTTAATTGATAAAATTGCATATTTATGTAAACCAAATTCAATTTTGATATCCTGATGGCAAATGCGAACCATGTTTAGAAAGACTATTTTCTGGGCTGATTTTCCATATAACCTCAAGTCATCCATATACAAAAGATGGGACATTTTGATATTATATTTAAGAATTTCTTATCTAAGTTTTGTTTTCTTCAAAACCATAGACAAATGTATCGAAGAAATGTAGAAAAGCAATGATGACAAGGAATCATCTTGAAAAATTCCATGTTAAATGCTAATATCTCCGAGTCGTTCGTTATTGACTATTGAAGTTGCTTTCTATGATTTCATGGCAATAGCCAAAAGCGAATGTATGTTTTTGCTAATTCCAAATATTTTAGTGATTTCAGGATACAAGATTGTGGAAGGAAATCGAATGCTTTCTTAGATTCTATCAATGACACGTTTAAGATAGATTTTCGTCTTTTTGAATTCCTGAGGATTATTTTAATAGTAAGGAACTGGTCTTTTATTCCTCTAGATTTTTGAAAATTGTCTTTTTATTTGTTCAATCGGATAATCTGATTATCTGATAAGTAGTGATATATTGAATTTGCTATGATTGCAATGAACAGCTTAAGCATAGTAGGTCGGCATGTTATTTGACGAGAGTTATTTGGGTCTGCACCCTTATATTTCATGAAGAGAAAAGTGTGCGCAGATATCCAGTCTTACAATGAGGCTGACTTCAAGAAATAATTAAATTGTTCTGCCATTCGATCATGTAGACTGATTAGATGTTTTAGCTAAAATCCATGAAGTTCGTCTTTGCCAGGTGCACTTCAGTGTTTAATTTTCTAGCTTGAGCACTGACCATTTCTTAAGTAGTAATGACATTTTGACATTTGGCATTTGTTTTTGTTTCATTCTGATTCTATTTCCTTAATCCATGAAGCATCTTTATTATGTTTAATCCCACATTGACTTTCAAAATTTGAGTGTTTCTTCTTTTTATGGTGAATGATTGTTTGCATTTGTATTTCTCTGAAGAGACTGAAAGAAGTGATGTTGGTTCTGTCGAAATTTCATATTTTGTACATACATATTGTTTATTCTTGCTTCATATCTTTTAATTTTCTCTGCAGTCGCTATACTTCTTTTTTAGCTGTTCTGTAACTTCAGCAATTATTTTGTTGGCCAAATTATGTGTTAATCAGCTTGCTTTTGATGTTTTTATTTTTCAGCCATCCTTTAAAACTCTTTAAGTTGCTCAGATCATCTCGAAGATTGTTGACTTTTCGTTCCAACCGGATTTTCCATTGTGCAGATTGTTTCATCTTCGGCTTTTGCTCTTTCAGTTTGGAACCAAGCTTCACTGAAATGATGTAGGCTGTGCTGTATAGGAGCTGATTTGTTTCCTTTATACTGTTGGTTGTTGTGGTTTTAGTCACAGAATTTGTGTTTTAGCGTAGATTTATGTAAAGCTTTTAATGGTGGTAGTCTTATACAGTCATTTATGGAGTTCATATGTTCCAGTATCCCTGACTTCATTTTACACTGCACTTCTGTCAAAACATTCTGAGGTATATTGTCTGCTTGATGCTTACTGAGTTGAATTCCAAAGTCTGATATTGCTACCTCCTTATGATTTGCTGTTACTGGAGTTGTTGGTTTATTACTTAACTTTTGCAGCTCAAGTTCAGTAAATATTTTGTTATCAAAAATAAAATTCTTTTGGTCCATAAGTCTTTGTTCTGTTATTGCAGATTCTGGGAATTTTTGTTTCCAAATTAAATGCATATGTATTTGAAAACTCCGTTTTTCTCATGTTGATCTGTAAACACATTCCATAACTTCTCTGTTTTCTTCTACAGTCGAATTTTTACGTTTAGTTTTGTCCAGTCGCTTTTCAGCTTCCTGAACTGATTTCCTAGCAAGGAAAGATGGGTCCTGTAGCTCATTTGTTGCCTGATGCCCAGGATCCCCAACATCTGATGCAGCCCCTTGATGATCCGGGCATCGACTGTTCTGGTATGGATTTAATCTTACTTTTCATCATTAAGATGGGGGTGGAACTCCTCAGATGAGTCCTGTCTGACAAGGGTGGCTCTGCTGGCAGTTATATTAGCACCAGAATAGCTCTCAAAATCACTGAAGCATGCAAGCCACACTGCCTCAACAAGGTCGTGTTCCATTGGGGGTGTTTTCTTGAGGGGTTTCACATTTCTGAAGTCCAAACTATTATTATTATTATTATTATTATTATTATTATTATTATTATTATTATTATTATTAGATCTCCATGGAGTGAAGAGACCTATACATTCCCACTCTGACCCACATAGCTCATCATACCATCACTTAAATGCATTCATTCTCTGCACTCACCACTTTCAGGCAATGTATTTTAATCACCTATGGCTCTTCACACAAAAAATTCCTCCTTACCTGTTGTTCGCACAGTTCTTATAAAGCTTCCAGGGATGGCCTTCCTCCAGCCCTAATGTCTCATCCATATTGATCTGGTAATTACTTCTTACTGACTTCTAGTCTCGATCACGGCCCCTGTCTCCTACTGTCCACTAGGCTCTACAGTTTGCATTCTCTCAATTGGATAAAGTTGTTGGAACTTTTTCCACTTGGTTATACTATAAATTAAATTAAAAATACCAAGAAATTATATACTAGGTTTAATCCTTTATCCAAGTATAAGCAAACAAGTTTGCACCTAAACTATTTCCAGGATTGGGGAAACTTGTATAAAGAAGCTGATGACTTCACATCACTTGGCTTAGTATCCCATAATGCAAAGCACATCTTCTACAACGTCCGTTTCTTCTTTTCACTATTATGCACTATTGTTACACCCTGATAACCAAGAATGTAAAAATTTCACTTATCATGGTGTAACAAGAAAATAAAAATATAAAATTTTATATTTTATAAAATACAAGATATTTAAAGACAGAAAATATGCTTGCATCCAAGAAAATTAATTATAGCAGAAGTTTTTTGTTTAACTAAAGAAAAAAGGGATTCTTATTACAAAAAAAACAGGATATGGAAAAAATAGGTTAAGTAAGACATAGAAGATTAGAGATAAGAATTTGTATGTGAGAGGCTAGTTTAACCTCGCAAAGAGGAGATTAAAATATTGAAGTAAATTAAAAAAAAAAGGGATTAATTTAGTATAGAGGCTAGCTTAAAACAAATGACGATCGCTCAAGGTCAATTCCCGAAGCGAGATGCCATCCCGTGATCGCGTGCAAAGAACCGTAGCATGTTTTGGGCAGAAAAACACGACTTTAATTGGGGAGTGAGATCGACTCCAGTAGGGGGAAGAAAAGAAATTGAAGAAGGGGCCGATAGGGGCCATGCAGATAAAAGGGTTAGGAACCCCCCACAGGGTTTATTTCCTCAGAGTTTCTTCTCGAATTTTTGGATAGGTAACATGGGTTTTCCTGAGTGATGGCGTAGGAGTTATCTCCGTCCGACACAACGAGGAAACAAAGTGTGAATTCGATCCCGTATTCCTATTGGAAGAGACGAGGAACACCGTGTATTACAAGAAGGAAGGAATTGTCTAAGTATCTCATCAGCCAGTACTCGTATAGATGGAATGAAAATCTATATAGAAATCCGTGTCCACATGATGAGTTCCATAATGATAGAATAGAAGATCCCGTTTGTGTCCTTTATTCAAGCACGAAAGGTATAGAACATGAAAACCAGGGTTCGTCCAAGAAAGGTACTGTAAAATCTTGTATCAGATGAAATCGCATATAGTTGCAATCATTGTTAATTACTGGACAGTCGAAGATATACTAGGACTTTAGTACAAATCAGAGTAGAATGAGAGTAAACTAGTTTATATTATTTGATAAGCATTCATGTGCTAGAGATTTATGTATGCACATGGTATTTCATAATGAGAGTGTCTTAAAGGTCAAATATATGTATGGGCACAGTGAAAGGATAGTTTAACCTGCATTGTTTTGTTTTGTAAGTTAGATAAAGTAAACTGAATATAAACATTAATGTCCATGGTATTATAGCAATATATAGAATTCTGACTAGTATAAGGTTAAGTAAAGTGTTAATTTGTTCCAGGATTATATGTGTATATTTATATGTATAAAGTCTGTTATGACAGCATGATCGCAAATTCCCATATAGGATTTTTGCCCTAGTACTTATATTTTGCTTGTGTATTTGTAATTTTATTCTTAGTATTGAATTGTGTTTTATATAATAGAAATTGAATTGCACTATGTTTAAGATATTAAATATACTTTTGTTCATTAATAATACAATTGTCTGAAATTGCTGCCTAATGCACCACTTGAAAACGTACGAATCTAATCACACGGGAAATTAATGTGTTAAGTTATGAGATAAAGGGTCACGACTGCTTAATAGTTTCACGCTCAGACATGTTTTTGTATTTTGCTCCTTGTTTTCGAATTATATATCTTAAACCTTATGTCCTGAAAGGGGCAGTATAATATAAATATTAGGGACACTGAGGGGAGAAAAAGCTTAAATATTTGAATTTTGTAATATCTCGTGCATAGTTAAGTTTTGATTAAAGAAAATATAGAGATTCACTTGAAATGAGAAAACGAAAGTTTAATAATCGTAAATAGGGACACAACACTATGCTTATAGTCCCTCCGTTTTGAATGTATCCTGTCATATTTTTCTTGGTTTCCCTCTATTTCTTTTTCACTTTTGCATCTAGTTCTCCTTTTCTTTACTTTTCCATCCTGCATTCTTTATCTCCATATCGTTCCCTGAATTGGAAACTTTTGTTTTACTTATAGGCATATGCCTGCTGTTACCGATTCTCTGTGCATAGTTCAGTGAGATATGGGTCGGAAACAACCTTTTATTCTTAATAGTTTCATTGCTTTTTTAATTTCCGTAGTTGTTGCACGTGTTTATGTTTCATGTGTCCATACTGGTCTGATTACTCATTTATAGGATTTTATTTTTGTTTCTTTGCTTACATTCTTATTCGGCAGATGAGGCATTTGAGGGATCCAGATAGTCTACTAGCTTTTATTGCTTGCTCTTGAACTTCGTTTTGTCTGAAGCCATAGTTGTTTATTTTATTCCTAAATATTTAATTTTACTAACTTGTTCAATTATTTTCCCTTTAATTTCTGATTTTCATATTATGGGTGCCTTGTCAGCCGTCATCATTTTAGCTTTTTTTTCTGTTGATCATATTTTATTTTTGCTCCATTATTGAATGTATTCACTAATCTTTGTAGGTCCTCTTCATTCTTTGCTAGTAAATTTATATCAACAGTATGTAAAATATCCATCGCCACATCCGTTTCTACTCCTCATAATTCTCTCCAACTTTGCATAACCTACAAACGAGTATGTATCGCCATTTAAGTCCTTTCCAATGAATTAGAATTATTCACTGTTCTTTAATTTTCATTTACATGAAAATTAAAGAACAACGGCTCCAAAACAGACTCCCACTAGTGATTTTCCTCTTCTGGGATAACACTCCTATACAAACAACTTGCTGATACCTATTAGACAATCTCCAGTCCAATGCACTAATCTATCACTCATCCCCATCTGTCCCAATTTCATTGCCAGTTTGTGATGTGGCAATCTATCCAAGGCCTTTTCAAGATGCCACTGCATATGCATCCCCTTTGTCCAATTCATTTTTCATCTTGTTATCATTACTGAAGCAGATTACTCTAATACGATTTTCCTTTAGCAAACCCATGCTTTCCATGAAAGAGAATTCTGCGTATCGATAAATAACAACATAAAACTAAATTAAAATAAAATGAAAATTAGGAGAAAGGATATGAGAATATAAGCTGTTAATGAGTGCAAAAGCCAAGTTATAATTTAGGTCATGAATTTCGTCGCTTTGGACACAGTGATAGCTTAGTCAGTGTATAGTTATTTCATCTGCTGTTTGGTTCCTTTTTCTTGCTTTGTGAGAGGTTTCGTTTAGTTAGTCGGTATTGAATTAAGAAATTTACGATTGTTACTTCTACGAATATCTGTTGGCATGTAGGTGAGGCTGTGTGCGCTTTTCAGAATAAGAACTGAAGGCAGCGTATTGCAATAGCTGGAATTAGTGCTTTGTGTATCGAATTACTTTTATGTGATCGGCTGAAAGATATTGCTTGGCACTGAACAACTGAATACTTAAATAACAACCTACATAATTCACTATCATTCATTTCCCCACATTTTTGCAGATCAGCCAATGAGAATGCCTTTCTCTGTCTATTCGATGGTTTGTTTCTTTCGTCCGCTGTGCATGTAAATCGACTGCACTCAAATATCACTGTGACTTCTTGCATATACGACATTCTGCTGGTTTATTCCATTGCCTCACGAGATGCTTTTGAATAATTTCGGGTAACTCGGCTCTCGTGAAATATTTAGAAAATAATATGTTGATTGTTGTTTTTTGGCTCGTAATTTTTTTATTATTTAACACCTCCAAGAAGTTCAAAGACTCATCGAGGGAAGGTACCTACTCTACAGCCCAGTCGTCTGCACCACCTCACCAACCGAAACTACCTTAATTATCTAAGCCAACGCCATCTACCTCCGATTACCACCACTAGTAATTTAAAGGGAATGTTAATGGTGCATCGCACAATGCTAGCATAAACAATAAATTAAGGATAGGGCCACGAGATGGCAGCAGTTGCTGCAGTACTCTCTGTTCTCCCTGGAAAGCTATTGTATATATATATATATATATATATATATATATATATATATATATATATATATATATATATATAATATATATACACATACATATATATGTGTGTGTGTGTGTGTGTGTGTAAATCGATGGCCAAAATGTCACTTCGTCACCTTGCATATGAGACATCACACAGGTTTATCCAACTGCTTCACAAGATGTTATCATCATCATCATCATGAACCATGCTCACTGCCCGTTGATGTCTGATGCCTGTTTCACTGTCTTCTTCCACTTTTCTTTGTCAGGTGCACAGTGTTGCAATTTTTGTACACCCATTCCACACCAGTCTTTTATATCGTCTATCCATTCTCTGTATGGTCTACCTCTTCTGTTTAAACCTTGCAAAATACCAAACATAAATGTCTTTATCTTCTGGTCCTCACTCATTCTACAGATGTGTCCAAATAATTGCAACCTCTGTTTTATAATCTTCTGCATTGGATTCTGTTTTGGTTGTATCTTCTGATAGAGCTCTTCATTGGTGATTTTCTGTACCCATCCTATTCTTAGAATCTTTCTGTAACAAGTTCTTTCAAATGCCAAAATTCTTTTTCTTGATTCCTTATTCATTACCCACGTTTCAGATCCGTACAGTACATCGCTGAAGATGCATGTTTCCAATAATCTTAGTTTTGTTTGCACTGATCACATTACTTTTCCAGATGTTATCCATCGCCTTCAGATTTGTTCTTCCCTTTGCAATCCTGATCTTTATTTCTTTATTAGTCTGTCATATGTCAGTTTACTTCCCAAATATGTGAATTATTCTACATTTTCTATATCAATTCCATTCACTTATATCTTTTGTTTCATATTCTTCTTACCAAATACAATGGTATTTGGTGAGAAGAACATGTCCAAATCTCTTCCCTTCCTCCTTTAACAGTTTCAGTTTTTTTGTAGTTCTCTTTCGTCTTCTTCAATAATAACAATGTCATCTGCAAATCTCAGATTGTTAATTCTCATTCCGTGTACAGATATTCCTTTGGCATCTTCCTTCAATTTGTCCGTTGCTCTTTCTAAATGTGTGATGAAAATGCTTGGTGATATTGGGTCTCCCTGTCTAGTACCTCTGCTTGTTTTAAACCATTTCCTTAAATCATCACCTATTCTAACTGCTGTAACTGCATTCTGATAAACATCTTTTAATATAGCTATTATTTTGTTTTATCAATTCCATAGGATTCCAGAACTGCTAATGTAACTTTCTGGTCAATACTGTCAAATGCTTTCAGAAAATCAACAAAGCAAGAATATATGTTATTGTTTTTTCTCCTAGCTTTCTCTGCTATTAACCTCATTGTCAAAATCTGTTGAATTGTAATTCTATCCTTCCTGATTCCTGCTTGCTCGTCTGCAAGATATGCTTCCAATTGTGTTCTCGATCTTTCTGTCAATATCATCATTGTCACTTTACCAAGGTGACTTGTCAACGCAGTTGTTTTATAATTTTTACATTCTAGCTTATTTCCTTTCTTGTATAATGTTACTATTGATTTCACCCACTCATCTGGCATTTTCCCTTCTTTCCATGCCATATTACATAGTTGATGCATTTCTGTAACCATACTTTAACCACAACAAGAGTCCTGGTGACGATAACATTACTGGAGAAATAATTAAAGTCACCAGGACTCTTGTTGTGTTTTAGCCGTCCTATTGCTTTTTCTACCTCTCCTCTTAAAATGTCCATATCATGCTCATTACCTGGTGGTGATATCTGCTTTAATTATTCAGTCAGTTTCCCAACGCTATCTGAATCTAGTTTTTCTTCATATAACTTACTACAGTATCTTGTCCACCGCTGTACAATTTTTTCTTTATTGATCAATACTTTGCCTTTTTCATCTTTAATTGTGGTCTGTTTTGGTTGCCACTTTCTATTAATGGTTCTGATTATTTTGTATACCTCCCTTGTTTTATGTTCTCCGTAGTACTGTTCTATATTGTTGCATTGGGGTTCTAACAATTTCATCTTATCCATTCTGACTGCTTTTTTTCACCTCATTACACTTTCTTCTATTTGTTCTGATGTATACCTTCTTATCTTCAACATTCTTTTCTCCTGTACTAACTTCAGTGTTTCTTGTATAATCCATTTCTTCTTGATCTTCTCTTCTTCTAGTACTGTTTCTTCAACTGCATCTTCTATTGCCTTCATTAGCCTTTTCACTCTTAAATTCGAGTTTTTTCTTTCTCCACACTTTTAAGTTTCTCTTCTAACACTGTTCTGTACCTTTTTCTATTTCTGCTTCACTTATTCGTGCTGTATCACTTCTATTGAATTCTCTTCTATTGAATTCGTGCTGTATCTCTTCTATTAAATGTTGGGGTTTATATTTCTTTTTTAATTTCAACTTTATGTTTGCAATCACTAAACTATGGTTCGAGTCTATATCTGCTACTTGAAAAGTTTGACACTACTGTACTGATGTTATCCATCTGCTTTTAATCATAATCATATGAATCATATTTTTGGTTTTCCCATCATTTGATTGCCAGGTCCATTTTCTACACTCCTTTTGTTGGAATCTTGTGTTACAGATCATCATCTCGTGATCCATAGCAAATTCTAACAATTTTTCACCTCGTTCATTTTTCATTTCTTTCTCTGAAACCATATTTTCCCACAAATCTTTCCAAATCATTATTATCTATCCCAACTTTGGCATTCCAATCTCTTTCAATAATTAGCGCATCTTGCTTTGGCATTGTTTCTATTGTCTCTATCAGATCTTTGTAGAATAGGTCAATATCCTCATCTGTGCTGTCAGATGTGGGTGCATATATCTGGACTATTGATATATTGAATGGGTTTGCTGAAATCTTGCTACTATGATTCGTTCATTAACTGGTTTGTAGCCTAACAGTGCCTCTCGAGATCTTTTGTTAGGAAGGAAGCCAACTCCTGCTTCGTGCATGGTGTAATGTCCTGACCATGTTCGCATCAATTGATCTCTCCAGATG
The DNA here is from genome assembly GCF_054136105.1 of Typopeltis vanoorti. Lineage (NCBI taxonomy): Eukaryota > Metazoa > Arthropoda > Arachnida > Uropygi > Thelyphonidae > Typopeltis > Typopeltis vanoorti. The sequence goes on from NC_143554.1 coordinate 162,487,958, forward strand.
ATGTCCATCTCATCTCACCAGTACTAGAATATCACACCAATATCTCTTCATTTCCTCACGAAGTAGTTCTAATTTTCCTTACATCCAGAGTGTCCGCACATTCCACGTTCCTACTGATAACAGTTCTGTAAGTTTCAGTTTCTGTTTCAGTATCCCACTTTTCGATCCAACCCCGATCGCTCGATTGATATCACGGGCCTTGTTTATCTGTGCGACGCCCGAGCTGGCATGTTGTAACTGTTGATTGTATAGGCATCAGATAAGAATCGTGTTTTTTCTTTATGGTCAGAGCATCGACACTCATCTGACCGACCTTCCTTTATCCAGGCTTGGGACTGGCATGAGACACTAAGGATCCCATGGCAGAGTGTCTGCAAGATATGCACTACTTCAAATAGAGCAGGCAGAGATTTCTTATCCTAATTAACTTTATGAAGCCACTCACACATCAAAGCGCCTCTTCCCCGAATTAGTTTCGACGATGCCTTTGGTTGAAATTTTCGAATCCCGGGTGTCTATGATGCAAGTACCTTCATCAAGAGTTTCATGGGAAGGCCACTCCCATTGCTGGGGAGGCTTTCACATTTTTTCCTCTTTTACTTACTTCTTAACGGTATTCATGATTTTATGTCAATTTTAGCTGTCGTTTCTGATTCCTAGCTTAACGTACCATTCAGATCAATTAATTATTCTTCCCATTTGCATGAATTATCGCAGATATTAGGTGATTTCCTAGAATACCCATTTTCTCTTTGTATTACTGCAATTCAAATGCTGGATTACTCTCTTCTGTCCTCCACAATATGCGACCCCTAGTCATCCCTGATATATACAAGCTAAAGTAAGGTGGCTTGTTTTATTTTTCTAGTAACTGCCCACCTTCACAGAAGTTTGAGATTACAACTTTGTTACTGGTTACAGGGTAAGAACGCGTCAACTCAGCAAATAGCTGATTGATAAGTCAGCTGATGTACAATGCTGGACTTAAACCCCATATAAGTAATTGCTAGAACCACATAATCCATTTTTTATTTACTGCTAATTTTCATTTTATTTAAATTGTTTGTTTTTACATTTAAAGACAGTGTCTGAATACTTGAAAATTCTGATAAAATCAACATGCTCCTTAAAACGTATATTAAAGTTAAAAATAAAAAGCAAAGTTATTTATTTAATGAAGCAGTTCCTTTCATCCAACTACGTTAAACAGAATAAAGAATTTAATTTAATCCAATTAAAATTCATAATACAACATCTACTCATAATGCATCGTCTCTATGCCACAAGCTCACAATTAATATCGGTGATGACGTTTTCAATGGTACTTCCAGCACACCGTCATGTTGCTGGCTTCACGATAATAATAGGTGTTTTGTGTTGTTGTTCCCTTTTTTTTATTTTTTTATTTTCTCCTCTTTATTGTTCAATTCGAATTTCGTTATTGGATTTATTCTTGTTTTTCAAGCTATCTGATACATTCAGCGTGTCTTCATCGTGAACACCTAATTTCGTACCATCTCAGCCTGATCAAGGCCTGTTCGAGTGCAATGCCATCCTTTCCTTTAAAAATGCACAGAAATATATCAGACCCTAATCCTGTTTTAATAAGAGAAGCTGAGCCATTACCAAAATAGCTTTGCTTTTTTGATAATAATGATGATAAATAAAACGATCATGAATAAAATTTCATGGACAGATGGCCTAATCTGTTACAGTCTGATGAGCAGCTCTTATGACCATTGCTGGCAGAGACACCTGAGGTGGTGCATAATACGGTTGGGGAATCCACCACCTGGGAGGTGTACTTACGGGATGTGAAGGGAGGGTCAGGAAAGTATCATTCCGCATTCCATCGTTTTGCTTCCATGTCCTTTTGTTTTACTGTGGCTGGGTATGAGTGGTCAATCGCGTATTGATTTAGTCTCCATATCTTTGTCCTTCCGATGGCATGAGATTGACACCATCGCACCACCCGACCTTCTAATCCTTTGATACTGACATTTTTCGTTAATTTCTCACGAAGTTCCTTGTTTTTGTTGGACAGACGGACTCTCCTTAAAGGCCGTTTTTTCTGTTCTATCCCATGTCAAAATGTCTGGCGTCTTCATATGTAGTCTCTCGTAGTGCCTCAAGCTCGTTTCACTAATTCTTTCATCTGCCTCTCGCATCAGTTAGCAAGTTGGGGACGAAGTGTTCAGCCAAGTCAGTACTTCACAATCGTAATGTGAAGCGCAGAGGTTGCAGCAATCGAGTTGCAACCGACTCAATGAATATCTCATGAACCGAACTACAACTTGACGTCATTCAGATCACCAACATGACACAGAATTTTAAACAATCTCTTCTTTGATTTGTGATGAACGATTTTTAATTTTTTATCATGGAACTGCAGAATGCTCCCTTTCTTTCTCTTTCCAATCGCTTTGTTTAAAAGTTGATTCCGCTGAAACGTTGTGTGTGTGCTTGTGTGTGTGTGTGTGCTAATCAGCGATTAAGAGTCCCATTTCACCCTGATTTCTTTGCATTCGCTTTCTCATTTCCACATCTTTCTTGCTGGTTCAGAATGAAATCCTGCATCTGGAGCAGTACAATGGCATTTGGGATTTCAAATTGCGGCATTTTGGAGGCGCGAAGATGCACCCTCCAAAGGAAAGCGATCTTCGCACTTTAGGAAGAATGACGTTGAGGATTGCAGCAGTTCAAGTAAGTTATCTTTTTCTCCGTCAAGCCAGAAGCTTCAGTGTCGCACACAGATCATGATGACCACATGCAAGATTTCTGAACACTTGCATTTCCAAAAGAATTTGAATAAAAGTAATTTGATTTCTTCTGTTGTTTTCGTTTCTCTCTTTGGCCTTGCCCAAAGAGTGAAACGATGCTGACATTTACGATACTGACTGGAGTCGATTTCATTAGGAGAAAGACTTTTTTGGTACTTGCGACAGCAAATAATAAATGTAGACGTTGAACAAGCTTTAAAAGAATTCGTTGTGTGTGTGTGTGTGTGTGCGATCCTTATATTAGTGCCGCTGACATAAGTCATTTTGGTTCATTGACTTCAATGAATAAATGATATTCGCCATGAAAAATGTTTATCGAAATTATATGCTGACGTCTCCAAATAGACTGCGGCTTTCATTTCCTTCTGGTGCACCAATGATATCTGCTAAGCTTAAGCTGTCCAGGGTAATAATTAAATTGTAGTAGGGGTTTACAAACTTTTGGGGACGGAATTTGCATAAAAAATAGGATAAAAAACCATAAACTGGTACAAATGACGATGAAATTCCTGCGTGTCCTTTCCTTCTTATTTTCAACTTCGCTTGCAAGTTCAAGTCTAGCAGTGGCGCATTTCACAGCCAAAATGAAATAAGAAAACGAAAATCTGTCAGCTTTTACTTCGAAGCCGTGAGAGAAAAAATTTCCAGGTGCCCGTGATGCATTGTCCTGACTGGCTGGCAAGTTCTAGACACCACCGTGATAGACGTTGGCCTTCAAGAACCCCGAAAACCAAAAATCTCATGGACTAATATTAGGGGAGCGAAGTGGACGTTCAACTGGAAAGAAGCGAGTAATCACTTTTTCTCTGTCAAGCGATGCTGTAGAAGCTGTATCAGGCATGCAATGTGGAGGGGGGGGTTGCAGATTCTCCATCTTGCATGAAAACAGTGTCATACAGAAATCATATTCGCTGAAGTTGCAGAATGGCAAAACGCACGAAATATCGCGATATTTCCGGGTGTTAATGGAACAAGTTACTGGTCCTGTCTGAGTGATGTCCTCATGAAAAGAATGGCCCTTTATGAAATCTGCTGTGAAGCTACAGAAAAGGTAATTTTCTGTGCATGTAATGGGAGTTTCTGGAGCGCATGGAGTGTTTCGGATGCGCAAATTAGACAATTTTGTTCAGACACGAATATGCCTCATCTCGCCACAGAATTTTCCAAGGCCGAGTATCGTCGATTTCTACTCTAACCAGGAATGTCAGAGCAAATGTCAGTCGCTTGTCATAATCATCGTTTAGCAGCTGCTGTGCGCGGCTGATCTCGTATGGATAAAATGTAATAATCTTGTGCAAGACTTTCCATACCATTGAATAAAGCATATCTAATAAAGCATATGTCGATCTACTCCACGGGCGCTGCTACTACCGGCAAAATGTTCGCTTGTTCTGTCAGCAATTGCTGGGTTACTCGTCAATTACCCATGGAAGCAGTGATTTCCGTCCTCTGCCAGGTCAAACTTCCAATCACGTTTCTTCAAACTGCCGAATTATCAATCTAACTGCATTAGCTGACAGGACCTTTACGCAAGTTCTGGCAGGTTTTAACCTCACGAATAGCAGCTGATGCATGGCACTCATTCAGATAAAATTACTTTATAGCTGTTATTATGTCCGGAAAACAAGTGCTTAACTTCGTTTTATGAAAACTTTCTGCTTCTTAGGCTACATCAGCACCATATTCCTCTTATCAGCGACTTTGTGATTTTGTTTTTGCAGAATCTTTCTTCCCATGTGTTAATTAGCCTCCGAAAACAAATTCCAGTAATTAGATCGAACTACGTAAGGTTCTGAATAAGAGAAGTTCAAATCATGGCCACCCTGTAAATGAGAAAGACTGCACAATGTGTGTAACCAAGGGCCGTAGCCACTGGTTACTCTAAAAACACAATGTAGGCGACACAGTCAGTAAAAAATGACAATATCTATGAGTACAAACGTGTACATACAGAAAAAAAATTGATATATATATATATAACATTGAGAGGAATTTTTTATAATATACGTTTAAAATAAACGTCAACATTACTGGAAGCACGAAGCGACTTGAAAAGGCATTGCATTCTCTCACAAGAAAAAAATTATCTATCACTTAGTCCAGTTATTTGATAATGTGCGATACGGAATCTTTCCTGGACGAGATTGTGCCATGACCGATGGTTGTCTCATTCTAATTCGCGTTTCTTTGACATCTGAAGACTCCTCACGTGAACGCCAGAATTTCAAAGTGGGGAGGGTAATTTGAACCTTCTCAGCAAAGAACACTTCTAGCATCATTTCATCCAGCTCGTCTTCTCGCTATCCCCATCCTCACTCAGTCAGTAGACAATTTCTTCATCATCTGGTGAGGGACTACATCCCTGCTTACTTCTTACAGACCCGAATTGAATTAGAGTAGGGTACGGATTATCTAATGCCTACATAATCACACTCATGATGCAAAATATATGAGGGATTTCACTGACTTTCAAGGGTGATACACGCACTCACAAAAAAAAAAAAATACGAGTCTTTCCGAGGTATTTACGAAGTCCCTGGTGTCACATGTTAATGACATCAGAGTGATTGTATAAATTTAATCCCCTCTCTCTCTCTCTCTTTTCATTTCTTGTTTCTTGACAAAAATGTTGTTAATTTCTCTACAGTTCTCTTTTTTCTTATTCCGGAAATTCATTCACATCTCCATCAGTGGAATTCGATTTCTCCACGACTGAAAGTCTTTCCTTAATCATTCCACCCTGAAATTCATGTCGATTGGGATATGTAATCTAACAGTAATTTACACTATTCTTGTATTATATTCGATCCCTTAGCATCAGTAATCCTTCTCACTGAGTTGCCTCTCTTCTCGAAGGTAACCCAGAAAATAGGTGCAGACTTCCATGTCACTCTCTCTCTCTCTCTCTCTCTCTCTCTCTCTCTCTTTGTTATGATTTATTACCAAACGAAAGTCCGCTCGTTTCTCTAAGAAAGAGGTTAGGATAATATGCGGTGTGCACTGTAATGTGTACTATCAACAAAAGAAGCCTGATTAGAAAAGAAATGGAATTGGCTGAGGAACATTGATAAATACCAGATCAACATAATTGGGGTGACTGAAACAAAAAAGGCAAAAACTGGTGAGATCTTTCTGAGCAATAAATAGAAATTGTTATATTCAGGCAATGACAATCAAGGGAAAAGAAGGAGTAGCCATAGTATTCAACACTAAATACGAGGCTAATCTTCTTGAATGGCAGGCTTTCTTAATTAGAGATGTGGGCAAATCAGAATGGAGAACTGTACAATGAAACCTATTTGTGCCTATGGTCCCACAGAAGGTTCTACTAAGGTAGAAGTGGAGGAATTTTTTCAGGCTTTAGAGAAAGTAACTGTCACAGTGAAAAAAGAAACGTTGGTCGTTAAGGAGATCTAAATAGCAGAGTAGAAAATGATTGGCATACATACAAAAATATTTTGGGAAAATTTGGAGAAAAGAGCAAATGTAATAATAATGCAAATACCTGTTGGATTTCTGCTCAGGACATGGACTGGTTATTACTAACACCATATTCCAACATAAAATGTGCACAAATTCACATGGAGAGAAGAGGTGTTGTGTCGCCGATTTGCTTATCACAACTATTTTAATCTTTTATGCTATATCTCCATATTACACTCTATTGGGTAGCACGTGGTACCTCTGAGGGACAATGGAATTTCCTAGAGATGAAGGTAGTACCAGAGTATCAGAGTGTCTGAGATTTACCTCTCGTAAAACGCCAAGAAATTTATTTGTTTCGCTGTGCCACTTAGTGCTATTAGATTATTAACAACCAAGAGGTAATCTCAGGACAGTACTTAATGATACCTATCAACTCTGCAGATGTGGCGAAAACATATCCTTTTAATATCCTGCATAGGTTCGCATTAATATTTTATAAGCGGTGCATCGGATTCCAGAAATCATAGAAAGTCTTTGTTAGAATCAAAAGCAAGGTTTATTACACTCAAAAGTTGATACACATAATAACATAAATTAAATTCCTATCTTAAGGGAGTTCCAGACAAGGTATATAATATTGAAACACTACTATTACACTTATAAAATATTATACAGTAGCTTCCTAAAGTAAGAATTATATTAACGTTCGCTAATGCATTAGTTATGTACTATTATCACAATCAATCTAAAACTCCATAGCTCTGTTAGACTACACAAGATAACATTCATATCTTTCACAATCTCTTTATATTATGCCAATTCTTTACTCTAACATATCCTTAACTTCATTCAATATAAAAGTGAACTTAAACACAATGACAGATAGTAAGGTTAAAATCAATATTCTTCTAAAGTGATAACAATACAATCCTATCCTATATCATTAATGTTCTTCTTCTATAACATATTAACGTGGCACAAATCTTTCACTCAAAATCAGTGTAACACAAACAAAGTTTACTTATCTTCCCTTTTCAGTTCTTTAGTGCTTCATAGGTTCACAGGAAACTGGCCTTCTGTGGACAGCCGGACTTGCTTCTTTCCATGGAGATACTGCCGCCAAGACCCGCGACTGCCTTAATCGGAATCCCCTCCGATACCGGGTCACCTTCACCCTCTGCCACCTCACGAGAGGGAGGAACACACAGGAGATCCAGGAACGCCATGTTACAGGGTCGCATCACCCTTATATTTCCTCCTATTCTTCTCGGCGATTTTCGCCTGTTTCGATGTCCGGCCGACTCAGACATGCTACGTCAGAGCGTCCATTCTCTGCCCTGCTTATCACACGTATGCTGACGTCACGTTGTTTGCTTGGGGCGAGCTGCTCCCTCATATGTTTCTGTAACCTTTGGACTCGACTCCCCCAACTGTTGAATTTGTGTTTGCATTCTATAATTCTTTTATATATGAACTTTTATAATGCTCTGTTACTGTTTCATACCTTCAATATCAATTTAATCACATTCGTGAACGGCACAAAATACATACTTATTTACCCTTTCATTAAAGAACATGTTTGATACATATGTACATATTACTTATTTTACACTTAGAGGCAATTTACTGTATTTATCTCATTCTCTTGTTTGGAAAAGCATGTTAGATTGTGATAAGATAGGAGTTCAGAAATTTCCACTCTATCACAATCTAACAGAGGCAAGGAATAACAAAAGTCTCATTGACTATGTTATGGTTGATAGTGATGTTTTCTCCCTCGTGCAGGACACCCGAGTGTACAGAAGATTTGAAATTGGAAGTGATCACCATTTAGTCTTCAGTAGGATAAAATTGAATTTCATATTACAAAGAACTTGTAAGAAAATTTTAAAGAGAATAAAAGTTGATCAGCTCTCAGCTGTGAACTGTAGACTAAAATACACAAATATTATTCAAGAAAAATGAAAGAGTTTGAGAACAGCAAACAAACCTTGGAGATTTAGCAGAAAGTCCTGATGAAAACATTGATTGATTTAGCTGGAGAGGTATGTGGTGAGGTAGTCTGCATGGATAGATAAAATTAGAACTTCATGGTGGATACAGGAAGTTAAACAGGCAGTGAAGGAAAAGAAGAAAGCATATAGAATGTTTCTGGCAAATAAGTCAGCTTTTGCCTTTAGAGAATACTGAGACAAATGTAAGAAAGCTAAACACTGTGTAAAACTATCTGAACAAAATTCATGGGAAGACTGTTGTTGAAGGACTCCGAAATGGAGGAAAGAGTGCTGAAAAAGGAACTGGAGATAATAAAGTTGAGATGAAAACGGGAGAAAAAGATATCCTTGAACTACAGAGTAATTACTTTGAAAAATTGCTAAATGGAACAGGCGGTAATAGCAGAGTGGTAAAAAAACGCTCAACAGTGATGCAGTCAGCATTCCATACTTGAAGCAGAAATAGCCCCCCAAGCTACACCTTTCCACATTTCACGCATTTCAAAGGTATTAAATGTGGAAAGGCAGCAGGAATAGATGATATTGAACCAGAAATGCTGAAGTATGGAGGTATAAAACTCTTACAATGGCTGCACTGCATAGTTCAGAAGGCCTAGACAGAGGGACGAATTCCTGATGATTGGAGTAGAGCTCCCATAGTACCCATATACAAAAAAAGGGAAATAAAACTGAATGCGAGAATGACATGAGTGTTCCTAAGATTTATCCAAATATACAAATATACTTGGTGAACAGTCTGGAATTAGGGCTCATAAAAGCTGTCAAGATCATATTTTCACTTTACGACAAACAATTGAGCAATCGTGGGAATATAACAAAGATCTGTGTATAAGTTTATTGGACCTGCAAAAGGCATGTGACAAGGTACCAAGAAAGAAGCTAATCAAAACGTTAGAGTTTTATGGTGTCAATGAGGCATTATATTAAGCAATACTTAGTCCTTATTTGAGTTGTAAGTCAGCAGTCAGAATTGAAGAAAGTACAGGAAGATAGTTTGATATTAAATATGGAGTCAGACAAGGATGTTACCTCCTCTGTTATTCATTATATCTTTATGGATCATATGACGAAGGAAAGCAGTACTTTCCAGTAACCCTCCAACCGGCCAGGAAATATATCTACGTCCAGCTAAATCTGGATACCCTTCATACATCTGTTGAAAGAACATGGATAAGAAGTACGATTTGGCTGTTTTGTACTTTAGAAGGTGCGATAATCCTTCCCACTGTAGAGAACACTTAACCAGATTATCTCGCGAAGCTGAGTCTCAGTTCTCTATAACAAGGAACGCAGTTCCTTGTTTTATGCTGGACAACTTAACTGCTGGTTATATTAGAGAGGATAAAAATATAGAAATTATTTTTATTTTCCCAATTTATTGTACAGTTTTAAATTCCAGGACAAAATATAAATCCTTGCATACTTTCCTCACTTAAATGTTTACAGAGCCTCCTGTTAGTTTGAAATTTTTTGTGTTTGCATTGAAATAAAATACTTCTATGTACATTTTTTTTGGTGGGAGAGGGGGAGCCTATATTTTGAATTTCTAAAGGAATTTTTAAATGTTACTGAAAATATTTTGGAGAAAAATTATATTTTCAGGTTAAAAATATATATATATATACTTGCATAATATAATTATAATAATTTAATTTCAGTATTTTATTTTTTTCCTGACACTTGACAATGTTTATTATTAACCAGCCTGTCAAAATTTGGACTTAAAGATTGTGAGCATACGAACTTCATTATGGCAGAACAGTGGACGTTGGTTAATCTTGATCTGTGGGCTGTTTTGTTTCCTTTCATGTATAAGAATAATTGTTCACAATAAATAGTTGATTCCAAAATAACATAGAATATTTGTTGCAAACTTTTTTTATTTCCTGATATTTTTACCTAAATAACTGTATATTTTTGGTACACCAACATCTCGGTATTTAGCTTTTAGAATAGAATCATTTTGGAAATCAATAAGTTCCATTTGAATAAAAACAGTAGCTTTTTTCGAAATTAAAGGAAAAAGGATCTGTAAAAAGCAAAAAAACTTCCTCTTGCTCCTTGATATATTTAAATCGCCTTTCTTCTTTTATCTTTTCCAGTTTGGGACAATATTGAGAAAAGGTAAAACTTTGATTCTTATTGTTCAACTGTTCACACATAGGAAAGTAATTTAGAATATTCTCTTTTAAATGATTTTGAAACAAAACTAACTTACATTCTAAACCATGCCAGTGCATCATACATGTGTGTTATTAACTGATCTTTCTCCTGAAGTTTGACATTTCAATCATTCAAATGTCCTATAATGACAACTAAGAATGCTAGATCTTGTACCCATGTCTGATCATTAAGAAATGCAACATCATGATTTTTCATTTCTAGGAACAATTTGGTCTCCTCTAAAAGTAAAAAAAAAGCTTTTTAGAACCTTATGACAAGACAACCAACGAATCTCTGTGTAATAAAGTAGCCCTTCAAATTCACTCTCCAAATCTTTTAGAAATTGTTCAAACTGGTGGTGATTGCGACCTCTGGCTCAGATGAAGTTCATGGTATTTGTCACAGGCTTAAGTACGCTGCTCATTTCCAACATTTTGAAGCACAGCATCTGCTGATGAATAATGCAGCAGAAAGAATGCAGTTTTGGATTGTCTGGATACTTTTCCTTTAACTTTGCTGCAAGTCTTGAAACAAAACATCTTTATTTTTGCCCGTCATTGCTAGAGCACAATCGGTAGTGACTGCTACGAGCCTGTTCAGAGGAAGTTGATATTTTTCAAAAATGCCAACACGGCATCAAAAATGTCTTCCCCTGTAGTGGTTCCATGAATGGGAATCATTTCCAAGAACTCTTCTGTAATATTCATATTGTCGTCACAAGCCTAAAGAAACAAAACAACTTGAGCCACGTCGTGAATATCGAAACTTTCGTCAAGTGCAATTGAAAAGCACTGTACGTTTGCGGATATTTCTTGCAACTGGTCACGCAGATTATCTGCCATTTTGGTTATTCATTCGATCACAGTATTTTTGGACAAAGCAATATTCGCGAAATACTTGCACATTTTTGGGACATACGTTTTCGGCTGCTTTTATCATAAATTCCTTAACCAAGGAACCGTCACTAAAAGGTTTGGAATGTTTCGCCAATAAATAGCTGATTTCATAACTGACTCTCACTACTGATTCATTATCTTTCATAAGTTTTGAAAATACTTGTTGACTTTGAAGTGAATTCTTCATACTTCTTAATTTTTCTTCTCTCAGTTTACCTTCAAAGCGTAAATATTGTTCTCTGTGAATTTTCTCGTAGTGCCTTTTATATTATATTCTTTGGCGACACTAATTGTTTCATTACAAATAATGCACACAGTTTTGTCCTTTGTTTCAGTGCAGAAGTAATTTAATTCCCATTTTTCTTGAAATTTTCTCCTCTCATCAGCAATTTTTCTTTTTCTTGTTGGTTTGGAAAGCGACATTGCCTCGGTGAATAAATATAGTATTAATATTATTAACAATTTTTATAAAAATGTTTGAATAAAAATGCACAAAACTGTAGACCAGTGCACGATACTATTGCAAATAAAAAAATAATAAAAGGATTCTCTCACTGCTAGATTGTCATTGAATCATGTTTGGCACACTGACTTCAAATATCACTGATTGACTATAGCAGGCAATTATAAACACATAGCTGCTGAATTCCCATGAGTGCGTATGCTGCACATCACATAAATAGCTGGTAGCCAACAGAACTCAACTTCTTCAGTACACTACCAGCAGCATGCTGTAAATTAACAATGAAAGCATAAATATAGTTTACAACTGATTAGGATCTGATCTGATCTAATATTGAAATTGCCATATAAAGTTTTATTACTGCAATTATAGCATGTCGTTGCATCCATATTGTAACTATAAATTTCTTATGAAAACGAATAAATCGATACCATATTTACTCGAATATAACTCGCACGTTTTCATCCCCAAAAATTAAAGCTAAAAAATCATGGTGTGAGAGATATATGAGGGGATTTTTAGAAACTAAAGTTTTCAGAAAAAAACTGAAAATAGGGATGACTTACTAAGAATCTCCTCTTCGTTATAGCTACTTTCGGCCTCCAGAGCGGTTTCCTTGTGTGCATTGTGAAAGTCATCTATCCAAATAGCGTCATCTTCTTTCCCATTATTCCAAGTAAAAATTACAAGTAATTTACAAGATTATAGATACGTAATGACCACCCTTCACAAATATCTGAGAAGTGAAAGCAGAACGTGAAATAGGCGGTAATGGTAGGGCAATAGAGATAGAACAGCTATGAAGATGTGGATATGATTGGTGCGGTATTAACGAAAGATCGCGTTACCAAAACAAAAAGTCAAGCTGACATTTTTGAGCTGAAACGCTAATTCTCTTCAACCAAATTCCATAATATCTGAAACTGTCTTAACAACATTCACTCTATATGTCTTAGTTTTAACACGTTTACCAATTTTATTGCAGCTTTGTGTCTGAGTTAGTGGGGCACTCACACGCATCTAACTAAAACAATAAATTTTAGTTAGATACTGTCTTTGCCGTGAAACATATGGTTATGCATAAGTCTAAACAGCATAGTTAATGTGAGAGGAGACATGTGATTCATTAGTTTGTGCCGTTTTTATACCACTTGTCTCTAATTGCAGTTGGGGAAGGCATGTTGTTTACTGTGGGTGCGCAAGTTATTGTTCTGATGTGAAAGTGGCTAAACTTTATTTTCATGTGCGATGTACAGTACATGCAAAATTAAAAATTTTTTTTTCATAAAGTAAAATCAGGGTACATGGGTGTGAGTCATATGTGAGGGAGAGTTATATTCAATTAAATACAGTATTTCTGTTTTATTATAAAAAAGCAATCGTCCTTTTTTTAAAATATTTCCTTGCGGCGTCGGGGGCCGCACGCCGCCAGTTTAACACCCGCGCTTTAGGGTATTCCATACTGTTCCAGATTTTTAAATACTGAACAGTATAGAAACAAAAATATTTGTTTTCAGGACCATCAAAACAGTCCTTTTCAGGACTACAATTGTTGATACAGAGATGCCTGATTGTACTGTTTCCATTTCATCTTGAAGGCGAAATTTTTAAGTTATTTTTATAACACAATGATATATTGTTCTTTCAAAATGTCTAATAGTATATTTTCGAAGGGATAAAATATCAATAAAAAAGCAGGTGACCTTCATTCTTGGTTTAGGGTGTTCCATACTGTTCAACATTTATGAATTTTGAACAGTAAAATCAAAAATGTTTATTTTCAGGGTCCTCAAACACAGTTCTTTTCAGGAATACAAATATTGATACAGAGAAACCTGACTGTACTGTTTCCATTTCATCTTTCAAGTAAATTATTTCATCAAAAAATGAAAAATGTAAATAATATAATTAAAAAAATAATAAAAATCTATAAATCCTTGCCAACACACTACTACACAAAACATTGATGTGATATAAGTAGTTCAAAATTTCTATATATACATTTCTATATTCTATATAATATCTTAATTATATTCCAAACAATTTTGAATGGTAGGGTAAATTATTCTCTGAGTTGTTTTATTTCTTAATTTTTGAAACATTCTGTGTACCACAATCTCACCTAATGCAATTGTTTTACAAATATGCCTATTATGAGATTGTTTTTTTTGTAAATAAGAATCCAGTTTGCTGAAACTTTGTCTATCAAATTTTCGTATGAGTGTGTGCCACAGATTAGCAATTTTCAAAGCAGCACGAATAATCTTTGTTTATTACAAAACAGCAAAGTTTGATAATAAATATATATGCGCTACAATAAAGTTCGACAGATTGAACAATATTATTGCCTTATTTCTTTTCTCCATTGGGAGAAAACGGTAAAATTTCACTCGTATAATTATAGCGGATTTTCTATCGGCAAAAACGGTAAGAAAATAATCATTTGCACTTTCATTTCAAAACACAAAGAAAGAAAATTGTAAATTCACCCAGTGAAAAAGAAAATACTACATATTTTCTTTTGTTATTATCTGTTTTTTTTCTTTTAGTACAAAGAAGAAATGACTGCACATATTTCTTTTGTCAATACAAGAGTGGAAAAATCTGTAAATTGATTACATTATAGCTGATAGAGAATTCAAGCCAGAAAAAATATTTATGTAAGAGTTCTAACATCAGCAGTTATAACGACATTTCCTTCTAGTTGAGATACGTGACATTATTGAAATGATTAAACTTTTGCTACTATTTTACACTAAACTGCATGAACATCTTCCCGAAGTGATTTACGTTTGTAACAATTGCCTGCAGATTGAATATAGCTGCCTCTTCCCCCCTCACCAAAAAATAAATGATTATGTAAGAGATATGTGTTTTTTCTCTTAAAAAATTCAAATCCTTTTTTCAAGATAATTGTATGAAATAATTTAGCATTTTTCGATAATCAAAGTGATACTGTTACTATAAATAAAGAAAGAAATCATTTTTGGCATCAATACTGCATCAGCCTGTGAAAGAAATGTCAGTTTTTCTGTGTTAGAATGTCTGCTAATCAACAACTGAAAATGAAATAAGACATTCTTGCTCAAGGCAATTTAGTGTGACGTCTGGGAAAAACTTTCTCTCTTGTGTTCCTCAAAAGCAGTAAGAGTAATCTAAGACTTTAGCTTTTCCTCCAGCTAAGAGAATTATTGTAGAACATTTCTAAGACGTATTTCAAAAATAGCAATCAGCAACAGTAGAAGCAGAAACATTCAGAATTTTTTTTAAAAAAAGAAAGAGATAAAAATAACTCAACTGAACTTTCTTTTGTGTGGTATGCATAAATAGTTTTACATAATGAAAATATAGCATAGTATTTCTAAATCTTAGAATAATTTCAGCAGACAGCTGAACAGCTCATTTCAGATGCAAAGAAAGAGTACAGAATTAGAATATACAACAATATTATTGCTTTAGTTCTTTTGTCAAAATGATAAATGGAAATAAGAGATTTTAAGTACTGTCTGAAAGCTTTCAAACCAGTTGAAATTTAAAGTAGATATGTAACTGAGTTCCAGGAGAGAAGAGGAGAATGGGAAATTGCAGTAAAAAATCTTAAAAATGAGCATAAAGTTTGAATCATTCCTTACAGATATCCTTCCTGTTGTATTTTCAACATATCTATAGTGGTTAAGTACTTGATATTATAGTAATGTGCATCCTACAAAAAAATAAAAAAAAAGTAAAATAAAAAAAACTGTTGCAATTTCAAGCAAAGAAGAGGGCGTAGAGTCTCTGATAAAATACCATTCGATATACATTTTTGATACTGAAAAACACACAATCGGAAACCTCGTAATAATGCAGTTTATGATCATTTGTTGTTCATAAAAAAAATCGTTCCTAAAATTAAAAAGTGACAATCCATATAAAGTTTTTGCAAAAAAAGAAAGCAAAATGTCATATTTATTTCACTAAATGTTATTTAAAAATATAAATATTTGACAATATTTTAAATGTAAACAAACATTTGAAAATTCACAAAAAGAATCCATATTGTCAGTAAAGTTAAGGAAATTTACTATTACTAAAATATATTCATTGCAAAGGCTGATCTGTGGGCATTTCAGGATTGATTATTTATTTCTGCTGATGTAAAAATCGTTTTTATTTTTGAAAAAAGACAATAAATAAATTGTGCAGAAAAAAAAAAACAAGAAAAACCCGATCAAATATCCTAATACAGTGAAGGAAATTCCAAGTAACACAAAAGTCATTTACCAAAGTTAATCCGGTTAAGGAGGGTAAATACTTGATAAAAGGTAGAATGCCGATGAAATTTTGATCCATGAATACTGCTGGGGTGGTCTGGCTATTTCATCTACCACTGCCAGTAAGAAGGTTAAACCTGATATCAAATTTGGTGGTGTTTATCTTAAATTATTATTTAATGCAGATGATGTACTGGATTTATTCATCTGAATAAATCCGGTACAAGTTGGCAAGATTCCCTGACTAAAATGAATAACTGTTGTAATAAATTAGGTAGATTAATATTCTCCATGTGAGGTAACTAGCCTGGTGAGGGATAATCCAGTGGTAGGGGTGCTAACTCAAGGCTTCTGAACTGGCTCTCTTCCAAATCTCAACCCATATAAGGAATAGGGTATATTGAAGGCGGAAAGAGTAAAGTTTAAGAGATTCAAGGATGACTTCTAAATCTGGAACAGGCCACTCTACGTCTAAATCTTTGAAATCATGATGATGATGATGACGATAAATTTGATGTAAAAATCAGCATAAAAGACAAAGACAATGAAAATAGGCAGAAACATTGAAAACATCAGTTGCATTCTTAATGGAAAACCTATACAACAAGTAAAACATTTCAGCTAATTAGCACACTTTTTAGTGAAGGTGATAAACTGAACATGGAAAGAGACAACAGAATCAACAAAGCTGGTATGGTAGGAAGTCAACTGAATAAATTCATATGGAATAAGAGAGAAATTAGTCGGAACACTAAATTAGCTGTATACAAGACAGTGTTCAAACCTATTTTGACTTATGGATCGGAGAGATGGGTCAGAAGTAAAACACTTGACCAAAGACTAGAGACCACAGACATGAGAGTCCTGAGAAAGATTAGAAGCATGAACAGATGGCATCAATGGCAATATCATATTAAAAATGAGGATATTAGGAAAGAACTTGACATTGTCAGCATCCAAGAATGCGTTAGCAGAGCTAATCTCAGGTGGTATGGTCACCTAAATAGAATGGGCGAGGAAAGATTAGCAAATCAAGTGTTATCTGCCAAGTGGCCAGGAAAAAGACCCAGAGGAAGACCAAGATATAGGTGGATTTATACCGTACAAAGTGCCTTAGACGATAGAAATATAAGATCTGATAATGTTGGAGTCTTGACAGGTAACAGATTGATTTGAAGGAAAATTGTAGATAGGAAGTTAGTAATGATGTAAGGTCTTCATATAATTCTATATCCAGTACACCCCTCCTTGAGAGTACATGTCAGGAATTTGATGACGATGATGTGCACTGTAAATTGTTTGGTAAGAGGCGATCTTTGCAGTCTTGGTTGATCTGGAGAATCTTGTCTTTGCTCTCCATCCAACAGGCCAATGGTTCGATCCCTTTTTAGCATAGACGTTTATGAATTTTTAAGTGTGTTTTTAGGTGCTTAACGCACAGAGTGAAAGTTTAGTGGAGGCCTGCAATCGCTTCAGCACATTCAAAACAGTATGGTCTCTTGATCAGGTTTCCGAATTACCATAGCCCTTAGCCTCCTCTCCATTCCCCATAGTACTAAAAGATGCAACTTTTCATGGATATGATTTGTACAAAAAATTTCAAACTATGAAAAACCGATGAAGAAGTGACAAAGATTCCATGAGATGGATGAAATGAACTCGGATTAGTAAGGGGCAGTTATCGTACTATCATAATTTTTAGTTAAAATCTTGTTGCGTAACTCCTGTACCTTTCCCCGCTGTGCTATATTTTCACTCGATATTATCACGTCTTATCCCCTCCCCCTTCCAGTCATAGCACCCCTACATTCTCCAAGAGAATTTCGTCGAAATTCTTGTCACAAATATTTCCTCGAAATATTTGCCAGGAAGGTATTCCTGGTGCATACGTTCTCTTATGCTGTTATGGTATATCTCCTGGTATGTTTATGTTACATTAGTATTTGTTTGCAAGGCTCTGAGGTCAGCTAATCATGCGAAGACTTTGAAATGCACAGAATTATTTTTAAAATTTGGTGTTGCCTTTACTTAAAATAAGCATTTATTTTTTTTCATTTATTTGTTTTCCTCTCACAACAGTCTCGAGCCCTTTTAGAAAGTGTGCGATAGTGCTTCTATAGTGCATCATAGTTTATGTGAATGAAATCGTGTCGATGTAGTGTCATTATAACTGCGAACACCTCCGCAGTCAGACTAATATGGAAGAAGGTAACCAGATAAGGGATCAATCTAAAAACGCACAGCATCTGCCATAATTTGTGTGAATTTGCTTTGCCATCTGTGTACTTGCAAATTCATCCAGTAATATCCAATCTTCAAAACAACCGTCTCACTCTCTTAATCACGCTATCTTTATAAGATTTCCAAAATATGTTGCTTGCTCCACACATATCCACGTTATCTGTTCTCTTCCTGCATGTTCTAAGGACTAGCGTTATCATTCCTTCTTGATCTCGTTCTCAATTCTTAATTAAGCCTTCTTCCCCGACCCCTTGATTCCACACAATTTCCACTGCCTGTCAGAGTTTTGTTCTAATCATCATAATCATTTCACCTTTTTTCTCGCTGCACTTCATTGCAGAGCTACATTGTAGCTCTGTCATGAGGCTTTGTGATGTCGAGTAACATTTCCTCTTCGTTTAAGCAAGTTCACCAGTTTCTATGCTACGTGGCACATTTTCCTTTACTTCACGTGTCACAATATTTGCCTGCCAATAGCGGTGCATGCTGATGCACGTTTGTACTCGGTATTGAAATCGCTTCTTTCCATTGTAACAAATTGCAAATTTAATGGCATTACGCTTCTCTTCACTTTCAGTTCCAGCATGTGTTCGAAATAACAGCACGTGAGAATGGTGGTGGACTCGTTCCTTCTGTAGGCTTAGAATACAGACGTCTTCAGTTCTTCTCAGAAATGCTGCAATTTAGGTATTTGTTTTCCCCTTTGCTAAGTTCAAATTATAAATCTTCCAAAAATAAATAACGTACTTTATTGTAAATATAGTTTACGATAACAGGTTTTTTTCTTATTTAAACAGCTGGATTTCTTGAACTTAAAGGGTTCGGTTGCAGCTTTTGTCATGTTTCTCCTCTTTCATCCTGTGACCAGGAACACAAACATAACGCTTAGTTCTGTATGACTGTGAAATGTGAAAAGCGACTGCACTTGTCGCTTTGTTTCAGAAGTGTCAACAAATCGGTGCTGCTCATACAAAATCACCTTGAAAAATTCGTTTTCTTTCTTTTTTCTGATACACCATCGTGACACCTGGGGATAAACAGTGGGAAGGTCGAGTTCCAAACAGGACATGGACAGGAATGGTTGGAATGGTCCACAGAAAGGTAATCTCATTCGACAACTTAGCTTTAATGGTTCCAATTTAATTCAGTGGAAGAAGCATCAGAAAACGTTTGTGTCATCTTAAAAAATAATTCATTTATTTCTTTTTAAAAAGAAAAAACTTGTGTGGAAAACTGGAAACAAATATTTGAGAGGCATCAGTAAAGTTTTTGTCCTCGCAGGATTGGAATGGAAATGTCTGAATAAAGTTTTTGAAATTCGTTTCGATAATTGACCGTTGATATTTTATGTAGAAGGGAAAAAATCTTTTAAAACTTGTACCTTTTTACTATATTCCTGTGTGTGTTTTTGTTGCTCTTCTTTCTTTATTTCATCTTCTCTCTCTCTCTGTTTCTTCTCATGTTTTCTGTCTTCATGGTTTTCGCTCGCTTCTTCTCAAAGTGATTCAGTGAAATATTGAAATAATTTTTTATAGTAGATTGTGTGGAGATCGTCACAACGCAAAGTAATAATGCTAACGTCTCTGGTGGTTAGTTTGATTTTGGTACTTTTCGAATTCCTAGAAAAGAATGAAAAAAAAGTTGTTTGGACATTTCTTTTCCCCATAATATCTGCAAATATTAATTCCTTAACATTCTGAAATAACTGCGTCTCCATTTGGAGCATATTGCAGTCCGCGTGAACGAGAAATGGGGAAAGGATTCGAATGTTTGAAAGTTGAATGTATTCCCATTAAAATCGATGGTGCTTTCATTGCGATTGGATTCATTGCGAATTTGTTTATTTACAGGAAGCAGACATCGCCATCGAAATGTTTACCGTCTCTGAAGAAGAGCTGTGGACTTGTCGTATCCGTACTCGTTCGATCCTGTAATTTTCTATGTTCGCCAGCCAGCACCGAAAGAAAATTAAAACTTTTGTCTATTTACGACCTTTTCAACGAACGGTAAGTTTTTTTGAAAGTCAAGAGAAAAGGAATCTTATTTCTACTGAAATTGCGTTTAATTGAGAGCTTAGGTGGAAGACGACTTTGGTTTGGTGGAAGTCTGCATTGTCTGAAAAAAGTTGCAAGCTTGGAACTTTTTCGAACTACTTTTCGTTTGAGCAGGAAAGGTGGAATAAGGCGGTAAATGTACGATAGATTTAAAACAATTCGAAACTAATGCCAGTTTATGTATGTTTATATTTCTGTTGCGAAATTACACCAATGAAAGATAATTTTAGTTGCACTTATCGCCATCCGTGAATCTAACTTTAGTGAACGTTCAGGTTTCAGGTAATATATCGTTTTCTTGAGAAGAGCAGGTGAGAAAAATCTGCAAGAATTGATCTGAGTTGTACTGTCATGTCTTTTAAGCCTAATATACGTCTTTTCACCAGATAAAGATGAAAAGGCCTGCTGTTAGGAAGCTCCTGAAAGATCGGTGATTTTTTTTGATTTATTGAATATTTTCTTAGATTTATTTTTAAATTTATTACATTATTGTAGGTTTTTGTGTATTTATTGTACTAGAGCATTTATTAACAAAATTATAGAAATATTATTAGATTTTGCTCCTCTTAAGAATGGCATCGAAAACTCGTCGCAACAGGAGTCTAAAGTCAAGTTAGAGTTGTTAATACTGAAGAGGTCGTTTGTCCTGATGAACAAAAATGTTGCTGTAGTGATAATGATAATTTATCCGAGGATAATCTGACATTAGAAATATCCCGATTATTATTATTATTATTATTATTATTATTATTATTATTATTATTATTATTATTATTATTATTATATAAACACCTCCTGGAGTCAAGACAGTCAAGACAAGGGAGACTATAGTAAGATGCATTCTAACAGCAGTAATGTTTATTTATCATACCTCACCTTAAATTGGTTCAATGCTTCTGCACTCACCATCTTATTTGGCAATAAATTCCACTCACCAACCACTCTCCATGCAAAAAGTCTTGCCGCACTCTCTTATGCACCATACCTTTATACAACTTCCAAGAATGACCTCTTGTCTCTATCCCCTTCCCTCCTTCAACCCTTTAAAATATCCTCGGCATCTATTTAATAAGCACCCCTTAGCAATTTTTATATCTCAATCATATCGTCCTCTTCCGCCTATTGAATAGTGTCTGTAATCCATATTCTCTCAGCCTGTCTTCATAGTCAGTATTCCACAAACCTGATATTGCTTTAGTCATTTGCCTTTTAACTTTTTCCACAGCTTGCTTCTCAACTAGAAAGACAGGCGACCAAAGGAAATTATTAAAAAATTATTATAGCAAATTATTAGAGGAAATTATTAAAGGAAATTATTAGAAAATCGACGAGAATTAGGAAAAGCAGAAAAACCGTTAGACAGGATACGAAAAAGGATGAGAACAAGAAGAGGCACGAAAAAATTGAACTTGGTAATCATATTATTAATAACAACAAGGCAAGTCAATTAAAATCTAAGAAAAAAGAGGTTACATGGTATGGGGATTCAATCTTAAAATTTGCGCTTACCGAGGGAGGCACCGCTTCTAATTTCCCAGGGGCAAAAATTAAAGACATGGCAAACGTAATTGAAAAATAGAAAAGGAAAGTAATATAGATGGTAGTTCTGCAAGAAACTAATAATTTAAGTAGCATAAAATAGTATTTGAGAGAAAATATGAAAGGTTTGTTGGAAGAACCGCAAAAAAGTTACAGAGCTACCCAGATATGAGAGTATTGAGCTAAGAAGGAGGGTGAAATTAGCAAATGATTTCATGCACAGGCTGTGTAGAAGAAATGGATGCAAGTTTTTAGATGTATAGAATGTGTTTAATGGCAGAAAATACTTGTATAAGAAGGATGGCCTGTATTTGAATTCATTTGTCATCAGGGGGTTGGAGAGATTATTTCTTGGTATGAGACCTAATGCAATGAGTTATGGAAACTAGGTCATCAAGGCAGAAATGAGGAACGTGTGTCAAAGTTCAGCTATGATTGCAAACGTGATGAAGATATAAATGTCTTCGAACATGGTTATGTAAGTGGCTTAGGGATGGAAAAATATGCTTTGGGTTCGGATCTTTTGAGTATGTCTGAGGAGGGAAAAGAGAAAGCTCTTCAACAGGAACAAATAAATTGCATATCAAATTATAAGAATAGGCTAGGTGGTAATTTTTTATGTCTATACAAAAATGCCAGGAGCATTAGAAACAAAATGGTTCAGTTGGTTGCTTTATTGAATACGATGTAGCCTAAGATTGCTAGCATTAGTAAAATCTGGCTATCAGAATCATGTATATTAACTGGGATCGACTGCAATGGGTATACTATTTTAAGAAATGATAGAAGAGTTACGAGAGGAGGAAACAATGATGGTAACAATGTCTCAGGTAGTGGCGAGTTTGAGATTACCTGGTGTGAAGTGGAGACTAACAGAATGAAATATATGGTGAGGTGTTGCTAGAGACTTGGCAGCACAGCTGCATGGGACGAGGAAATTCATTGCCAATTTAGCATTATGAGTACTAAACGAGCGACCATTATGGGTGAATTCAAATATCCTAACAAACTGCGTAGAAAAAAAATTCATGATAATAATGAAGAGCTATTTATTATATTTTTAGAAGACAGTTTTCTGAAGCAGAATCCGAAAAAAGGAACTCCAGGTCAAAGATTGTCAGATTTGCTCATAGCGTCAGAAGGAGCCTCTGTTAAGAATAAAACTATTTCAACACAAGGGTGATAGTGATCATGCTGTAGGTTCTTTGGAAGTATCTAATCATATTGATGCTCCAATTAGAACAGGTTACATGCTGAACCACAAAGAAGTAAATGATGATCAACTTAGGAAAATATTATTTTTGGTCCCGTGGTATCAGTTACTGAATGATAAAATGTCAGCAATGCATGAGAATCTTAGAACAATGCTGAAATGAGGCGATATCTTAATGCTCCCCAAGTGTTCGAAGAATAAATAGGTTGGGAGTGAAATGGATGAGATCCCCAAGAAGAAGAGGATGTGAAAAGAATATCGTGAAAATAAGAGTAAGAAGAGTTATGAAATATATAAAGCTCAGGCCAGAAAAGTAACGAGTATTGCGAGAAAAGCTAAATCGGAGTAGGAAAAGTAATTGGCCATACAAGCTAAAGGCAATCCAAAAGAATTGCATCCTTATTTCGCAAGAAAAATAAAGAATGAACATGAGCGAATAAAGTTATTGAATGCAGATGGTACTGAAGTGTCAGAAGCTAATGAGATTGATCAATTAATGAATGCTCGCTTTGCTAAGATGTATCAACCAGGTGCATGTAGCATGGTGCACAGTGCTACTGCTACATTGGATGAAGAGGTAACCTGGATGATAATTTGCCAAATAGGGAGAGATGGAATATCAGCACATCTTCTAAAAAATGTTCAGCAGAATTGGCTAGGCCTTCACATGTTTCTTTAACTTGAATCTCAGCTCAAAAATGATACCACATGGATGGAAAGAATGTATGATAGTTCCATTGAACAAGGGTGGTGCAAAAATGGATGTGTGTAACTACCAATATCTATCAGTATTTCGGGTGTGGTAGTGAAGATTTTAGAGAAGTTAGTAAGAAATACATCAATATGGTTGATACATCTATACACAAGCTATACTCTGCAAGTAGTAGCATGGGTTTACTAAAGGAGGTCACGTAATGGCAATTTGCTCATATTTTATAACAATGTTAAAAGCCGAGTTGGGAAAAGGGAATGAATACACTATGATAATATTGGAGTTTACTAAGGCATTTGATAGGATACCACACGAAAGGTTGTTACATAAACTGGACTATAAACTCTTGACTTGAATCAGTGAATGGTCCAGATACAGATAGCAAAATGTGGTATACAGAGAGGGTGAATCTGTCAGATTTAAAGTGACTAGTGGTGTACCTCAGGGTTCAGCCCTTGGGCGACTGTTGTTCAATTTGTACGCTAACAACATTAGGAAGGCTCTAACACAATATGCATAATATTTTCTGGGTGAGGAAAAGATAGGCAGGGCAATCAGGGATGCTACGGATATCCACCACTTACAAAATTATTTGAAAAGGCTGGAAATTTGGGCAAACAAAAGTGGCTATCAGTTTACTGGAAGTAAGTGTCAAATTATATACTTTGATTTCCAGCTGTGTATTATATTAGCGAGGTTATGTTACAAGAAACTGAAGAAACCAAGGATCTTGACATAATGGTGGAGAGGAATTTAAAGTTCCAAGTTCACATACCAAAATTTGCAAATACAACTGATAGGATAATTGCGATGTTGAAACGACCCTTGACATATAACGATGAGGAAGTTACTTTCCCTCTTTATAAGACCTTGATAAGACCACACCTGGATTATTGTGTGGAGATTTGGTCTCCAGGGTTACAAGAGGATAAAGAAGCTAAGGAAAAGTTGCAAAAAAGAGTCACAAAGATTATATCTGGAATTATGAGATTTAAAGTATGAGGACAGATTGAGAGTATGTGGATTACAGGCTGGTTAAGAGGAGAAAGGTGGTATGATAGGGGTTCATAAACTTTTGAATATGTTGTATCATCTGAAGAATTTTTTTATTATATGGAAGGTGGGGAGAAAACACAGTGCATCCATGGAAGTTAAATTTGTTTGCAGTCAAGAAAGGAGTAAGAGCTAGATTTTTCTCTCACAGAGCAGTGAATGGAATAGTTTGCTTTAGGGGTAGTGAGTGCATTTAGTGTGAATGAATTTATGAAAAGGTATGGTATGATAGCTGGCTTAGGTGATTTATAGCATCCCTCGATGAGTCCTTAACTTCCTGGAGGTCTCTAATAATAAAAATAATCCTAAACAATATTCATGTAATCCATACACAGTCAAAATAGATATCATTTAAACAATGATTGACTGGTGATGCTGAACAATTCAGATTCTAACCAAGAATCTAAGAATGGTGTGTCAGGTTGCGTCGTAAAATATGGACTTTTTTAAGTATTGCTGGTTTTTTTTTGTAAATCATATGGGATCACTTTGTTGATGTGTAATTGCTGTAAATAGTTAATAATCCCAAACCAGATAAGACGTTACTCCTCACTGTTTCTTACACGTGGCTTCTTTTCTTCATATCACAACACTAAAATGAAAATGTTGCATTTGGTGGAATTTTATTATTATTATTATTACTGTTGTTGCCAGAGTGAAACAAAAGCCTCCAACTTAGTTCAATACGAAGATCTCAATACAACAAAAATGAATGTGAACCATGAGATATACAGGGTGTTCGGGATAAATTTGACATATTTATAATTAATTATATTTTTCCGTAAGTTACATGTATTAACACACACTTCTCTTCATTTAAAAGTTTGGACCCTTCTTCATTCATATACAAGATGTCAGAAAGGATGGATAGCTGGAACCCACCTGAATCATGGAAGAGAATAACTTGTATCATGATGATTCGTGCCCGCCATCAAAATAAGGATATTACGACTGCTGCCCAATGCTCCCTGAATACAGTAAAAACAATCAGGCATGAACTAGAGACTTGCAATGGTGACTACGAGGATGTAGCAAGAAGAAAGATCCCTAGCAGACGACCTGATTGCGTTCGTACAGCAGAATTCCTCGCAAATCTGCAGGAACAGGTGTTGAAGAACCCTGGCATTGGAATTCGGGCTTTGTTCGTGGAGTTGCTAACTGTAGTCAAGCCCTGGATAACAAGGGTAGCCAATGGTAGGCCGTATGTATGGCAGCAGGATTCGGCCCCTTGCCACACCTCTGGGAAAAGTCAAAAATGGTTGTCTGAAAATTTCTACGACTTCACCAGTCCAAATGTTTGGCCTCCAAACTCCCCAGACCTTAACCCCATGGATTATTTTGTATGGGGCGCAGTTGAAAAAGACACCAATCGCACTTCCAGTAATACAAAAGCCCAGTTAATGGATAAAATTAAAACAGTTTTTGCGGCCCTTCCCAGGGAGACTGTAGCATCAGCTTGTTCGAGGTTCCGAAGCAGAATTGAAGCTGTGATCGATGCTAATGGTGGTTATTTTGAGTAAATCTTGTTGATAGTATTGTAATTAACTCTGCCTGTAATGTTTTTTTGTCAATTCATTAAATTTAATAGATACAAAGAAGATTTTCTTTTTCCTTACGAAACTGTCAAATTTATCCCGAACACCCTGTATGTAATTACATACAGGGTGTTTCGAATCGCTTGATGAACGGAAACAACACACAGTACAAGCGAGAGGTCTCTCAATCTTCCATATTTACATCAGAAGCATCCGAAAACATTGGTTATTATTACAGGCTTATCTGAGGAATTACACTGATATTATTGATATATTGATTCTAACAGAAGTATCCATATGACGAAGCGACTGCTTCCAAATTCCAGGCTTCCAACAACATAGATCATGTCGCCAAACAAAAAGAGGGGGAGGGGATATTAATATTTCTCTTCTTCTTCTTCTCTTCTGTCTAAGACGGGTCGAGTCGTCTCTTGAGCAGGATCTTCCGGTCTTCTCTATTCCTTGCTGTTCGAAAAAAGTTCCTTATGTGTTCTGCATCCCGAGATGTTCTTTATTAATTTCAGCCAGGTAATTCTTGGTCTTCCAGGTCTTCTTTTTTCAGTTGGAAAAGTATTGATTAGGGCGCTAGGAAATCTGTCTGTGTCCATGCGTACATTGTGTCCAAACCATCTCAGTTGTTGTTTTCTAATTTTTCTATTATTGTCTTTTTATACATTAGTTCTTGTCTGACTGTAATGTTCATTTTCTTTTCTATCCAACTTGTTCTATTTATTTTTCTTAAGCATTTCATTTCAAATGCCAGCAGTTTTTTCTCCCATCTTTTTTTAACATTCCATGCTTCTGCTCCATAGATGACTGTTCGTATAATTATTGCTTCATATAATTTGATTTTGGGTTGCTTAGATATCTTTTTTGTTTTCCATATTTTCTGTAATTTTTCCATGGTGGTTCATCCTATCGCTATTCTGTGTTTGATTATTTTGAGTTCATCTATTGTTTCTGTAAGTTTTGATCCAAGCTATACGAAGTTGTCTACTTGTTCTATTTGTTCTCCGTTTAGTGCGGCTGAGATGGTAGTTCTGTTCCTCCCGATTTTCATCACTTTTGTCTTTTGTATATTTATTGTCATGTCATATGCTTTACAGGTTTCGTTTAGCTTGTTGATCAACTTTTGTAGTTCATTTGGGGTTCTTGCAAGAAGGATGAGCTCATCTGCATATTTGATATTATTTATATTTAAACCATTGACATTGATTCCAGGCTCATTTTCTATTGCCATCTTTAAAACCTCTTCTAGATATATGCTGAATAGCCATGGGGATAATGGGCATCCTTGCATTACTCCTTTTTGAATTTCTATGGGTTCTGTTGTGAGTTTGTCTTTTTAATTATTGCATTTGTCTTAGAATAATATTTTATAAGAAACTGTATTATATATTTATTTATTTCTTTTTCTAGTAGAATTTTAAGAAGGATTTCTCTCTTGATGTTATCAAAAGCTTATTTAAAGTCCACAAAACAACAATATAGTTCTTTATGGTCTTCCCAGCTGAGTTCTGCTAGTTGGTGCAATGTGAAAATTTGGTCTATTGTTGAATAGCTTCCTCAGAAACCAGCTTGTTCTATGCCTATCATTTCTTCATAGGTGTTTTTTAATCTATTTTGTATAATTCGTATGAATATTTTATAGGTGTGATGGAGTAAATTGATTGGTCTGTAATTTCTGCAGTCTCTTTTGTCTCCTTGCTTGTATATTGGGATGATTTTTCCAGTTCACCAGTCATGTAGGATCTCTCCTATTTGTAGTATTTTATTGAATAGGGTGTTTATATATTCTATTGATATGCTGCCTCCATATGACCACAGTTCAGTAGGGATAGTTTCAATGCCTGGTGTTTTATTGTTTTTCATCTGTTTTATTGCGTATCTAACTTCTTCTTGTAAAATGTTTGGGTGATCATTATTTTCTTCTATTGTTGGCATTGTAGTTTTGTTTCCTTGGTGGAAGATAGTCTTAAAATGGTTTCATAAGATTTTTCTTATATATTCAATATTCCCGGTTTCAGTCATCTTGTTGTTTATCATTGTTACCGCTTTTGCTGAGAAATCCTTTTTAATTTCTCTTACAGTATAATGAAGACTTTTAGGTTATTTTGTTGGTATTCTTCTTGGCATTTCTTAGCTTTTTCTTCTAATCATTTTTCTTTGGCTTTTTTGCATAGGTTATCAACTTTATTTTTAGTGCTCTGTATTTTTCTCTATTCTCTTCATTGTTTTGTTGGTTTACAAGTATCTTGCCCTCTCTTTTCTTTTCTATGGTAGCTATGATTTCTTGGGTTATCCACTGTTTGTTTATTTTGGGTTTGGAACCTAGAGTGTTTTTTGCAATTGATAACACTGTTTCTTTTCCTTCTTCCCAGTATTTTCCGCTTTTCTGGAAGATGGAGGGTTTTTAATTTCAAGCACAAGTGTTCTAAATATCGACTTCTGCTTGAGCTATCTTTTAGTTTTGATAGGTTGTTGTTTTTTCTTTTCTGATATTGTTTTTCCTGTTGAATTTTATCTTCACTTTGGGAGTTAATATTTCATGGTGAGTGTCAAAATCAAAACTTCTTAATGTTCGTATATTATTTACTGATCTTTTCCATTGTTTGTTTATGATGATATAGTCTATGCAGTTCTTTATATTACCATCTGGGGATATCCATGTATATTTATTATTAGTGCATTGATAGAACAATGTGTTTGTAATCATTAGATCGTTTGCTTTACAGAAGTGGAGTAACTGTTTTCCTCTGTCGTTATGCTCTCCATATCCAAATTTCCCCATCATATCTTTTTTGTCTGCTGTGAACTGTCCTATTTTGGCATTAAAATCTCCCATCGCTATCATGAGTTCTCTATTTTTGGGATTATCTATTTCCTGTTGTAGTTCATAGAAATTTTCTATTTCTTCCTCTAAATGGTTACTGTCTGGTGCATATATTTGGATTATATTAATCGTTTGATTTTCTTTTGCTTGAAGTTTGGCTGTGATTATTCTAGGAGACACTGGGTTTATTTCAATTACTGAGTGTGTAAGTTTCTTGTCAATTAATAATGCAACTCCTTCTCTGTGTATGTTATCGTTTCTTCCTGAGAAGTACAGTCTTCCTTCTGGTAAATCCATGAATCCATCTCCACACCAATGTGTCTTTAATAAACCTAAAATACTCCATTTCAGTCTTTTTAAAATTTCCTGGACTAATTGCAATTTTCCAGGTCAGTATAGTGATCTTATGTTGAGGGTGGCTACATGTTTCACATCCTTGGCTGACCAGATTGCTGATTTCTCACCTACTCTATGTGGTCGTCGAGTAGGCGCGTCGGTTGTCCCGTACACAGTAGCACTATCTCAGTTTGTAGACTTTCTCCTGCTCATGAAAGTTACTTGCATAATAATGTAGCCAGCTTGCCATGGATCTGCTACATCCTTTGGTCCACGGTACTTTATTCTATATTCAGAGCAACCCATTTGGGTTTCCCCCATCCACCACCCGGGGGACGCACCTGGTAGGAGTGTGGTCTCCCCCAAGTATTAATATTTGGGGGAGGCCACAAAAATTAATAGCAAAAGAAATGGCCTATCAATTTGAACATTCTGAAACCCATTGCATCAAAATCACTAATACAACAAACAGACAGCATCCCATAATACTAAATGCTATTTACAGGCCACCAAACCTAAACATGATAAAATTCTTACAAGAACTGAATTGCTGGCTTTCACGCCAAGAAATATGATCAACCGAATACCAAATGATAATTGGCGACATAAACATAAATATGGCAAACTAAAACCAGAACAACACTGTACAATACCTAGACACTCTATCCATGTACAGTATAATCTAATGCCAACAATAACATCATGTACTAGAGAAGAAATATTCGGAAATACTATCACTGCCTCCTGTCTAGATCATATAAACGTCCGAGCACCACTAAATAGTTACACTGCAAAGTAGCAGACCATTACTTCACCACTCTAAACCTGCACACCAAGACAATATCCATGCAATGTCCCACAGAAGAAAAGCGACAGAAAAGAATAATAGATGAAGAAATAGTCAACCACGAAATAAGAAAAACAGACTGGGAACACCTTGCATCATATTCAGCAGATATCTTATACAACAACATTAAACTCACACTGGAGGAAATATATATGAAAGCTACAAAGAAAGTCAGAATTCGTTCAAAAACAACACAAAATCCTTGGATAGCACAAAACTTAATCCTAGAAATACACAGAATGGACGCTTTATGGAAAGAATTAAAGCGATATCATTTTAAAGCAATAATACAGCTTTAAAAACTGAATATAAGATAACAAGGATTTTGTGATATAAGATAACAAGGATTCGCCTTACAACACAATTCAGAAATGCAAAAAGAAGCTACTACAGAGATAAACTAACCTTGCACAAAATAACACGAAACAAACCTGGCATGTGATCAATGAGATGCTAGATTATGTTTCCAACATGACCACCTCCGAAACCATAAAACACGCAAAACCTATCCAACAACTAGCAAATGACTTTAACCAATACTCTGCTGACGCCATCCAAGAACTGGACAGAAATATTTCCCGAATCACAAAACGTGACCCTTTACATTGACTGCAATCAAAACAGACATCATGGTTCCCAACCATAAAAGAAGCAGAACTTCTCTCTGCAATACTCTGAACAAATCAAATCAAACCAAAAAAAGGCCCAGGAATTGATGGTATAAGACCTAAAGATACAAAGCAACATGCAACTAGTTTAAGTCCTATCCTACTTAAATTAATAAATAAAATATTTAAAACAGGACAGATACCAAGTATTCTAAAGACCGTCATAATCACACCCCATATACAAACATGGAAAACGAAATTTAATCAGCAATTACAGACTCATAGCAACATTACCAATTATCAATCAAATTATGGAGGACATCATACTGAAGAAACTTACAGCATACACAGAGACCTTTCATATTATTCCCAAAACAAAATATGGATTTCAGAAAAATAAGGGAACAACATCTCTCTTGGAAGAATTTACAGACGTAATTAATACCGCCTTAGACAAAAACAAAATTGCCATGGTAGTCTTTATTGATCTAACTAAAGCATTCAATACACTCACACATCAAACCTTGTTAGAAAATCTGAGGCATGTTGGAATAGACGGGCCCCTTCACAGGTGGTTTACAAAATACCTTCAAAATAGAAAACATAGCTCACGCATCATGGCAAACTGAAGCAGAGAGCTACCAGTAACCTGTGGAATACCACAGGGAGCTGTACTCTCCCCAACTCTATTCAACATTTACAAGCACGATATTAACCACGCTACCGGCCAAGACGTCTATAGACGTTCACTTTATCATGGATGCGAAGTGCTTATTGAAATTGTAATACCATTGTTATAACAATGAAATATATGATGGATACGAAGCGTATGCGGATGCGTATTTGATCCATAACGGCCGGTAAGGTGGTTAATCAGCTACCTCTAATAGGTAAGATATTCCAATATGCAGACGATACAGCTATAATATCCATCCATAATAACGCAAGCATAGCCCAAACAAATATTCAACATGACATAAATCTGATGATAGACTGGCTCACGAAAAACTCCATACACCTAAACTCAGAAAAGACAAAATTAATGATATTCAGAAATCCACTGACTCGACCAGTTGATAACAAATATATAACCATCCAACATCCACTTTCCAACATAAAAAACATACAGAACAGCAAAACCACTACAATCACTCAGGTTGAATCAATACGATACCTTGGAATTTACTTCAATGCAGATATGAACTGGAATAACCACATAAACCATCTACACAACAAACTCCGAACAATAAGTGGCAAACTCTACAGGTTAAAAGACATAGTTACCATATGCCTAAAACACTAATATACAAAGCACTATGCCAAAATATACTAAAATACGCTATAACAACGTATGCTTTTTGTGCACCCTACAAATTAAATAGATTAATGTCGCTACAGTACAAAATGATAAAACTGATCTTTTGGCATTCAAAAAAAGTAAATAACGATTTTATATACACTGCAATGTCAGAACACAAAATACTGACAGCAAAACATTTGTCACTATGCAGCTTTGCTAAAACATTATTTCGATGCCAACTACAGGACAGTCAGAAATACATACCGTATAACAAAACCTCAGACAACTAATTATATCACATATAAATTCAATAATCACTATGGCAAGGCCACGCGAAACTTCTACATCCCAGACATGATATACAAATTACATTTTTGAATAGAGAAACCTTACCAACTACAATATCCTGAAAGAGCTCTAAGGACATACAATGAACAAGAACATGCACCCAAAATACCATACAAACTTAATGAAAAAATATATTCGTTCAGGCTTCCAGTTCAGCGACGCATCAAGACATTCCAAGCTATTGCATGTGTGTGTGTGTGTGTCCGTGCGCGCGCGCGAATTTCTCAATCATAGATTTCTTAGCTTCCCAACACAGCAAAAAAACCAATAAATAATAACCAACTGGTGTCATCCTCAGATAAGTTTACATATAAGCTTCAAGGATGAAAGCAGAGAAATTAGTTCTCATTCAAGATGTATTGTTACGTCTCTATCTTATGAATTTTTGTTTGACTTCCAAACTGCCTTTGTCTATATCCTCCTAATTTCGATTTTCAAGACATCAACTAAGTTTCTATTTTATATGTGAGCTATTGTTCCCCTTAATATCCCTAGTATTTGTATTTAGCTGTGCCCTTTAGGATATTTAGTTTAAGATATTTTATGCATAAACAGAGAAAGGAACTCAAATATCTGAAAGTGTATCTATTTGCAGTCATGATACTATTTCTTGTTACTCAACATTAATTTCTTAAACTTCCCATTTCTTTAGTTCCCTGCATGGTTAGGCTCGAATGTTTCTAAGCGGTGCATTGGATTAGCATTATCAGACAACTTTCTTTTCCATTAAACAAAGGTTTATTATTTCTCTAAGCATGGTACATATCAAATTATTCACCTAAATTATTTGCACACTAAGTTTAGCTTAATACAAATAGTTGGGCTATGATTCGACAAAAGTTACTACAATCATGCCGCCACAAAATTTCATACAAAACATGAATTCACATAACATGGAAAGATTAGATCACCACACATTAATAGATTATCCAACTTCAAAAGCACTAATAAAGTTATTAACAAATCTAGCACATACTTATGACAAATCCGATTCTTTATACATCACACTGGTCATTCAAATTCCTCAGTCTACTTGATTACTCAATTTACACTAATCAAACTCAATATTAACAAAACCATTTACTTCAATAACGCACATCTATGTCATTAACTTCCCTTTTCTATATAGTAGGCACTCAAGATTCTTAGGGCAATTAATTATTCACAAAATTTCCATTCTAGCTAGTTTAAGTTTAACACTCTCTATCAAATTCTAAAGTCCTATTATAATTTCTCCTTAATCACTTTAACAGTTCCGTATTATGACAATGGTACCTATCACAAACAACTTCTAGTTAACATAAGACAAATTTCACAATATCTTTCTTTAGCTTCACTTACGGGCCTTTACCTTCTATTGAACGAACATGCTTGAATAACTTCTTACAATTCCGGCTTTATGAACATCTGCGCCATCGGCTGTACTATCCGAAACGAGGACACCTATATCTTCACAGTTTCCTGTGACTTTATGGTATATTTTGCCTTCTACATAGGAATACGGGCGAAGCTTTCCTGCTCACCTTTGGTTCCTTGTTGTGGCATGAGGATATAAGCCATTTCTCTCCACTCAGGAACACCATGAAATCCACTAGAAAAAACCAACTAAAATCACCGCGACTATCCAAACGTTTCTTCTCCTCCCGCAACAGGAAAAAAAGGCCCCAAGCCTCCTTGACCATCTAAACGTCCTCCCCCAAACCAAGAGAGCCTACCCCCTCGAAACGAACCTTCAAGAAAAAAGGTTCCCTGGTCAAAAGTCCCGAGGGGGGGTTACCAACCCTTATATAGCTGCTTCCCTGTCGGCGCCCTTTCTTACTTCTTTCTCCCGCCTCCTATTTGTTTTCCGTCTGTCTACCAATTGGATAGTATTTTGCCGCCATACGTCATTTTGATCGGCAACTCGTAACGAAGTTTCTATCCGGGTACAGGCCCTAACCGATATTCCGTTATTTCCCTTGCTAGCCTCTATCTTAACCCCTTTTCAAACCTTTTCTCAGAATTCTACTTAATGCTTAATCTGTAGCCTCTTACATAGCGCATTTTATGACTCATTCTTTTGTACTTATGCACTTAACTCTTTCATTCTTAATCGCATTACTATATTAATTCTTAGCTAGCTACTTATTTGAAAAAAATTCCATATTTAGTCATAATACATCTTAATACATTCTTTTCTTTTGTTATCTTAACTAAACAATAGACCTTTACATTTTACTCATTTTATACTGGATGCAAGAATATTTTATCAATTAAATTATCCTTTTTATGCAGGGGTTTTTATTTATGTTATTTAATTTTCATGTTACACCATGATAACTGAGAATATTATATTCTCAAGATATCAGGTGTAACAGTATCATATGTAACCAAATGCATGTAATGTACATATCACATGTAAAGCAATGTATGTAATATATGCATTATATGTAAACAAATGTATGTAATGTAAGTGTCATATGCAAACAAATGTATGTAATGTAAGTATCATATGCAAACAAATGTATGTAATGTAAGTAATGTAACATATGCAATCAAATGTATGTAATAACTGTAACACAGGTATGCAATGCAGAGTGATTATATCAATTAATATTGTATATATAGAGTATAAAATTGCAAAGAAACATCTGTAATAATCATTATTAAGAATATTATAATAATATACGTTGTAAACAGTTATTGTTATTATTACTAATTATATGAAGAGCCAAAGGCTTCAATTCGGCGACATATAAGTTATTTAAGTTAAGTGATATTACATCCCATATTGTTTCTTAGCCGAATAAGAAACTCAAAGAGTTTCATGCCAATATAGAAACTATATAAAGTTCGGCGATTCCAAGCGTAAGCAAATACCTGGATACTGCAGCAACTGACCCTTTAGGTAGTGCAAGCTGAGGCAACTCATATCAAAGGTGGAATAAGCTCCGATCACTATTCTTGATATTTATCCATAATATGAACTTAGCTCCTAGGAGCTGTATTACTGTTCTACATTATGAGGAAAGGTCACTACCCAGACCGGTTTCAACCTTTATTGAGGTCTCATCAGTGAGTAGGTAGACCTAGTTACAAGTTTGTAGCGAACAGAACTTACATCCCTTGTATGAGAATTGCCAGGAGGTGTCCTAATAAATTACTAATTATAAAGAGCCAAAGGCTTCAGTTCGGCGACATATAACTTATTTATCACCCTTAGGATACCTCTTGGCAATTCTCATACAATGGATGTAAGTTCTGTTCACTACAAACTTGGTATTATTAACTAGGTCTACCTACTCACTGATGAGACCACAATAAAGGTTGAAACCGGTATGGGTAGTGACATATGCAAGGAGCTAAGTTTACATCATGGGTAAATATCAAGAATAGTGATCGGAGCTTGCTCCACCTTTGATATGAGTTGCCTTAGCTTGCACTACCTAAAGGGTCAGTTGCTGCAGTATCCAGGTATTTGCTTACACTTGGACTCGCCGAACTTTATATAGTTTCTATATTCGGCATGAAACACTTTGAGTTTCTTATTCAGCTAAGAAACAATATGGGATGTAATATCCCTTAACTTAAAATTGTTATTATTATTATTTAAAAAAAACTTTATGTACGAGAAAGTATTTGTTATGCATAATTGTGTTCATATAATGTATGTAGTTATCTGAGAAATAATAAAATGTTAAAAAATTTCTGAGACCTCCACGGAGTCAAGGACTCATTGAGGGAGGCTGTAAATTACCCAACCCAGCTATCATACCTTCCCTTGAATTCATTTACACTAGATGCACTCAATACCCCTAAGGGCAAATTATTCCACTCACTCATTGCTCTCTGGGAGAAAAATCTAGCTCTTAACCCTTTCTTGACTCAAAGCAACCTTAACTTCTATGAATGCCCCCGTTTTCTCTCCCCGCCTTCCATATAACGAAAAAGTTCATTTGAAATGCTATAACACCCATTCAAAAGTTTATAGACCTTTATCATATCACCCCTCTTTCTCCTGCTAACCAGAGTCTGTAATCCACATACTAGCAATCTGTCCTCATAATCTAAGTCCCACAATCCAGATATAATCTTAGTAGCTATTCTCTGCACTCTTTCCACAGTTTCTTTATCCCCTTGGAACTGGGTAGACAAAATCTGTGCACATTAATCTAGGTGTAGTTTTATCAAAGCCTTATAAAGTGGCAAAATGATTTCTTTATCCTTACATGTCAAGGTTTGCTTCAACATAGCAATTCTGTTCTGAGTTGTATTTGCAACGTTTTCTATGTGACCTTCGAACTTTAAATTCTTATCCACCAATACCCCAAGATCCCTTGCCTCTTCAGCTTCTTTTATCATAACCTCGCTAATATAATATGCTTCCAGGAACTGTAATCTCGCCAAAGTGCATAACTGTACACATACTAACATTAAACTGATAGCCGTTTTCATTTGCCCAAATTTCCAGTCTATTCAATTCATTTTTTATAATTGCTGAATATCAGTAGCATCCCTGATTGCCTGGCCTATCTTCGCATCATCGGCAAACAATTGCACATCTGATGTTAGACCCTGCCTGTTGTGGTTAATGTATAGATTGAACAATAATGGCCCAAGGACTCAATCCTGAGGTACACCGCTTGTTACGTTAACCTCCCAACCAGCCAGTGTGGATGAAATAGTCAACACTCCCTAGCTTTTTTCATGATTTAAAACTTCGTCGGTATTTTGCCTTTTATCATGCCATTACCTTCCTCCACCGTTAATCTCGTTACGGCTATTCTATAGCCATTAGTGGATTATCTGTTGCTGAATGACATTTCTGTCCCCTCCTCCTGTCTTTACATCTATTGTGTTGCTTAGAATTTCATTTACTCTCCTAAGTGATTTGACCTTTCTTGCCTCTAAAATGATTTATTGTGTCTCTTCCCAAAAATTGAAACGAATTTCACATATGCGAAAAAATCAATGACCACTGATCAGCTTTTGCAATGAATCTGTTCAGTGATAGTAACTCTGGTGTATTTTATTCTATGAATCAGTGCACCGGAAAAGTTGAACTGGTTGTTCTTTCACTTTACGTATAATAATTGAATAATTTTTTTTCTAATTTTAGAATTTTCAAATGTTTGCTTTGAAAATATTATGTCAAATATTTATATTTTTAATAATATTTATTGAAATAAATATGTCCTTTTGCTTTCATTTCTAGCCAAATACCATTATATGGATCATCACATTTCAGATTTAGAAACGATTTTTTGTTATTCAATAAAGACAAAATAAAAAAATAATGTTAAAATGCAAAATTGCATTACTCGGTTTCCGATTGTGTCTTTTTAGTATCAAAAATTTATATCCAATGATATTTTAGCAGTGATTCTTCACCTTCGTCATTTATTTATTTATTTGTATTATGCATATTACGATAATATCTAATGCCTAACCTCGTGGATATGTTGAACATTTAATGTGAAAAATATCATATACGGAATGATTTAGAATTTTTGCTCATTCTGAAGATTTTCTAATGCTTCTCCCCCTTATCCTCTCCTGGAACTCAATTGCATAACTACTCCAAATTTCTATACAGGTTTGAAAGATTTTCTAGACAGCATTCAAAATCAATTACTTAATTTTACCATTTTGACAAAAGATATATGGCAATCAGATTGTATAGTGAAGCTTCTAATTCTGTTCTATTTATTTGCAATCTAAAACCAGCTGTTCTACTGTCATTTATTTATTTATTTGTATTATGCATATTACGATAATATCTAGTGCCTAACCTCGTGGATATGTTGAAAATATGATATGTGAAAAATATCATATACGGAATGATTTAAAATTTTTGCTCATTTTGAAGATTTTCTAATGCTTCCTCCCCTGCTTATCCTCTCCTGGAACTCAATTGCATAACTACTCTAAGTTTCTATACAGGTTTGAAAGATTTTCTAGACCGCATTCAATATCAATTACTTCATTTTACCACTTTGACAAAAGATATATATGGCAATCAGATTGTATCGTGAAGCATCTAATTCTGTTCTATTTATTTGCAATCTAAAACCAGCTGTTCTATTGTCCGCTGAAATTTTGTGAAATTTTAGAAATAATATGCTATATTTTCACCATGCAAAATTGTGTATATCTATACCACACAAAAGAAAGTTCAGTAGTATTATTTCGGTTTGTTTTTCTTTAAAAAAAATCTAAATATTACTTCTGCTGCTGGAAGCTATTTCTGAAATAAACTACGTCTTATAAATACTTGCTAATATCTGCTTAGCTGGAGGAAAAGTTGAAGGCTTATTACTCTCAGTGCTATTGAGAAGAAAGGGGAGAACACTAAAGTGCCTCAGGTTGTAGTGCAGAATACGTCAAGAATGTCTTGTTTCCTTTTCGATTGTTGATTACCTATATCCTAACAGAAATACTGACATTTCGTTTACATGCTTATACATTATTTATGCCCAAATAATTGCTTAATTTATAATGATCAGTTTCACTTTTATTATCAAAAATTAGAAATTAAATCATACCATTATCTTGAAAAAGAGGATTTGAATTATTTTCAAAGAAAAGGTGCATATGCATTTCATAATCTTCCGTTTTTTGGGGGGGGTATATACCTAATCAATATGCAGATATTTCAGATAATTTATTTCACAAATTGTTCGCAAGACAGCTGTTACAAACGTAAATCACTTGGGGAACATACCCATTCATTTTAGTGTAAAATAGTAGCAAAGGTTCAGTTACTTTAGATATCTAATCTAGGAGAAAATGTTATGGCTGCTGAGATTAGATTCTTACGTGAATAATTTTTCTGACATGATTTCTCTATTCGTTATAATGTAACGAATTTCCAGATTTTTCCCCTCCTGCAGACTTCATGTTTATGCAGTGATTTCTTCTTTGTACTACAAGAAAAAAAATCAGATAACAGAAGAAAAATATGTAGTATTTTCTTTTCCACTGGCTGAATTTACAATGTTCTTTCTTTGTGTTTTGAAGAGGAAGTGCAAATGACTTTTTTCTTAATATTTTTGCCATTATAACATCTCATATAATTATAAGAGTGACATTTCACTGTCTTCCTCCCACACGAGAAACAGAAATAAGGTAGTAATACTATTGGTGATTCTGCCAAACTCCATTGTAGCAGAAATTTGTATTACAAAACTTTGTAATATATATATCTCTGAAACAAGAAATTTGGAACCCATATCACACCAATTTTGAGTGTTGGCAAGGTGAAAATATTCCCGTTATTATTTATATATTTCATTTATTAACTAGGGGGGCTATGCCCAACCCCCTGTGTTCCGGTATGGTAGGCCAGTTCTACTTTAATTGTGATAACTCGAAAGGGGGGTTCCGCCCCTGATTTCTGATGACTCGAATTTTGAAGACTCGACTATATATATATATATATATATATATATATTAGGATAACCAAGTTATTTTATAAACTTGGTTATTTTTACCAAGTTTATAAAATAACTTATTCCTTTGTTGTCACTCATCATTCAACAGTTGCGATCATCTGGTAGATCTTAGCAAAAATATCATCCCAGACAGTCAAATTATGTAAAAGGTAAAAATGCACCGAACTAAGTGCTTTGCAATTATAAAAGAACATTCTAAGTGAGCATTTTGAAGAAGATCTAATTGCGGACATTGGAGATGAAAATTTCAGCTTGATAATAGGCGAATCGAATGATATTACAGAATAAGATTTTAGGAATTGTCATCATTTATTATAGTAGGAAATTCAACAAAATTATGCAGACATTTCTGAGCATGGTGGTTCTAGAAAAGTGTGAAGCTAGTAGTATTGTGGCTGCATTGAAAAAAGAGCTCTTGACCAAGAAACTGAACATTAAAAATCTCATTGCAATCAGTACAGACAATGCCAGTGTTATGGTTGGGGATATTGTGGCGTTTATGAACAACTGAAGCATATATTCCCTGCTTAATTTTAATTAGATGTGTATGCCATTCATTACAATGTCTCACACTTCTGCAGAATCTCTCCCAAGAAAATTAGAATTTTTATTTGCCGAAACATATAAGTGATTTCACATTCTTCTTCAAGACAAGCAGCATACAAAGAGCTGTATCAAACTATCAACGAAAATGATGCTTCTCTGAGAATTGTAAGCAATTGTTCAACAAGGTGGCTCTCCATTGAACCTGCAGTAGACAGAATTCTCACCCAGTGGTTGGAATTAATTAAATATATACATATATATATATATATATATATATATATGACAGAATGAACATTGAGGGTTAAAAGACTATGAACAGCATAGACAGTCTTTATACATAATTAGCATGAAAACGTTGTATTTGTATTTGAAGCTGTTCTTTCATTTGTTGCATTGTTGGCAGAGTGCGTGCTTGCTGCATCACGTGAACGCCAGTACATGGTTACAGCTGAGTGACTATCTGGGAGGTTGTAGCTTAAGTTGTTACTTAGATGAACAGGATTGAAGATGATTTCTCTCGATTCCACAATTTTTCTCTCTATTTCGTCACTGCAACGGAAGATGTTTGTAGATTTTTCCCAGCAGACTTTGTGACTTTGGTTATCATCATTAGGATTAGCCGAGAAAAGGATATGACTTGGTAATGCACTTGCTCGCTGTCTCTTGTAAGTAATGTCTCTCATGTGTTCTTCCATACGCATTTCGACAGATTTGTCTGTCTGCCTGAAATAAGGAATATCGCAGTCACATAATATTTTATATACACCAGAGTATTTGAGTTGATGATGACAAGGTTTTGGGTGTCTAATTAAGGAACGGATCTTTGGAAGTGGAGTGAACAAGGTTCTGTTATTGTATTTTTTTAGAACTTTTGCTAATTTATGTGAAACAGTACTTATGTAAGGAATAGAAATATTGCCTTTGAATCTATTTGTTTCTTCTGACATCAAAGTATTAAGTTTACTGCTGAGCTTGAAACGGATAATTCCTTGCCTTTTCTTGATGTCAAACTGACTCACTCTTCTGGTAAACTAAAAATATCGATATATAGAAAACCCACACATACCAACAGATATCTGCACAGTCAGTCCCATCATTTCCCTCCTCATAAGCTTGGAATAATTTCCACCTTGGGACATAGAGCCCGTTCTCTTCTTGATGATCCAAATGAACTGCTTACAGAAATAAACCACCTGAAAACTTCTTTCGAAGTTAATGGATATTCCAAGAAAATCATTAACAAATTCCTTCTTAATCCTCCTAGACATCACTCAGAAGAAACAAATAGATTCAAAGGCAATATTTCTATTCCTTACATAAGTACTGTTTCACATAAATTAGCAAAAGTTCTAAAAAAATACAATATCAGAATCTTGTTCACTCCACTTCTAAAGATCCGTTCCTTAATTAGCCACCCAAAACCTTGTCATCATCAACTCAAATACATTGGCGTATATAAAATATTATGTGACTTTCAATTTTTTTCATAAAACAATATATATATATATATATATATATATATATATATATAAAAATATAAAAATAAATAAATAAATATATATATATATATATATATATTTATTTATTTATTTTTCTAAATTAACTGACTTAAACCCGAGAATTATAACACAATGACATTTATTTGAAAAAAAACGCAACATGTTTCGTCAAAAATGACTTCTTCAGGCGATAAGAACATAGAAAGATAATAAAAGACACTTAAATTAACCTTGACAAACTCTAAAGCTATACAATTATAAAGTCATAATATTCGACTATAAATTACAGTTATTATGAGCTTTAACTACAGTCCGAGTTAAAGTTCTATTGTTGTACACCTGTGCGTGTGTGGAATCATGCGATCTCCAGTATCTAATAGTAGAGTTGAAAGAGTCTGCCAAATTATAGCTAAGATTATTATTCAAATGAAAAGGGTCTAAGGTGATTTCCCTTGACTCGACAATGCGGTGCTCTATTTCATCATGGCTGATGTGTAGGTTTGAAGTCAATGTCCAATTTATTTCATGTTGGTGGCCTTCGTTGTTCGTGTTTATTGAAAGCAGGACATGGCCCGACAGAGCAGTTGCTCTGGTTCTCTTATAAGCAATGTCTCTCTGATGCTCTTCGAGACGTAGTAAGAGAGATTTCTCTGTCTGCCCATAGTAAGGCTTTCCGCATTCACAAGTGACCTTGTATACACCTGGGAATTGTAGAAGGTTGTGAGGTTGTTTATAGTTGTTGAAGCATGATATTATTTTTGGCAGAGTCGAGAAGCACGTTTTTATGTTAAACTTCTTTAGAATTCTGCTCAGCTTTTTGGATAGTGTGCTGATATATGGCAAGAC
The DNA here is from genome assembly GCF_054136105.1 of Typopeltis vanoorti. NCBI lineage: Eukaryota > Metazoa > Arthropoda > Arachnida > Uropygi > Thelyphonidae > Typopeltis > Typopeltis vanoorti. The sequence continues at coordinate 162,530,897 of NC_143554.1, forward strand.
GATATGACCTTTGGAGTCGTCCTGTGTCTCTACGTTGTTACGTTGACGGCGGGATAATTGGTTGTTAATACTTTTTAGAGAGTAGCCATTGTTTATAAAGGTCCATTTAAGATGTTGTAGTTCCTTTTTCAGTTCTTCGTCATCTGACAGTACAGATCTTGCACGATTCGCTAGAGTTGATATAATACCCAACTTTTGCGCTGGATGGTGATGGGAGGACACATGCAAATATCTGTCTGTGTGTTTTGGCTTTCTAAAAATAGAGACTTTAGTTGATTTAGGCGTCTTGGTGAGTTTAACATCTAGGAAGCAGATGGAACTATTTTCTTCAATCTCCATAGTCAATTTTATATCTTGATGGCGGTTGTTTAAGTGGTCGAGAAACTTGTTAAGATTCTCAGTACCATGCTCCCATATGAGGAATATATCGTCCACATATCTAAGCCAAATTTTTGGTTTTAAAGTAAAAGAGGAGATCGCCTTTTCTTCAAAGTCCTTTAAAAACAATGGCTACTCTCTAAAAAGTATTAACAACCAATTATCCCGCCGTCAACATAACAACATAGAGACACAGGATGACTCCAAAGGTCATATTGTCTTGCCATATATAAATATATATATAACTAATGACATCGGTTCTTTTATCGTCTGACTCATTAATTAGATTACTACGTTATTGAATAATTTGATTATCATTAGCCATTAGCTGGCATTAGCCAACATTACTGAGCACACTTTTAATTACAAAGACAAAAATAAACAAATAAATAAATTAATTAAAAATAAAAATAAAACAGGTTTTAGTGATAATCACAGCAACAACAATAAAACAACAAAAACAAAAGTAATAAAACGCTTGATTGTTGAATATTAATGGTGTTTTATAACAACAGTTTGTTTGTTATTCGAGTGATTAAAAGTGATTTGCGAATTCACTTTAAGAACCAACAGCAGAAAACCTGTTACTAGGATTTTTATTAGGTTTGCATGGATTAATACGAATTGCATTATGTTATTTCCCAAATGCCTTCACCATCACAGCGACCATTCGGGAATACAAAGTAGGTAGATGCATGTCCACAGCAAAGAAACACTTTTACAACTGACATCTCAGGTACAGTAAAATTAATTATCTTATGTTTAAACGCATTTTTTTGCCTCTCTAAATGATAATGAAATAACTCGGGATGCATACTTTATTGCAGTAAACGTAGAAAAAAATCTTTGATTCCTCTGACGCATATATGGATGAACACAATAGTAAGTCAGTCATTATATGGAAGGTATTACAACTATACACTGGATTACTACACTTATTGCTGCTGTATTACGTATACGAGGGTGGTCTGAAATGATCTCGACCTCCACCATAGATGGCAACACTATTGGCAATTTTTTTTCATAAGTTCGTATATCTGTCATAAGCATCTGTGTGAAATTACACGTCATTCTATCAGGTAGTTTGTTTTCTATCAAGTACTTTGTTTTATACAGCTGTGTGAAGCAAAAGTATCGTCTGTATTCCTTAAAATAGATAAAATTGAGTAACGTGCGGTTATAAAATTCTTTGTAAAAGAAAGTTTAACGCCAAGAAAATTCATTCGAACTTCATAGAGATTTATGCACACTCTTCTCCTTCCTTTTTGACAATTAAGAAATGGACTGCCAAATTTAAATGTGGCAGTACCATCCTTGAGATGAAGGACGTCCGAAAATTGTAACGACACCAGAAATAATTGATGTAGTGCACGATATGTTACTGGATAACCAGCGAGTCCAAGTGCGTGAAATTGATGAGGCCACCAATTTTAAAAGCCCATGTAGGATATATTTTGCATGAAGAATTGCAATTCAAAACGTTTTGCACAAGATGGGTACTGCACTTGCTCACAGCAGATCAAAAATACACTCGCATGAAAATCTCTGAACAGTCCATGGAGCATTGTAACAAGAATAAAACTGATTTTTTGCATCAACTTATTACTATGGATAAGACCTGGATTCACCATTATGCACCTGAATCCAAACAGCAGTCAAAAGAGTGGACAGAAGCCGGTTGTTTAGCGCCAAAGAAGACAAAGTCGATTCCATTCGCTGGATATGTCATGGTATCAACATTTTGGGATGTGAACGGATTTTGTTTATTAATTATCTTGAGATGGGTATAAAACAATAATCGGGGAATATTATTCCGATCTTTTAACCAGACTACCCGAAAAAATTCCTGAGAAAAGACCCGGTTTGCAGAAGAAAAAAAAGTTCTTTCATCACGACAATGCACCTGCCCACAAATGTGTTTGGGCAATGGTAAAATTAAGGGATCTGCACTATGAATTGTTGAAACATCCACCCAATTCCCTACATTTGGCTCCTTCTGATTTCTATCTCATCCTCACTGGTCACTGTTTTTCTTCGTATCAAGAGATGATTGCAGCTGTAGAGGAGTTTTTTGGAGATCTATATTGCGAACCACTCCAGGGAGGATGGGATAATAGCCCTAGAGCACCGCTGGAATAAATGTCTTAAGGGAGATAATGTTGAAAAATAAAAATAATTTTGAAATTATAAATTCGTTTTTTTTTTCATTGTTAGGCCGAGAACTTTTCAGACCACCCTCATATATATTGTATAACACGATGTTGACAATTATTTTCCCTAACTTTCTGCGATTTATAACTGCTAGCAATGTATCCCGTTTGTTGTCTTAGTGGTGAAAAGCAAGAGCTTTTAAATAAGAGTTTTAATTGCACCTAATTTATAAAATAAAGCATTATTTTTTTTTTCAACTGAATATAAATAAGAAAGTATTCATCAATTCATCCGTTTCCAAATTTTGTTTTTTCCTTAAGTAATTATCTCTTTGACTTAACAAGGGGAGAAGCTCATTAGTCCCACTTATAAGCGCTAACCTGTATTAATAGCACTGGTTCCAATATTATTCACATAAAATCCACTTAACCCAATTTTCACAATATGCATTTCAAGGAAATGTCTTTGTTATTAATTTCTGTTAATTCTACTTTGATAGCAGAATATCTGAAAGCATCTCCTCCGCTGTTTAAATCAATTCGGGTCTGTTTAAAAATAGGTGCGCTTTATATATGGGAATAAATTTACCGAATTGACCATTAAATGATGACTTATTTTATGTTATCTTTATCATATATTGATGCCATTAATGTGTTATTTCAGTTACTTCATAACACTAAATTTACGTAAATTATCGAAACATACTTTCCTCCTTATGGTCTAGTTTTGTGATGTGAATAGTTTTGTGATAAAGGACAATATGGATGTATATATATACATCCATAGTTCACCACTGTATATATATATATATATATATATATATATATGGAAATTTTAACTATGGAAATTTTAGCTATGGAAATTTTAGCTATGGAAATTTTAACAAAGGGCTAGCATCGACGAGAAAAAAAACATAACTTAGCACTTATAATACAGTACGTATATTGCGACTTTGTAGTGCTTCTGCCGGATATCATAATTCTTGTAGGATGTTAATCATTGATGCTAGATCTTTTAAAAATTCTAATTTGACAAGTCGGATTAAATTGGGTATTACAATATCCATATCCTTCATATGGATATTGATTTGACATCGATATGAATCCGTATTCATATAGATGCAAAATGCTTGCATAAAGCTCGGTAATTTGTCCACTAATCAAGAGCCGTTCGTAATTTGCAAGCTGATTAAATTCCCAGTCCAAACGCATGGTCCAAACACATGGCCGAACTTTAAAATTTCGATCCCAAGGTCTTTTGCAATCGTATTTAATTCTCGTTGATTTTTTGGTGATTGATGATAAAAAGCATATAATTTATCCATAAATATTTCAAAATGATTTATTTCTTTAATGTTTTTTATCGAATCGTCTAATGCTAAATGTAAATGATGAGTGCAATGCCAAATCACAACGTTGGGAAATTTTTGTAGAAGTTTGATTGCAACACCTGATTTGTTTTCTAACGTTACACTAGCTCCATCAGAACAAAATGCAATGAAATAATTTTTTATATAGTTATCAGAAAATCCGCATGAATTCAAAATAGCAATTATAGTAGCATGTATACATTGCACAGTGGTATTTTCTAGTTCTACAAGATTATTAAACAAGAACAAGAGGCTCACAAATTTGAGAAAAATTTAACAAAGGGCTCACGCGACCATCGCGAGCCCCTTATAGCTCACCACTGTATATATATGTTAAAGATACCAGGAAATTGTATACTTGGTTTTAATACCAAGGAAGCCAAACAAAGTTTTGCGAGTGAAGTATAATCACGCCTCAACTATTTGTATATATATATATATAGTAGAGGCTAATGACTTATATATCATTTGTATCCCATAAAGCAAAGTACCTCCTCTTTTCGGACGTGTTTATTTTCGATGTGTATATTATATTTACAACACAGTTCTATATTATAAAAATTCACAATTATATTTAATTGTGCTTATCTACATATACATTATATCTCTCCCCATTCAAGACTGCTTTTTTTTTCTTTCGCAGATGAATAACAGATGTCATTTCACATTCCTGGAAAGTCGTCACCACGAGATACTCAAGGAAATATGATTGAACATCGGGAATAAAGCATTCGGGAAGTATACGAGATAAATATCTTCTCAGCTTCTTTCATTATTTCTTTTTTTTAATCAATTAGTTTGGTATTTTATAGGATTCTGGCGATTGCAGTCTTTTTCCAAAGGATCTCGTCTTATTATTCCTCTGTATGCAGAACGCGACTCTCTTATCTTTCCCTCAAAGTTTTTTAAACACTCAGTTTTGAGGGAGGAGTTTTTTTTTGACACTGGATTTGTCCAGTAGAGTTTAGGAATGAGATGATTCTTGGTGTTCAGTTCATAATGGAAGAATATTCAGTACACTATTCATATGTAAACTTCACTTTTTACATTCTACGTGAACTTACATAAATATGATGTTCAGTATTGCTTTAACCACGCTACCGGCCAAGACGTCTATAGACGTTCACGTTATCATGGATGCGAAGTGCTTATTAAAATTATAATACCATTGTAAACACAATGAAATATATGATGGATACAAAGCGTATGCGGATGCGTACGCTTTGTATGCGACTTTGAGCTCTTAAACTTGCCAAGTTTCAAATGAAGATAAGTATTAGAGGAAGTATTAGAGAATACTATGTAGAAGAAGAAGAAGAAATCTTCTTCTTCTACATAGTTTTACATAGTAAGTATTATAGTGTATATACATTGTGAATTGGATATAAAATACGAAAAAAAACATCAACGTTTATTATATATCAATAAAGTATGAAATGGCAGTTTTTTAATAATAAAAGTAAGGTAAATCTCTCTAAAATCATAGAAACCAGCTACAGAATAAACTGACTTACAACAGTAATGATTGATGGGAATAAATTGTACAGATAGAGTGCAAGGTTTATACTGTAGTTTTCAGAAATTGTAATACTCTAAAATATAATAATATTATTAATAAGTTGAATTCCAGAAAAACCAAAGATTTACAGACAAGCTGGATGTTTTAATATTTACAAAATTGGGTAAAGATGAAGTTAGACAAAGATCTCCTAATCGGGAATACGAATACGAACTTGTGAGGAACAGCATTTCATCTCACTATTACATATTAATATCCCAACGAAAAAATACAATGGTATAATATCATGTGGCCATCATGCATTTGCTAGAAATTTAAGTAGAAAAAAAATTCAAGTAAGAGGTCCTAAATCAACATCTCCTGGGTAATTTTTCATAACAAAACAAGCTTTTCCCAACAGTTCTAAGGAACAGTTGGGTTAAAAACTTTGTAATCAGAGTTTGGAAATATAATTTAAAGAAGAAAGAAGAAGGAAGAAAAACGACTAGTAGATCAATTCAATAACCATTTTTTCACAATCAACGAAAACTATTTGAGTAAGATTGAGTGAATCCTAATATTATGAAGTCACAATTGTGACTCAAATCCAATCACCATTTCAGATAATGATGACCTTTTATTCATTTCTCAATGTCTCAGTTAACCACCACGAACAGAAGAATTCTGCAGACATCATTTCTTACAATCCCAATTCTTAATTTCGTCTTTAGTGGGACGTTATTTGGATTTGTATACTTATATATTCACCAAAACTGATACCAACAGTATTACTTTTGACAAAAGATTTCATATAATGTTTTTTGCCACAGGTTCGCAAAGGCTAACAAACGCTTACTTTTAAAGTCATCACCCTTCTTTTCAAGTAGCTGTAAAGACAGAAACTTGAACTATTATTTCTTCAACATGATCAAATCTTCTTCAAGAGTTTAAAAAATACAGGATATCACTTTGCAGATGAACGTTTGGTTTATTTATTCATTAAGCTACCCGAAGCAAAATGCAATTATTGCATGAAGCGCTTTCCCAACAATATGAGTTGTTTCACTCCTTTTCACTGTCTTTTTTTTGGCTAAATAGGAGAAACCAATATGCTTTTCATATTCCCCATTACCTGTAGAAGGAAATTTATGGATGGGGTAATATAGTGATATAAGCTGTGATTTTGGAAGAAGGGTAACATCAACAGCCTAGCCTCGCTTAAACATCATTGGCTATAGAATTGCCATCCATTACCCTCCCTGGGTATCCATTTTAGTTGCCTCGTATGACATGCAATGCCTACAATGGGGCTAGTGGATATTCTTATCCATGTGTCGAGGATTAAGTGCTGTCACAAATTCATGTTGGAGGTTTAATGGAACATTAACAGCACTCAGAAAATATTAAAACTAATTTTAATGCAAAAATTTGGGAAACATTAATTATCAGAGAACCCTCTTTACATCCTAGGCCACCTGCAAATGCCCATAGAGGGCACACGACCTAAATAGGACTTTAGTTTCACTCACTTGTGTATTATATTTGTGTATGTGTTGTTGCAAAAGATTTTGCAATCCATGAAGATGTCTCTGTTACGGAGACGATATATTGGAAGCATTAAAAATAGTTTTAATCCTTTCTCCATGCTGTTAATATTCCATTAACACGTTCGCTGCCAACTATGAGTATAGTCGTAGTTGGTAAACCAGCCACACAAGCCAGCTACGAGTATAATCTTATGATGCTTACCGCCTGTAACGAGATTACTGTACTGACCTTGAAGAAGTGAAAATGCTTGGCTTGTGGCGCTAGCATCAAAACTGTGTATTCTCATAGATGGTATATGCTCTGCACAAGCCAACTACGATTATACTCGTATGATACTTACCACCGGCAACGAGATTACCGTACTGACCTTGAAGAAGTGAAATTACTCGGCGTACGGGAACAGACTCTGCCGAAGTAGCGTGGCAGTGAACGTGTTAAACCGCTAACATGAATTCTTCACAGCACTTAAGCCTCAACACACGGATTCTGATCATTCATAGTGAAGAAATAGCACACAAAGCAAAACTGTATGGTAAGTCGAATCTAAGCTTATTGTGGCAATTAAATTGGCTGGCCTTTTCAAAAAAGATGTCTGGACTCTAGAGTTATTCCTAACTGTGTTAGGCTTAAAACCAAATTTAAATCTAATAAACCCTTTTAGGAGAGCAGATTACCACTACTCACTCCAGCCTCGCTAATACAAACACCACTCTTGGCTCGTTACAATCAGAACTCTCCGCTCTACTCAATCCTGAACTTTGGTCTATTCTCTTTAGCATCTCAGAAGCTTTTCTCAGAAAGAATTCCAAAAAAAGCACATAAAAAGTTTAATAACCTGTGTAATTCTAAACCGCTACCTCAAGTTCGGCTGCTTCATACAGTAGTCAACATATCATCTAAAAGACTTAGCAAAGATGCCGTTAGTGCCCTAAGCCTCGGACATTATTTTGCCATCGCACCTAAAGATGTTCCAGTATTGGATATTATGTACAACATCGAACGCAGAATCTGTCACCTAGCTCCAGAAATAGCCAATAATATCCGAGTTGATGTAGCTAACATTCTTTCCTGGTGTTCATCTCCAAAAATTAATTTATTTTCCAGACAACTCTCTGCCCTCAGAAAATTAAGGAAAGAAAAATGCATTGTCATTACCAGTGCTGATAAAGGAAATTCCACAGTCATTCTTAACGCTTCAGAATATAAGCGTAAAATGGATATCATTCTCCGTGATCGCACTATCTACATACACTTGAACACGATCCCAGAAAAACTCAAGTTAAAAAATTAAAAAACCTACTTGAAATTGTCTGCCTGGCCTCCTGAAATTAGAAAAAACTGAAGCCTTTTGGTTCTCGTCCCCTGCGTATATAGGTTTACCAAAAATCCACAAACCCAATTTCCCCTAAGACCAATAGTACTGTAGATGCCACCAGTGCACTTTGCTACAAATTATCAAAATAGCTAGCAACCTCTTTAATCCCCCCTCAGTGGTCTTACCTCATCCTATGTAAAAAAATCTACCCACTTTAAAAAATTAATTGAAAATCGTACTTTAAATAATACAGACATATTGGTCAGCTCTGACATCATCTCATCATGTTTACGAATATTCCCCTAATTGACAACTAAACACTCTTAAAAACGTTTTTCCTTCTGATATCTTAGATCTCTTTTCCTTTGCCATCAAATCTGGTTATTTTTCTTGGAAGAACAAAATCTACATGCAGATAGAGGGAACTGCCATAGATTCCTCCCCTTTCTTGCCAATTTTTACATGGAAAATTTGAAACACTAGCCATAGATTCTTCCCCTCTAAAACCTTCTATCTGACTAAGACATGTAGACGATGTGTTCTCTATTTGGCCTCATGGCCCAGATACATTAGATTCCTTCCTCAGTCACCTTAATAGTCTACATCCAAGAATCCAGTTTACCATAGAAAAGGAAAATAACAATACTTTACACTTTCTAGACACCTTAGTAACACGCCTTCCTAATGGTAGCCTTTCTTTCTCTGTATATAGAAAACCTACACACACAGGCAGATAGATTCAAAAACTCTCCCAGTCCCACCCCTCTCAGTAGCATGGCATTATTAAAACTGTAACCAGTAGAGCCCACAATGTTTGTTCCAGTGAAACTGCCCTTTCATCAGAACTCAAACACATACACAACACTTTCCTTTCCAATGGCTACAGTGACTAAGAATTAAAAAAATAACCAAGTCGTTCCCCATTAACCAACCATCTCTTCAGAAGGACTTCAGAAATGCCATCACCATACCTTATATCCATGGTACATCAGAAAAGGTAGCCAGATCATTAAAAAAGTACAACCTCCATACAGCATTTAAGCCCTACCATTAAACTTGCTACTCTTATCCATTCCATCAAAGACCAGCTCCCTCCTCTTTCAGTGCCTGGAGTATATAGAGTTCCTTGTGCCTGTAAACTGGCTCACTTTGGACAGACAAGTAGATCAGCATTCATCCGGTTGGAAGAATACAAGTCATAGATTTGCAATCACGATTATGGTCAACCTGGCCTTGCAGACCATGTTTTGGATACAACCCACAGAATCTCCTGGAAAAAGACCACTATGCTCCACCATAGTAAATTCAGAAGAGAAAGACTGTTATTTGAATATGCATTTGCACTCAGGAATCAGCCTAATTTAAACAAATATGGTTGCATCAAACTTCCAAAAATTTGGGAAACATTAATTATCAGAGAACCCTTTTTACATCCTAGGCCACCTGCAAATGCCCATAGAGGGTGCACCACCTAGATAGGATTTTAGTTTCACTCACTAGTGTATTATATTTGTGTGTGTGTGTGTTACAAAACGTTTTTGTAATCCCTGTGATGAAAACGAAATATTGGAAGCATCAAAATTACTTTTAATCCTTTCTCCGTGCTGTTAATATTCAATGAAACTTCCAACTTGAAGGGCTATTTTTATCCTGGCCACAACACGCAGTTCCCATAGTCATAAAAATGTTTCCGCCATTCATTTTAAATTAAAGCTCTGATCATAGCAAGAGGGTAACAGCAATAGCCAAGCCTCAGTCGGAACTTCATTGGCTACAGCATTGCAATCAGATTATATTATTCTTTAAAAAAATGGTGGAAAATGTTTCTGCTAATTTAAGAGTAATGATTCTAAAGAGTTACAGGGGTCTGAATAAGCTTACTTTTTTGCAAAGAATACAAATAACTATTAAAAGTTATTTTAAACATCTTGATCGAATATAAATAATGCAAGCTTTTTGTATATAAAAATAAATTAATTTTGGAAAGTATAACAAAATAACCCTAAACTTAGGTATCATTTAAATTCCTTTGCGTAACTGATGTGACTGTAAGCAGTGGCAATCTGTTACATAAAAATCCTCTTCCTATTTATTATCATTCGAATAATGAAGAGTAATAATAAGTGAATGAATACGCTTCTCTGTTAGTTTGCTAAATGATGTGAATTATGAAAAAATTCTTCATCGTTCAATGATGTCCTGTTGATGCGGCAAAGTCATTTTGTTAAGAATGAATACCATTCTGATGACCCGAATTTTGAAGACTTGGCACTCAGGGTAGCCTCTTGAGTGCCGAGTCTTCTAAAGGTGGTTTCCAGCCACTGGTGACAAACCCCTTGAGTTCCGACTGGTAGGCCGGTTGTCCATGAATACTGATGACTCGACACTCAGCATAGCCCCCTGAGTTTCAAAACGTTTAATAAAAAAGTGACAAAAACATGAAAACGTGATATTTTAGCTTATCTTTATATATATATATATGTGTGTGTGTGTGTGTGTGTGTGTGTGTGTGTGTGTGTGTGTGTGTGTGTGTGTGTGTGACTGAACGAATAAATCACTAAGTTTTCAATTACAAAGGTTTATTAACAGAGTAAATCAAACAACTGTCACTGAGAAACTGTACAGCTGTCCACGTTATTCACAATTTGTCAATACTTCACAGAAGTTTTAAATATTTTCCAATATAAATCCTTGAATTACAAAATTGTCCTTCATAAATTACACTTCAGACCTGAGGTGCCCAGAACCTTTTACATCTAAATAGTTTTTCAGTGTCATTGGGCATTCCAGCTTTCTTTCCGAGATGTTTCTGGTGGAAACATGACTTAGATTAAGCAGCAAAAAGCGAAGGTGACACCTCATCCAGCAACCACTTCTTTAAATCAGTTTTTCAACGGCATCAAGAAGCAACTTGTTCTTAAAGCATGTTTGCCTATGTTAGTCAATTCCTGCTGCCACCATCATAATAACTGCACTCTTCTTACAGTTCCTAGCCAGTCAAAATAACGGTGACGTGCGGTCTGTGTCACATTTTCTCAGGTATTATTTAGCATTCATCAGTTTTTCTACCACTTCGTCGGGTTCGAAATTAGAACTTGAACGCATCAGATCCTTTTCTGACGAATCACTTACATCTGCTCCAGCATCGATCAAGAATTGTATGAATTGCAGTTGTTCCGAATATGAATGTGAATCACTTTGACGAAACACCTGATCGTGGGTAAGTTGGAGAGCGGTGCTATTGTCCTTCTATCGATGATTTATTTACCTGAAAAATATTAGAATTTAGTTCAATGAAATATGTTACTTTAACATTGAAATATAAATTCAGTCATTTTTTGCAAAAAAACTGTTCGCTGGATATCAGATGGCTAAAATCTTCAAGTTTTAGAATGTTTCTTGCTTCCTTCCTGGAAAGCAAGAAACATTCTAAAATGTCCAGCAGCTGAACATACGAAAACAGAGGGAATACAAAATAGGCAAAGAAATAATAATAATAAAAAAATCGTGCATTAAGGAAAAGGTAATGTATTTGCCTTCCAATCTTTTGATGTTTCAGTAGTATCTCCAGAACAGCAGTCTATGGACAATCCAAAGTTTCTGCAATCAATTTTAGAGAAACTCACAGAACCCAAAGGGGTATACGAAGGTGAAGATTTGACAACTAATCTTTAAGTTCTCAAATTAAGACCGACTAAATTCCTTAAGCTTTTCTAATTCCTAATAAATTCCATTTGTTGGGAGTAAGGCTGTAACATACATCAAAAAATGACCAATTGCCTCTTCAGTGTACGAAAGAAAAAATGGACAGCAATAAAAAAATTACAGTACGAATAGCCATGGTTAACTTTCTGCATCGATCATGATTAGCTAACATCCACTTAACCATTTCACAACAGATGCAACCACAACTCTTTCATTACATCGAAGATTAAAAGTTTTTTTGCCAAGAAACTAAACAATATCAAATATAGAGGAGTCGTGTAAATGAATAATATTCAGGTTTTGTCTTTCTTTCTTTCTACAAAAAACACATTTTGAGGGTAAAAGCTTTTGGAAACCGATAACTATCATAATATCATTCCAGATTTTGGATACTTTAGCAACCGTGAAAACGATCTAATAGAAGCCTGTTTGTTGTTGATTGAATCTAAGTCGGATATAAAATTAGTCTTTATCGACATTTAGGCATACAACTAGAATAAAGCACGGAAAAGAAACTATTCCTACTTAATGTTGATATTTGCTTTTTTTAATGGGAATATCGACAGACAGAAAAGGGACAGATTTATTCTTTTCTGCACCACCTTTGAGGTAGAGTATCAGGCTCGTTATTTTTATTTATTTATTTAACGTGGTATCCCCAGTAGGCCTATTCCACGGATAAACAAATTTAAATTGTTGATAAAAGAGGAAGATATCACTTTTCGTATGTAGAATTTCAATTTAATAACATTTAGAAATATACTAATATTTTGTTTTTCATAGATGAGATCAAAATACTTCAAAAATGAGATCCATTTTCTACACAAGTCTAATTCTTCGTATATTATTATTTCTCTAGTATTACACTAATAATCAGTGTCTATCTCTTTTTCTAAAAATATAAGCATCTCGTCACAGTACATTTTCCTCTTTGTAAAACGATGCATATTGAAGTATTGCACAAATATCATGTTGGATTTTACGCTATGAAACAAATCTAGCAGTAAATCTAAATCGAGATTTTTGGTTACAAGAAATATGCTTATGAATTTATCGCTAACTGAAGTTGAAGAGATGGTGGAAAAGAGCCGCCATTAAATTATTTTCTGCTATGGTTCAGGAGATGATTGATTGCCACAACAAAAAGAACACTAAAATCATGAGGCTTCTTTAACAAAAGGATATGAATCAAATTGTTGCCTTACTTCTGAACTTTCATTAAATATGTTACATGGGTGTTTACAGATGTTTCATTTTGGTTGTGAATGCAAATGAAGAATGAACTGACAAAATATTATAAAAGGCATTGAAGGCTATTATAAGATCTCCGTAACCCTTTGCGTTCTTTAATAAATCCACAATTTGGTTTTTCACTCATGAGCACACCTTTAAAATAGAAAACATATCACATGCATCGAGTCAAACCTCAGTACAGAGCTACCAGTAAACTGTGGAGTGCCACAGGGAGCTGTTCCCTCCCCAACTCCACTAAACATCTATATATGTATACAGGATTTCAATTGATGGAAGTCTTTAAATTATGGAGGGTGAGGAAAGAACGAGAGCTAATACTTGGCAGCTGAGAATGAAGGCCACTAAGAAGTGTGTAAGGGCTAGATTTTTCTCTCAGAGAGTGATGTGCGATTGCAATGGATTGCCTTTGGATGTTGTGAGTATGTGGCCTCAATCGATGAGTCTCTAACTCCTTGGAGGTATCTCTTAATAATAATATATATATATATATATATATATATATATATATATATATATATATATATATATCCCAGATAGCCATGCTGCAGTTATTCAATATTGGTGTTCACGTGAACTTGCACGCACAATTGCAACAAACAATGGCACGCCAGTTGCAACAACTTGAAAAATACAACGTTTTTATGTATCGATTATGTGAAGCAATTTGTACCTGTAATTTCCAGTTTGTTTAAATAATTCAATGTTTATTAGTATTCCTTTCCTTTATAAATACCTAAAGAAGGCTGCTATATGCCGAAACTAGTAGTATTTATCATTAAAATCTTTATATGTTATCTCGGTCTTGGAGTCATTAAATCTATTTTTTGAAATATATATATATATATATATATATATATATATATATATATACACACATACAGTGGCGTATTTAGGTATAGGCAGTATAGGCCTGGGCCTAGAGTGGCAAATTTTGAGGGTCAGCGGAAATTTCCAGGCTCTCATTTTCATAATTATAACATGTTCCTTATATGCTGCATCTACTCAAAAGTAGAGATATATTTTTCTTTTCCTCATTGTAAGTTTAGTCTGCAAGCATATCAGCATATAATTAGATTCTGCATAACTATACAGACCGAGACAGCAGCAAGGAAAGCTACTGTATAGTGGTCAGTAACTTGACACTAGTGAATTTGATCCCTTTCAGCTGAGCACATTGCCAAAAGTGGGAAAAAAGGAAAATGGTTTGTTTCGTATCTTTCCTTTCCATTGCCATGTGTAAGGAATTTATTAAAATAATGGGCGAGAAAGTAATCAAATTTATTGTTGAAGAACTTAAAATAGTTAAGTACTGTTTCATAAGTGTTGACTCAACACCCCACTTGTCTCATGGTGATCAGATGTCCTTCGTTGTACGATATATAAAATATAGAAAAATATAAAAACCTTATAATCCTGATTGGTTTACAGAATACTGAAAACAAATCAGAATTATAAAAAAAATAAATCAGCTAACGCCTTTTATTCCCTTATAGGGAGTAGGCGAGGCCTTTATATACCCTATTTAGCTTTTTGGAGACTGAGTGGGCAGTTCAATCTCTATCAGAATCATAAGGGTTTTATATTTTTTATTTTAATATAATCCACTATGTTTTTTAGACTGTTTGACAAGAGGTTAATATGTTATATATATATATATATATATATAAAGATAAGCTAAAATATCACTGTTTTCATGTCACTTTATTTGAAATGTTTTGAAACTCAAGGGCTACCTAAGTGTTGAGTCATTAGAATTCAAGGAGAACTGGCTTACCAATCCAGAACTCGGGAATTGGGCACCTGGGGATAGAACCCGCGTTTTGAAGATTCAACACTCCAGGGTTACCCTGTGTGTCGAGTCTTCAAAATTCGAGTCATCAGAAGTCATATATATATATAGATATACATATACAAGTCATTTATATATGACTTCTATATGTATATAGTCATATATATATATAGAAGTCATATATATATATATGACTTCTATATGTATATAGTCATATATATATAGAAGTCATATATATATATATGACTTCTATATGTCATGGTTTTCATTTCACTTTATTTGAAATGTTTTGAAACTCAAGGGCTACCAGTGTCGAGTTAAAGATACCAAGCTATTTTAAACTTGGTTTTTATTCTATTTCCCAAGTAAGCAAACAGACAAATAAGTCAAGTTTACGCCTGCAAAATTTTATACTTTCTACACACATGATATATATATATAAGAAATTAGAATAATATATATATATATAAACTATTCTAATTTCTTGCAATTTTGTTAATTTTTTTTACCGTTTACTGTTTTCTCCACATAAAGCAGGTATTGTCCTCATTAAAATTTCGGTCTTTCCGGGAAGAAAGGAGTATTAGAGTATTATGAAGATTTCAGTGTACACACACACACACACACACACACACACACACACACACACACACACACACACACACACACACACACACACACACACACACACACACACACACACACACACACACACACACACAAAACCAGAACAACCATACAGTGTTAACAGAACAGACAAGAAAGCTAGTTTTGAATCTCACTCTATCGGGATGGGAAATTAAGTTCTGCTGGGTGATCGCACATACAGAGGTTGTAGGAAACGAGAGAGCAGATCAGTTGGCTAAAAAAGTGGCTAGAAACGAGTTACTAAAAGTACTCAAAAAATCTGCTATAAAGACACTTGCAGAAGAAGGAACCCTAGACTTGTGGGAAGAAGAATGGAAAACATCAAAAAACGGACCAACAACAAACAAATTCTTGCCAAGCATCAGAAGCAGACTCCAACTGAAAAACATGCCATTTCTTCAAGTTTAACCACACTATTAATGGCACATGGAAAACTAAGACACTACTTACACAGATTCCATATCCTGGAATCACCATCATGTATGTGTAATTCACAACTCCAACAGACTGTTGACCACACACTTTATGACTTCCAGCTACTGGACTTCATATGGATGCCCCTAATGCAACACGACATCACTTCAGCAGATAAGTGGGAAGTATCAAAACAGAGATTTATCGAAACGTATTTCTCAGAATTAGTTAAATTTGCCAAAAAACCACCAGTCATGGTAAAGTAACATAAATTACTCATAATGTAGGAATTATATACTTTAAATATATGTATATATAAATATAAATATGAATGCAAAAGTCACAATATGCACATATAGATGTAAAAATTTAATGTAGATATGAATATTAATGCAAAATTGGAAATGGAAATATGAATACAAAATTAGAAATGTAAATGTAAATCAGTACTTGGAATCTACATGTAATATAAGCATTGTATGCAATGGAACATGTAGCAATAAATTACCTCCTGATAGGATTACCATTGGGAGGAACACACACACACACACACCAAATATGTAATTTGTCTATTCATATTCAGCAGCAGAAATGCTTGGTGAAAAATTAAAATTATAACAGTGATAATAATATAACCACAATAATGACTATAATATAATTCCTGAAAGAAAAGAAAGTTTGTGAAAAACATGCAAGGAAAATATTGTTTTATTACATTAAAAAATACATTTTTTTAAAAATTTTTGACAAAGCTAAAGAGTTAAAAAATGATCATGATTTATATTAATTTAACTTTTTTTTCGAAATCAAAGATATTATGATCGAAATTCTTCCTATAGCATAATAAGAATTACAGCAAATAATGACGGGTTTGGTTATGATTTAAAATCATACAGTTACTTACTTTGAAACATATGTGGTAATTAATATTAGAGCGATTAGGGAAACCTACAAGTTACTTTGCCATAGAGCAGCCAATGTAATTTTCATTAGCTTTACAATGTATCTGAACTGAATATCTTCCAGCCATGCATTCTGATTCAATTCTGAATTTCCCGCGTTTATATTATGGAAGTTTAACAATGTTTACTTTTAAATATATTGTCATCTGTTTAGAACCTCGTAACCATATTGCATCATTATGAACAAGGTGTAATAAGAATGCACATTCTGAAATGTTTTAGTCCATAAGGAGAAACAAAGATGTAATCATCACCATGTTCTTTATAACAACCTGAATCTTAGCCTAATTAGAGTAACATATTAGACGGAAAATTAGAGACTCTTCATTTGGTTTTTTAATCACCTACCATCGACCGTACCTTATGGAGAGCAGTGGATTCTTATATAAAAAAAATCTTGCAAACGTTATTCAAATACAGGAGAATCTGAATTCCGACGATTAACACATTCTTCTTTTTTGAAATAGCATGGAAAATGAATCTTTAGCAATTCCCTCAGTAAAAGGCTAAAAATGTCTTTAATGCAAGTGTTTGCTTATTAATTTTTACTAAGTTTGATAAAGAAATCTCTTGAAATATGAAGAGCCGTTTGATTGGGTATCAGATTTTTGGTATAACTTAGTGCCACAGAGCAAGGTATAATACATGCACTCAAGTGTTTTAAAAGGCTAGAAGATCTCAGACTTAATGTGCAGATGCCAAGATACATTACATGTAATGGTTTACCAAGAATGAGACTGGTATTGGTTAACAAAAGAAATATTCTGGAAAGTGAATACAGTGAAAGAGAGAGAGAGAGAGAGAGAGAGAGGAACCGTGTTTAAAGAAATAATACTCTGTTTCCTCATGAGGGGAACAATAACAGCATGTGAAGGAATACATATTACAGTGACAGCCTATTTCCATTCTACTGTTTGAATTCCAAATAAACCTCTATTTTGCCAAGTGTACACATAATATCCATGACACCGCCCTGCACGAATGCTTGAAAGTGGCTTGAAAAATGTTCATGTTTGCTTTAGATAAGGAATGTCTTCAGCTTACTTTAACAATCCGCGTTTCTGAATCTGCGACACGTTTACGACCTGTGTGTGTGTTTGTGTGTAATTACCATAAAGAACATAATGAAATCAAAGTATAAAGTTTCATTTCTGAATCTAAAATAACCTCTCTTTTTATACCATTTTTTCAGTAGCCAACTCCATATCTTAACTTTTATATTTTCCTAATAATGTTTTAACTAAAATAATTGGATTTTAAACATCAGTCTAATGCCCGATTACCATAAGAGTGCCACAGTTAGCAAAATAAAACAGGTAACGAGAAATAATTTGATTTCATTTCTTGAGAGTGGATATTTAAAAACTCTTTTCCTTCATTAATCCTTATATTGTCATAAAACGTGTTTTTTCACTGAATTTGATTAAATGCTACATTGATTTTTAGTTTGAAAAGAGACAAAATGTTAAATTCTGTTAAAATTAAAAGGGTGGTTTCAGATTTATTATTGTAATGAGGTCTAGCTAATAGATAAGTGATAAGATAACATCAAATTTCTTATCCTGATGAAAGGGACACTGACCATGTATTCTTTTCCTTCCAGTTTACTAACTACTGTTTAAACAGGCAATGTTTTACAATAGGGCTGTCAAACACTAGGTAATATGAGGGCCTCATTAAAAAAAATTATCCGAGGGCCGCATAACAATGCGAATCTAGTAATTTGGTGTGCAGCAGCAACACAACCTCGAAAGGTGAACAAATGAACAAACACTAATTGCACACTAATTTATATATTTTTACATCTATATAATGTAAAAACACCAAATAAAATTACCAACATCGAGATTATTGATTAGTAATAGAAATAGGAGATCTAATACGCTTAAGTTAAGGGGGATAAAAATTCCTGATTATTTTCCGGCCGGATGTGAAACTCGGAGATCGAAAACTATCGAAATCTAAGAGTTTATGCCAAAGAACTAGTTTTCTTCGGCATGAAATTCGGCACTTTCTTCGGAGATCGAAAACTAGTAAGTTTTCGATCTCTGAGGTTCACATCCGGCTGAAAATAATGAGGGATTTATACCCCCTTAACTTAATTTACGAAAAAACTTTAACGAAAAAAATAGCCTCTTGGCTCTTTATCGTAATAATAATAATATATAGGTACACCGCTCTGGCAATTCTTTAGTACGGGTATATGTAAGTTCAGTATCACTTAAACCTTGGTATTCCAGGTCTACCTACTAACTGATGAGACCTCAATAAAGGTCGAAACCAGTTTGGGTAGTGACCTCACCTAACTGGGATCTTAATATTGCCGATAAAGAAGGCAACTAAACGATTGATTCTTCTAAGTGTGATCCTCTTCTCGCTTTCGTTTTTTTCATTCCATAACTGGATATCAACTAGATGCGGAATAAATAGAAATGTCCTGAAATTAGAGACATATCTGACCAGATTATGTACTGTATTTTGCTGAAACACTTAATACGATCTGCAGGTAATGACTACTTAGATTATTTTAGAACATAATTATATGTGGCGCCTAGTGGAATATCTTTTGCTGTAATTTCACCATTTGCGAGCTGGTTTCTGGTCACTTGAACAGTGAAAACATAGGTAACAAATAATTTCAATCAGAATGGGATGCGTTGTGTGAACGTCTTAAATTTCTTGTTGGATGTGCAATATTATTAAGCAAAAGATTCTAAAGAAACGGATGATGTGGAAGGAACACTGTAATATGGATGATGTCCATTATGAATTATAAGTAGCCTGCAAGAAAAATCACAAATATTGTACAGAAAGTAGCATATGAGTATGAAAAGCAACTGGCTCTGAAAGCTAAAGAAATTCTATCGATATGCTTCTAGTAAAAGAAATAATGAATATGAAAGAATAGCACTTCTCAAAGCATTGAGGGTGACATATGCAGTAGAGGTTGTTTAACTAATGAATACCATTTTGCTAAAAGCTATCAACCTGGAGTAGACAACATTGAGCTGAATCCTACCTCTGCACTGAATGAAGAAATTCAGCTATATGAAGAGCAGGTATTACAGCTGATGCCCATGCTGAATAACAATTCAGCAATAGGGAGAGTTTGGATATGAAAACGGTGCTGAAAGAGTATTCAGCTGAACTGGCAATTCCTTTGACCAATCTATATAATTTGTGTCTCAGAATAGGGAAGGTTCCATAGGAATGAAAAGAACGAATGATAATTCCATTGCACAAGGGTGAAGACCGATGTATTCAACTATTGACCAATCAGTATGTCAGGAGTAGTGGTGAAGAATATCGAAAAATTGGTCAAGGTTTGCATTCAGAAATGGGTTGACAATCAATCTTTATTTTGCAATAAGCAGCATAAATTCATTAACGACGTTTATTCTCCCATCAATATGGATAAAATACATTAGTCCCATACAATTTTAATATGCAGTTTGCATCCATGGTAACCTCGACGCATATATACGTCTTGGCGGGTTGGGTGGTTAAGAGACGGTTGTTTTAGCAACTTGCTCACATTCTATAATAATTTTCGGTTGAACTAGACAAGGGGTATGGATACACCATGAGACATTTGGATTTTGCTAAGGCTTTTGACAGAATACAGCATGGAATAATGTTGCATAAATTTGAGATATGAGTTTGGATTATAAAATATTAGAGTGGATAAGAGCACGGATAACTCACCGATATCTAGGTATATGGGGGATATGAGTCTGCAAGATTTAAGGTAACTAGTGGTGTAACACAAGGATGAGTGATTGGTTCACTGTTAATTAATCTGTACATTAATGATATTAGGAAAGATTTGACAGACGACATACAGCTATTTGCTGATGATGCAAAGTGGATAGAGTAATTCGGATATTACTGATTTGAAATACTTGCATAATGATTTGAATTAGCTGGAATTGTGGGCATGGGAAAAGGAATGCCAGTTCAGTGTAAGTAACTGTGAAGTCATGCACTTTGGTCTGATTAGATACCCAATATCGTATTATACTGGTAGGATTTTGCTACAAGAAAATGAACAGGGTAGGGATCTTGTAGTGTTAGTAGATAGGGAGTTATATTTCAGGGTCCATGTAGCCAAGATTGCAAATACAACTCAGAGAGTAATGGCAATGCTGAAAAGAATTTTAACATGTAGAGATAAGGATGTCGTTTTGCCTTTTTACGAGGCCTTGATAAGACCTCACTTGGATTAATGTGAGGAGGACTGGTTTCATAGTTTAGATTCTGATTTTGATACAGTGGCAACAGTGCAACAGAGGGTGTTAAACTGATATCAAGATTGAGAAACACTCATTTTGAAGCCAGATTGAGAATTTGTAGATGGCATATACACAAGGACACAGGAGAAAGAGGGGGCGATATGACTGAGACGTACGAATGTATGAAAGAGTCATACAGGAATTCAGTTGATGGAATTTTCAATTTACAGAGGGTGCGAAAAGGGCAACCTTGGAAGCTGAGAATGAATTCTGCTAACAAGGGATGAGGGCTGGAATTTTCTCTCATAGAGTTGTGCGTTTTTGGAATGTACTGACATTGAATATGGTATATGCAAGCAATGTGAATGAATTCAAGAATAAGTATTATATGTGGTGCATCTAATTCTTGGCATCTCTTAATGAGTCACTGACTCCTTAGAGGTCGCTCTCTCTCTCTCTCTCTCTCTCTCTGTCTGTCTCTCTCTCTCTTTAAAACAGTTTATTATCTTTGGAAGAAATTACATGCATGTAGAGAACATTTCGTTATATATTATTAAAATTATTATGATTAGGACAGTGTGATATTATAATCAATGTTAAAATTAATACTAATCCTAACAAAAAAATATATACTTACCGTTTGACAAAAAATTGATAAACAGCTATTTTTGCATTTTACATTTTGCATCATTTACATTTGAAAGATGTTTATAATTGCACTTGTGGAATTTATATCACAGAATAATACAGATTGCAAGAATCGTCTATATATATATATATATATCGACATATATATATATATATTCCCTAATTAATACCGATTGCAAAATCATTTCCAAAGTTATAGCAACCCGAATAAAGCCAACACTGTCCGAAGTTATTGGCCAACATCAAACGTACTCTGTCCCAGGAAGATCAATACATGATAACCTTCATTTAATAAGTGATCTCATCCACATCGCAAACAGCCAACATGAAGACCTAGCTCTCATCAGCCTTGATCAGGAGAAGGCTTTCGACAGGGTAGAGCACGAGTACCTTTATGAAGTTCTAAAGGCATTTGGGTATGGTCCTCTCATCATTCAAACAGTGCAATTGCTTTACAGAGATGCACACTTCTGCTTAAAAATCAACAAGAGGCTCACTCACACTTTGTCGAGGGATCTCGAAGGATACTCACGAGGGATCAAGCAAGGATGTCCCCTCTCTGGTCAATTATACACACTGGCCATGGAAGCCTTCTTAAAAACAGTACATGACACCATCATCTCCAAACCAACCAGAATAATAGAGCCACATCAAAAAATTACCTTATCAAATATGCCGATGACGTCACTGTAATAGTACGAAATGAAGAAGAAATGACAGTAACCGAAGAAGCACACAGACTATATGCACAAGCCTCAGGGGCCAAATTAAATTCTGCCAAATCCGCGGGCTTGTGCTCAGGCAGATAGAAGTCTAGAAATGACTCTCCAATCGAATGTACCTGGTCAAGTGAAGGACAAAGATACTTAGGTGTACACCTTGGCAACACCAAAATATATAACACACTGAACTGGACACAGCTGCACAATCGTTTTAAACAGGTGCTAGGTAAATGGAACAGCGTTCGTTCCATGTCTTCACTTAGAGGAAGAGTAGTAATAGTTAACCAGATGGCTGTGAGTATCTTATGGCATACCCTCAATGTACTCACACCTCCTGAAGATTTTTCTCCACCACATTCAAAAGGAAATCAAACGTTTCCTCTGGAACAAAACTCACTGGACAACATACCCTCAACCCTGCAAGCAACTCAGCAAGGGAGGTCAAGGCCTGATTTCCCTTGAAAACAAGATTAGATCTTTCACGATAATCCTCCTCCTAAAAACACTTCAATGCAATCACACTTATGTGACAGCCTTCGATTACATCACGAAATCATCCATCAGAGGACTTCACTTTCCACAATCCTCCGAATGGGCAGTCCTGCACCATCTCCTCCTAAGCTACCTCTATTTTACAAAGACGCTCTACAGCAATGAAAAAACACAGGCCTTCATTACACACTCACAGGATCAACAGAATCAGCTGTACTTACAGAACCACTATTTGCGACGAGAAACATCACAAGTCTCACAACGGGCCAGCGTTTTCTTTTGCCTACATCGAACTGGGCAGGAATAAGAGTCATAGGAGACCTCCTAACCTAAACCCTAAAGTGGAAAGCATTCACAAGCCTACCAATGAAGAACCCAAAAACGGAAAAGGAATATCAACAGCTGCAAGCCTCCATTATAAAAGCCTATCCAGATATCGCTACACCTTCATTTACACACTCACAGGATCAACAGAATCAGCTGTACTTACAGAACCACTATTTGCGACGAGAAACATCACAAGTCTCACAACGGGCCAGCGTTTTCTTTTGCCTACATCGAACTGGGCAGGAATAAGAGTCATAGGAGACCTCCTAACCTAAACCCTAAAGTGGAAAGCATTCACAAGCCTACCAATGAAGAACCCAAAAACTGAAAAGCAATATCAACAGCTGCAAGCCTCCATTATAAAAGCCTATCCAGATATCGCTACACCTTAGAAAATCCGTATTCCTCCTAGAAACTGTTAGGAGCCAATATTTCATCTTGTACAATCTGAAGCCTTACTTCCAATTCTTCCCTCCAACTACAAGAAAATATACTACTTCCTCATGTCAGTGTCCCCATCCTCGCCCTTCTGATACTCAGCCTTAATGCTCTCATCTACAAGCCTGCATATACCAAACAGTTTTCAGTGGGATCTGCCATATAAATCAAAATGTGCCAAACCAGATTCCGATATACAGTGGAGACTATGGCACAACATCTTGCCAACTCCTTCTAAGCTCTACAAATTTCAGCTAAGAGAAACGGATCTGTGTCTATTCTGTGACGTTTCAGGTACCTTGGAACACACATATCTGACCTGTCCCGCAAACAAAATGATGATCACCTATGCCCTGAATACTGCCTCGAGCACCTGTAACTACACACACAGCTAAGAAGACTACTGGAATTTAGTCCACACAGAAGAAAATAGACACAGAACATGCAATTTCCTCTTCATCCATACTAAGGCCGTCATTTAAAGCTTTTATCTAAAACAGACAAGAAGTAACCAGCACCCATCCATCACTGAAACTGCACAAACCCTCATGTACATCCTTCGTCGGAAACTAAAAAGCAGGCTGATATTGGAACTTGAGCACTTCAAAGAAACAAGAACTGTCGCAAAATTCATAGAGGCGTGGAATCCGACTGGTACCCTCTTCTGGATTGATGACGACAATGTGCTTCATCTGAAAGATAACTCAACTGAAACTGAACTGTAAATTTTTAATTCATTTGTTGCATTCTCAATTGTACACCCGAAAGGAAGATTTTACTTGCTCTGAAATATATATACTTAAAAAATTTGTAATATATAATATGTAAATAGTCCTTTTTACCAATCGTGTAATGTTTATTTTAACAAGTTAAATTTAAAAAAAAATCTATCTATCTATAGATAATTAGGTGGCCAAGGTGGTGCACATGCGTTCATACCGCTCCTGCATTCCATTCCCCCACCTTTTATACGTTTATCCGAAAGGAAGGACTTAATTTTTTATATGGCTTTATTCTCCAAGCTGAGAGCTATCTACTCATACTAGTCGTGTACGCGTAAATATAGTGATAAGTGATTTATGACAGTTTTCTTCTCCTGGTGTACGAGTCCGTATATATCTTCAATTTCAACGCCATAATTTCTTCTCCGACTCCTGCACCTCTCACCTGACGCTATAGCCAGTGAAGGACTAACCGCCATGGCAACGGCACATTCATGTACTACCAAGCATTTAGCAATTCAAAGACCCCCTACAACTTCAAACCCAGAAAGAGCAACGTTCACCGGAGCTATGTACATGGAAAACAGGTCAGTCGATTCAAAATCGTACGCTAATGTTGTATCTAATGGAAATAAACCATCGTCTCCCAAAACACTGATCTCACACACGAATGTCACATCAGCCAGCAGTAAACCGATTAACGCAAAAATAATTACCACTGTTACGAACGTCATTTCCCGAGGAAATGGGATTGTTATTTTCGCCACCAAAGAAAACATCCCATTAGAACATTATCTGACAGCTATCGCCAAAATTGTACCAGCAAAAAATATTACTGACACTTCCCGCGTAGCTGGAACTGTGCAGGTATATTTTAGCCATATCTCATGGGCACAAACGGTACTGCAAAAAGGCATCGATATTGGCGATTATCACTTCGAAGCAGCCCCAATAGCACTGGCCCAAACAAAATTAACAGTATCAAATGTTCCCCCTGAAATTCCTCATCAACTCATTAGATCCATGTTATCAAGATACGGTTCTTTCACAGGAAAAATACGCACATTGTCAGCAGTCATGAAGAAGCCCGAATTTTCCCATGTCAAAAGCTTTCGGAGATAGGCATTAATGCACTTTCCAAACAACGACGCACTACACGACCTCCCAAAATTAATCAACACGGACATAAATGGAATAACCTGCACTTTCAACTTATCTTCCTCATCACAGTGCTTCTTTTGTCATGAAGATGGTCACATTAGGAAATAATCTCCCTATATTACCAACAGTTCATCAACAAACATCCCAGCCCAGAATAGCAAACCAGTTGAACAGAATAACATCGTACATGAAGAAAATCAAAGCATAGGAAAAAGTAAACCAAAAATTCTCTCCCCATCACGAACTACGGAGGAAAGAAAATCCCGAAATGGAAAAGACAGTGCTCATGTCGCTCTTGAACATCAGCAAAGTATCGAGATCCAAGGCTCTGATAACAAAGTCTCACAGCACGTAAACACCGATGCTCCCAACAGAGATGACAAGGACGAACAAATTAAAAGCAATCCCCAGACCCAGTAATCAGAATCACCAACCCAGCCTCCCATAAATTCAAAACTTCACCCTATAGAAGAAACTACTCAAAATGGCCTTTAATCACCTGCAGCCAGCCAAGGAGAAACAGAGCTCACAGACGATGAGGAAACTGTATTTCCTCATGACGACCTAGAAGAAGAGGAAGCTGAGGGCGAACTTCCCCACACTGAGGGTCCCCTAACCATGAAGCAGCTGTCATCCTTCATACAGAAAGGGCAAAGCTCTCCTCACAAACTAACTATAGCCCTTAAATACACCACAAGAATCCTGGAACTAATATCTCAACTTCAGGACCTACATTCGAAACGGAAATGTAAAAAAAGCAGAGCAGAGGTCAACAGGAGTAAGCGAATCTACTACCTAATTAACGGGCTACAAACACAGTACCAGGATCAATATTAGATTAAACTTACAATCAAACTTTCATAAATCATAATGTCTATAAGCCTTTTCTCTGTCAATGCAAGAGGAGGATGTGCCTCTGCTCTACGCAACAGAATAGTCCTTGACCAGGTACAAAAATATCATATAGACCTAATGCTTCTGCAAGAAACAAACATCAACTCCTGAACCAATTTATCCAGAAGATGGGCAGAGTGGCCTTGTGACTTACAGCACTCTGCAACCCAACAACATCATGGAGCAGGAGTTAGCTTAGGTGTACATCATAGATCTCCCTACAAACTAAATGTGATTGCTGAGATACCAGGATATGCCCTGTATTCTCACATAATAGCACCCAACCATAATACCCTGCATGTGTTCAACATCTACAGGGTGTTCAGGATAAATTTGACAGTTTCGTAAGGAAAAAGAAAATCTTCTTTGTATCTATTAAATTTAATGAAATGACAAAAAAACATTACAGGCAGAGTTAATTACAATACTATCAACAAGATTTACTCAAAATAACCACCATTAGCATCGATCACAGCTTCAATTCTGCTTCGGAACCTCGAACAAGCTGATGCTACAGTCTCCCTGGGAAGGGCCGCAAAAACTGTTTTAATTTTATCCATTAACTGGGCTTTTGTATTACTGGAAGTGCGATTGGTGTCTTTTTCAACTGTGCCCCATACAAAATAATCCATGGGGTTAAGGTCTGGGGAGTTTGGAGGCCAAACGTTTGGACTGGTGAAGTAGAAATTTTCAGACAACCATTTTTGACTTTTCCCAGAGGTGTGGCAAGGGGCCGAATCCTGCTGCCATACATACGGCCTACCATTGGCTACCCTTGTTATCCAGGGCTTGACTACAGTTAGCAACTCCACGAACAAAGCCCGAATTCCAATGCCAGGGTTCTTCAACACCTGTTCCTGCAGATTTGCGAGGAATTCTGCTGTACGAACGCAATCAGATCGTCTGCTAGGGATCTTTCTTCTTGCTACATCCTCGTAGTCACCATTCCAAGTCTCTAGTTCATGCCTGATTGTTTTTTCTGTATTCAGGGAGCATTGGGCAGCAGTCGTAATATCCTTATTTTGATGGCGGGCACGAATCATCATGATACAAGTTATTCTCTTCCATGATTCAGGTGGGTTCCAGCTATCCATCCTGTCTGACATCTTGTATATGAATGAAGAAGGGTCCAAACTTTTAAATGAAGAGAAGTGTGTGTTAATACATGTAACTTATGGAAAAATATAATTAATTATAAATATGTCAAATTTATCCCGAACACCCTGTATATACCACAACAGGATGCTCTGGCATTACAATTCCTGGATTTCATTCAAAACCACCTTTCCAGTATAGACCAAGAACATGTCATAATAGCTGGAGACTTTAATTGCACTCTTGACCAAGAAAAAGACAGACTTCAGTGTGGTGAACATCGTAGCCAATTAATAAACAAACTTCAAACACTGGTAAACGATAATGAACTCATCGACGGCTTTCGGCATCAACATCGTGATAAGAAATCCTACACATGGAGGTCAGCAATCACAGCAAAAAATAGGCCACTCTACCAAGCATGATTGGACAGATACATTTCCAAACACACCTTGCCTCTAGTTAGAAACATTCCACACATCCCTTCCTACATATCAGATCATTATTGCTTCGTCAAGCTGCAAATTTCATTATCTTGGGAAGCATCCAAATCAGGAAGTGCCTATTGGATTTTCAACAATACTCTCCTGAAAGATCCAGCTTATATAACAAACACTCAGGCTTTAATAACCAACCTCACTCACTCGAAAATGGATACAGAACCAACGAAAACATGGTGGCCCCACTTAAAATCAGGAATAAAATCCTTTACGCAGATCTACAGTCACCAGAATAATCAACAGAGGAACATTAGAATCCGACAACTTGAAGAACAGCTCAAGTATCTCCCAGAAGAAAGCCCTGAACATCATTCTGCCTTCCAAGCCATGCAAAGACAGGCAGAATTATCGGCAAAAGGTGCCCTACTTAGATCGCAGCATACACAAATAAATCTTTCAGACGCCCCCACAAAATATTTTTTCTCTTTGGAAAAAACATGCCAGGCAGTAAATTCTATCTCTGCTATCAGACTTCAAGATGACAGCATCACAGAAGATTCAAGAAAAATCACCTCTGAAATCCTACAATACTACAAGAATGCATACAGTACTACAGGAACATCCCATCATGCCATTCACGAAATACTGAAAGAAACAAAAAAATTTCTCTGCAACAGATCGGAACCACGTAGAAAAGAAAATCACGCTAGATGAACTGAAAACCACATGCACATCTTTGCCAAAGAACAAATCTCCTGGCCTTGATGGTCTCACGTCAGAGTTTTTCCAAGTCTCTGGAATCAACTCGGACCACTTCTCCTCAAACCACTGCAAGAAGCCTCCATCAATGGCCTCCCACAATCCGTCACGACCTCAGTAGCACGATTGATAGCAAAGAAGGGGAACGCACGGATATCCGGAATTGGCGTCCAATCTCCCTAATTAATACCGATTGCAAAATCATTTCCAAAGTTATAGCAAACCGAATAAATCCAACACTGTCCGAAGTTATTGGCCAAAATCAAACGTACTCTGTCCCAGGAAGATCAATACATGACAACCTCCATTTAATAAGAGATCTCATCCACATCGCAAACAGCCAACATGAAGATCTAGCTCTCGTCGGCCTTGATCTGGAGAAGGCCTTCGACAGGGTAGAGCACGAATACCTTTATGAAGTTCTGAAGGCATTTGGGTATAGTCCTCTCATCATTCAAACAGTGCAATTGCTTTACAGAGATGCACACTTCTACTTAAAAATCAACAAGAGGCTCACTCGCACTTTGTCATGTTCGAGGGATCAAGCAAGGATGTCCCCTATGAGGTCAATTATACACACTGGCCATAGAACCCTTCTTAAAAAGAGTACGTCACTGTAATAGTACGAAATGAAGAAGAAATGACAGTAACCGAAGAAGCACACAGACTATATGCACAAGCCTTAGGGGCCAAATTAAATTTTGCCAAAACCACGGGCTTGTGGTCAGGCAGATGGATGTCTAGAAATGATTCTCCGATCGAATGTACCTGGTCAAGCGAGGGACAAAGATACCTAGGTGTATACCTTGGCAACACCAAAATATATAACACACTGAACTGGACTCAGCTGCACAATCGTTTTAAACAGGTGCTAGGTAAATGGAACAGCGTTTCATTTACCTAGCACCTGTTTCACATGTTTCACATGTCATCACTTAGAGGAAGAGTACTAATAGTTAACCAGATGGCTGCGAGTATCTTTGGCATACGCTAAAAGTACTCACACCTCCTGAAGCATTTCTCTACCACATTCAAAAGGAAATCAAACGTTTCCTCTGAACAAAACTCACTGGACAACATACCCTCAAACCTGCAAGCCACTCAGCAAGGGAAGTCAAGGTTTGATTTCCCATGAAAACAAGATTAGATCCTTCAGGATAATCCTCCTCCTAAAAACACTTCAATGCAATCACGCTTATGTGACCACCTTCGATTACATCACGAAATCATCCATCAGAGGACTTCACTTTCCACAATCCTCCGAATGGCCAGTCCTGCACCATCTCCTCCTAAGCTACCTCTTTTTTACAAAGACGCTCTACAGCAATGGAAAAACACAGGCCTTCATCACACACTCACAGGATCAACAGAATCAGCTGTACTTACAGAGCCACTATTTGCGATGAGAAACATCACAAGTCTCACAACAGGCCAGCGTTTTCTTTTGCCTACATCGAACTGGGCAGGAATAAGAGTCACAGGAGACCTCCTAACCTAAACCCTAAAGTGGAAAGCATTCACAAGCCTACCAATGAAGAACCCAAAAACTGAAAAGCAATATCAACCTCACTTCCAATTCTTCCCTCAAACTACAAGAAAATATACCACTTCCTCATGTCCCCATCCTCGCCCTTCTTATAGTCAGCCTTAACACTCTCATCTACAAGGCTGCATATACCACACAGTTTTCAGTGGGATCTGCCATATAAATCAAAATGTGCCAAACCAGATTTCGATGTACAGTGGAGACTATGGCACAACATCTTGCCAACTCCTTCTAAGCTCTACAAATTTCAGTTAAGAGAAATGGATCTGTGTCTATTCTGTGACGTTTCAGGTACCTTGGAACACACACATATCTGACCTGTCCTGCAAACAAAATGATAATCACTTAGGCCCTGAATACTGCCTCGAGCACCTGTAACTGTGCACACAGCCAAGAAGACTTACGGAATTTAGTCCACACAGAAGAAAACAGACAGAGAACATGCAATTTTCTCTTCATCTGCACTAAGGCCGTCATCTACAGCTTCCACCTAAAACAGACAAGAAGTAACCAGCACCCATCCATCACTGAAACTGCACAAACCCTCATATATATCCTCCATCGGAAACTAAAAATAAGGCTGATATTGGAACTTGAGCACTTCAAAGAAACAAGAACTGTCGCGAAATTCATAGAGATGTGGAATCTGACTGGTACCCTCTTCTGGATTGCGATGACAATGTGCTTCATCTGAAAGATAACTCAGACTGAAACTGAACTGTAAATTTTTAATTCATTTGTTGCATTCTGTATTGTACACCCGAAAGGAAAATGTTTCTTTCTCTGAAATATATATAATTAAAAACTTATAATATATAATATGTAAATAGTCCTTGTTACCTATCGTGTAATGTTTATTTTAACAAGTTAAATAAATAAATAATATATATATATATATATATCCCTATACATTTTCGAAAAACCACCGTTTTATCCCCATTTCTGTGGGAGCATTTCAGATTTTTCCCCAGCCGTTTCTCCTGTGTTGGCAAATTAGTGAAACAAAAATGCAGGAGGTTGGTTATATTATAGAACCTTTGAATCAATAATCGAATCGAATTGTGCTTTTAGACATTCACACTCGTTTTTTTTCAACTTTTTGCTCTTTCTTGCTGACTCTGGCCTCACGTTAATGGTGTTACTGAGTGCTTAGTGCTATGATAGTGGTTGTGTTTGAAGTGGAAACCAAGGCACTTCCTTAGTTTCGTTCATTTGTTATTAGTATTAATGAACTTACCAAGTAAGTAAGGTATTAAAATATCAAATTATATTAGAATTAAAATATATACCACGTTTTAGGTTATCACATAACCGTTATATAGACCTACCTAAACATTACGATATAATTTTATGTCATCTTACTTATATTTATTTTAAGATTATCTGGAGGATGTCTAAAGTTAAAAGAAAGTGCCCCTTCAATGATAATCATAAGGAAAAAATTCCATGTTTTTGCCCTGTAGATGAGCCAATGGGAGGCTGAATGTATTGTATGCAGTCCTGGTGCATATGTTTTGGTCACAAAGTATGGGATAAGAGACTCAGAACTACATGAAAAAACAGAAAATCATTTAAATGTGTTAGCGGACAGAGTTCAGCAGGAAAATTAAATAGCAGGAAATTAAATAATTATTTTATCAAGCCAAATTCAGAATCGGAAGACAGTGTAAGTGCTGCTGAAGGCACCCTTGCATATCATACTGTTGTTCATCACAACAGTTACAATTTCATGGACTGTGCTACTGGATTGTTGAAGCAAATTTTCAGCAATTCAAAATTGCCGTTGTAAATTATGTTCTTGCTCTCCATTCGATAGAAACTATAATCAAATCCATGACAGATATTCCCTTTACTGGTGTTTCAATAGATGCTAGTAACTATGGTAATGTGAAAGTATTTCCTATCCTTATTCAATATTTTGACAACAACAATAGAAGTTTATAGATTAAAGTAGTAAATGTTAAATTTAAACCAAATGAAACTGCAGAAACTATTTCAACTTATGTCAGTGAAACACTAAACAATTTGGGACTTCAAAATAAATGTGTTGCTTTTGGGCTTGATGATTGCAATATCATGTTTGGGGGTTTTGCAAGAGGTCAAGGCAGTAATGTATTTGCCAACTTAAAGAGGATTGTTAACAAATCATTGGTCGGAGTGGGATGCCCTACATACATCCTCAATAATTGCATCCACATGGTACAGACTTGCTGGACATTGGCCTACAAACTTTAATAGTTAAAATATATAATTACTTTTCAATATACAATGTCTGTGTGGAGTCTTTCAAGGGGTTCTGTGAGTTTGTGGATATAGAATAACAGCTAGTTTTAAATCACAGAAAAACACAATGGTTCTCCTTGTTACCTGCTGTTAAAAGACTAATTCAAATGTATCCAAATCTTACATCATTTGTTTTATCTCAAAATAGACCACCAGCTGTAATAAAGAACTTTTTTGAAGATCATTTCAATGAATCTATCTATGGCATTTGCAGTCTCTAATTGGTGTGTTCCATTCACATATTAGTAGGCTAGACAAAGAAGACAATTCCCTTATCGATATAATGGAAATACAATCTTCCTTACATGATCATCTTTAGGAAAGGAAACATGAACATTTCGTAACATTGAAAACAAAGGACATGTTGAATAAAATGGAAAGTGATGGCTTCAAATCAGGGGTAAAAACGTTGTGGTGTAATGTGTAAATAATCTATGTAGGGTGTTGAGACTATTTGAACATGTGGATGCAAGAGTTTAATGAATTTTCCTGTTTTAAGTGGCTAGGTCTTAAAGAACTCTCATAGGAAAGTGTACAAGAATGTATATACTTCTTGATGAAGTGAGGTGTGCAAGTTGATGAGAGATTCTTTTGCCCAATTTTCCAACTTGAAGAGATTTGTTGTTTCATATGATGGAAAAGAAGTGTCAAGTCAGAATAAAATGGTGTGACTACATTGAATTCTGTAAGAGTGAAGAACAGTACAAGGAAACTGCAAAGATGGCTCAGTTTCTGTTTGCAATTCCAAGTCAAAATCAAAATACCAGTGTTAAAAGGCTCTTTTCATTAACACAAGCTCAGTGGACCAAGGAAAGAAATAGACTTAGCATAGAACCTGTGAAAGGACTTGCTTTGGTTAAATTTAATTACAGACATTTTACATGTAAAATTTGTTCGACTATTTGTGTCGAAACAAAGAACTGCTAAAGAAAATTAGGTCTAGTGAAAAATATATATGGGCTGTAAAGTCATTTTCATTAACACATTAACTTCATTAACAAATAATTAATTTCATTAACAAAGTAATTTTCATTAACATGTATGCAGTGTGATAAGAACAATTATTTTTCATGTAGGCCTCTCTTGTTTCATACATCTTATGAGGACAGTTAAAATCTCATATTTTGTGTGTTGTAATAAGCATACTCAACACATCTAATTAATGAAAAGCTTACAAAGGTAAATATTTCAAACATATGTATTTATTTTTGTGTTAGATATTTGTGTCCGGAACGAGTTGGTCAGGCGATGGAGTGTCAGCATTTTGGCATTTTAGAATATGGTAACTGTAATATAGTCAGCGCATATGATTACATATTTACAACAAATACAAATGTGTTTTTTTTGTTTCAATGCAATTCGTACAACTTTTCCTTTTTTTCGGTATAATGTATTAATAATAGTATAGGTGGTAATTTATAACTTGAGGTTGACTAGTGTTGCATTTTTACAACATTTATACAATTAAATGAATCATACAGTATATATTTATTATTTATTATTAAATGTATTTAAGGTCTGATACGTTCTCGGCTTAATGAAAAGACGAATTTATAATTTCAAATTTATTTTTATTTTTCAACATTATCTCCCTTAAGACTAATACATTTATCGCAGAGATGCTCCAGGGACATTATCCCGTCCCTGTTGTGGTTATCAGTCAGATCTACAAATAACCCATCTACAGCTGCAATCACCTCTTGATTCGAAATAAAACGCTGACTAGTGGAAGAGTTTTAGTTTTTGGTAGAGATAGCAGTCAGAGGGAGCCAAATCTGGGGAACAGGGTGGATGTTCTAACAATTCATAATGCATATCCTTTAATTTTCCTATTGCCAAAATACCTTTATGGGCATGTGCATTGTCCTGATGAAAGATTTTTTTTTTCTTCTGCAAACCAGGTCTTTTCTCCCACATTTTTTCGTCTCGTCTGGTTTAGAGATAGAAATAATATTCCTCGGTTATTGTTTTACCCTTTTCAAGATAATTAATAAACAAAATGCCTTTAGCATCCCTAAACACTGATGCCATGACCTTTCCTGCTGATAAAACCAATTTTGTCTTGTTTGGCGCACAACTGGCTTCTGTACACTGTTTTGACTGCTGTGTGGATTCTGGAGAGTAATCCAAGTTTCATCCATAGTAATAAATCAACATACAAAAAATTATTAGTTTTATTCTTATTAAAACACTCCAAGCACTGTTCAGAGATTTTCGTACAAGTGTGTTTTTGATCTGCTGTGAGCAAGCACAGAACCCATCCTGTGCAAAGCATTTTTATTTGCAATTCTTCATGCAAAATATATCATACTTGTTCTTTCGAAATGCCTATAGTCTCAGCAATGTCATGCATATTTACTCTCTGTGGTCATCCAGTATCATATCCTGTACTTAATCAATGATTTTGGATGTTGTCTCACTTTTTGGACATCCTTCATGTGGAACATTTTCAAGGCTGTTACGGCCATGTTTAAACTCGGCAGCTTCACTATGAACTTCAAATGAATATCTTTTGGCATTAAACCTTCCTTTACAAAGAATTTTATAACCGAACCACACTTAATGTTATCTATTTCAAGGGATACATGCAACACTTTTACTTCAGACAGCTGTATAAAACAAACTATGTGATAGAATGACTTGCAATTTCACATGGATGGTCTACTGCTAGCCACCGAAAGATATACTATTACTAATAATAATGATGACATTAATATTATGAATTTTTTTGTCAACAAATCACTCAAACGTTTTTATTGATATATGATATTTACAATATTTTCATTGCTTGGAAAGCAGTCTACAGACCAACTGTAGTGTGTGGAACAAACTGCCATTGTGCCCACCATAATAAGATGTAGGATGTCCCTTCGCTGTGATGACTGCACCAATCTTATGTGGCATACTTTCCACAAGTTAACGATTGAGGTCAATGAGAAGTTTGGACCATTCTTCCTGATGGCATGTAATGAGGTTCTGGACTGTTGTGAGGCTGACATCCCTTGACCTCACCTGATGCTCTAGTTGATCACACAAATGTTCTACATAGCTTAGATCATTTTGTCATAGAGGTAAATCAAGTATGGTGAAGTTCATGTCCAGTAACACTGCAGTTACAATACCTGCCTTATGACCATGCACCATACATTGTCTTTCTGAAAGAGACAATGGTCACTTCCTTTGAATCGCCACAACCTAGGATGCATTGCTTTGTCTACAATATTCAGATGTCTCTTGGAGTTCAATATTTTTGCATTCTCCTTCTTCCTGCAAGCTTAGGCATTTCTTTTGAAAGTGGTTTTATACCCTGCTTAGAAAGAAGTCCAGGGCACCCCTAGCCAGCAAGGGACATCGTAGCATGTAATGCATCACATGTTTAAAACTGTATAATTTTTGATGCTTGCTCTTGTCATAGCCATTTCATCTGGAACTGAGAGTTTGAAAGAGGCATTGTAATATAATGTCATTTTGCAGGCATACATGTTCGGCAAATTGTTGACAACTTGGACTATCCCTGGACAACAATCAGCGATTCTGTGGTAAGATGGAAGGGTTGAGAATAAACTGCAAGTGCTACCTGCAGTGGATGACCTACCACACTCATGAAACGTGACCATAAAGCACAGTGAAGGATAATATGTAAATACCACCATTCGTCAGCCAACACAGTTAATGCGGAGTTCCCGGCAACGATTGGAACACGAATCTGCACAAAAAACATTCAGAACTGAGGATCACAACACGATGGTCACCACACATTTGACTAGCCTCCACAGAACCCTGATATTGACCCTACCACGTCCCACAGACGTTCGATCTGTGAGATGAAATGTAGCATTGGGTAAAGCAAATGAAAATGTGAAAGCTCAGGAAATTGTTGCCTATAACAGGCGAATAATAACTAAGATACTTGCTCTGCAGCTTGGTGCCAGTAAGGAAACTGTTACATTAATCTTATAGATTTGCGCAAGAGTAAGATTTCTTTGAGGCTTGTGTTGTGTGCTACCCCATATGAGACAGTTTCTGGCTTGAAAGTCAATCTATGAGATCGAATATCCCCCTTATTCGCCACATTTGTGCCCTACGAACTTTTCCTCATCTTTCTCATCTTTGAAGTATGCCTTGAGAGGGGAGCTATTCAGTGATATTGAGGCATCCAATGTGGTTTGGGCAAGACAATAATGGAAGTTCCCGTTCAGAACTTCTATCATTCCTTCAAACACCTGTACAACAGAGTAAACATTGTATGGAGTTGGAGGGAGATTATTTTGAATATCTTATTGACAATTCTAAATATAGTTCTATATTTTAGTATAATAATTGTTGTTGTTTTACTTCATGGGCACACTGTCAGAAGCACATTATGTTCCTTTGAGCCCTAGGTGCAATTTTTTATAAGGCCCTTTATGTAAAGGAATTTTTAAATCTGGTTTAAGATAATGATAGGAAGTTTGTTTGATTTTGAGCATATTTTACTTTTTATTTTTTTCGTTTTCTTTTTTCTGCTCCCGATTCAAATCACCTTTTCATTTTAATATGTTTCCTAATTGTTTTCTAATATGCAATAAAAATAAAATAGAAAATAAATATTAGTTATCTAAAATATATTAGATAATAAATAAATAATAAATATAAACGTTCACTACATTTTTAGAGGCATATTATCTTTTTGCTATATAATTTTTGTGGCCCCTCCAGATGACGAGGCCCTAGGAACGCACCAAGTGCACCTGTTGGGTAATCTGCCACTGCACACTGTGGACACAAAATTGACTAAACGAAAGAGTTTGGGGAAGAATATAAAATATTACTATCATGGAAATGTCAAAATATTATGTGTGTTACAGAATATGACTAAAGACGTAAGGGGGATTTAGAGATGTTAAAGGTAGCAGAAATCTGGATCATAGATATTCTGGTTATCTGGAATAATTACTTTGAAAGTTATTTAAACAAAATGAGTTATCAGAATAGCTGTAGAAATAAAAATCCTAAATGAATGTAGTCATGAGTACATTTCAATCTTGTGGACAAGCTTAGGTGTGGTGGAAATTATTTAGCAATGTTTTAAAGGTATGATATAAAACAACAGGACATTTAAAACAAATGATGTATTTAATAACTGGATAATATTTCGCTCGGTTTTAGACTAGGTTTAACTTGGACACAAACAATTATGGAGTGACAATAAACGTAGAAAACAATTCCATATGTACCAAACAACCAAACATGTTCTAAGTGAACAC
The DNA here is from genome assembly GCF_054136105.1 of Typopeltis vanoorti. Classification (NCBI taxonomy): domain Eukaryota; kingdom Metazoa; phylum Arthropoda; class Arachnida; order Uropygi; family Thelyphonidae; genus Typopeltis; species Typopeltis vanoorti. Next base: position 162,568,933 of record NC_143554.1, read on the forward strand.
CCTGACCTACAACTAACAACGCTACATATTCAGACAACAGAAATAAGTAAGAAAATTCACCAAACCTTGATAAATAGAAGTTTTTTTACTGCTGTCAGTTCTTGTGTTGGAGTTCATCTTTGAATGACCAAGACGGTCATTCAAAGATTTAATTGCCAGCAAAGGTTGCTCGATTGGTAGAGTCTCTGCTACTAAAGGCTTGCAAAAATTTAAGCAAGTTCGAGTGCGGTTAGTAGTTGGAAGGGATTCAATCGTTCGATGCTGTTGGCACACTCTCCCTAGATGGGGCTTTCGACTCCCTGGTTGTGTCACATAATGGTAATAAAAAATAAAAAAAAGAAGACTAAATTAATGCAGCTGTTTTTGCTGTAATTATTATTATTTTCATTAATATCTTTTTTCACAAAGGATTGATCGCGAGAGGGCTCTGTACACTGAAACCTCCAATATTGGTTACTCTTTCATGTAGATGTTGTGCCATGCCAGTTTTTGATAAGTTTTTATGTAGTAGTTTTGTGTGCAATTTGGAATGATTCAATGTTGACTTATAAAATAATTTTCCCTCTCTTTTTCCAACTTCAGAGATTTCTATATGTGGCGCAATAAGTTTTTCATGACTGCTAAAAGGTAAGAAAAAAATCAGCTAACACCTATGGTAAGAAAGTTGTCTGAATTTGTAACGTTGTTAGTCCTAACTACACCAGCGTGCTGTTAGCCAAACATTTGATTAAGGTGATTAGAGTTTTAGAGTAATTGTATTTTTAAGAATTTCTTAGAGGAAAACAGTTCTATGAAGCTATGTTTTTTTAAAGGATTGCCTAATAGAAGTTTTTGAAATTTTGTTCTTGTAGCAAACCCTAACTTAATACATACAGGTTGATTAGATACAACACAAAATGATAAGGAAATATTTATTATCTTCTTTGCTGATAATTAGCTGGTTTGATATCTAGCATCTTCAGACCACAAAAACAGTTCATAAAATAACAATGTGGTAAAACATTGGGAATAGTTTTGTAACAGATAGCACAAGAAACTAGTCCTAATTAGTCATAAAGTTAAAATTGGTATTTCATGTACTGTGACAAACTGTTTTGTGCTCTGAAGATACTGGATATAATGCCAGTGAAATATCAGCAAATGTTTATAAATATTATTTTTGTATCATTCTGTATTGCCATCAATACCATGAAAATGAATAACCTATACTGTGAACACATGAGCCTTTCCACACACATGTGAACTCAAGATTCATATATTTTCTATCAATAAAAGAGTTTTGGGATATTAATTAAGCAATGTTGTTCACAATAGAAAAAAGACCCAAGTTCACAATGTAATCAGTCATCAAAATAACGTTTCCCTCCTCATTCATATACAAACACTAGTGTTACTCAGAAATAATTTTCTAATATTCAGTCATCTGTAATAACAGTGGATGGATGATCCATCTGGTGATATAAATGTGTGAGATACAAGCTAATGTGAGAAAGTATTTGGTTGGCTGCTCCTGTTATAGACCAGGAAATGCAAAGGATGATGTGGGTGATATGTATTGGCTAGTAAATGCAATAAGTAAAGGGTGGATAACTTTAATTATGTGGATATAGATTGGAAGGAGGAAAGGTCGTATATGCAGAAGGTAATGGAATTTATGCAGCTTTTCAGGGATAATTACCTAAGGCAGCAGATAATTACCTGTGCAGTTCATGTGAGTAATCATTCGTTTGTAATCTGGGAAGTGGCTAAGCATGTGGAATTTTCAGTAAAGAAGGGTTTGATGTAGAATTAAAAGCTGAGAACTGCAAGAAACTAAGAAAATTGCTTGAAGCAGTACCATGGGAGGATATAATGCAAGGAAAAGATGTTAGTAGTGCAGTGCAGTGCAGCTGGTAAAGGGGTGTTTGAAGGAAGAAATGGCTAACTGCAAGAGTTAAGAGAAGTTATAAACTGGGAATGAAATGGACAAGTTATAGTAGGTGTTAAAAAGAAAGTGAAGCATGTGAAAGAGATAGTTAGTCATAAAGGTGGCCAACCAGCCCACAAGCAGCATAAAGCACAAGCCAGAAGTAACTGACTAGTAAGGAAGGCCAAATGGGAGTATGAGAGGAGACCAGCTGAACAAGCTAAGAGTAATCCAAAAGAGCTGTCAGAATGTGGCAAGCAAAAGAAAGAATGACCACAGTAAAATTATTTTGAAGAATGTAGATGGTGCAGAAGTAGAAGCAGACAAACTAGTTGAATTATTGAATAATCATTTTGCAATAGCATATCATCCAGGTGGTGATATTACAGTAATACATATGTCAGGATTTAAGATGAAAATAAGAACAGAGGGAGTCGAGTTACATTGGATCCTAAACAATCATAATTGGGTTTAATTTAATTTAATTGGATCTTAAAGAAATATGTCAGTACAGCTATTGCTCATTTATTATGAGAATGTGCTAGCGGAATGTTAGTCCCTTTGATTAGATTTTTATTCAGAGTCCCAGCTGATGTGGAGTTCCACATGGATGGAAAGAAGTAAAATTAGTTCCATTGCATAGAGGTGGCTTCAAGACAAATAGCTAATTATAGACCAATTAGTATTTCAGGAGTGGTGGTCAAAGTATAAGAGAAGTTGGTCAAAGACAAAATTTAGGAATGAGTTATTGTATGGGGGGGAAGAATGACTTTGTAAAGGAGAGGTAATGTTCAGTAGCACATTTGTATTTTGTAATAAGGTGATAGGTGGGCCATATGATCATACTAACAGTATGACAATGGAATTATCAAAGGCATTTGATAGTATATTTCATTTATATGTTATATCAAATGGGTATTGATAAGAGAGTGGTTGATGACATAATATCAGGTGGTAGTTTATGCAGGCATGCACTCCTGTAGAAGGCCATTGACTAGTGGTGTGCCACAGAACTCTCTACTTTGACCGCTACTATTTAATTTGTTCATTAATGATATAGGAAATAAGTTGAGAGGAAATAGTTGTTTTCAGATTATGCAACTTTAAGTAGAGCAGATATTTTGATGTGTATGTTGATATTTTCCAGGATGATTTAAATAGACTGGTAGTATGGGCAAAGCAGAACGGATGTCAATTTAATGTGGCAAAGTGTAAGGTTATGCATTTTGGAATGAAAAGATTACCAGCTCTATATCATATTGATGGTACTATACTCCAAGAACTCGATGAAGCCAGACTTGTGGATATTGCTGGATAGGGAGTTGAAATTCAATGGGTGTATTGCGAATGTGGCTAAAATAGTTCATATGATTACCTAGATATTGAGAAATATCCTGAAATGCAGGGATAAATAGGTTATTATTTCTCTTTATAAGGTTTTGATAAGGTCTCATCTGGATTATTGTGCACAGATTTGGTTGCCTCAGGTTTTTTTGCAGCTGTTTATTTGGTGAGTGAATGGAAGAGATTGCCAGTTGTGTGTGCTTTGTTGATGAATGATTTCAATGCAAAATATGACAACCATTGACAATTGCTGATTAATGTTTTTAAAATGGATCTCTTACAATGGGTCTATGGACTCGATGGCGATACCTGCATATATAATCATCATCATCATCAAATTCCTGCTATGTACCCTCAAGAGGTGTGCAGGATATGACAGTACTACATGAAAAAATTACATCATTACTAACTTCCTATCTACAATTTTCCTCCAATATATAATAATAATAATAGTAATATTATTCTTGGCTTCAGTAATACTGGCCTTTTGGATCCAGAGCACTGCATGTGGGTAAAGGTGGATGTCCAAGTTAGTGTCTTAACTACCTCAACTGACTATTTTTTGATACCATTAGATGTCTTTGCTGGCTTTCTTCAAGAATGACAGTATTAGAAATGCTATCCTGCCATATATTTTCTAGTATTTTTATTTTTCCATTTAATATTTCTGATCCTAGAAATATTAAATGGAAAATTCCAGAAATCAAACATTCATAAGTTTTAAATTGCACATCATTAATGCTATTGTCATCCAAAAGTCTAACTTTGAAGGCTTAGAAATTTCTATTTTCCTTATGCTTTTTTGTTTTTTTTCCATCTTGGTTCCCATTTTATTTTTCCAATTAAGAGGTAATTCTATTTTAAATCTGATTCTGTTTCAAATCCTCTGTGTAATCTTGGATGTATTATCATTTCTCACATTTTGATATTGCTGATTGACAGAAAAGAAATTTTCAGTATATGGCGAATAGAGAACTTGAGAAAATATCTCCAATTTGTTTACGAGTGTCATTAGCAACCGTGTGTAGACTAGATGTTTGCTTGGAGAGGTGTCAATTTGTGAAATGGATTTCAACAAGTAGCTGTGAGTGCCCTGACTATGACTAAGGATAAGGAAATGTGTATTAGGTATTGTGTGTATGAAGGCCAGAGTTTGTCTCCCATGATGAGTTTTCTGAATCCAGAGATATCTGTATAATCATTGGACACAGATTGGAAAAAGGAATGGCCAAAGGAAGAAAAGGAAATAGAATTTATACAGCTGTTGCTAAGACATAATTCCTCGTCATGTCAGATGCACACCACTTTAGTGTGGTGGTGGATATGAACTTTGATTGTAGATGACTTTGCTGTCTGGAGAAGTGCAAGTTTCTCTAGTAGGATTCTCTGATGCCAGACAGATATGCACTGGAAACATAGAAGGCAATGGCAAACCATGTCTACATATTTTGCCAAGAAAGTCTAATGAATGCAGGCTTAAGTTATTCATATGGGACCCCCAGGAAATTTTTGAGGTTAGAAGGCATCAAAACAATTATTGAGAACATCAGAGCGAAACTTCCAATGAAATTAAAGTTGGATGAAAGCCTTAAGGAAGTTTATTCTCCAGTACAGTTAATTTCAGAAGAAGCTGTCTCCACTTTATTGAATGACATAAAATAGGATCATGGAATGTAAGAAGTAATATAAATCAATTAAAACTGGTACTGGTAACAAGAAAAAAATTAGAACAACTCAGATTACGATTTTAGGAAATAATGAGCTTAGATAAACAAGAATGGGTTACTTCAATACTGATGACTTTAGGATTTACTACTCTAGACATGAATATTTCAGAAGAAATGAAGTTGCATTTATAGTTAGAAAAGAGGATGAAAACTACATTTTAGGATATAACCTTGTATCTAACAGAATAATACAAATCAGAATAGATGCATATTGTATAGATGCATGAATGCATGTCTCACTGATACAAGTATATGCACTCAGTATAGATGCAAGTGAACAAGAGGTAGAAGAGTTTACAGTAGATTGCAACAGTTAGTGTGTGCTATAGATAACAGAGATATTCTATTGATAAATGAGGTTACAGGAAAGTTTAACACTAGATTAGGAATACTAAAAAAGTAATAAGAGAAAACATTTGATAGAAGAGTGAAACAAAGATGAAATATGGGTGAGGATTTGTGCAAGAAATATATTAATATGGAAACGAATTTAAAAGGAGAAAATTTGTTAAGTTAGCTATGATAAAATATCTCAGGAATGTAATGCAAAGTTAGGTGATATGAGGAATGGAACAGCTGCCAAAGTCGTGAAATGGGGACAAAGTCGTGAAAAAAAGCAACTGAGAATATCTGGCAACAGAGTTGAAAGAAAATATCCTGACAGAGATTATAAAACATCAATACTCATTCTTCTCCCCCCAATAAAAAAGCCAAATCCTGCAGCATGTGTGAATTGGAGAACCTGGAGTGTCCATGTGTGGGCAAGGTATTTTTTTATGTGAATGTGTAAGAGAATTGGTATTGCCTTGGATGTAGTTTTTCAATCTAATTCATAGTTCGCAAGGTTTCGAATGGAGTGGATTGAGAGTAAGATAGTTCCACTACAAAAGGGTTGCTCTGAGATAAAGTAGCAAACTACATCCCAATTCATATCTCAGGAATGTTTGTTAAAGTATTGGAAAAAGTTGGTTAATGGCAAAATTCAACAGTTGGTTGATAGAGATCCGATGCTGTGTAGTGGGAAGCAGCTTTGTAAAAGGTAAGTTCTTGTTTTAGTAATTTATAATAAGTGACAGCAAATCCATGGCAATTGTGTGTCTGGTTTGCAAAGGTGTGCAGACTAGATATTTTGCATGGAGAGTGGTGAATGAGTGGAATGGATTTCCAAATTAATTGAGTTTTCTGACAGTAAATGAGTATAAGGAAAGATATGATAGGTTTTATGTTTTTGACAGTCTTGTGTGCCTCCTATGATGAGTTTCTGTACTCCATGGAGATACCATATAATACTAATTTATCAGTTTTGTATATTTTTATATACATTTGTTTATTTGCTTTATATACATTTATTTGTATATATTTGTATATCTGAAATCCTGCTCCAGATACAAATTTTGAAACTTTTTACACCACTCTCACGTCTCTAATAAGTGGGGTTGTAGTTTCACATCAGATAATGAAATTCACATTTCACCTAAAGATAATCACAAATATAGTGGTATTTGAACCTGCAGCCTGCTGGTTAGAGAGTAGATACAATAACCACTTGCCAATGATATTGTCACCCTGTGTTTTTAATATCATGAAAGTCTTGATGATATTATATATACTTTCAGGGGTTGTGAAGGATAATTATGACACTACTACATGAAAAAGTTACACCATTACTTACATCTGATAAAGGGTTTTCTACAAATTAATCTATTATCTGTCAAGACTGATATCAGATCTTATTTCTGTCTTTTAAGGTGCTTTTTTGCTGTATCAATGCATCTACATCTTGGCCTTCCTCTGGGTCTTTTTCTTGCTAACCTGGCAGAGAACAATTGTTTTGCTAATCTTTCCTTTCTTATTCTGTTTAAGTGACCATACCACCTGAAATAGCTTTCATATATCATGGTTATTCATCTGGATTGATGCGATAAAATCCTATCACTAGCTTAAATGTCTCTATCATATCACCTCTTTCTATGCACCAAACTCTGTCGTCACCTTTTTCAACCTCTCTCCCCATAGCCAGCAGTTCAAAGTCCTGACATTGCCTTTGTCACTCACCTCTGGACTCTCAATGTCTTCACATCACACTGAAAACAAGGGGACCAGATTGAAGTGCACATTTATTCCTACATGATACAGTACTTCTTATCTTAGAAGCACTCTGGTGTACAGCCTTTGCAACACTAGCAATATGCCCTATAAACTTCAGGTCACTGTCAACCATCACTGCTAAATATATATCTATATTCATCCACTTCCTGCAGTATGGCACCATAAACTTCAGTTCACTGTCAACCATCACTGCTAAATATATATCTAAATTCATCCACTTCCTGCAGTATGGCACCATTGATATAGTACACAGCCTTATATTTCTGCAGTCCAAGATGCAACACCTTGCACTTCCTCATGGCATAAAACTCCTTTGTCCAAGTAAAAAAGTCTATTCAAATCCTCCTGAAGGCATGCATCAACAGTATCAATTTTTCTATTAGAAATCATTATTTCTAACCCAGTACTCAAATCCATAAGTTACAATTGGTTTGAACACTGTTTTGTATACAGCTAATTTAGTGTTTTCACTAATTTCTTTCTTATTCCATATAAATTTATTCAGCTGACTTTAACCAGTTTTCTAATTCTGTTGTCAATTCCATATTTAATTTAGCATCTTTGCAGTTCATGTTTTTAAACAATTCATGTTTTCACTGTTAATTGCTTTCTCTTTTCATTTCTGATTTACTTTCATACCAAATTTATTACAAATGCTTTAATATTTATAGTAAATATGTTATTAGAATGGCTGACTTAGATGAAGACCCAGCAAGAAGAAGATTGGAGGCAGAAAAATAGAGAATTTAAGATATGCAGATGATGCAATCCTCATAGCATAAACTAAGGAAGATATGTAGCAGTTGATTCTGTTTAGATAAGTGGAGAAGCAATTAAGGTGGCTTAATATAAACATCAGCGAAACAAAAAAACTTCTGCAACTTAGATACATTTGTTATTGAGGGAGATGATTGATAGCTATGATTTACTAAGATCCAGAATAAGAATTGGTCAATGTGAAGATAATTGAAAAAAAAACATAGCTATAGGGAAAGAGCTATGTTAAATTTGACAAAAAATATAGAAGACATAGATATTAGCAAGGCTGCAAAAGTTACTTGTTAAAGCAATGGTCGTTTCTGTAGTGATGTAGAGGTTTGAAAGCTGGAACATTGAGAAGCAAACAAGGAAATTGATTTGTTTGAATTATGGATGTATGGAGGAGACTATTAAGAATCACATGGTCCCCAAGAATGAGTAATAAGGTTTTAAAGAATATAAAAACAGAATGCTCCTTGGAAGCATTGATTGCTAAACAGAAGTTAATGTAATTTGGATATATATTATGCTAGCACATGAAATACTGGAAAAAGTTATGTTGGGGAAGGGTTTAAAAGGAACTTTTAACTATGAACTTACATCTGCTGGAAGAAGGAAATGAGTGAGATGTAGATCCTATGGAAACAGAATTACCAAAAGTGTTACTGATGAACTTCACAGAAGATGTGATGGGATATCACATGAAACTGTTACATAAATAGGAGTGAAAATAGGAGCTCTCATAATAATAAATAGGTGTAAATAAGGACGGATATCAAGCAAGAATAAGAGAGTGACTAATGGACAGATATCAAATCAGTGCATATGGGAATGACTATTGGTTTACCATTATGACACAGATCAGTACTTGGACTACTGTTGTTTAATTTGTACATCAATGATACAGAAATGATTTAAGGGGAAATATTCAGCTGTTTTCTAATGATGGAAAGCTAAGAAGAGTAAAGAAATCCTGCAGGATGACTTAAATGGACTGGTAGTATGGGAATAGGATGGTGGCTGTCAGTTTCATGTGCCAATTGTAAGGTCATACACTGTGAGGAAGAGACCACAAGCTGTATATCACATTGATTGGAATTGAAATGTATGAAATTGAGGCCAGAGATTTGTGAGTGACTATAGATAAGATGAATTCTCCTGTTTTATGGCATGCATACCCATACCATTAAAATTTTTTTAAAATTATATTAGTGAATATTTTACTTTTGAGTTTTTTCTGTGTTGTATTTAAATATTAATAAAATATTCAGCTGTTTTCACATTTACACATTTCACGTTTACTCTTAGGTTTTTGTTTTTACTTTATTATACACTGAGTGAACACTTTATTAGGAACATTTATGACTGAGTGTTCCTAGTAATGTGGTCGCTCATTATATGTAGTAAGGAACATTGTTTTGTAAAACTTATTTAATTTCATATATATATATGTGCATAATTTGTGTGAGTGTATATACTGTATATATAATGTGGTTGTACCGGGGCACGATGTTAAATGTGTTTTCTATCATGGCTTGTGTCCAGATAAAAATGTTGAAAAAATACTAATCTACAGGATAATCTTATTCCTAAAATCTGATAATCAGTATGCAAGCATCAGAAAATATACTTATTTCTGCAGATAAGTAAGTTTAAAATATATAATGCCAAAAGTGCAGGAAGAAATAATACACAAAATGAAACCAACATGAACAAATACAGAAACCTGGTCAGAGAGGTACTTTGATTTCTATAACAATATTGAAAAGTTGTTTAGAGTAAGTGTATGAAATGAGAAATTAACCATTGTAAAAATATTCAATTAAATAGTCATCTGCATTCTGCTTATGGCATGTGGATAAGGGCATAGCTATTTGGCCACATCCTGAAAATGCTGTATCTTCATGCTTCCAACATATTCAATGTGAGTTAGCCAATGTCATATGGAGGTAGCATAGTTTTTTCTCCTGGAAACTCTGGTTTTTCATCCCACATACAGACAAATCATCCCTTCAGAACACACGCGATTTACAGACAAAATATACTAGTTGTGGTGGTGGTGGGCGGTTGATGGAGATGATTGGTAGTAGAGGTTCGGTGGAGTGATGGAGACAGTTGTATAGTAGGTGTCCTCCTGCGATGAGTCTTCGGACTCCTTGGAGGTGTCACGAATAATAATAATAATAATAATAATCCTCTGACCATGAAATTCCTTGTGAAGAATGTAAAGGATGGAAAATTAGCTTTCTGAACATCCTCATCACCTGCTCTCCATCTGGCAGACTGAAAACATCAGTATGTTGTAAACTAACTTTCAGAGGCTGATACATAAAACAATATTTAGCACATTCTCTATCTCAAAAAAAGAGTACACATTGGCAAAATTCTTTTTAATAGAGCACTTCTTGTATTCCAACCCATATGACCTTAAACTAGAATTTTATGTTATCCCTGGGATTATGCAACTGAATAGTTCAGCCTGAATAAAATCAGTATATCATTAATACAGACAAGTCTGTTTCCAAAGAACTCTTACCTTGTATGTAGGATGTATGTATGAAATCCTATGAGTAATCCTGTAGTGAAGCAATACACATAATTGAATCATACTCACCATCTCATATATTATACATATTCAATACATATAGGTTATTTTCATATGCACCTTCACTATCATACTTTTTTTAACATGTAAATATAAAACTGACATGTTCAATATGTTAAGTTACATGACGAATATAGATAAGTTTTTAGAGCCACTCGAGAAGTAGCAAAAAACAATAAGTACGATAAATACATTAGCTGATTCCCATATACTGTTAGAATCTGTGAATCAATTTCAAAGGACCTAGGGAAAAAATAACTTGGTCCCTACTTTATTTCTGTCACATAAATTTGTATCTTGCCTTCTACCAATGACAAGGTTTCTTTCCCTTCCAGCTGGCTACTAGGCTCCTTGGGATTGCTCTATCTCAAACTGTGCACAAATACTGTGTTTTATTAAGAAGAGCTGCAGGAATATTAGTTGTATACTCTGTTTTTAAAAACGTCCTGGTTTAGTTTTGCACAGTGAATCAACACTGGCCATTGATTCACTGTGTTTATTTAAAGTGCTTATTTAAATAAGCATTGAGTGCTTATTTAAAGATATTCTCAAGTACCAATACATTGCCTAAGCTGTGCTGTTATGACTGTTTCCTTAATAAAAATTTGGTCTGTATTATATCACTCTGTCTTGTTGAATTGGAAGAGTGTCTCTAAGTTTCAGATTGAAATATTTAGTTATATATGTTATTAATAATCTTTATGTAACTAAACTGTTTCTTGAACTCATATGCATGTACTTATGGTTTTTGCTATGTCTCAAGTGGCTCACAAAAACTTATGTACACTGGTTGTTATCTAACTTAGTTGTTGAACATGTCATCTTTAAATGAATATTTAAAAATTAATGAAATGTAGGTGGATGCAAAAATTAGCCATGTGTGTTGAATATGTTTAGTATATGAGAAGGTGGTTGTGTGAATCTTGTATTGTTTAGGCCACAAAATTGCTCATATATTTAATTTCATTCTCCTTGAAGCACTGATTTATTCAGTCTTAGACTATGACTTTGGGAAAATTCTTCTAGTTTTGTCATTAGAATCATGAATTCAGTTTCAAAAAATTTGGTTGTAGTAATAGGAGTACTGGTACAGTAATTAATCATAACATTGCCCTTTGATTGGAAATACCAAGATTGCTGGATGATTTGTAACCAAAAGCAACTTGACAGGCTCATGCAGAGACAGCAGGGTTGTTTCTCCCCATGTTTTTCCTGTTGTAAGCACTCTTGCTCTTCCAATGAAAACAAATATTCACAGACATTTCTGGAAACACATATCCTCATCTACTCCTGGGGATGCAGCAAAGGAATGATATAGTACATTCATTAAAATGCCTATCAACCCATCCCTGGATGCAAGAAATTAACTGATTTAAGACAATGTATGGGTAATTTGTGAGTTTTGTCATTGCTCTACTAGATAGACATTGCTGGATGATTTATAGTGATGATATACACTTGATGTTTGAAGGCATATTCAGTACAATGAAAATTGAGCACAATTAAAATACTAATAGTATTTTAAAAAGCACCACGAAAGCTTAAGAAAGACAACAACCAGTTTAAAAATAAGAAAATAAATTATGAATTAATAGATTGATATAATAATATTTCCCATGGAGGGGTTTACTGAAGGCCACCAGATCTACTAGACTTTGGTTGAATATTGAAATTGTTTTTGTTTTAAGGCTATATGATGCTGTTCAGTTTAATTGTCATTGTTTAAATCAAAGATATACGGTATCACAGTGCTCTTTACAAAAATGTTCCATTAGGAACATTTCAATCAATTCAACTGAATAAATATTTGTAGAATAAGTGATAAATTAGTCAAAATAGCTATATAAAAGACAGGTGTTCAAACCAATGGAGCTGCTACTGGGTTAAAAATAAACAGATGATCCAAGAAATACAGAGTAATGATTATCTATTATTCCTGGTATTGAATAGTTAGACACATTCAGGAATGTAAGTCTTGTGAACAATTTCTGCATACTTAACACCCAGCACGTCTAATTTTTTCCTATCCCGTAATTTTATTTATGCCATATAGTTTCAGTGTAAATACAATTGAAGCTGAAATTTTAAAGTACCTGACCTTATCTTTCCATGCTGAGGAAGACAGTGAATTTAGTTGCTAGTTGGCTGCTGTGTTTTTGTTCATAAAAATTGTTTAATAATTCATGACTTCCTTCAGTTTTTGTTACTTATATATTACTGTTTTCTTTACCAAATAAAATGTCATAATTAAAATTTTGTTTTAAAACTCTCGCTATTCCTATATCAAGAAGTCACATCTTAAGATTAAAATTTTGTTTTCTTTTAGGGAGAGAATTGAATGAATATGATTGACTAATCTGGTACTCAGAAAAGTTAAGGAGGGTTAATAAGAGAAAGGAATGAAAAGAAAAATTGGAGTGTCATATAACACAGTGATATTTGTTTATTGAATGTTTTATATATGTTTGCTGAAATGCTTCTGTATATTAGTGAGACATGGCTGACAGAAGATGATATAGTTAGTGGGATAGAATGTGAAGGGTGAAGTATGTTCAGGAGAGACAGAGAGAAAAGAATGGGGAGTAGTGTTATTGATGATAGCTGATGAATTGCAGCCAAAGAGAATAGAAGTTCAACTGCAGAATAATGAAAATAGCATATTTGAGGCACTATTTGATGAGATTGAGGCCGGCAGAACAAAAATATACAGTTGGGTGTTGCTATAGACCAGGTGATGGAATAAATGATGCAGGTAGTATGCATAGGCAAATAGACTGATGGATTGGAGGACAGGTAACTATTATCGGGGATTTCAACTATGGTAACATTGAATGGAAGGAGGAGAGGACACATGGGAGGAAGGAAATGGATTTTTATGCAGTTACTAAGAGGGATAACTACCTGAGACAGAATGTAATGGAATATACTAGGGGTTCGAGAGTGATTGATCTAGTAATTGCATCTGAGAATTTGACTGTAATGAATATCACCATGTTGCCACTAATTGCAGAGAGTGATCATCTTGACCTGGGAGGTGGCTAAATGTGTGGAATTTTAAATTAAGACATTATACATGTGGAATTACCGGGCTGGTAAGCATGACAAGCTTAGGAGATTACTTGGTTCAGTGCCATGGCATGTAAAACTGCAAGGGCCGGATGTTAATAGTGCATGGAAAGTGGTAAAGGAGCATTGGCTGACTGCACACCTCTCTAGGTATAGGTATAGAAAATTACTTGCAGCATATCAAGGAACTGTTTGGGATTCTCTTTAGCTTGCATTGCTAATTTCCTTTCATAATCTGCTTTTGTTTTTCTTACCACACTAGTTACCCTTCTGGCCTGTGCTTGGAGTCTGGATAGTAAATCAAGTGGGAGTTAAATGGATGAATAACACCATTAAGTTTGAGCTGCAAAAAAGAAACAACTGTGGAGCGAATTTAAGGAGAAAGGTGACCTGCAGGCACATGAACAGTATAAATCACAGGCCAGAGGGGTAACTAGTGTGGTAAGAAAAGAAAATGCAGATTATGAAAGTAATTAGCAATGCAAGGTAAAGAGAATCCCAAACAGTTCATTCGATATGCTGCAAGTAAAAGAAAAAATGTATATGGCAGAATGATTTTAAGGAACGCAGATGGTAGGGAGGTGACTGAATCAGTTAAAATAGTAGCATTACTAAGCGAGCACTTTGCAAAAGTATATCATCCAGGTGGTGTTATTGCAGGAATAAGGAAACCAGTAGCTTATACATGAATTGAGATGAATGTAATGGAAGTAAATAGTGTATTACAAAACCTTAATGTAAATTCATCTGTGGGATTGGATGGTATACCAGGTCATGTCTTATGTGAAGCAGCAAAACAATTCTCATGTCTGGGTTGGTCCTGAGGGGGTAGAAAGATGGGAAAATAATTCCTTTGCATAAAGGATGCTCCAAGACTGTTGATCAAATTACTGACCAATCAGTATATTAGGAATCATTGTCAAGGTTTTGGAGAAATTAGTCTAGAGCAAAATATGTGAATGAATAGATAGCGCCTCTGCAGTTGTGCAATTGGAAGAACGACGGTACATTGTTCCCTTCGTTTGGAATAGGTGTAAGTTCAATTCTCGTCATGATGGGAGGAATCTTTATGTGGACGATTTTCAATCGAAGGTGAGTTAGCCGATCTCATACAGAGGTAGCAGGGTTTTTTCTCCCAGAAAGTTGGGTTTTTCATCTGCATACAGACAAATCAGCCCTTCAGGACACATGCAATTTACAAACAAAAAATACTAGTTGTAATGGAGGTGGGCGATAGATGATGTTGATGGAGATGATTAGTAGTAGAGGTTCGGTGTATTGGTTGAGACAGTTGTATAATAGTAGGTGTCCTCCCGCGATGAGTCTTCGGACTCCGTGGAGGTATACGAATAATGATAATAATCATAATAATGGGATACGGTATGAGGGATAGCATGGTTTTGTGAAAGGTAAATTATGCCACAATAACTTGCTCACGTTTTGTAACAAAGTGGCGGCTGAACTGAATAAGGGTAATGGCTTTACAGTGATACTGCTCGACCTTGCTAAGGCTTTTGACAGGATACCACATGGAATTCTAATTAGTAAACTGCATCATATAGGGATGGAAATAGGGTTGGTAAGGTGGATAGGAGGGTGGTTGATGGAGAGATATCAGAGTGTAGTTTATTCAGGAGTAGTCCAAAAGAATGACTAGTAGTGTGCCAGAGGGTTCTGTTCTTGGACCACTGCTATTTAGGTTTTTGATGAACGATATACACCTTCTGTCCAAAAAACCCGAACTTTTCGAAAATAGAAGCTAATGGCCCTGCCTGTTGTATCTTTTTGTTGTCGAAAGGGGCAACCTTCATTAGTATTGTGTCAAATGTTTACGATATTTGTATCATTAGAAACTGAGTTATAGTACCAAGAGTGACATGTGTTTTGAACTGTCCATCGTTACGATTTTCATGCTGTACACGACAAATTCCCGCTATCAATTGCTTCAAAACTTCTAGATAAAACTCATCATTGACTATTTGGCCAGGCAGAATGAATTCTTTGTATAATGCCCTTGGAATCGTAGTAGCAAATCAGCATTGTCTTTGCTTTTGACTTCTGCAAGCGACTGTTTTTCAGACGCCTTACTTCTGGTGGTCTCCATTTAGCACTCTGGGAGATAGCGAGTTGAAGTTTAGGGGGAACATTGCAAAAGGGGCTAAATCAGCTCATCAGATCACTTGGTTACTGAAGAATACTTTGATGAGCAGAGACATGCAGGTTATTGTTCCTCTTTATTGAGCCTTGATAAGACCTCACCTTGACTACTGTGCCCAGATCTGCACACAAGGGTTTCTTCTTGATGGGGTGGAGGGATCTTGGATCCAGAGGCAAGTGACGAAGATGATAGGTGGTCTATGGAATAAATTTTCTGAATAACTTAATAAATGAATGGGTTATCAGTAATAGTGCAGATGTGGCATCCTGCAAGCCGATTTGAATAAACTAGATAGATGGGAAAAGGAATGGGGGTATCAGTTCAATAGAGCAAAATGTAAAGTCTTGAGGTTTGGAATCCATCAATGGGGTGATGCACACTGGATTGGAGGAGGCAGGGGAAACAAGAGATCTGGGGGTGATGATTGATAGAAAAATGAAATTCAGAGGGCATATTGCAAAGGTGGTGAGGGTAACTCAGAGGATTGCTGCAATACTGAGAAGGATGCTGACCTGCTGAGATAAGAGTTATCATTCCATTGTATAAGACTCTGATCAGCCCACACACTTAGACTATTGTTCTCAGATTTGGTCCCCAGGATTTGAAGGGGATATATTGACTGTGGAAAGGGGTACAGAGGTGGATATCAAAGATATTTTCAGGACTGTACAATATGAGTTATGAGGATCGACTGAGGGAATGTGGACTGCAGAGTTTGGATAGAAGAAGGAGAGGTGATATGATCGAGACTTGAACTATTTAGAGACAGCTACGTGGTAGACATTGGAGAGTTCTTTCACTTCGTGGAACGGCAGGAAGGAGCAATGACAATGGGGCATCCCTGGAAGTTACGAAAAGAGGCCTTGTGCAAGATCGTGAGGAGTGGTTTCTTTGCATGGAGGGTGGTTGAACCTTTTAGAGACATTTAGAACTATTTAGAGACAGCTACGTGGTAGACATTGGAGAGTTCTTTCACTTCGTGGAACGGCAGGAAGGAGCAATGACAATGGGGCATCCCTGGAAGTTACGAAAAGAGGCCTTGTGCAAGATCGTGAGGAGTGGTTTCTTTGCATGGAGGGTGGTTGAACCTTGGACTGCATTGCCTGAGAGAGTGATTGGAGTTGGAACAGACAATGTGATACGATAAACTGTGTTACCTGAAAACAAACTTCCCATGATGAGTCTTTTTTTACTACATGGAGGCCTGGATAATACTAATAATAACTTTATGAGAACAGGTTGAAGATCTCTGGGTTGCAGAAATTAGTTAAATGGCAGAAAAGGAGTGATATGATTGAAAAATACAAATTACTGAATGGTTTTTACAGTATTAATTCAGAGGAAATTTTTAGAACAGGTCTGGTGGTGGGAGAACTAGGGGTCATTGAAATATGAAATATTTCAATGCCATAGAAATTGAGCAAGAGTGTAGTTAGCAAGGGTGTTAGAATTAGAGTTTTTACTTGGAGAGTGGTGAATGAGTGGAATAAGCTGCCTGAGTTTGTTGTGGATGCCATGACTGTAAATGAATTCAAAGCAAAGTATGATAGATACTGTCCAGATGCTGATAGTTGTTCTTGACGTGATGTTTAGGGCCTCCCTCAATGAGTCTAAGGACTCCTTCGAGTTGCCCATAATAATAATATGCATAATTTGTTCTATTTCATTATAGTTTTATACTATTTAATTTGAAATACTCACTGAATTAAAAGTTGTCTGTTACATGACAACCAGACAAACAAATTGGTGAACAAAATTGCAATATATATGCATTGCTTTCTTTTTGATAATTATTTCACAAATTCGTGGCTTGTAATTACTAAGAAATGAAAATTAAATTCACATTTATTAATCTTTTAGAATTCTACCAATGAACTTGAAGTTCTTAGACAAGGTCTTCTCCATCTGTTTTTTAGAATTTTAATCATCTTAATTGTCCACTGGATTCACCTGAGGGTAGTGTGCTTTTGAAAAATTTCATTACTAACCCACATTAATGAAGTTACATCTGTAGCCCAGGCAACATATCTTTTGTATGCTATGTCTGAAGCTCATGCTTACCATCAATATCTTTGGTCATTTTTTGAACAGGACATGTAAGGGTAAGCACGACTTAATTCAAAATAAATTTTGATAACTTTGACAGAACATTTTAACACACTAGTGTTGAATTTTCTTGAAGTTTTCTATATTGTAAAAATTTTATCATTAGAGCTACGTGTTCACTCCTGTAATTTTATTTTCACATCTGTTGTCCTTGGAGTTGTTTTATTTTTAACCACACCTCACTAAAATCAGTAAGTTAAAATTAGTTTAGTAGTCATTATTGGTCGATTTTTTATTTCATGTACATATATTAAACTGTTTCCCTGATATCCATCACATCCAAGTTTGAAGTCAGCAATTTGAAATAAATTACAGGCTAATGTTCTGCTCTGTGTAATGAACTATTTGCAACATATAGCAAATGTTTCCCAAATGTACATATATAAATATTTTTTTCAGTCTAAATAATATTATTTTTATTCAGCCACTTATTATTCTTCCACTTTTTTCTGTTCTTATAAGAATAGGAGTAATGTTGTCTAATACAATACTCCTCTTGTGTTCATTCCATCTTCTGAAGTAACTTCATCCTGTATACTGTGTCCTAATGATTAGATTCTTCAGTTTTTACAAATACAACATATGCAGGATCATATTTTTCTTTTTAATTCTTACAAACAAACTCACAAAGCTAAACTTTGACAGCTTTTATTACCATGTCTGCATGTTTGGAGTTCCTGCAAAATGCATGTTCATGCATGCATATAAGCTACTGGTTGCAAGTTATCAAGCTAATCATCAGTACATTTTATCTAGTAGCAGGATATGTCTGAACTATTTATAGCTAATTTTGGAGAGAAGGAAGAAAACACAGGATGATTATTCTGAAGAAATAAACATTAAATAGGAGAGGGGTGGAAATGTTCACTTGTGGTAACTGTTACATGAGAAGCATTTATTGAGTATGATGCATCTGGCACTCATTACTGTTCTGCTGTTTAGCTTTGAAATGAACAAAATTTGTGTTTGTATAAAATGTCAGCTTCCCATGCTTTATCCTTGAAAAATTACTTTGCTTTTTCCTTACCACAGCCAATGGCTGTGGTACCATACATGCAAGTGTCATGTCCTTCTACCACATTTTTGAAAGGATAGAAGGAAATTAATTGTGTGTGTGTATATATATATAATATAATATAATATAATATAATATAATATAATATAATATATAATACACACATAGAATCGAGAGGCATAAAGGATACAATAATAGTAAGTACTGTATGAAATAGTTACATTATTTTCTCAACAGTTTCTTCCAAATTAGTCTTATTCATCTCCATAATATTGATGATATCAATATTATTATCTTATTTTGATATCAAGCCTAATACCATATTCACTGCAAAATAATAGCATGCACCATGTTTCACATCGGATTTCATATCAAACCATCACTTCCTTCCTCTTTATATTCTTACTGCTATCTTGGATATCATTTGCTATGTATTGCTTGATAAAATGTTCAATTTACTGCATAGAATTGTATTATATCAAAGCTTTCTTCTCGACAGCTTATTAGATATCTTTTCGAGGTCTGATGAGAAATCCCTGAATATAACAAGGATCTCTACAAAGTTTCTTCTTCTTTTCCCAAGATTTTCTGTTTGTGTCAAATAAATATATGATACAGGTAACTATTTGTCCTGAGCTCAGTTTGTTCTCCAAGTTTCTCTTTCAAGTATCTTGTAAGTATCTTTCAAGTATCCAACTATCCAAGTATCTTGCAAACATTTTACAACAACACATTCATCTCTCGCATACTTATATTAAAAACTCAAAACATTTTATAGATAAATAAAAAAACATCCCTATTTTTGAAGAGGATACTAGCAAGCCTGGACATCACATCTCTATTTACTAACATTCCAGTGGTTGAAGTCATCAACATCTTAGACAAATTGTTCCCAAGAAACATCACTACTTTGTTCAATCACTGTTTAACTTCTAACTATTTCATTTGGCAAGAAACGATCTACAAACAACTCACTGGATTAGCTATGGGTAGTCCCCTCTCACCTCCTTGTGCTGACTTATTCATGGAAGATCTACAGAAAAAAAAATCTTAACCCCGATCTTTCCAAAACCGAAAATTTGGTACAGATATGTAGATGACATCTTTATCATTTGGGATCATACAAAAGAAGAACTAATGAATTACCTCAACCAAATCAATAGTTTCCACAATACCATCAAATTCACATTAGAAATGGAAAAAGATAAAAAACTGCCATTCCTTGACGATTTAATAAAGAAACAATCCAATAATAGTATCAACTTATCTGTATACAGAAAACCTACAAATACTGGACGTTACCTCCATTTCAACTCAGCTCATCACATAGCTCAGAAACTTAGCATTATCCATAGTCTCAAGAAAAGAGCTATACAGTATACGACAGACAAGGATGACCTACTAACGGAATTAACTACAATATCCAGAGAACTTTCTTTAAATGGTTACCCTAAAAGACTCTATAACAAGATTCTATTTACTGATATACCACATCGACAACGTGATGACGTCCAATACATCAGTACAATCACGATTCCTTTTGTCAACATTTCCAAAAAATTAGCTAACCTTTTAAAACCACATAAGATCAGAGTGGTGGCATTCAAACCAATCAACACTATTCAGAAATTTTTAAGATCACCGAAAGATCCTCACCCATTCTACAAGTACTCTGGAGTATATAATATTCCTTGTTCATGTGGTATTAGTTACGTAGGTCAGACATCTAGAAGCTTCGAAACGAGAAAGAAAGAACACATTGGATATGTCAGAAATAACAGACAAGACATTTCAGGCCTTTCAGGCCACTTTGCCTCTACTAACCATCGAATGGGATAAGAGCCTTATGCCATACATAGAAGATAACTACCATTCAAGAACCTATAAAGAAGCAGCTACAGTTGTCTGTAAAACTGAAAACCTAAACAAGAATCAAGGTCTAATTTTACCAGAAATTTGGAAACCATTTATCAGATCATTAAATATCAAAGAAATGAACTTTCATAACAATTACGTCATGAGTCATTACGAATAAATCATGTTAACGGGACACGCACATTGTCACGCTCAATACCGATTTTTTGTATGATTTAGAACAATCGGTTATAACCTAGTCTGTAACCTTCATTTTAGCTTACTGATTTGTATTCCCTGAGGATGTCAATAGAAACAGATTGGCAAAACATGTAGGAGGATAAAAATAAAGCTACTTGATAAAGATTTTATAAAAAAGTGTAATAGTCTTATAAGCAAGAACAAATTAATTCCCAAACCAGATAAGGAAAATGCCACAGTGGTTTTAAACCAATCACATTACTCATGCAAGCTTGCCTCTTTACTTATAAATCATATCTACCTCCCTGTAGACTATGATCCTACTAGCTTACAAATCATAACAGTGCATAGGTTCCTTAGAAAGGTTATCACTTGGCCTGTGGAAGTTACATACTAAAACCATATAAATCTAGAACTTACCCCCCAGATATATAGACCAAAAATCCATAAACAAAATTTGTCACTACGTTCCACTGTTGATGGCATTGATTCATCCATGTATAAATTAGCCAAACATTTAGCCAAAGTGCTTGCACAATATATGGCAACTAACCTTCACACATAAAAAAACTCAGCCCACTTTAAATCCAGTATAGAAAACCTGACACTCTAACACACTGGATAATGGTCAGTTTTAATGTCTCCTTTTTATTTATCAATATCTCACTCAAAGATACCTCAGACCTCATTCAAAGTCATATTTCCTCTCAATATCTCAGCCCTATTTCAGTTCATGAATTCAGTCTATTTCATTTGGCAAGGAAAATTCTACAAATAGATGGGACACTGCCATGGGTTCTCCACCCCCTGGCCAACTTCTTTATGGGAACCTCTGAAGAAGAAGCCTTAAAAACTTCCCCATGTCTACACTACATGGGTGATATGTTTTGCATTTGGCCGCACGATCTCGATACACTCCAATTTCTTCTTAACACACCTAAACAAGCAACACCGCAGGATACAGGATTACCTTGGAAAAGTAAAACAATTGTCTCCCATTCCTAGATACTCAGATTACATACCAGCCTGATGGATACCTTACTTCTTAATTTATAGAAAACCTACACATACAGGTAGATACAATCACCTGCAGTTCCCCTTCCTCCCTCCTGACAATATGAGCTTATAGAGAACACTATATGACAGGGCAAACTTAATCATTTCAGATAATTGTGCCCTATCATCATCATCAAATTCCTGCCACGTACCCTCAAGGGTGTACAGGATATGATAGTACTACATGAAAAAGTTACATCATTACTATCTTCCTATCCACAAATTTCCTCCAAATCAGTCTGTTACTTGTCAAGACTCCAACATTACCAGATCTTATATTTCTGTCGTCTAAGGCACTCTGTACCATATCAATCCACCTATATCTTGGTCTTCCTCTGGTTCATTTCCTGACAACTTGGCAGATAACAGTAGTTTTGCTAATCTTTCCTCGCCCAATTTGTTTAAGATTAGCTCTGCTAACACATTCCTGGATGCAGACAATGTCAAGTTCTTTCCTGATATTCTTGTTTTTAATAAGATATTGTCATTGATGCCATTTGTTCATGCCTCTAATCTTTCTCAGGACTCAGATATCTGTGGTCTCTAGTCTGTGGTCAAGTGTTTTACTTCTGATCCAGCTCTCACATCCATAAGTTAAAACTGGTTTGAACACTATCTTGTATACAGCTAATTTAGTGTTCCAACTAATTTCTCTTTTATTCCATATGAATTTATTCAACTGACTTCGTACCATACTAGCCTAGTTGATTCTATTGTCTATTTTCATATTTAATTTACCATCTTCCCTAAAAATCGTGCCCAAGTAGGTGAAATATTTTACTTGTTCCCCAGGTTCTCTATTCACAACACAGTTGACATTTTCAATGATTCTGCCAATTTTCGTTGTCTTTGTCTTTTTATTGCTGACCTTCATACCATATCTATTACCACTGTTATTCAATTTATGAATAATATTATTAATGCAGACTTGTAGCAGATTTATTTAGAAGTATAATATCGTCTGTATAAAGCAGAGAGCTGACTTTAACATCTCCAATTTTGATATCATGTTTAATACCACTTTCCTTCATAATGTGATCCATATAGATTATGAATAACAGAGGGGATAACGTACATCTTGTCTCACACCAGATTTAACATTAAACCATCTTCCTGTACTTCGTTCAATTCTAACTGCTGACTACAACTCAAATAAAGACTAAGTACTGCTTGATATAATGCCCCATTGACTCCATATAACTGTAACGTAGTGAGTAGCTTCTCTCTTGGCACCTTGTCATATGCCTTTTCCAAATCGACAAAACTTAAATACAGATCTTTGTTATATTCCCATGATTTCTCCACTATTTGTTGTAAAGTGAAGATCTGATCCTGACAACCTCTATTTGGCCGGAATCCAGCTTGTTCTTCACCAAGCTTTTCTTCCACAATTCTTCTCAACCGTTTCTCAAGTATACTTGCATATATCATTCTCATTGGCTAAGAAAGTATTAATACTTTCTTAGCTAATGAAACCCCCCCCCCTAAAATATTAAAACTGTAACCACAATCTCTACCACTTCCCCTTCAGAACAGAGATTTATCAAAAACTATCAAGTTCCATATATTTGGACAGATCTGAAAAATTAACAAAAAATCGTAAGGAAATATGACCTTACAACTAGAAACCCATAAGAAATTGGCATCTCTTATCTGCTTTACCAGAGACTAGCCACATCCCCTAGACTTACCAACAGTATATCAAGTCCTTTGCAGTTACAATATGGCCAAACAGTCAGGATAGCTTTACTTTCTTTTCAAAACACAAAGAGAGAACATTGTAAATTAACCCAATGAAAAAGAAAATACTCCATATATTTCTTGTGTTATCTGATTTTTTTTCTTGTAGTACAAAGATGAAATCACTGTGCATAAGATGGTAGAAAACAAGAGGGCAAAAATCTGTAGATTGATTACATTATAGCTGATAGAGAATTCATGCCAGAAAAATTATTTATGTAAGAATTCTGACATCAGCAGATATAACAACATTTTCTTCTAGTTTAGATATGTGGCATTATTGAAGTAGCTAAACCTTTGCTACTATTTACACTAAAATGAATGGGTATGTTCCCCAAGTGATTTACGTTCATAACAGTAGTCTTGCGAACGATTTATAAAATAAATTCTCTGAAATATCTGCAAATTGAATATGTCTTCAAAATAACCTTCCTTATCTCCCCAAAAAATAAGATTATGTGAAGTATATGCTCCTTTTCTTTTAAAATAATTCAGGTCCTCTTTTTCAAGATAATTATATGAAATAATTAATAATTTTTCAATAATAAAAATGTAAGTGATCATTATAAATTAAGAACTTATTTCAGCCTAAATACTGTATCAACCTGCAAAAGAAATGTCTGTATTTTTTCTATGTTAGGATGTCTACTAATGAACAATTGAAAACGAAACACGACATTCTTGATGTATCTCGCACTATAGCTTGAGGCACTTTGGTGTCCCTTCTAGCTAAGCATTCTCAATAGCACTGAGAGTAATCTAAGCCTATTCCTTTCCCTCCAGTTAAGAGGATTACTACAAATATTTCTAAGACGTAGATTATAGCAACCAGAAGCATAAGTAGAAGTAAAAATATTTAGATTATTTTAAGAAAAAGAAACTAAAATAACACTACTAAACTTTTTTTGTGTGGTATGCATATAAACAATTTTATGTGGTAAAAATATAGTGTAGTATTTCTAAACTTTCAAATCATTTCTGCAGACAGTAGAACAGCTGGTTTTAGATTGCGAAGAAATAGTACAGGATTAGAAGCATCACAGTACAACAATATTATTGTCTTATTTCTTTTGTCGAAATGGTAAAGTGAAGTAATAGATTTTGAATATCTTGAAACGTTTTTTCGAACTTGTAGAAATTTAGAGTGGTTATGTAATTGAATTGCAGGAGAGGATAAGGATCGGGGGGGGGGAGGGCATTATAAAATCTTCAAAACGAGCAAAAATTTTGAATTATTCTGTATATCATAGCCTTCATATTATATTTTCAACATATCTACGGTGGTTATGTACTGGATATTATAGTAATGTGTGTCTTAAAAAAAAAAAGAAAAGACGAAGTATCCCTGATAAAACATCATTGGGTATAAATTTTCGATACTAAAAAGATTCATGATCTGAAACCGAGTTATGCAATATAACATTTTGTTGTTCATAAAAAAAATTCGTTTCCAGAACTGAAATGTGATAATCCATATAATGGTATTTTGATAGGAAAGAAAGCAAAAGGTCATATTTATTTCAATCAATACTATTTAAAAATATAAATATGTGACATATGTTCATAATCAATGCAAACATCTGAAAATTCGCGAAAAAGTTGTTTTTATATTGAAACAACCAGTGCAACTGTTCCATTACAGTGATTTGAAGAATAAATTTATAATACAGCAAATTTGCTACTACTAAATAGATTCATTGCAAAGGCTGATCGGTGGTTGTTTCAAGATTGATTATTTTCTCACATGTGAAATTCGTTTCAATTTTTGGGAAGAAACACAATAAATCATTTTAGAGGCAAAAAGTCAAATATTTTAGGACAGTAAAGTAAATTCCTAGTAAAACAGTGTATGTAAAGACCGGTGACACAAACTGTTAGGCAGGCACTAACAGTTAATCCACGAATGGCTTTAAATAGCCGTAAAGGGATTAATGGTGGAGGGAGGTAATGGCATGATGAAAGGTACAATGCCAATGAAGTTTTGATCCATGCAGAATGCTATGGTGGGCTGGATATTTCATCTACCTCAGCCAGTAGGAAGGTTAAACAAAAATGGCCCTTAAACACACTGATGGACACCACCAGTGATTTTTCTCTTCTGGGATATTGCTCCTCTACACAACTTGCTGATACCTCTCAGATAGCCAATCTCCAATCCAATGCAGTAGTCTATTATCCATCCCGATCATCTGTAGTGTGATCAAAAGCCTTTGCAAAGCCTAAGTATAATATTGTGTATCTATCTTCTTTGTTCAATTTATTTCGTATCCAAACACAAGTAATAGAGTAGTAAGTGGTACAACATGATTTACAACAAATGAGGATACATTACAATGAGATCAGCTTTTATTTGGTAGGTGAATTATATAGGGAATAAAAATTAAATATGAAAAAAGGAAACTATACATAACTTAACTTATATACAATAAACATGGTCAGATGTTCCTACAGTATCTTGCAAAATCAACTGCTTTTACTGTGGAAGATATAAGGCCCTCTTTCGCACAAGGTGATGAAAGAAAGGGACAAGAAAGAAGGTGTTCCATGGACTGGGTTGTCCCACACTCACAATTGTCTGGGCCAGTGAGGTATCCCCATATGATAAGGTTTTGTTTGCAGCGTCCTGTCCTCTGGAGTCTGTTTAGGCTTTTCCAAGTATTCCAGTCCAAGTGGGCACCACGTGGAAAATGTTCGGCTGTTGGAATACATGTATTATTTTCAGGATATAGTGCAAGCCCTTGTTGAAGTCTTGTCTCTGGGAGGTTTTTGGGTTGTTCAACAGTTGTCAGGAAGCAATGTCGGGATCTTAGTCTTTGGGGTACTGTGTCTGGCCAAACAGTGGATGGCATTCATTTTTCTGCTTCTTTCACCAGCTGAGAATGCAGATCTTCGAATTGAAGGGAGTGCAATACCAGCCAAAGTATACACGTCTTTTAGCGATGTTGGTTTCGGGCATCCTGTAATTAAGTGGCTGCTTTCATTCAAAGCTGGTACAAGTTTTTCAGCATGGCAGGATCTGGACCATTCTGGACAGGCATATTCAGCAGAAGAATATCAAAGGGCAAAGGCAGAAGATCTCAGTGTGCTAGGGTCTGCACCCCGTTTGGAGGTAAGCTACCTTAGTATGTTGTTTCTTGCATTTACTTTTGCCTTTGTGTTTTCTCTGTGGATATATTATGAGATGGTGCTATCGAGAGTCACGCCGAGGTAGATTGGTTTCCAGGAATTTTCTATATTAGAGCCTTCCCAAGAAATCTGTAACTTCCTGTTGGCTTCCTTATTGTTAAGGTGGAAAAGGCCAGTCTGGGTTTTCAAGGGGTTTGGTTTTATTTGATTGCTGGTATAGTATGTGGTTAGACTATTTAAGGCAGGTGATAGAGTAGTTTCAATGAACTTGAAATTTTTTGACTGAGTAGCTATGGCAAGTTCATCAGCATAGATAAAATTCCTCATTTCTGGAAAGATGGGAGATAATTGACATAGATGTTGAAAAGTAATGGTGATAACACACTTCCCTGGGGGAGGCCAATATTTTGGTGGTGCCAGCGACTCTTCCTACCCCCAAGGTCCACATAAAAGCATCTGTTTTCCAAGAGTGATTGGATCAGGAGCACAAGGTGATAGTCTCTAGCTATTCTGTATATTTTCTTTCTGAGTGTGAGATTGTTTATGGTATCATATGCTGCATTGAGTTCTAAAATGACTACTCCTGTGGCTAGTTTTTGATCATAACCATTTTGTACATATTGAGTGAGGTTGAGAATTTGTGATGTGCAGGATTTGCCTGGTCTAAAGCCAGCCTGCTCAGCAATAAGGTAGGGTTCGATTAGGGGTTGTAGCCTATTCAAACTTAATCATTCATAGGGTTTAAAGAGGTTGCTGATTAGTGATATAGGTTGGTAATTTTTTGATTTAGTTGGGGTTTTCCCTGGTCTCAGAAAGGCCACCACTTTGGCATGCCTCCAGATAGTTGGTATTCTTAGGGTTCTGAGGCAAGTATTGAATAGGTTTAATAACCACTCTTTAGTCCTAGTTCCAAAATGTTTAATCTGTTCATTACAGACATCATCAAGGCCTGCAGATTTTCTAGGTTTTAATAGGTTTATGGCAGCGTTGAGTTCAGTGATGGTGACATCTGAGTTAATTATATTTTGTTCCTCACTTGGGGGTCTATGTATCTTATTTTTTGTGTTTTTAGTGAAGTTTCCATTCAGCAGCAGCTGGTGAGCAATTTGATTAGCTGTTACCTGTTGATGCTTATGTGTCTTACAGAAATCCTTCCTAATTCTGTTGATCGAGTTCGATGTCTTTCTGCTACTATGGGTCATATCAATCGCTTCTATTTCTTTTTTCCATGAGGAACGCCTTTCCTCTGCCATCTTTGAGCATAATGTTTCTCCTGCATGGATTGTTTCTTCTGAGAAGGGGTTGGTGTTGTAAAGTTATAAGTAATCAGCATACTGGGCTTTGTCTCTGGAAAGGCCTGGAATGTAGTTTGTGCAGCATCCTTGGAGGATGTGTTTGGTGGAGATTTTTTTGTGTTTTTATGAATTCTGGTTATTCTTGAGGGTTTGGAAGAACTTCTTCTATCGAGAGGTCCAGATCCTCCATGAAACCCTTCCAATTAGCTTCTTGGAAATTAAATCGTCGTCTGTAAGGGACAGTGTTAGGCATAATTGCTGGGATGAATTGAAGCATTATTGGTCTATGTTGTATATGTGGAATTGGATTTAAAACCTTTTTAATACAGATGTTGGATATTTTTGAGCTACCAAATATGAGGTCAGGATTATAGCCTCACTTCCATCTGCCACTGTTGAAAGATGCAGGGAGTTTTGGATTATGTATCAGGTTTAGAGACAGGTTTTCAACCCATTCAACAACTTCTCCATCTTTATTGGACTTTGTGTAACCTCAGTTAACACTACGACTGTCAATGTCATATAATACAACATTAGTCATGTATGCATTATTATTGAGGAGGCTGTCAGGGAAGGAGAAAGCTTTTTCTGGTGGTTTATAGACTGAGGTGATTGAGATATTTTTAAATGTGATCGTAATAATCTCAATGTTTCTGTACTTCGTTGATTCAATGGACGATGGGTTCAAGTTCTCTTTTTTGTAAATATTGCACTGTCATATTTATCGTGGGGTATTTCTTTGAATTTCATGTCATGGATGTAAGGTCTTGCAGCACCTTCTCCTCTGTGAGTTTCTTGCAGGCAGAGCACACCACTGTCATTATCTCTGCAAATATTTGCAATGAAATCTTGCTTGACACTGGAGAAACATTTAATTTTAAATTATATTATTTTTAGGCTTGGCCCCAGGTAGGATCCTGTAGGGCATGAATTTGGGAGCATTTTAGTTCGATTGCTTGTATTTGGTTGATAGCAGCTTTAGCTTCCCTTAATGGCTACTAACAGGGGACAGGAACGAGAACCTAGCTGCTGTGCACCCTAATGTCCTTGTCCAATGAAGCCATTGGTTTATTGTAATAAGTAAGTAGATTATTAAAATATGATCTTTCTTTAGCATATCCATGCTATCCATCAAAGATAATACCATTGTTGCCAACCAAATTCTGGATCCTAGAGAGTAATTTTTTGTATACTAGTATGATAATTGCTGTATTTCAACTTTCTGAGATTTCTATTTGTCTCTAGAGATTATTATATATTTCAAATGACATTTGTTGCCTACTTTCATATTAAGTTTTAAGTTTATTTTATCTTCTCCAGGGGATTTTAATGATATTCTTTGCAGTATGTTGGATTTTTTGTAATGTTATATCTTCCACTGTATATTTAGCATTAAATCAGTATTATTTTCATTACTATTTTGTCATAAGTTTTGAAAAAAGTTCAGCCAGGTTTTCTCTTTGATTATTTCAAACTTCAATTTTTTTAAAATCCCTATTCTTGTTTCTTATAATTCTGTGTGTTATATTTAAAGAAGCTTGATAACTCCAATTATGTTATTAACACCTATATCCAACCTCTATGAAGTTAGTCATGGAATACAGTAATGATTTTGAAAGCATATGATGTCAGGTAGAGATAAGCAAAACATTATTTAGTGGTGTGTTGCTACATACCACGGAGCACAGAAAGTGTGGACCAAGAGATGTTTTGACAGTTGAGCTTGGCAAGTGTAAGAAGAATATTTGTTATGGGAGATTTTAACTACAGCAGTATAAATTGGGGAGACGAAGATGCATATAGCAATAACGGAATGGAATTTCTGGAGTTCTTGAGGGACAAATGTCTTAGGCAACATGTAATAGAGGGAACAAGAGGTTCAAGAGTTTTGAATTTGGTCATAACATCAGAAGAGCTGACAATAAGTGAGATCACCATTGGATAGAGTGATTATGTGGTTTTGACTTGGAAGATGAATAGATATGCAGGAGTATCAAAGAGATGGGAATATATGTGGAATTATAACGCAGGTGATTACAATAGTCTTAGACATCAACTTGAAGAAGTTTCATGGAGGAAGGAATTGGAAGGCCAGGATATCACTAGTGCTTGGGAAATTGTGAAGGAATCTTTGTTAGTAGTAATAGTAAGCTGTATTCCACGAGTGAAGGAGAGGACACAATTTGGTGTCAAGTGGATGACAAACAATATTAAACAGGAGCTGCATGTGAAAAAGAGGCTATGGAAGAGATACAGTATAAGGTACATGTGAAGAGCAGATGCATGAAGAATATAAGACACAGGCCAGGAGAGTGACTAGTATCATAGTAAGGTGAAAGTGGAGTATGCGAAGAGATTGGCCATAAGATCCAAAGAAAATCCGAGGGAATTTTTTAGCTATGTGGCCAGAAGGAGGAGAAATGGTTTTGGAAGAATGACATTGAGGGATAAAAATGGGAATAGAGTGACTGATGCAGAGGACATAGTGGAATTGTTCAATGAACACTTTATTGGTGGATTTCTTCCTGGAGGAGTAAATTTTAATAATGGAGGGATAGGGCAGGTTCGAGGGTTTAGGTGCAGGAGGAGTGTGTGTTCCAAATTCTGAGTACTCTGGATGTCAGTAAAATTGTGGGACTGGATGGTATTTCATCATGAGTTTTGATAGAATGTGCTAAGGAACTGACAGCTCCTTTGACAGGCCTTTCAGTGAAAGTCTGGCTATGGGAAAGGTGCCCAGGGAATGGAAGGAATGTAAATTAGTGCCATTGCATAAGCTCAATCCCTTTCTGATTTTGGTTGGGAAGGACATACTTGTTTAAATATGGTGGAATTTTTCTTTCCACTTTATAGCCATTTTGAATGAACATTTTAAATGCTATTTACTATTTACAGCCAGTATGAGTGAAAGCAATCAGGATTTAAAGCAATTTATACTCATGTCTAGGCGGTCTTCATATATTTATATTTTTTGTACACTTTTTTGAGAGCATCTTGTCTGTGCAAGTTCTGGGGTGCAATGTTGCTGAAAGTTGGAAGTTAGTAGAAGGGACCACTCCATTCTACTGGCTGTTGTCCTCATTGCTGCATTTGTTCTCATGTTGATTTTCTTGATATGAGAACTTTTGCCATGCTGATGAACAATATTCTGCTGCAGAGTAGACTAGGCCCAACCTGGAACTTTGCAATGTAGTAGCAGCAGAAGCATACAGTTTTTGCATGATATTATCAGTTATGATCTTATTCTCCAGATGTCTTCTGAAAGAAACTGTGTTATTAAAGATTACACCCAGATATTTAGAGAAAACGTGATGCTGCAGTGTTGTGTTGTTAATGACCTGAAGCTTCCTATTTGCCACTTTTGGTGTTCAGGTGAAAAGAGCTGAGCTCGGTCTTATTGAGGTTTTGGGTTAGTCTTCATTTATGAAAGTAAATTATGCAAATGTTCTTGACCTAGTTATCCCTAGATCAGATATATATCTTGATATATATAATTATAGAGAATTATTTTATTCAACTTATATAATGTTGAACAAGATAATTTATGAAAGTAAATTATGAAAGTAAATTTATGAAAGTAAATTATGCAAATGATCTTGACCTAGTTATCCCTAGATCAGATATATATCTTGATATATATAATTATACAGAATTATCTTATTCAACTTATATAATGTTGAACAAGATAATTGTCTATAATAAGATCATTTTTATGTCGTTCCTTACAGAATTAAAGGCAGTAATTTAAATTCTAACTTTTAATACACACATAATTAATTGGCCATTCTAAGAATTACTCAGTATCAGCTCAAGAAAAATGATTTCATTCTCTGATTCTCACAGTTAAATTCAAATCACACCAAACACCATATAAAACAAATTGAACATACCATTCAGCGAAAGGTTATGTAGTTTCACTTGACTTTGCAGTACTTATTTTATTGTTTTAACTCATTCATTACACCTTATCTGAAATTCTTAGAATATTCAAAGTTAAAAAGCCTTGCTTGACAAATATACTTGCATATGTCATCTTTCAATAAGCAAGTTTCCTTAAATATTTCTGATGTTTCTGAAGTAGGCATGAAGAATAATTGTTCAGACAACAAGAATACAATAATTTGATCATTCCAAATGCTTTTCCAATAAAAGAAAGTTTACTGCTGATTCTCTCTTGCTATGTGGAACATACAGGGTGTTCGTGATAAATTTGACAGTTTCATAAGGAAAAAGAAAATCTTCTTTGTATCTATTAAATTTAATGAATTGACAAAAAAACATTACAGGCAGAGTTAACTACAATACTATCAACAAGATTTACTCAAAATAACCACCATTAGCATCGATCACAGCTTCAATTCTGCTTTGGAACCTCGAACAAGCTGATGCTACAGTCTCCCTAGGAAGGGCCGCAAAAACTGTTTTAATTTTATCCATTAACTGGGCTTTTGTATTACTGGAAGTGCGATTGGTGTCTTTTTCAACTGCGCCCCATACAAAATAATCCATGGGGTTAAGGTCTGGGGAGTTTGGAGGCCAAACATTTGGACTGGTGAAGTCATAGAAATTTTCAGACAACCATTTTTGACTTTTCCCAGAGGTGTGGCAAGGGGCCGAATCCTGCTGCCATACATACGGCCTACCATTGGCTACCCTTGTTATCCAGGGCTTGACTACAGTTAGCAACTCCACGAACAAAGCCCGAATTCCAATGCCAGGGTTCTTCAACACCTGTTCCTGCAGATTTGCGAGGAATTCTGCTGTACGAACGCAATCAGATCGTCTGCTAGGGATCTTTCTTCTTGCTACATCCTCGTAGTCACCATTGCAAGTCTCTAGTTCATGCCTGATTGTTTTTACTGTATTCAGGGAGCATTGGGCAGCAGTCGTAATATCCTTATTTTGATGGCGGGCACGAATCATCATGATACAAGTTATTCTCTTCCATGATTCAGGTGGGTTCCAGCTATCCATCCTTTCTGACATCTTGTATATGAATGAAGAAGGGTCCAAACTTTTAAATGAAGAGAAGTGTGTGTTAATACATGTAACTTATGGAAAAATATAATTAATTATAAATATGTCAAATTTATCCCGAACACCCTGTACATCACTTGCTTCTCATATAAAAAAGCTTGGTATGTTATGCAGTCATTCAATTATTAACTTCACATTTTCTGCTTGGAAAGTTGTTAAAGATTAGAGAATGCAACTCAGTAGTTTATTAGAGCTTATTGGCCTCTTTCCCTGCTTGATAGTGTTCTTGTAACCCTGCAGCGGCTGTTGTAAAAAAACGATCATGCATATTTATTACCAAGATTCAGTGCAAAACAAGGGACAAAATGGTTGCCATAACTACAATCCTGACATCTACAGTAATCATGTGCCATACAAACACTATTATAAAAAAGCAAACAATAATATACTTACAACATTATTTCTATATGAATTGCTAAGGATTACAGTATACAGTAAGCAATTTTACTACTTAATTACTTTTTTCAGATTACTATTGGTA
Source organism: Typopeltis vanoorti (assembly GCF_054136105.1). NCBI lineage: Eukaryota > Metazoa > Arthropoda > Arachnida > Uropygi > Thelyphonidae > Typopeltis > Typopeltis vanoorti. The sequence continues at coordinate 162,602,518 of NC_143554.1, forward strand.
CCACTTAACCACATAGTGACACCAGTAATACTAAGCATATAAGTATATTACTAAACATGAACACTACATATATATTAGATTAGTTTAAGTTTTTTATATATCTTTAGTGATATCATATAAAATAATGTTCATTAATGAAATTTATAATCAATATATATAATATTGTAAAACTACATGAAATATTTAGATTTGATCTCTTCACTGATCTCCTTTCGATTTTGTTAAGAAATTATCCCATATTTCTCTATTCTTTTCCCTGTATGTTTTTTCCTATAGCTCTTTTGCAATTTTGATTAATTTCTGCTTCCAGCTAATTTTATGCTTCTCCATTGCTTATATACTCCTTTCTTGTCTTTGATTATTGCTTAGTTTTCTCATCCCAGTTATTCATTCCCCTTCTCCTCAGCATTTTCTGCATTTAATAATGTAGTTTTCCCACAAATCATACATCGCTACTTCTACACAACCTGCATATTCATTTACTACCATTTCTCTCCAAAGTTCGTCTCTATCTTTGCATGGCAGGAGATTTCACAATGCTCATTTTCACATTCTTCAGATTGGTTTCTAACAACTCCTTTACATCCTGCTTTATAGAATATTTTTGCCTCTCAATTATTATTATTTGAATATTATAACTTTGATTTGAATATTATTTATATATTATAACTCTTCATTATTATTTCAGATATCTGCTTCTTTCTCTTCTCAGCCCTGATAATCACTTGTTACTTCTGCAGTTTTTAAAATATGCATAAAAGTAACAGAGGGTAAAAGTGGAGGAATGTTTTGAGGCTTTAGAGAAAGTAGCTCACACAAAGAAAAAGGCAAAAATTGGTTGGTCAGACAATACAAAAATATTTTGGAAAAATTTGGAGAAAAGAGCAAAGCTAATAATAATGACAATTGGATTTCTGCTCAGCAAATGTACTGGTTATTACTAACACAATTTTCCAACATACAATTTGCACAAATTCACATGGAGAGAAGAGGTAAGGAATGAGAAAAGTCTCACTATGTTGTTGTTGATAGTGCTGTTTTCTCACTGGGGCCAGTGAGAAAACAAATCTCAAATCCTCTGTACACCAGAGTGTACAGAGGATTTGAAATTGGAAGTGATAAACCATTTAGTCTTGAGCAGAATAAAATTGAATTTCATATTGAAAAGAAGAACATGTAAGAAAGTTTAAAAGTGAATAAAAGGTGAGCAGCTCTCAGATTTGAATGGTAGAAAAAATACACAAACATTATTCAAGAAAAATGAAAGAGTTGGAGAATAGGAAACAAACCTTGGAAGTTCAGTGGCAAATCCTGAAGAAAACATTCATTGATTCAGCCCAGAGAGACATGTGGTGAAGTTGTTGTGCAAGTTCAGAAAAAATGAGAACTCCATGGTGGACACAGGAAGCAAGAGGCATTGAAGGAAAATAACAGCATGTCAAAAGTTCCTACTAATAATTCAGCTTGTGAGAATACAGAATAATGTAGAAAGCTAAATACTGTAAAGCTAGCTAAACAAAAGTCATGGGAAGTGTTTGCTAAGAACATAGAAAATAAATATCACGAAGATGAAAAAGTATTAGGGAGGCTGTTGAAAAAGCTCAGAAATGAGAGATAGAGGGCTGTAAAGAAATTAAAGGTGACATGCGCATTTGTGAAAATATAAACTTATTGTTTGGAGGAATTCAAACAGTTCCTTGACCAAACAATCAGTGAAAGCACAGTTGTAAAAAACACTCAACACATATGCAGTCAGGTATACATATCGATTCTGAAGTAGAAAAAAAGCCATCAAAAGCCTGAAATGTGGAAGGACAATTGGAGGTATGAATTCTTACAATGGCTGCACTATAGTTCAGAAAGCCTGAACAGAGGTACAAATTCCATATGATTGGGGTAGAGCTCTCATAGTACCCATATATAAACACGGAAATAAAACTGAATGTGAGAATTAAAGAGGTGTTTCTCTACTGGGTGTTCCCTGTAAGATTTAAGCAATTATACTTGAGAAACAGTTGAGAATGATTGTGGAAGAAAAGCCTGGTGAAAAACAAGTGGGATTCAGGCCAAATAGAAGCTCTCAAGATTTTTAACTTTATAACAAATACTTCAGAAATTAGGGGAATATAACAAATATCTGTATTTAAGTTTTGTAGATATGTAAAAGTCATATGATAAGGTGCCAACAGAAAAGCCATTCAAAACGCTACAGTTGTAAGGTGTCAGTTGGGCATTACCTCAAGCATTACTTTGTCTTTATTTGAGTTGAAAATCACAAGCTTGAATTGAAGGAAGTAAAGGAAGATGCTTTAGTATTAAATCTGCTGTCAGACAATGATGTACATTATCCACTCTGTTATTTATTATCTACATGGATTATGTTATGAAAGAAAGTGTTATTAAAGCTGATATCAAGATTGGAGATGTTATGTCAGCTCTTTGCTTTATGCAAATGACGTTATAATTCTAAATAAATCCGCTACAAGTCTGCAAGGTTCTCCAACGAAATTGAATAACTGTTGTAATAGATTTGGAATGAACCTCAGCAACAATAAGAGAAAGACAAGAAAAATAGGCAGAAGCATTTAAACTATTAACTTTGTTGTGAATGGAGAAGCTATAGAACAAGTAAAACATTTTAGCTACTTAGGCACGATGTTTTGTATTGAAGATGGTAAATTAAGTAGAAATATAAGGTATGTTCCAAAAAAACCAAACTTTTGTTATAAAGACTTTATTGCTCATTTTACAAAATTGTAAGCTCTGTCCCCTTCAAAGTATCCCACTCTACTGTCATACATCATTTCCAATGTTTATTCCATTAGTGCAATGCACTTTCTGTGAAGGTGTGCAGTTCTCTTATCATATATCCCAAATCGCAACAATGGTTTGGATATGACTTCCTTTCAAAACGGTTTTAAGTTTTGGAAACTGGAAAAAGTGTGCTAGGGCTGATGTTTTGCCATATAACTCCAGATGAGTAGCAATTCCTGAGCTGGCACATTGTTGTGGGGTAAAATCCAAGCCTGGTTTTCCCTTTTCAGTCCTCTTCCTGTGCAAAGCATCTCTCATACGTTCCAAAACTTCCTGGTACAACTCCTTGTTTACCTTCTGACCAGATAATACAAATACATAATGGACAATGCATTTCCTATGAGTTAACTCAACCATCACCTTGATCTTTGACTGACTCATTCATGCTTTATTTTGGTCAACAGGATCCATTCTCCACCTACTCTGATGATTGCAGCTTGGTTTCAACATCAGCATAATCCCATGTCTCATCTCCTGTTATGATGTTCTAAAGAAAGTCATTGTCATGTGAACTGGCAAGCATTTCCTGACTGGTTTAAACATGATTCTCTTTCTGATCCTCCATCAACAAACGTGTCAAGAATGTTTCACCGACGAGAGACATCTGAAGTTTTTCCACCAACATTTGATGGCAAAATCCTATGCTGATGCAAACTTTTTCAGGAACGTATCAGAGTGTTAAACAACTTTTTCCATGAATCACATCACATACTCTCTCTCTACACGGTCGTTGTGTTGTAAAAACCTGCTAGGTGTGGTCAGTAGCCACAGTGCACTCTCTGCTGATTGGCATGCTGCTTAAAAAGTTTGGTCTTTTTTGAACAACCCTTGTAGACAACGGAATCAATTAAGGTGGTATGGTAGAAAGTCAACTGAATAAATTATATAGACTAGGAGAAATTAGTCAAAACACTGAATTGGCTGTATACAAGGCAGTGTTCAATCCAATTTTAACTTATGAATATGAAAGCTAGATTTGAAGCAAAACACTTGATGAAAGACTAGAGACAACAAATATGAGAATCCTGAGAAAGATTAGCTATTTGAACAGATGGCATCAATGGCAACATCATATTAAAATGAAGATATTAGGAAAGATCTCGACATTCTTAACAACAAGGAATGTGTTAGTAGAGCTAATCTCTGGTGGTATGGTTAGGCTAGGTTCTTATTTCCTAAAGAGAACATTTAAACAGAAAAACGCAACAACAAAAAGAAAAACAGGATACAAAGTACAGGGGAAACTGAAATAGCAGTCCATGGCCTTGAACAGAAACATACCCTGCAAATCGACAAGGCCATCCTTTTAGACATAATAATGAAACAATGCTTAGAATATCAGAAACGACAGCCATAAAATGTGATGAAAACTCAATAAACGACCACTGACTGCATAATCTCTGAGTGTTGGAAGCTCCATAACATAAAAATTAGGTAATGGCTCTGAACAATAGGAGACAACACATGCACATCAAAAACTGACATGACATAGTTTCCACTTCCCATATCGAAGACAACAAGCTGTCAAAATTGCTCACACCCCATTACTTCCACCCTTTACTTTTTTCTATCAATCCCTTCTCTCCCCCCCAAAAAATTTCTGTCTTCAAATCCTTCCCTCACACTACCACCCAAATGTTCTCCATGCACCCATAATAATATTATACACATAAAAAACCTGTTTTTTCATATAATTCCCCCACTTTACCAAAGCCCTCTTCCTTTAACAGCTTAACAGCAGATGCATATCGCCAGGATAAGGAGACAGAAAACAACATTCAAAAAAGGGTATGTCCAAATTTTCCTCCTATATTATTCTTTATATATTGGATTCATAACACTTCAGTAATGCCCTAAGATTTGAGTAAAGAGCCAATGACATTGTAAAAAAAGGCATTGCTAAATGAAAGTAGGTTATGTTAGCCATTAAAATAACAACATAAATCATTTTCCCATTATAATTACTATTGATAAACAAAGCAGTGTTATAATCATCGACTAGTGATTATTATGTTATTGTGTTTGCTTAATTGCAGATATTATGCAGATATCAGCAGCAAACAACTGAATACTTCCTCTCAAATAATTTTATATATCACTGCTATACAAATAACAGTTGTGGTCCTAGTACAGAGCTCCACTAGTCACTCTCATACTCCACCATATACTACTTTCATTGTCAGCCAACCACAATCCTTGATACCAACTTCATATCTATTCCTATTTGCTGCTCCAATTTATGTAATAGTTTTCTGTACAGATCTCTCAAATATCTCTGCAAAGACCAGCAGTATCATAGTGTAGACATTTCTCTTATTCAATTCATCACTCAGATGATATGAGTACATTACTAAGACTAAATCTACCTTTCAGAAACCCATGCTGTTCTCTCCAACATAAGTTATTATTCCTATTCACCCATTCCTGAATTCTACCTTCAACCAACTTATCCAATATCTGACTTACTTAATTTGGTTCATTTTCTTCTTATTCCTTGGAGTCTCCTTGATGTAACTATCTAGCCTTATTTCCACTATCTTGGAACCTTCCCACAGCAAGACTCAGATTTGGTATGTGACGTGTTGAAAAGCACATCAAAATTAATAACGATCAACAACAAGGTTAAAGACACTTGTCTGCAATTGTGCACACGTGCTATGATATGAGTAAATTACTCATATCATAGACCAGATTTATCATTTTCACAAAGGGAAAAAAGATGCCAGTTTTGAAGACAACTCGAAGAAAAATGTCAAAATGGTGACAACAGTTGGATCATTGACTACAAACAAGTTAAACTGTTGCCAAAACCAAGTGATGCCCCTAGCAGCCACCAGTATTCAGGCACTGCATAGGAAATGTGCAAGACATTTGAGGTTAACATATGACTGACAATCCCCAAACACCAACATCCTTAAGCTAAATCTTAATAGTGTTTGCTACCATCTTCAGTCTGCCAAGCCGTACTCTTTCTGGCAGAAATTCAAATCTCACTCCCAGCACTATTTATCTCAACCTTCCAAACTACTCACTCTTTAACAACTTTCATCCCAAGTGTGGTGTCTGCACATACATCTGCTCTGACATACCTTGCCAGAGAGCACCCAACTTTGGCTGAAAATATCCCTTCCCCACTCAGTCAAAAATTCATTTGCTCACTATCGCTCCCCCCAACACAACCAACCACTCTGAGCTCTAATTTCCTCTCCTTAAAAATTGACTTTCTCCAATCCCACTTTGCCAACAGTGAAATTATACACGTAGGAGATTTTAATCTCCTAGGAGTATAATTTCACAACACTAACACAACACTAACTGGCTTTCCTCTTCCAGTTATACAGATCTAGCAGGAGGAAATGCTGAAACATTTGCCATGATTAGCGACCTTACACAACGTGTTCAAATGCCAACCAGAATACCAGATAAACCAAACGCTCTACATCTCTTCCTCATTAATGACCCCTCCAAATATGCAGTGAAAGTAGTGAGTCCTCTCGGTAATTCTGACCACAATCTATTGCTCATTATGACAGTGCCAAGTGGGACAGCCTCTGCAATTTCTATGCCACATTCCCATGGTTGGAATATTGCTTCCAGCCTTCCAACCCAAACATATCTACTGAATGTATTACCAAAGTAATACTCACTGGCATGGAAACATACATTCCACCTAGTACTCTGAACTGTCATTCCCTAACAAATTGGTTCTCCAAAAGATGTGCCAAGGCTGTTCAGATTAAACACCAGACATACCATAACTGGCTGAAATCAAGAACCTCCTCCTCCTTTATATCATAGCCCAAAATAGATACAGAAAAACGATCAATTCTTCCAAATAGTTTAAAAGAGCAAAAAAGCAGGAAACTAGCAGCCTGGTCAAATGGCAACCGAGCCTTTTGGTCTCTTGCCAAAGCAACAGGCTGCAACCTCTGCCCAACGTTATTCCTGCCCTTGTTATACCCAGATGGCTCTATTGCATCATCACCTATAGAAAAAGCCAAACTTCTGGATTCACACTTTGCTTCCAATGCATTCATAACTGATAATGGTAAATGGTAAATATCCCCAAACCATTCCAGACACCAACATACAAAGCCCCTATATCCTTTTGCCAGGATGAGATCAGAAAAATACTGTTCAAATTAGACACAAGTCTCCTAGCTCTGATGGCATTTCCCCAGTTGTCCTGAAAGTTTGTGCACCAGAACTGAATCCTATCCTATGTTGCCTGTATATACTCTCATATTCTCATACTCTCATATTGTGGAATCTATCCACAAATTGGAAATTGGCCTATATTCAGCCCATTCCCAAGAAGGGTGAAAAGTCAATGCCATCCAACTACTGCTCTATCTCACTTACTTCAGTCCTTATGTTAAAGATACCAAGCAATTTTAGTGATCTTAGAATATTAAGATTAGTGATCAGAACTTGCTCCACCTTTACCACGAGTTGCCTCGGTCTTGCACTACCTGTGGGATCAGCTAGTCTTGCATCAACTCCAGGCGCTAACTTAACAATTTGTCTGTTTACTCACTTGGGAAATGGAGTAAAACCAGATTTAAAATTGCTTGGTGTCTTTAACATAATTATAGCCAAGTTAAAAATACTTTCTACATTTATATCTCCTCCTGAGATTTTTATTTAATAAGGTTAAAACATCTTATGGCAACTTGTTTTGGTAAGTTACTTATAAGCTCTGCATTACTAAATCTTGGTATTTCTAGCCTGGCTCCAACTGATGAGACCTCAATAAAGGTCGAAACCGGTCTGGGTAGTGGCCCCTTGCCTTTAATACAAAACATCATACATCCCCTTCTTGGAGATGTGTTTTGGCATTAAGGGTAAATATTAAGATTAGTGATCAGAGCTTGCCCCATCTTTACCACGAGTTGCTCAGTCTTGCACTACCTGTGGGATCAGCTAGTCTTGCATCAATTGCAGGTGCAAACTTGACATTTTGTCTGTTTGTTCACTTGGGAAATGGAGTAAAACTAGGTTTAAAATTGCTTGGTATCTTTAACATAATTATATCCAAGTTAAAAATACTTTTTACCTCAGTCCTGTCAAAAGTAATGGAAAACATTATCAGTTCCCAACTCCTACACAACCTTGAAGACATCCACCTAATAAACGACTGCCAGTATGGGTTCCATTGCTGCAGATCAACAGGAGATCTGCTCAAATATGCCACCCATCTATGGACAAATGCAATGGAGAAGTTTGGCAAATCACAAGCGATTCCACTTGATATCTCCAAAGCCATTGACCGGGCCTGGCAAAAAGGCTTACTAAGCAAACTACCATAATTCAGTCTGACCCAGGACTTCTGTATTTTGATTGCCAGCTTTCTGTCTGGAAGCATACTGTGTGTGTGATGGTAGATGGCTCCCTATCCTCTTGCCATTCAATTAATGCTGGGGTTCTGTCCTCTCTCCAACCCTCTTCTTGCTATATATCAATGATCTACTTCAATTGACCCAACCCAATATGCAGTTTTGCAGAAGACAGCACACTACGCTCTTCGCTTTCATTTGATAAACCTTACCCTACACAACTTACCTCAACCTACTGAACATCAACCACCACCCACCCACCCTCAGTTCTGATCTCCAAGCCATACTACAATGGGGTACGGATAACCTCAGCAATTTAAGTGGTAATAAAATCCAGTTCTGTCCTATTTCCCATAAAAAAGAAACATTTTTCTCAGTATCCTTTTTGGCGATACTCAAATTTCGAGACAGTTTGAGATCTCTCTTCTTGGAATTACTCTCACATCAAACCTCTCTAGCATAAACACATCACAACCATTGCATCCACAGCATAAAAAATCTAGGATTTCTCTTTTGCTCCACACATTACTTTATCCCTGAACAGCTGTTAACATTATACAAATCACAAATCCACCCAGCTATTGAATATATAGCCATTACTGCTCCCACATATGAGGTGGGGCTCTAAACGCTTTCTCAAAATGCTTGACTCAATACAGAGGAGAGCAATTAGACTTATTAATGACCAGTCTTTACCAACTCTCTCCCCGCAGTTTTGCACAGACGTTTTTCTGTATTCTCTAGGAGCATAAGCTTGACTTGCTTAACAAGAACTTTCCATATGCTTTCTTCTTTTTCTTGAGTGCCTTTTTAAATTCTGGAATCGACCATGCCATTCTGATTATTCTTCCTTACAACCTCAACACATGCCTCTCTGGCTGAATCAATGTTTTCTTCAGGATTTTCCAATAAATCTCCAAGGTTTGGTTTTTGTTCTCAAACATGCTTCTCTTCAGTGATCTTAGTATATTAGTATATTTCAGTCTACATTTAAACTCTGATAGCTGCCCAACTTTGATTCATTTTAAAATTTTGTTAAACAATTTCAAATTATATGTATCTTTTTTCCTAAATCAGTAGGAAACATTGCTATCAATCATAACATAGTGGTGTTCAAGCTACTAGGATAACAGCACCTGATTAAGTTATTATTATAATTATTAAAAAATCCTATCCAAAATTTTCCTTTAAATTAGCCTAGTCCTTGTCAGTAACCAATATTGTCATATCTAACATTTTGTGCTTCTAAGGCATTTCTGACTGAATCAATCCACCAGTACCTTGGTCTTCCTGTGGGTCTCTTTCCTGCCATCTTGGCATTATTTATTTGTACGCGGTTCTACCCTCTCCATTTGTGTAAGGGCAGGTTGAGCCATCCTACTGAGGGATTAGGTATATATATTAATCTCTGTGTTTTTGTGTGTGTTCAAAGGGTAGTTTCACCTGTTCTGAGAGAAGATAAGCTCAATTTTCTGGGTTAAAAACCTCTATCTCCATGAGACCAGCTAACTCATCTTTAGTTGAAAGAGACCAGATAAAAGTTCCTCAAATCATAGATGGGAATCGAATCCAGGTCTTTCCAACAAAAGGGCTTTGTCTACAGAGGCTCTCTCTTGATGTTATGCAGTTATTATCTAATCTTATAAACTTAGATTATTGCTGGTTACATATTCTTGAATGCCAACAATACCGAGTTCCTTTCTGATATCTACATTTTTAATATGAAGTTATTACAAATAAAGACAGAATAAATATATATTAAAAAGAAGAAAAAGGGAAAAAACTGCCATTGATGATATCTCTTAATCCCTCTCCCAATTTTTCTCAGAATCCTCATACCTGTCATTATTTATATTATTTGTTTTATAAGTGCTTTATTTTTACCAAAACTGTCAGATCCATAATTTAAAATTGCATTGAACACTGTCTTGTATACTGCTGGTTTCATGTTTTGGCTGATTTCTCTTATTCCATATAAATTTATTCAGCTGACTACCAGGATACCAACTTTGTTTATTCTATTGTCTATTTCTACAATTTAACTTGAATATTCAATAAAATCTGCCCAGAAATATTTTACTTCAGTAGAATCTTTATTCAGAATGCAATTGATATGTTACAAGGGTGGTCTGAAAAGTTCTTGGCCAATGAAAAAAAGAATTTATAAGTTCAAAATTATTTTTATTTTTCAACGTAATCTCCCTTAAGACTAATATGTTTATACCAGCGTCATTATCACATCCCTGTAGTGGTTCTTCGTAAGATCTGCAAAATACCCCACTACAGCTGCAATCACCTCTTCATTTGAAGAAAAATGCTGACCAACGAGGAAAGGCTTTAGTTTTGGGAAGAGGCAGACATCAGATGGACCCAAATCTAGGGATTGGGTGGATGTCCCAACAAACAATTCATAATGAAGATCCCTTAATTTGCTATTGACAAAACACCTTTGTGGGCAGGTGTATTGTCCTGATGAAGGATGATTTTTTTATTCATGAAACTGGATGTTTTCTCACATTTTTTTTCATCTAATCTGGTGAAGAGATTGGAATAATATTCCCCGGTTATTGTTTCACCCTGTTCAAGATAATTAATAAACACAATACCTTTAGCATCCCAAAACACCGATGCCATAACCTTTCCTTCTGATGGAACCGAATTTGTCTTCTTTGACACTGAACAACTGACTTCTGTCCACTATTTTGACTGTTGTTTGGATTCTGGTGTGTAATAGGGAATCCAAGTCTCATAAATTGTAATAAATCGACACACAAAAAATCAGTGTTATTCTTGTTAAAACGCTCCAAGCACAGTTCAAAAATTTTCATGCAAATGCATTTTTGATCTGCTATGAGCACACACTGCACCCATTTTGCACAAAGCTTTTTTCATTTGCAATTCTTCATGTAAAATATATCCTACATGTTCTTTAGAAATGCTTATAAGCTGAGCAATTTCACTTGCTGGTCATCCAATTTTTTCTAATCACTTTAGTTGATTTAAGAGTTGATGGGTTCCTTTTATAAGCTTGGTACTGCCATTTTTGATTGCCTCCATAGCTGATCTTGAGTCTATGTAAATTATAATTCCCTCTCATTGTTGAGATGATAATTTTAAGTAGGCCTTGAGCCCTTTATTTATTGCATAAAATTCTCTGGTAAAATTGGAAGCAATACTCCCAGATCCAACTTTTATTGGAATTTTTTCGCCTTTTGGGAGTAGGTGAACACCAGCCTCCATTAATCAGATTGGTGCCTGATGATCCATCGGTATAACAAATAACCTGATTGGAGGATGAAAGAAGGTTGATATTATTTAGGACTTTTTCTTTGAGCATTTCTTTTGATTCCTTTTTTGTACAGAGTTTTGTAAGGTTTAGATTATTATTATTATCCAGACCTCCATGGATCAAAAGACTCATCATGGGAGATCAATTTTAGGAATCACAAAGTTTATCATACCACTCCATGAACTTATTGACCGTATCCACTCCAACCACACTCTCAGGCAATGCATTCCAAGCTTCAACCACCCTCCATGCAAAGAAACCACTCCTTACCCTTTTGCACACAGCCTCGTTTCTTAACTTCCAGGAATTGTCCCTTGTTATCGCTCCTTCCTGCCATTCCACCAAATGAAAGAACTCTCCAATGTCTACCCTCTAACTGCCTCTCAACAGTTTAAAAGTCTCGATCACATCACCTCTCCTTCTATTCATCAAACTCGGCAGTCCACATTCCCTGAGTCGATCCTCATAACTCATATTATATAGTCCTGAAACCATCTTTATTATCTTCCTCTGTACCCATTCCACAGTCAATTTATCCCCTTCAAATCCTGGGTACTAAATGTCAGAACAGTAGTCTAAGTGTGGTCAGATTAGGGTCTTATATAACGTAATGATAACTCTTTTATATCTGCAGGTCAGCATCCTTCTCAGTATTCAGCAATCTTCTGAGTTACCCTCACCACCTTTACAATATGCCCTCTGAATTTCATTTTTCTATCATTCATCATCCCGAGATCTCTTGTTTTCCCTACCTGCTCCAATCGAGTATGCATCCCCCCCATTGATGGATCCCAAACCTCAAGACTTTACATTTTGCTCTATTGAACCGATACCCCATTCATTTTCCCATCTATCTAGTTTATTCAAATTGGCTTGCAGAGTGCCACATCTGCACTATTACTGATAACTCACTCATTTATTAATTTATTCAGAAAATTCATTCCATAGAATTCATTCTATGGAATTATATTACCTTCATCTGCTGATGCCCTTTTGAAGCAGCACTATCTTACCTTCCTTCCATTCCCTGGGTACCTTTCCTTCAGCCAGACATTTATTGAAAAGTCAGATCAGTAGAGCTGTTAGTTCTTTAGCACATTCTCTCGAAACCCTTGGTGAAATACCATCCAGTCCAACAGCTTTATTAGTATGCAGGGTACTCAGTATTTGGAACACACACACTCCTCTTGCACCTCTAAACCCTGATCCTGCCCTATCCTTCTTGTATTAAAACCTCCTCCAGGAAGAAATACTCCAATAAAGTGCTCATTGAACAACTCCATGTCCTCTGCATCAGTCACTCTATTACCATTTTTATCCTGCAATGGCATTCTTCAACACAATCATTTTTCTGCCTACTGGCCACATAGTTAAAAAATTCCCTAGGATTTTCTTTGGATCTTAGTGCCAATCTTTTCTCATATTCCAGTTTTGCCTTCCTCTCCATACTAGGCACTCATCATATGACCTGAGTCTTATATTCTTCATGCATCTGCTCTCCAACCCCTCCTCATCTCTTCCATAACCACTTTTTTACCTGCAGTTCCTCTCTGATATTGTTTGTCATCCACTTTAGACCAAATTGTGTCCTCTTCACTTGTGGAACACGGCTTACTATTGCTGCTAACAAATATTTCTTCATAATTTCCCAAGCACTAATGATATTCTGGTCTTCCAATTCCTTACTCCATGAAACTTCCCCAAGTTAATGTGTAAGACTACTGTAATCACCTGCCTTATAATTCCACATATATTCCCATCTCTTTGATACTCCTGCATGTCTATTCATCTTCTGATGCTATGACCAAATGCAAAACTGTTGAACCTCTTGTCCCCTCTATTACATGTTGCCGAAGACAGCGCTTCCCAAACTGTGGGCCACAGCCCCCTTGGGGGCCATAGGTTTTGTTGAGGGGGGCATGATATAATGAAAACAAATTTAAAATGTTTTAAGACTAAGTTGATTTTTTTATTTTATAAGTAACATATTTTAACTTTTATTATTTATTATTTCTTTTTTGTAATTTTTTATATTTTAATGGAAAAATTCACACATTGGTGTTGGTTCACAAACTCTGCTTCCTGCATATTTCGGCGCTTAATGAATATTAGTAAATATTGCTTATTCGAATATTTACGAAATATTTACTTCGAATGCTCTCCAGGGAAGCTCCAAATCCTTTCTCCACGCGTTCGTAATCAGGGACTATTGATATTGACTATATTATCACTCTCATCCAGCTAGTTTTCTGTTACCAATAAAAGTTTCGCATATACTTCACACATGAAAAAAGCTTAAACAAGTTCATGTGGGGAGATAGTAACTCGCTTGCAGTGGTAAACAACACCCCCCTCTCTCTAACAGCCACTATGCTGCAGAGCCAATAAAAAAGTACTTTTATTATGCTAATGAATAAGGTATGAGGAGTCTGTGTAATATATTTCTCAAAAAATAGTGCAATTAGAGACAACTGGGATAAAAACACACTAATTAATGAATCACATATCCCCTCATACAGAAACTATGCTGTATAGACTGAAACAATACCATATGTTGCATGGACAAACACACTATCTAACTAAAAACTATTGTTATTAATTAGATTTGTGTGAGTTCGATTTCCCAAGGAGCAATAAAATTCAACGGAATGTGTTAAAATTCGTAAAAGTGTTAAAACTAAGTAATATATATAATGAATGTTATGGCAGTTTCACATATGGAATTCGGTTGAAGAGAGTTAGCATTTCAACTCAATTGTCACCTATGCTTTTATCTTTCAGTTGTGTGATCTTTTGTTAATACCACACCAATCATATGGACGTTTAATAACCTGAATTTGCTGTCTGTTTCGCGTTACGTTTAATTACCTTAAAGGGAGAAAAGTCACAAAAGAGAAAATTTTTCCTGGTACAGGGATTCCCTTATTCAGGTAATATTAACTAATTTCTTCTTATCAGTCTGTGGTGTGCCAGTATCGGTAAGTGGTGATATTATTTGATCTATTCTACGTTAAAAAATTTAACCCTGAGATGGATAAGTGGCTGGTAAAAAATAAAACAAATTCCAGCAAATAATCAGAAGCAGAAACAGACTAAAATAAAAGACAGTATTTCATATTTTTCCAGAACAGCCCGCATCGTCTTCAGAACCAAATGGTAAGAGACAAAAAATATAATATATGCGTTTCACTTTTGCAATATTCGCTGTGTATATTTTGTATTGAATATAAATACAACAAATATTATAATAATATATCTCTCTATTATGATTTTTTTCGAGGGGGCAGTGAAAAATTTTATTTTTGCAAAGGGGACCCTGACATCCAGAAGTTTGGGAAGCACTGACCTAAGACATTTGTCCCCGAAGAACTCCAGAAATTCCATTCCCTTATTGCTACATGCATCTTCCTCTTCCCAATTTATACTGCTTTAGTTGAAATCTCGCATAACAATCATTCTTCTTGCACTTGCCAAGCTCAACTCTCTGAACATCTCCTAGTCCCCACCTTCTGTGCTCCTTGATTTGTAGCAACACCCCAATAAATATCCTGTCTTGGCCACTTCTGCCTCACACAATATGCTTTCAAAACCGTTTGTGTCACTGCATTCCAAAGCCTCTACTAAAAGAGGAAATAATTGATCACTTATCAAAAGCAGTACTCTGCCACCAAGGTTTCCTTTCCTATCCTGCTGAAAAATGCTGTACACTGCAACTTGAATTCCGGTTTTTCTTTAATCCTCCATCAACCACGTCTTAGATTTATGGAAGTATTTGGATGTATAGGACTGGAAAATAGAGGTTTTTGGTTTATGTGGGCATTTAGCTGTTCAAGACCTATTTCCTTCCTGTTAATGTCATATTGCAAATTTGATGATCTGTGAAGTCTGCATTTTTGATTCCAATGTTCATAAGTTTTTAGGGAGATATGATCGTTTTCATAGTTTCTGATATTATTAATGAATTTTATGGTGGCAAATTTTCGTATGACCTCCAGCAGGTAAAGCCAAAATTATAAGTTATCTGTAATTATATGTAGGGACCTGTCAAACAGTATATGGAAAAGTACGAGCTGAACTACCAGCTGTGCCTGCAGTCCACCCCCCCCCATTTTTTTAAAATTCCAGTGTGGCTGGGAATCCAACACAACAAGATCCTTATTAAGGAATCTTCATTTTGTTTTTGTACAACATTCATATGTTGAAAGTGTTGGATGTGGATTATAGATAGGATCGGAAACAGGCTATAAAGAACTCAAAGGGCCTGTAAATTTGGTAGTGGCTTTCTACGTACAAGTGCAAGCTGAATGGCATCTACTTTTCTATATAAAATCATGAAACACAGCAGCACAGCCAATAGAAATTACTGATATTGAATCATCAGTAATTGGATGTACAAGTAATTGGTGTGATGATCTGTGTGAATTAAACATTTGAAATTACGCAGATTATGGTTTATGAGACTCATAGTTGGAAAACTCACAGAGTACAAACCTGCCTTGGATGAATGCTGTTATACTTGGTGCAGGTAATGTCTATGTTCATGCCAATAGCTACCACAACTTCTTTAACATGAATACGAAAAGATTGTATGGCAGCTGGTGTGATATTGAGCCCCAACCATCCCGAATCTAGTCCAAATAGGATGTTTTTGAAGTGACTATATTGGGCATAATTAAGAGACAGCTATTTTCATCTAAGTGATTGAATTAAATTCATTTTCTTCATCTCAAAGGCTTTTTGTGGGCATGTGCAAAAAAGGCACCATTAGCTATCTATATACCCCGATGATAGATTGGATCCAACGGTTGCAGCTTACTTTTCCTTGCTAATTCAATGACTTCAGATATATAATCCAGCTTTGTATAAGAACAGAATGAAAACACACTCAAGATTAATCGGCATCCCATTCTGTAGAGAGTAGAGTGCAAAGGAGATTCAATGCTTTCAGTTTTCTCTAACTTTATGAACGCGTGGGAAATAATGTAAGTTTTTAATAAAACTGTAAATAGTACATATTTGGCAGAGGTATACAAAATTTTTTTCTGCTCCAAACCTGAATCTATTAATAAGAGGAAATGATCATGTCTTTACTTGTGCTATTATTAATGAAGTCAGATTTTCAGCAGAAATATATTGTATATACTTCTGAAAATGTACTACACTCATACTACAATAGTCACAGCAAATTGTAAACATCAACATATAAACATTGCCTACAGATGGACGAAGCTGTTTGGTGATTGTATTAAATTTGATAGCGGAAAATGCCACATTTAAAAGAGAGAATTGGGGAACACCCTGTTCTTCATGATATGACCATTGTAAAACTCAGTTTTTAATAAATGCAGGAAATTATCCTCTGAGACCTAGATTATAGAGATCTCTTGATATCCATTATCCATTAGCCTTTTCCCATGTCAGAGAATATTGAAATCAGATGTTCTTGTTTGTAGAATGTGTCTCTTATACAAGTATTTAAATGGATCAATGTTCCAAAGTTAAATTATGTATACAAAATCCACATTGGCTACTGGAGAGAATACTGTTGCTTTCTAAATAACTGAGAAGTCTGTCATCAACCATTTTCTCTTATATCATATGAAGGCAGCTAGTCAGATAATTGTTTTCTTGTGTTGTATTCTTTCCTAGTTTTGGAATAGTGATGGCAACTGGCATATTTGCCAAGAATCTGGAAACTTCCTGTGTAATATAATTAGAGAAGACAAGCATAGATGTTTTATCATTTCATAATGGATTGCATATGGGCCCTAGGATTAACAGAAGAAGATATTTTTCTCCCTCCTTAATGCATTGCTGATTAATTCTTATTGTTATTATTAATATGGGTACTGTATGGCAACATGACTCCATGGATCACACTCTAATCATTAATATAATTCATATCATATATCTTAAACCTATTCACTTGGGGTGCTCACAATAATCTCTGGCAAACGATTTGCTCATTTACCACTCTCTAAATAAAGAACCTAGTCTGGACATCCTTACTAATCACACTTTTAAACACATTCCGAATATGATATCTTTCCCCCCTCCCCATGTATTGAAACATTTCTTCTGTCGCATTCTTAGTCCCTTTAGTAGCTCTTCAGCATCTAAGTAATCCTATGAGCTATTCTGCCAACTATTGTAATATGTGTTCTGAATTTCAAATCTCTATACACTGTGATCCCCAGATCCCTAGCCTCATCAATTTACTGTAAATTGCCATCATCTGTATGATGCAAAATGTAATATTTTCAACCTGACGGGCCTTACCTCACATTTTACATTGAATTGACAACAGTTATCCTTGGTCTACACTGCTAATTTATTTAAATCATCCTGTAAGATACTTTCATCACTTTTATCAACCATTGACGTTATCAGGTTTGCATTATCACCAAACAGATAACTCTCCACCCCAAATCTTCTACTCTATCATTAATATACAAATTAAAGTGTTTTAGTACAAATGTGCTAGTGCAGAACCCTGAGTACTCCACTAGTCACCCTTATTTATCTTGATTCCACGCCTATACACCGTTGTCAGTCTGTATATCAACTGCCCATATCCATGGCATGCCAGAAGCCTTATATCCATTCCCATTTGATTCAACTTATGTAATAGTTTTCCCTGGCATATTCTCAAATGAGAGTGCCTGTGTAGCTCAGTGGATGTGGCGTTTGTACACCATCAGATATAGTGACATGGACTGTCCAAGGGTTAGTCTGAAATGTGTAGTTCCCCAGGAGTCGATAAGATCTGTATTTTTTGGTGTTTATTGTCCAGGTTTGAGAAACATACAACAAGATGGATCTATTGGTTGCATGGTAGTCTTAATTTTTTTTTGATGGAATCAGAGTAGAAGCTCTCAGAAATGCTGGGTATAACACATACTCCAATCTCTTTGTAATAATAAATCGATCTTGCAACACTGGAATAATACGTCAAAAATGGAAACAAGGCCTTATTTTTCCTATATCCATAAAGGTCAGCTATAATAGAATGGATAACTAGAGAGGGATTACTTTGCTATCGACCATAGTTGACATCTACAATAGGATGCTAATAGAATAGAATAGAACCTTATTTAACACCAGTTTTAAGTAAAACCGAGCTGGATTTGTAAAAAAGTGATTTACAATAGAACCGATATTTTGCATCAGCAGAATAATAGAAGATTCATTTGATAAATAATTACCACTCATTTAAAACTTTTAGACGTTTCTTCCATTGACTCCATTAATAGAGAAGTGTTTAAAATACTCAACTTCTATAGTCTACCCTCAAAAATCATACAAATAATCTCAGCAGATTATAGAGATTACAGTGCTACAGTAATTTGTAAAATGGAAACATCTGAATCCTTTACCCTGACAACAGGAATCCTGCAAGGTGATGTGATGTACATACTAGCACCTTATTTGTTCTTGGTATGCTTAGACTACATCTGTGATCAACAACACAGTCCATCTTGGTTTTAACATTACAACACACACCCAAACCATGGACATAACTGATCTTAGCTTTTCTGATGATATGCTTGTTGATACAGAACCAACAAGTGTGCAAAAATATCTCAGCATACTTCAGGCAGAGGCTAAATGTACTGCGGCTCAACATATAAAAATCAAATGTCTTCTCAATAGGTGAACATCTAAAAGTCCAAAGTATTCTCAATAGGTTATGAAAACCCTGTACTTCATATCAACAATAAACACTAAAATTGTAAAGGTCTTTCAATATCTTGGATCATTCATCAGCAATACAGAAAATTATATTAGATAAAGTAAACATCTGGCTCCAGTCTTCCATAACAAACTCCACCCCATCTGGATATCATCATTGATATCACTAATGACAAAATTAAGACTATAAATATTTATACATTTGCAAAATATAAATAAACGTTTGTGCAACCTTTCAGGAATGAGATATGTATGAAATCAATTTTTCAACATAAGAAAGCCATGTGGCTAATACTTCCTGTAAATATAACACATAAAATGAACTTCAGTGCATAAAATTCTTTTATTTCCAGGTAAGCAATATATACCCAATGAACAAAATGTTAGAAATACCTTCCTAATAGCATGTCGGTGTGACTGTAGCACACCGTATTCTCTGTCGCATTTACTCCACCATATGCTGGATGTAATTCTAGCCATGCCTCTTGCTGCATTGTCCACAACTACACCTTTGATGTCAGTCCTGATACTGTTAGTCAAGATACAGGATGCATGGTATCTTGCGCTATGGCACCCCTGGATTTAAATCTGATTGAATCTCTGTGATGCCATAGTGCAAGATACCATGCATCCTGCATCTTGACTAACATTATCAAGACTAATATCAAAGGTGTAGTTGGTGGAGTGGTACATTGTCCATTCAAAACAGTCCATTGGCTGCTGGATGCATGAAGGTTATGAAAGTGACCAGGCTGCACGTTATAGTAGCTTTCAGCAATTAAGTACCTCTCCAAACAAACTAAGGGACATAATGTGTCACATGAAAAGGCTCCCTGAAACACCACAGGGCAAACATCCCATGCTTTTGACACCACACCTGCACCCTACTGTCAGCTCGCTATAGCTGATCTCTAGAGATCTAGTTTCAGTAGCCTTGACATCAGGTGAGGAACAGTGGCTAATGACAATCTGTCAACAGTGATCCATGATTAAGGCATTGGCTCACATAGCCGATGTAGGTTATTCAGTACCCTTTGCTTGCTGATGCTGATTGGACCTCCGATATTGAAACTGGATGTGATTTGTGTACTGCCATTGCCCTGCAGTTGGTCTGTATGAGCCTGGACATTCTACATCGATCCTGGTCATCAACAATATAAAGTCAGCCACCACTTGCTTGCTGGGCATTGCTACACATGTTGATAGTATACTCGTGATACACCCTTGATGTAGCTCTCGAGAACCCAAGGATGTTTACCACTTGGGCAGTAAAATGATCTGTTTATCTTGTGCTGATAATACATCTAAAATCAAAGTCACTAAATTGCCACATTTCCCGATGTTTGTTGATTACACTACATTGTTGGGAATCCCCGATGTCTGCCTATTTACCACCTGCATTTGGTTAGGGTATGTTTCACTCTACAGGGATTGGCAATATAAATTTCCCAACACCACTAACTCTAATGTTTTGTCCATTGGGTTGAGTGTATATTTAATTAAAATCAGAAATATTGCACTATTTTATTTTTAATTATTGTGGTCTTTTTTTTGATGTGCCTGTTGAAATATTCTGTTGAATATTGATTTTCCCCAGAATGGCTCTTCAGTCAGAAAGTTTGCTGATCTCCTGCTCTAAACTTAATCTAATTCTTGCTATCACATTTTAGTAAAAACTGGATTTATTAGCAGTGATGCCATGTTTTTTTTTCAAAATCCAAAGTAGTCATTTAATTCTACCTAAAGCAGCAGAGCATACTGATCATTATTAGTATTGTTTTCATTTTAATATTGTCTGTAAATTTTGAGGAGTTTTAATCTGTGCCCAAAAGGAAAATGTAAGAAAACCAAGTTTCCTGGATTGGTGGTGGATGAATGAAATATGGTTTTGTTTTTAACATAAACCAAATCATCTTATACTGTATTTTACTATATCTACTATTTGGACTGTTTAATGGGATATAGTTGTTTTTGGCTATTTCTTTATATTCTCAGCAATCATGTTCTTACACTGTTGCATTAAAATCAGTATCACGTTTAGGATAAAGCAGTACATTGGGTCAATCTTACCGAATTGTTTGGTCGTTTAGTAAGGTAACTGTTTTACTTCTATTTTTGTTTATATTTTTTATCTGATTAGTGAATTATTAGTGAAATAAGTATTAAAAAGTTAAAATTTTTTAAATAATGTTGCATATGTTTCAATAATCTGGCTTGCTTAATCCAACTGACTTATCTATCCAAGGTCATGTAGTGTAATACTGTATAAAAAGGGAATTTTATCACTGCATTTCCATTCCTGCTCATAACAAATTTAAAAATAGTTGCAGCTTCTTGAAGCCCAATTTTTTAACTGTGGGACCAGCATGCAGGTGCATTACCATTTTATGAAACCTGCTATTAGTTGTAATGTACATTTGTCTGTAAATTGTATATGTTTTTGTATTTCCTGCAAACATGAACCTTATCCAGGAACAAAAATGAGTTTCCAAGAGAAAACCCCTGACACCTCCCTGATAGGCAGGCTAACTGACCATTATTTATAAAACCTTGATAAAGGTTTTTTACATCCTAGGCAGTAATCAATTAGCATAGGAATAAGCTATGGAGCTCATTGTTATACTAATTATTTATTTGGAAATAGTTTTAAATATTCATGCATCAGTTTTAAGTCAATTTGGTTTATTAAGGATCATTCCTGGAAACCTGGCATATAGTTGCAATCAGCCATATATTTTTTCTTATTGACCTTAATTTCACATCAGCCCGCTTTAAAGGAATGGACCCACTTGTCTATTTCCCATTCGTTTTGGATGCAATTCATCTGACTATCATCAGCATTATCCCTCACAGCCATTATATTTTCCCTGAAAATGCTAAACGCTTAACACTCTGTCCCTGTAACTACATCATTCGGTGTTAGCCACATCTCACTAATGCCTTTAACTTTTAGTGAGATTGTACCAACCAATGCCAAAAATTCTTCCATTTAACTTATAATACTGACATTAGTATATAGACAATGTAGCATCCCTTTAGGATCCCAATCACCTTTCTTTCCGGAATTTACTACCAATATTTTTGCTGGAGAGACTAGATTCAGTAATTGGTCATTCTCACACCCACTTGGCTTATAGGTGCCTTCACACAAACTCAACTGCATTCACTCTAATTGCTTAAGTTGTCTGGAGTTTGCACTTCCAAATGTTCAGTGAAATAAGCCTCTCTCTAGACTCCTAACACTAAAACCATTTAGATGCAGTCAGCGTTATACAAATCCTTTCCATTAAACTCAAACCATAGGTTCAGAAATCCTCCATCATTCCCTCTGCACAACCTGCATATCAATTGATTTGCTATCAGTTTGCCACTTACAATATCCCCTTCTTTGCTCTTCATTTTTGTTTTGTTTAACCACTTATCAAATCATTAGTGGGCAACCAAGAAAATTAGTTTGTTCCTTACCTTTCTGTATACAAACGACATGATTAATATTGTTAATTTTGCAACAGTGAAACATGATTTTGGTATACTTCCATTACGTCCTCCTGATCATAGTCTGCTTACATAATTTTCTCCTCACTTTGGTTTTCTCGTTTGTTCACGTGATCTTAGTTCTGACTTAAAGGCCATCTGCTTGTTTATCTTCTCAGGCTCTGCTAATTCTTGCTGTTTCTTTATGTCCACTTCCTTCTGCTATCTTTCCACTGCTGTATGTTAGACATTAATTCCATCATTAATTTTTTTTTTTTTTGCCACATAACAGCACTTATTCTTGAAACACTGAATACACACTTGCTCACCAATTTCACCTTCCTTCCATAAATCTTAACTATTGCAATGATTACATCTCTTGCAAACACTGCAGAATAAACTGTACAACATCACATAAATTCAAATTACCTAACAATGATATCTTTGCTACCAATACTCTACTACTCATTCATGCCATATTGACAATATCTTATTTAAACAAAATATAAGGATCACTTATTAAATACCTCAGTCAATCTCACATCCATATAAAACAAAAACTACGAGTTAATCTAACATTATTAACTAAGATACGTAAAAATCGCTTATTTTTTGGCAGTGTTAATAACAGTGCAACACATACAATATAAATATTATATTGAAAAAATAGTAAAGGTTATTATGCATAATAAATATATTTATTTTCTTATTAATGCTGAGTTGTGATTTAAGCAGCAAGAAAAAATACTGTTTATTATTACTCCATGATTATGCATCAGAGAAATGGCTTGGCTAAGCAATGTATTGATAAGAAGTGACACTTTGCCTTGCTGTACAACTAGGCAGTAGGTATTGACTGATTATTCATTTTTATTCAGTTTCCGTGTTGAGAATTAAACATTTTTTCTGTAAATTTGAAGAAGTAATGAGGGTGTGTTGTAAGAACTAGGATAAATCTTAAGAAAATGATTTATTAGCTGCTTTGTTGTAAACTCATAACCATAAATGCAAAAAATAAAATAATCGAATGACCTGCACAGGTTAAGTGTTAATGAAATAAGTCTATTGCCAAAAATCACGTAGACCTTCTTTGACTAGCAGATACATATCTGATATTAAGTATAAGAGGTCTGACAGAAATATAATGAGATTTTTCTTTATTACAATTAGAAGTATTGTTGAATCTGCAATGGTATATCATTTTAGAATCAATTCTGCTCTTTCTGTCAATACCAGTTTCTTGTCAGTAGAGTAAACATCAATCAAGATATTCTGTTTAGAGAAAGTGGATATATCTGGTGTGTTCATGAAAATAGAGAAGCGAAATCTTGAACAGTGTCCAATTAAATTTGTGTTAAACTAAATGATTATGGTACCTAAATGTTTGAGAGAAGGGTAACAAGTGTGGTAAGAAAATCAAAAGTGGATTATGAAAGGAAATTAGCCATTCAACTAAAGAGAATCCCAAACAGTTCTTTCAATACGCTGGAAGTAAAAGAAAAACTGTACACAACAGAATGATTTTAAGGAATGCTGATGGTAGGTAGGTCACTGAATCAGTTGATATAGTGGAATTACTGAGTGGGCACTTTGCAAGAGTATATCATCCAGATGGTGACATTGAAGGAATAAAGGAACCATTAGTTTATATTGGAATTGTGGTGAATAAAGTGGAGGTGAATAGTCTATTACAGAACCTTAAAGTGAATACATCTGTGGGACTGTATGGTATACCATCACGGATCTTACATAAAACGGCTAAAGAATTGTCAGTGCCTTTGACCATATTGTTTAATCTGAGTCTTGGATCTGGTTTAGTCCTGAAGGAGTGGAAAGAAGGGGAAAATAGTTCAAGTGTATAAAGGAGGATCCAAGACTACTGTTGCAACTTACTGACCGATCAGCATATAAAGAGTCTTCAAATTCTTGGGAAAGTAATCAAGGGAAAAATACAGGAATGGATTGATGAAAATGAGATACTATATTGGGGACAGCATGGTTTTGTGAAGGCTAGATCATGCCTCAGTAACCTGCTCAGGTTTTATAACACACTGATGGCTGATCTGGATAAGGGAAATGGATTTACAGCGATACTGCTGGACCTGGCTAAGGCCTTTGACAGGATACCACATAGAATTCTAATCCATAAACTGCAACACATGGGAATGGATATAGGGTTGGTGAGATGGATAGGAGTGTGGTGGATGAAGAGATATTAGAGAGTAGTTTACTCAGGAGTAGAGTCCAAAATATGGCCTGTGACTAGTGGTGTGCCACAGGGTTCTGTTCATGGACCACTGATGTTTAATTTGTTCATTAACATCCCAACCGGCCAGACTGGATGAAATATTTAACACTCCCTAGCTTTTTTCATGGATCAAAACTTTGTCGGCATTCTACCTTTTATCATGCCATTACCTTCCTCTGCCGTTAATCTCGTTACGGCTATTCCACAGCCATTAGTGGATTAACTGTTGCTGAGTGCCCTTTTTGTTCCCTTCCCCCTGTCTTTATGTCTATTGTGTTGCTTAGAATTTTATTTACCGTCCTAAGTTATTTGACCTATCTTGCCTCTAAAATGATTTATTATATGTCTTCCCAAAAATTGAAACGAATTTCACATATGCGAAAAAAATCAATCCTGAAATGACCACTGATCAGCTTTTGCAATGAATCTATTTAGTGATAGTAAATTTGGTGTATTTTATTCTACAAATCAGTGCAGTGGAAGAGTTGCACTGATTGTTCTTTCACTTTACTTATAATAATTGAATAATTTTTTTTCGAATTTTAGAATTTTCAAATGTTTGCTTTGAAAATATTATGTCAAATACTTATATTTTAAAATAATATTTATTGAAATAAATGTCCTTTTTCTTTCGTTTCTAGCCAATTAACATTATATGGATCATCACATTTCAGATTTATATACAATTTTTTGTTATTCATAAAGACAAAATAAAAAAATGTTAAAATGCTAAATTGCATTACTCGGTTTCCGATCGTGTCTTTTTGGTATCTAAAATTTAAATCCAATGATATTTTAGCAGTGATTCTTTGCCTTCATCATTTATTTATTTATTTGTATTATGCATATTACGATAATATCTAGTGCATAACCTTGTAGATATGTTGAAAATATAATGTGAAAAATATCATATACGGAATGATTCAAACTTTTTACTCATTTTGACGATTTTCTAATGCCCCGCCCTCCTTATTCTCTCGTGGAACTGAATTGCATAAATACTCTAAATTTCTATACAGGTTTTAAAGCTTTTCTAGACCGCATTCAAAATCAATTACTTAATTTTACCATTTTGACAATAGATATACGGCAATCAGATTATATCGTGAAGCTTCTAAATATGTTCTATTTATTTGCTAGCTAAAACGAGCTGTTCTACTGCCCGCTGAAATTATGTGAAATTTTAGAAATAATATGGTATATTTTTACCATGCAAAATTGTTTATATGCATACCACACAAAAGAAAGTTCAGTAGTATTATTTGTGTTTGTTTTTCTTTAAAAAATCTAAATATTACTTCTGCTGCTGGAAGCTATTTCTGAAATAATCTACATCTTGTAAATACTAGGTAATATCCTCTTAGCTCGAGGAAACGTTGAAGGCTTATTACTCTCAGTGCTATTGAGAAGAAAGGGGAGAACACTAGTGCCTCAAGCTGTAGTGCAGAATATGTCAAGAATGTTTTGTTTCCTTTTCGATTGTTGATTACCTATATCCTAACTGAAATACTGATATTTCGTTTACATGCTTATACATTATGTATGCCAAAATAATTGGTCAATTTATAATGATCAGTTTCACTTATATTATCAAAAATTTGAAATTAAATCATACAATTATCTTGAAAAAGAGGATTTGAATTATTTTCAAAGAAAAGGTGCATATGTGTTTCATAAGCTTCTTTTGGGGGGGGGGCATGGGGTTATAGACCTAATCAATCTGCGGATAATTCAGATAATTTATTTCATAAATCGTTCTCAAGAGAGCTGTTACAAACGTAAATCACTCGGGGGAACATACCCATACATTTTAGTGTAAAAAAGTAGCGAAAGGTTCAATTACTTTAGATATGTAATCTAGAAGAAAATGTTATGTCTGCTGAGATTAGAATCTTACGTGAAATTCTCTATTCGTTATAATGTAACTAATTTCCAGATTATTTTCTCTCCTGCAGACTTCATGTTATATACAGTGATTTCTTTTTTATACTACAAGAAAAAAATCAGATAACAGGAGAAAAATATCTTGTATTTTCTTTTCCACTTGCTGAATTTACAATGTTGTTTTTTGTGTTTTGAAGAGGAAGTGCAAATGACTTTTTTCTTAATATTTTTGCCATTATAACATCTCATAATTATAAGAGTGATATTTTACCGTTTTTCTCCCACATGAGAAACATAAACAAGGTAGTAATAATATTGTTGATTCTGCCAAACTTCATTGTAGCAGAAATATTTATTACAAAACTTTGTAATATATATATATATCTCCGAAACAAGAAATTTGGAACCCATATCACAACAATGTTGAGTAATGGCAAGGTGAAAATATTCCCGTTATTATTTATATATTTCGTTTATTAACTCGTGGGGCTATGCCTAACCCCCTGTGTTCCTGTATGGTAGGCTAGTTCTCCTTCAATTGTGAAAACTCGAAAGGGCGTTCGACCCCTGAATTCTGATGACTCGAATTTTGAAGACTCGACACTCAGGGTAGCCCCTGAGTTTCAAAATGTTTCGATAAACATGACATAAAAAAGGCTTATCATTATATATATATATAGGGTAGATTTTATTTCATTATTTTTTAGAGTTTTGATGAATTACTTTACCTGGAATACTCTTTCCAGTTTCTCTGTGTCATAAAAAGAACTTAAAAATTAGCCTTCAGGATGATAAAGAAACAGTGCATTCGGGTTTCACTCTGTCAATATTTGTAGTCCTCAGAAGGACTGTTTTGATGGCTTGAAAACAAACATTTATTATTTCATACTGTTCAGAATTTAAAATTCTTGAACAGCATGGAACACCTTGAAGCAAGGCTAAACACGCAAAGCAGTTTTACATTCAGGGCACCAGATTTTTGTTTTCTTTCTGATATTTTTTTTATTATATACATAATATTTGCGTGCAGGTTTTTTTTATTAGCGGTTGGTGGTAGATTTTCGCGATAAAGATTGGAGTTAGCAGCGTTCAACCTCAGATGTCTGGCAGGATTTCCTGGTTTTCTGCTTGCTGAAGAAGGTGCATGTGCATACAGCAATGCTTTCGCAATTTCTATTCTGTATTCTAGATATGTTATGGTAGACAAACATTTTTTCTTGTACAGGAGGACACTGTTCCAAATAACAAAATACAATACATGTCCAAACACTTTTTTGTAATATTTTTATGCTGTTTCCACATTACAGAGTAGAATGATAGCTGCTAATCGCACCTATCAACTGAACCCATAGTGTCATTGTATGCACACACAGCAATGGGTTTTTCTTTCTTCAAATCATGCTTCTCCACGGATTTTGTTAATGGATTGTGCAGGGAAGACAGAAGAAAAACATCTTTTTTGTCTTTCCAACATAGTGCAAAGACTTTCCCTCGCTGATAAGTTCAGATTTCCCCCTTCGATAGCTTTCCTGAAGCCAGATCTGGAGGCATATCTCGCCTTTTTGCATTTACAGTACCATAACTATCTGTACGATGCTGTAAAAGCAAATCAGCGAGTTCAGGACACATATAGTGATTATCCATTATAATGCAGTAACCTTTCCCCAGTAAAGGGTCTAATAACCGCATTACTACACACATCGACAAGGGGAGATCCGAATATTTATCATTGTCGATTACAGTTTGCTTTCCCGTATAAGGTTTGAAATCCCAAAGATATCACTCTCGGATTCGCAAAGCATAAAAAATTTACTCCATACTTTGCTTTCTTTTGGGGAAAACACTGCTTATATTTCAGTCTACCTTTGCTTGGCATAAGACTTTCATCGATACTCAAGTCTCTCTCTCAGGAATGTAGAGTGATCTACATTTGTGATGGATTTTCATCAGAAAATCATAAATTTTTTTGAAGACTGGGCAAGAATGTGTTGCCTGATTGTATTCCTAATTATTCTGAAAATGCAAATACTTCATGATGAGACTGAATTGTTTTTCAGTCATAACATCACAAAACATTGGCGTGTTAAGAATCCAATCTGTAGACTAATACATTTCGAGAGCGGGCTTTCGAAATGTATTTCGAAACTTCAGGTTTTCCACTTTCTTTATTCTGATATTGCATTTAAAGGATGACAGTGATTTTAAATATGAATTTCATCTATATCCGAATATCACATAATTTCCTGATTTATAATAATCAGGAAATATGTATATTGTGTGATTTATAATTTGCTAATTTATAATAATCGCCACATAGTTTCAGTATCGAAAAATTAAAGTTATGTGGAACAATTACTAGAGAAAAATAACGAATTAATTAAAAACTGTACCTATGTTTCATAACAGTTTTTGGGTGTGTGATAGTAATGCAACGCGGGAGGGGGTTAAACTATCAGAGGCGAAATAAAATTCAATTCTATTGTAAAAATATGGAAATGAAATTTCACATTTGATATACATATTTTGAATGATGAAAATAAGCAAATGTATTGCTTACTTTAAAAATTGGAGAAAAAATATCTGAATTATGCAGAAAATATAAATTTAAATCATAACTGTTAATTTTATTTTGTAATGACCAATTATACAAGGAAACCAAGAAGGTGAAAGTACAGATTACTATACAACATGAAGAAAAAATTTAGTAATATGATTAAAGAATTTCATGTTATTCTCTATTAAGCAAAGTTGCTGAAGCATGTCCTAAAGGAAACGTGTGAAGTATTATTCGATTTCAATGGTTTTCTACTAAAATAAAAATAATATAATCTGGAACGTCGGCAGCCAGTTTTCTTTTCTTTTTTTAAAAGAATATTTCAAATAATTATCGTGAATTAATTTCTTCGAGAACGAAGAAAAATCTTTTGTCTAGTAAGCGATTAGAAAAAAATTACTGCAAAAAATAAATAATTAAATTGGTTCTCAAAGGTAAGGCAATATTAAAGTGAAGAAATTATGCAAGACCTTTATTTTGTCCAGAAATTAAAATTGTATTGTACAATAAAAAAAGAAAACAAAAATATAAATAATTTCTCTATTTTATGTCTGTCATATATAACTAAAATCCAGTTAACCAGCATGGAACAAGAAAGTCCGTTTCTTGTTATAGGCAACTGAGAGGCAGCTACGAAAGGGAGATAATCCGATTAACTGTTCTCTTCAGCATGAGAGTTTACCACACATTCTAATGGACATGACAGTCAAATTGCACTTCTTATCCAAGTTCTTTAAACAGGTGGGCTGAAACATATCCAGATTTAGTTGGACGTCTCTAGACGTCCTAACCGGTAGGGAGGTTAAAGATATAGGGAAAGAACTGAGGGCAGTGGTTCATTTGTTTGCTGACGATGCAAAGTTGGGTATGGCAATAGTAAATGCAGAAGATGCCAAAATTTTGCAGGATGATTTGGATAGATTGGAGGTCTGGGCTAAGGAGAATGGATGTCAATTTAATGTGGCAAAATTTAAGGCTATGCATTTTGGGGTGAAAAGATTAGCAGCAAAAAACACATTAGTGGAACTGTGCTCCATGAGATTGATGATGTCAGGGACTTGGAAGTGTTGGTGGATAGGGAGTTGAAGTTTAGGGGGGCACGTTGCAAAAGTGGCTAAATCAGCTTATCAAATCACTTGGATGCTAATAATGCTTTGATCAGTACAGATAAGCAAGATATTGTTCCTCTGTATGGAGCCTTGATAAGACCCCTTCTCGGTTACTGTGCCCAGATCTGGTCACCTAGATTTCTTCTTGATGGGGAGGAGGTTGAGAGGATCCAGAGGCGAATGACCAAGATGATCGCAGTTCTATGGAAGGAACTTTATGAAAACAGGTTGAAGATTTGTGCGTTGCACAAATTGGTTGATAGGCAGAAAAGGGGAGATATGATTGAGACATTCAAATTGCTGAAGGGTTTATATAGGATTAATTCAGAGGATATTTTTGAGAACAGGACTGGTGGTATGAGGACTAAGGGATATTCATGGAAGCTGGGCAAGAGTGTATTTAGTAAGGGTGTTAGAGCTGGGTTTATTACCTTTAGAGTAGTGAATGAGTGGAATAAACTGCCAGAGTCTGTTGTGGGTGCTATGACAGTAAATGAGTTCAAGGCAAAGTATGATGGATAATGTGTTAATGAGTAATTGTTGTGATGGACATGATGCTTACGGCCTCCCTCAATAAGTTTAAGGATGCCTTGGAGTTGCCCGTAATATATTAAAAATAATAATCATCATCATCGTCATCAAATTCCTGCCATGTAGCCTCAAGGGTTTATATCATTGTACTACATGAAAAATTTACATAATTACTAACTTCCTATCTGCAATTTTCCTCCAAATCAGTCTGTGACCTGTGAAGACTCCAACATTAGCAGATCTTATATTTCTATCATCTAAGGCACTTTGTACAGTATTAATCTACATATATCTTGGTCTTCCTCCGGGTTGTTTTCCTACCAACCTGGAAGAGAACACTAGTGTTGCTAATCTTTCCTTGCACATTCTGATTAAGTGACCTACTACCTTATATTAGCCCTGCTAATGCATTCCTGGATGCTGAAAATGTCAAGTTCTTTCCTGATATTCTCGTTTTAATATAATATTGCCATTGATGGCATCTGTTCATACCTGTAATCTTTCTCAGGACTCTGATATCTGCAGTCTCTAGTCTTTGTTCAAGTGTTTTACTTCTGCCCCAGCTCTCAGATCCATAAGTTAAAATTGATTTGAATAGTCTTTTATACAGCTAATTTAGTGGTCCTACTAATATCTCTTTTATTCCATATGAAATTATTCAGTTGACTTCCACTCATACCAGCTTAGTTGATTCTATTGTCTATTTCCATATTTAATTTACCATCTTCACTAAAAATCGTGCCTAAGCAGCTGAAATGTTTTATTTGTTCCACAGGTTCTCCATTCACCACACAGTTGCCATTTTCAAGGATTCTGCCAATTTTCGTTGTCTTTGTCTTTTTATTGCTGAATTTCATACCATATCTATTACAACAGTTATTTAATTTAGTAAGGGAATCTTGCAGATTTGCAGTGGATTTATTTAGAAGTATAACATAGTCCACATAAGAAAAGTGCTAACATTAACATCTCCAATTTTGATATCATGTTTAATGCCACTTTCGTTCATAATGTGATCCATATAGATAATGAATAACAGGGATAATGTGCATCCTTGTCTAACACCAGATTTAACATTAAACCATCTTTCTGAACTTCCTTCAATTCTAACTGCTGACCTACAACTCAAATAAGTATTGCTTTATATAATGCACCATTGATACCATATAACTGTAGCATATTGAATAGCTTCTCTCTTGGCACCTTGTCATATGCCTTTTCCAGATCAACAAAACTTAAATATAGAGCTTTGTTATATTCCCATGTTTTCTCAAGTATTTGCACAGTGAAGATCTGATCTTCACAGCCTCTGTTTAGCCTGAATCTAGCTTGTTCTTCATCTAGCTTTTCTTCTACAATTCTCTCAGCCATTTCTGAAGTATACTTCCATAAATCTTGCGAGGAACACTCAGTCAGGAAATGCCTCTGTAATTCTGAGATTGAGTTTTATTTCCCTTTTTTTGTCCCTCTGTCCTGGCTTTTTGAATTGTGCAGTGCAGCCACTGTAAGACTTTTATACCACCATACTTCAGCATTTCTGGTTGAATATCATCTACTGCTGCTGCCATTCCACATATTTAAATTTCTATACTTAAAGTATGGATATGTATTCCTGACTGTATGCCTGTACAATGTTTTTACCACTGTGCTATCACTGTTTTTTTCATTTAGCAAATTTTCAAAGTAATTACTCCATAGTTCAAGGATTTCTTTTTCTGATCTGATCTTCAAATGCGAAGATCAGATCTTCACATTTTCTTTTCACCTTTATCATCTCTAACTTTTTTACAGCACTTTTTCCTCCATTTCTAAGCTTCAACAATCTCCAGAATTTCTTATCACCTTCTTGGTATTTATTTTATATGTTCTTGCCAAGGTCTTCCCATGATTTTTGTTTACCAAGTTTTACACAGTGTTTAACTTTTTTATATTTGTATCTGTATTCTCTCAGAGCACAAGCTGACATATTTGTCAGGAACTTTTGATATGCTTTCTTGTTTTCCTTCTCTGCTTCTTTATCTTCATATGCCCACCATGCAGTTCTTATTTTTCTATCCTTGCAGACAACCTCACCAAATTCACTGTGCAGTGCTGCGATGTGGGTAGGATGCGCCCTTGTGCAAAAAATTTTTCAGCATCCCCATAAAATAAGTCTCTATGAAACCTTTTGCAAAAAATTTTACTTTCTTAAAAGTACAAAACAGGTTATATGAATACATAAAAGTAATTGATCAAACCATATATATATATATGGTTGTGGGTATTAGTTAGTCTTTATATATTCCCAGTTATCTAATTGCACTATTTGTTGAGAAATATATTACACAATCTGCAAATGTCTGAACTTTATTTAGTGACATGATATAACTAATTATTTTTTTGTGTTTCTGCAGTACAGTGACTGTTGAAGAGAACATATGGTTTACTGCAGGGAGTAAACAATACTGTTTAATGTGTGTGTTTTATGATCCATCAGAACCTACAAGTACACTCTAGTTGCCATCAAGCCATCTAATTTTTGGTCTTCTCTTCTCCTGCTTCCATCAACTTTAGCAAGCATCATCTTCCCCGCACTGTCATTTTTTTGCATAATATGTCCGAAATATGACAATTTTTGCTTGATGATCATAGCTTCGAGTGAGCAATCTGGCTGTATTCTGTTTATCACTGATTTATTGTTTTGCTTTGCAGTCCAACGTATTCTAAGTAAGCACCTCTAAATCCATAATTTAAATGCATCTATCTTTCTTCTTTCACATCCATACAGCTTTCACGATTATGATTTTTGTTGTGAGGCTAATATCTTTATCTTTAAAGATCTTCCTTAAATTTGTCATTGCTTTTTTCCGAGTAATAATGTTCTTCTAACTTCTTAGGTACAGTAACCATCTTTATCAATTCGAGATCCTAGGAATACAAAATTGTTAACTGTTTCCCATTTCTGCTCATCTACTTCAAAATCATTAAGTTCACATGTTGCCATAACTTTTGTGTTTTTGAGGTTAAGTTTAAGACCATATTTAGCACTTTCTTTTTTAACTTTCATTATAAGTTCCTTCAAATCGTCTTTGCATTCTGCTAACAAGAGGGTATTATCTGCATACCTCAAATTATTAATATTTTCCCACCAATTTTAATTCCAACTGAAGACTCCTCCAGCCCTGCCATTCTTAAAATGTATTCTGTGCAAGTTAAACTGATATGGAGATAAAATACATCCTTCTCGCACCCCTTTACCTATTGCAAAATACTCAGTTTCTCCAAGATCTGTTTGGCAGTAATTTCTTGTTCATAATAAAGGTTCATAATAAAGAATGCCTCTCTGTATTTTAAAGTCATGAGCCAATGTTTGGAACTCTGTCAAGAGGCATTCTCTGGACATGGCAAAACCAATGGAGCTGTTACTCATTAATATCTGTGAGGTCGTCCTGGTAATTGAGGTCTTGCTTTTTTGTTCTGTGGTTTTATGTACAATAAAGTGTGTTTTATTTTTCTTAGGCACTTCCCCTGAAATGCAGTTATTTTGAGTAGTTCCTCCTTAGTGAGTCACCATGACTCACATCCATATGTCACTGTAGGGATGATCATCGGTTTAAATATTTTAATTTTATCATTTTTGAGAGTTTGTTAGTGATCAATATTCTCCATAGTTTATTCTTGTTTGACCATCCAATCTTAATTCTGTGTTTTACTGATTGAGTGCTCTCTAAATTATGTATAACCTACTATTTTGTGTGAGAACTACTACCCCTACACAAGAAAATAAATTTTCAATGCTATCTGTATGCAGATATGTTTAGTAATATAAAATATAGGGAAAGAATGAAGAAGTATTGTTTATTTGCTGATGATGTAAAACTAGGGCGGGCAATATTCGATAAAGGTGTCTTATATAATGAAAACATGTGGTTAATTTAAATAAATTGCATTGTGGGCAAAATATAATGATTGTCAATTGAAAGTTGCAAAGTGTTGGCTTTGCACTTTAGATTGAAGGCTATATTAAAGGTACTGGCTTCTATGAGATTAGTGAGGCTGGGACTTGTGGGTAATGATGAACATGGAGTTCAAGTTCAGAGGGCATATTGCAAAAATTGACAAAATAGTTCAAATAATTACTTGCATGTTGAGAAACATGCTAAGCTATGATTCAGCAACATCTTGATCACTTGCATGAATCTGGCCATCTGTGTTTCTTGGGGAATCAGCATGTGGTGGAGAGGATTCAGAGAGAAGTGACTAAGATGGTGATAGAACTGTGGATTTCTCTCTATTAGGATAGGTTGAAGATGTGTGGATTGCAAGGTTTAGTTATGTGGCAGAAAAAAGAAGTGAGAGAAAATTATGAGTTAAAGGGGGTTCTATAAGATTCAACAATGGAAATCGTTGAATACATGATGAATAGGAAGAGAACTAGATGTCATCTATCAAAGGTTTGTAAGAATGGGTGTAAAGACTAGATATTTTGACTAGATTGCTAGATTTATTTGAGTTCCACGATGATAGAGAATGAGATTAAGGAGAGGTATGATAGATATTTGGTGTATATTGTGAGCATGGATCTGCCATGATTAGTCTTGTGACTTTATGGAGATAACCCTGTAATAATTATTTATTATTATTATTACACGGCACCTCCAAGGAGTACAAAGACTCATCCAGGGAGGTCACCTATGCTACAACTTTCCATCTCCACAATTCAATCCACCAACTACAGCAAACTGCATCATCTACATAAATGCCATCTACTGCTGACCACTAGCACTAGTATCTTCACAAACCATCGTGAACATACATGATCATAGTGGGATTCAAACCTGCAGGCTTTTCTCTGAAGACCAGAAATGCTAACTACAGCCAACCAGACTTGCATAATAATAATAGAAATGTCTGAAATGGTATTTAAACTTTGAGATATTCATTGGGACAGATACTATTATTTAATAAATACAGGCAAAGAACCACAAAAAATTAAATAAAGATTATTGAATAGATTCATTCAACCCTGTTTATTTCAGATTGATACAATAAATACAAATATAAAGAGGTATTATCATGGAGATTTCTATAAACAAGCCCATTTTTTTATTCACTCAACATGACACAGATGTTGAATACAGAAATGTTATATCATGAGTCATTGTTATGGGTATAATATATTTTGCCATATAGCCTAATTCATCAATTATCTGTGATATGTGATCCCAAGAGTTGATTTAATATCTGACATTGGTTTTTAATACAGTAGATTGTACATTATTTGAACTAGTGAAGAGTTAGCTATTGAAAATACCATATCAAACCAAGATTATGAATGAGTTAGGTTGAATATTTTCATCATTTGAACAGGCTCAGAAAAGTCCTCAAAACTTCACCTGCTTCTCTTATGGTTTAAATTAAAGAAATATCCAATTTATATTAGATGCATAAAAATATAGATTCTGTTCTTGTCTCAGTTGAAGATAACAGTAATCTTACTTTTAAACGATACATTAAAAAGTTGAATGCAGATGAGCACTGCATGCCAGTTACCACCACTGCTGGCACAAAAATGGAATATTATCGAAACATCCAAAGAGGAAATCATTAAGTTATCAAATGATGATAATAAAATAAACAAGAAAATAACATTAAATATTGTCTTAAAATGGTTATGTTAAGTGTGGGAGACTTAAGACATACTTTATATTTCCAATTGTGTTGGGTACTAAGATTTAATTTTTATAGATTTTCAAACTTTCCATTCTATATACACCTTGCTTCATGAGTATATTATGTCGTATATGTAAGGTCATTTTGAAAAGAAATATTGTGTTTCAGATAATGTCAATAGTCTTAAGATTATTGGCAGTACCTGAACTGTTCTTTCTTTAGATTAATAAAAACGGTTCTGGAACTAACATTTTAAAATATGAGCTACACGTTTTCAGGTGCAGGGTTAGATAGCATATATAAAAGATTTTCTTTATGTACAGCAGTGGCAACACTTGTAAATTTCTTGGAGAGTAATTTCAAAGACATTTCTTTCCTGAATAACCATTTTGAAAACTGGGTGAAGACAAAATTAAATGCTTTCAGCACTTTGATGTCATGTTTTTTAATATTTACAGCTTTGTTTCTTTTAAGGATGTCATAATTGAATCATAATTAATAATCATCATTGAATGAAGAAGTGATCTACATGATGACATCTGTCAGTATGAGTGAATTTTCCTGTGGATATCTAGGGTGCTGCATTTCATGTATTTTTCAATTAAAACTTCCCAAAACAGCTGTCTTTCTAGGTAGACTGAGAACCATTTTTGGATGAAACTTTTTTTAGAA
This sequence comes from Typopeltis vanoorti, assembly GCF_054136105.1. Classification (NCBI taxonomy): domain Eukaryota; kingdom Metazoa; phylum Arthropoda; class Arachnida; order Uropygi; family Thelyphonidae; genus Typopeltis; species Typopeltis vanoorti. Next base: position 162,639,773 of record NC_143554.1, read on the forward strand.
AGCACCTAGAATTCTTACTGTCATATAGTGTGATTCTAGGTAATTAATGAATGTCATCCATTTATTGCCAATAAGATAAAGAATGTCTTCCATTTATTTTCAATAAGATAAAGAAGACTTTACATTTATTAACATTGAAATGACATCCATTTTCATATGCCCTAAATATGTCTGTACATGAAAATGATATATTCTTACTACCTTCAAACTATTGACAATTTTTATCAAACTTAATTTATTATTTCAGGATAGGATTATTGTCAGATTTCATAGTTTCATTTTCTAAGAAATATATTACTGAATTGATTGACATAGATCTTCTCTTGATCGTCTTGCTATCTTGAAAAAACTGGTTTTTAAAACTTCCTTTCCCATTCTGTTTAAGCAGCTTAGCTCTACTCGCATTTTGCTGAATGCTAGCAATCTGTACTTCCTATTTTTTCTAATACCCTCATTTTTCATCCGATACTGTATGTTTGCTTCCTTATTTATTATCAGAAGTTATATATGGTGTCCAGGTTAAATGTTCTATTTCTAATGTATTTCTCAGATCCACATGTTAACAATTGGTTTACCACTATCTTGTATAGAGCTAGTTTAGTGTGTCCACTAATTTCTCTCCACATGAATTTATTTAGCTCTTATCATACACCTCTTCTAGTTCTAGGTTTCATTTTTCTTTTTCCATATTCAATTTTCCATCTTCACAATAACATTGCTAACTAGCTGAAGTGCTTTAGCTGAAATTGCTTTCAGCACCACATTCTTTACATTTATTCATTCATTCAGGCGACAGTTGATTTCCGTGGCTGTTTGTAAATTTTTTATTGGCGATTTTCCTACCAAATTTATTACAGCAATCACTTGATTTACCGAATCAAGGCAGACTTGTATTGAATTTATTTAGTATTAAAACATGATGGAGGAATTCTTTTAGAGCAAATGATTTTTTTCACACAGGATTTTTTGCACCATCTTATATTTTAACAAGCCCCTTTTGACATATTTATTAATCCCAGACATATTTTAAATCCTCTAATGATGCAGTGTCATAGTTGGTATGCATTAAATAAGAAAAATGAGAATGTATCAGTATGGTTCTTAAACATTTATACATGTAGTATGTATATGCATCTTGTATATGTATATGTATATGCATCTTGCACAACACAGACAGAATGAAGGTTTTTCAAAAGACTGTCATGTTCAAACTTGACTGTGAGAGGCTAACAGCAAATGAATGTATTTTTACAGACAGTTTTAAGGGGAGGAGTTTTTAAAGTTGCTCCTGTGAAAATATTACCAGACAGACCTTGGAGTTTCAGGGTGTCATTGAGGGAGGTCACATGCCTACCTTTAATGGAATTTGATCACACTACCAGCAGGTGCCACATCTGAAGGTAAGCCATTTCATTCAGACACTGTTCTATGAGGAAAAATCTAGCTGTCATTCCCATTCTTGGCTAAATCTTTCTATCCTTTCATGAATGTCCCTCAAATGGAGAGCTTTCATAAAATATAAAATTCCATCTAACTGGTTTCATCATTTTAGAAGTTTGTACCTCCCTATCTTATCCCTCTTTCTCCTGTTTTCTAGTGTTTGCAATTTGGAAATTGTCTGTCTGTTCTCCCAACCTACATTCCATAGTTCAAATAATATATTTAACATTCCCTTACTACTTTCCTTTGTGGCTGCATCACCTCAGAAACCAGGAGATGATATCTATACATAATAGTCATCCAGCTGAGGTCATATCAAGGCCTTGTAAAGAACCGAAATAACTTCCTTATTCTTGCATGTGATGTTACTGTTTTAACATTACAATAGTTTTCCGAGTTGTATTTTTACATTTTGCCATATTGGTTTCTGAACTTCAACTTCCTAACTACCAAAACTCCATGATCCTCATGGAGCTTTGGTAGTTAGGAAGTTGAAGCATGAGGAGTTTCTTTTACCATAAACTGGTAACTATAATACATCATTGGATATATTAATACACCAAAGTGTATAACTTTACATTTATTAACATTTAACTGTTAGCCATTTTCACATTTCCACAATTCCACTATATGCAAGTCATTCTTCAGGAACTGCAGGTCGACCATTCACTTTCCTGATTATCCTCTCTTTATTTACATCATCAGCAAATAACTGTCTCTTATTAGATACTGCTATTTCATTAAGGTAGAGGTAGAAGATTGAATAACACTGGACCTGGAACTGATCTTTGAGGTTCTCCATTGATGAGCATAAATTTTGCAGACTCATCTTCCTATACACCACTTTCTGATATATGTCAAACATCCGCCTTATCTTAACTACAATCCAACCCCATATCCAATTTGTTTAACAGCCTTCTATTCTGTACCCTGTTGAAAGCTTTACGACTGGGAATGCATCGTGGTGTATTCTTTGTTCCCTGTCTAACTGCACAGTGACATTTTTCACTGTGCAGTTAGAAAAGGTAATAAAATGTAAGCAAATTACTCAGACATGATTCTACTTTAGTAGACAGATGCTGTTTGTTGCTGTGTAGATTTTCAGTCAAGTCATTTCTCTAATGGAACTATAATCAACCTATATGGAACTATAATCACAGGAGTGAAGCGATTATTATCATAATCGCTTCACTCCTGTGGAATCCTCCCCATGCAGATAACCAGGACAAAGCAAAGTTAGTTCAACTGAACTATCTTGCCTTAGCATCCATGCTGATATTCTATCAGCCCCTATTCAGCTTAATCAACATCTCTGGTACCTGCTCCTGATAACCTGGAATTTTTATCTAGTGTAGAGGTAGTAGTGAGTTCTTTGGTGCATAGACCAGGTTCAAAGCATTTAGCACATCAAACACTCGCTTGAACAGCATCATAGCATCTGCAACCTTCTTATCTTCATTCACAAGAGCCATTCTTCTACATTTGTCCATTCTTTTACTTCCAACATGATAGAATTCTTTTGGGTTGTCCGTAGTGCAGAGCTTGTTTCTTGATTAATAAGATGGCACATCCATTTGATCCTCCGCAATTTATTCTCAGACTATGCATGCATTCCAGTATTGCACCATTGAAGTATTTATTGTTTAATACTTTCCCACGGGCTGCTTATATCCTTTTCATCAAGCAAATGATACTGTAAATGAATGTTGTCTAATGCGTTATTGTAAACTGGGGGGGGTATTAACTACTCTTATAATGTCTACCTCTACTTATTAAATCAAATTATTAAAACTAGTTTATTCACAGAGAGGTTAGCTAGCTATGCCTAGTTATCTCACAAATTACATTTCAGTTATTAACAAATCAGAGGACTCGCTTATAGACACTGCTTATTTCTAGTACTTTATCTCTTAACAGTCCATCTGAATTAATTCTTTTATATTACACAAAAGAAAACAAATTGGAATGAACTCTCATATGCTCTGCTTTCAAGGTTGCACACTTTATCAGGGATTTTTCACTAGAGTCCTAGACCTTTCTTCCATTTCGGGTCTTAGATTTACACTCTGCAGTGTCATGCTTCACCTGTGCTTCATCAAGGATTTTTTGTGGGGCTTCAGAATGCTGATCTTTGGATGAGGGGTCCAGCTTGCAGAACTTATGCAGTCTCTCTTAGAAGGCAATGCATTCTCTTCAGGGCGCTGAAGTCTGCACCTTGATTATTAGCTCTGAGTAATCTTCCACAACCATATCAAAGATCGAGATAGCCTCAGGTGGATCGATTTCCTTTTCTCCCTGACTTCTGGCATGCCCCAGCCATATAGTCGTGTGCTGTTTCAAACTGCCAATTTCGATCATCTCCTCAGTCCCTTTCTGAAACAAAACAGGTGTCGTATGTTATGCTTCTGCACAGGCCTACACATTTTACTGCATAAGCTTCCATAACTCATAATCCCATGGAAAAGATTGGTTGCTGCTTATTCCCAGTTGTATCCCATGTCTTCGAAGCGTGTATCCATGGGGCCAGTTTGACAGCTTTGCAGAAGTAAAAATCCAAGGATATACTGGATAAAACTCCCTGCTGCCTGTGCCCAAGGCCAGCTAACTTGGGTATGGCTGAGGAAGATACTTCTGCAACTCATGTCTCTGATGGTAATCAAATCTAGGACACTCCTTCCCCAGGCATATGGTTGTGAAGTGTACATTTGCATGGATAACCACTTGGACAAAATAGGTATAATCACTTAAAACTATCAAAACATAAAGCTTGCTCCACAATCAGTCTTAACATTAGTTTTGCTCCATAGAACTTCTGTATCATCTAAATCTTGCTTGTTTATTTCCATTAGTTTGTTTATTCTTACTTTTAATATTTTCCACAAATTTCCAAGTACTTTCCACAAATAACGTGTTAGAGCTATTGTTCTGTACTTTTTGCAGTCCATTTTCCTTTCTTTTTTGTGAGTTAAATTTGTCCATTTTTTAGATTTTGCTTTCCTGTCATGCCATGTACATTTCATCTAATATCACCCTTGCCACCATGTTTCAACATCTCTTCAGTGATGTCATAATTCCCAGGGGTTTTATAATTTTTCAGATGTTTACCTGCCTTCACAATCCTCAGTATGTTTCTCCATCTTAAAAAAAGTTCAGATGGAGAAACAGATCATCTACAAAAGTTCATTGATGAACTTCTTTAGCCCTCATCATCTTCCTGTGTGTTCTGTAACTCTGAGCAGTATCTTATAGCTGTTTTAGACTCTTTTTCTCGTTAATGTTTCTTATATTTCTGACCATCTTATATGCTAGTTCTATATTTGCCAAAGTATTTATTGATATTCTTGCACTGTTCTCCTAGCCATTTTGTTTTGTCTCCCCTATCTTCGCTTCATTCAATTTTTTCTGTGATGTGCTTCCGTTTCTACAGTGACCTCATCCGATACTAAAGCTGTTTTTTCTTGAATTATCTTTAATGTCTTCTGTGAGATCCACCTCTTCTTTGGCCTATTCTGTCTCCATGGCTGTTTGTTCCACTGTTTTCTTGATTGCAGACCCCACCTTTTGCAGACCCCACATTATGGGAAAGGAACAACTTCGAGTTCTTTTCCGTAATGGATTTCAGTTCTTCCTTGAGCGCTTTCATGTACACTGTCCCTGTAATTTTCTCACTCAGTGTCCTCATGCCTCCAATTCTGAAGGTGGCTTTATTTGTTGCTTGAATTTCACTGTGATATTTGCAATCACTAATTTATGATCAGATTCCATGCCTGCTCCTTCAAACATTCAACACTGCTGAACTGGTGTGGCATATCTGTTGTCTATGAGTATCACATCATGTTTAGCTAGTTCTTAATTCTTATATCTGGTGACTGCTAAGTGCACTTTGTGTACTCCTTTATCTGGAAATGTGTGTTATGAATTACCATGTCATGCCTCAAGGCAAATTCAAGCATTCTTTCTCCTCTTTCATAACTTTTTCCTTATCTATATTTGCCTGATATTCTCTCATATCTTTCTTCGGTATTGATTTCAAGGTTATTTTCAATTGCTTAAGAATAACTGTTTCTTCTTTAATACTTTCTGAAGTGGGTGAGGGAATAGACCTGAATTGCTGTGAGGGTAAATAATCTTGCTGAAAAGTTTGCATTATTATTCTGTCATTTATTGGTTTGAACACTAGTTGCCAAAATTTTGGAAGCCATTTTGAAAAAGTGTATTTATGAGGTGTGGTCGCTCATAACACCACATTTTTGGAGTAATGCCATAAAATTATACATCAGTGGAAAGATAATTTAAACAAGAATCTAATGCAATAACGTTTATGAAGGATTTTTTATTAGAAGTTTCAGGATAATCATATTCCAGCAGTGGAATATGATTATCCTGAAACTGCTTTTTTTACAAACAGCAGCAATATGACATGGAGCTGAATCCTGTTGAAATATAAATGCTTCATTATCTTTGAAACGACCACATACTGAAGGCTTCAGTTTGGCCCAAGTATTTCATTTATGTATTTCTGGGCATTTATTTTCCCATTAATCATGCAAATTCTGCTCACACCTTTAATGTCATACAACCCCAGATCATAACAGTTAGTGGATGTTTCACAGTAGGTGTAACTCAATCAGGATGCAAATCTCCGATTCTTCTCCCTATGCATTTTATTCCATCAATACTCTCTCATATCATCACTCCAAATAACACTGTTCCATTGCTCTGCTGTCCAGTTAATATGAGGTTTTAGTCCAGTTTAATCTTTTCAACCTTTGTGAAATAAAAATGGCTTTTTTCGTGGAATTCTAGCATTTAGACTGCAGTCTGTGCCGAACAGTGCTTACCCCCAACTTCACACTGTATTGCGACATTTCATCTTGTATACACCCAGATGATTTTCTTCTCTCACATAAGCATAGTCTCTCAATTCTGCTATCATCATTTGCTGTTGTGATGATAGAAGACCTTTTCCTGACTCTACCAGTCTGGTAGTGACTGAGTCTCCTTATATCTCTTGAAACATTTAGAAATGCCTCATTTGGTTAAGTTTCCACCAATTTTTCTTTTAATTTCTTCATAACTGTAGCCTTGTTCACTTAATAGTACTATTTTACATAACTTTCTGGGTGACCATTCAACTCTTTGCACCATTTCTTTAATTTTATTATGTTTCATAAGCTCACTAAATAAAAGAACACAAAAAAACCCCAACCAACTTGATAGCAATCACATACCTCACTGACAAATGTCCTCCTCTCAGCTCCAATACATAACATCAATAGCTGAATCCTACTGTAACCTTATTGGCTCATTGCCAAAACACAATTACACCTGATTGGCTACTTCATTTGAATGTAGCATGAGCATGACCATTTATATCAACCTTAGCAAGTTGTGCTTCTTTTTTCTTGTTATTTGGCTATAACGTTTCATGGAATACTGATAATTGAACAAACCTTATTGCATTACATTCTTGATTAAAATTATCTTTCCACTCATATATACTTTTATGGTATTACACCAAAACAAGTGGTGTTATGAGCCATCAAACCTCGAAAATACTCTTTCCAAAAGATGAGAAGATGAGAAACCACTGCTGCCTGTAGGTTCATGTGAGATATTTCATTTTCCTCCTAACACTCATATCTGAGAGGCATTCTCTCCCGCCATTCCCCATCTTCAACCCCAAAACATACTTGGGAAGTTTCATGAAACTCTGAAACTCTGCAATGTTTCAGGCCACTCCCAAGGGATAGATATTACAGATTACTCTAATTCCCTGTTTGTAGTTCTCCCTTTACTGAATGAAACATCGATACTCTCAACCTCTTCCCAGCTCAAACTAGCATAATTACTCATCAGCTGGTGCTAAGCATGTCTTTAACTGATGCTTCTAACACTCTTTAACATTTAGTTATTTCTGTTGCATTTTGATTAAGAAGCTATCCTGCAATAACTAAATAAATTTGGCTATGTTCCCCTAAGATTTCATTGCTACATAATCATTCAGATAATTAATCACCTATGATCAGTCATCTTCTGATTTGCCAATGCATTTCTTCACCAGCTACTGATGCACTACGTCTGTATCAGAACCTTTTTGTATATATCATTTTGTTAGACTCCTCACGATATATTGCTTCAAACTCCCTGCTGCATTGAATGATATAATCACGTAATCACAAGAAAGATATTTATTTAACCAAATATTTCGGTCTGGAAATAGCAGACCATTTGGTTAAATAAATATCTTTCTTGTGATTACGTGATTATATCATTCAGTCTTATGTCGCAAGTATCCTTAAAACAACAAATTTTTACCCTGCTGCATTGAAAATTGTTAATGATACTGTAATCAAAGCCTTCTGCTCGAAATGGACACAAATCTTCTGATATTGGTATCACAATCTCTATACCAGTTAGTATCCCGTTGGTCATAAGATATTCACAAAGAAAACAAATTCAACATTTATTCCTGATACTGCTGGCATTTTGGCACATGTTGGTTACCTCCATGTTGATGTATAATCATATCTGTTGTCTGCATGATTCAGTTGGATAAATTTAAATCCAAATGCTGGTAGGACATCACGTTGCATGTTCAGTGGAGTAGTTGAGCACTAGAAAATAATTAACAACTAATTTTAATGCTTTCAGTACGAGGGTGTCTGAAAGGTTCTCAGCCTCGACCATAGATGACAAAACTATAGGCAAGATTTTTTTCCAAGTTGGCATATTTGTCATAAGCATCCCTGTGAAATTGCAAGTCATTATATCATGTATCAATACAAAAATTAATAATTAATAATAGTATAATTTTCGCATATGTGTCACAGGCATCTTCAGTACATTAAGCTGAAATTAAACAATAACTGACAATTCAAAAAGCGCCACCTAAGTAGCTGGTGTAATGCTGGATGAATTTTAACAATTTCTCACTAAGTTAAATGCATTTCATCATAGGATCAAATTTACCCTAGAAGTAGAATCAAATAAGCAGTTAGCCTTTTTAGATCTCCTAATTCTTCACCAACCAGATGGTAACCTACATTTCTCAGTTTATAGAAAGAAGACTCATACAGGCCATTATATCCATTATATCCATGTGGAATCTCATCAGCATCCCAGTCAAAAGGCAGGAACTATTAAAACACTGGTTCATCGGGCCCACTCATTTTGTTCTTCAGATGATCTTTTACAGAAAGAACTTCAATATATAACTTCTTCCTTTCTATCTAATAGTTATAAGAATTGCTTCATTAAAAGAACTTTGAGTAGTTTTAATATGTCTTCCTCTTCAAACACAGAAGAAATAATATGCATTACTGTCCCTTATGTACAAGGCATCAGTGAACGTATAGCAAAAGTTTTAAAACCACTGAATATTTTTGTTGCCTTTTGACCGTTTAGAAAAATCTTCACCTTTCTCACTTCTCCTAAGGACAAGCTTCCACATCTCAACCATCCAGGTGTCTACCAGATTCCGTGCTCTTGTCGATTATCTTATTTCAGACAAACGCGAAGGCCTGCCTCAATTCGGCTAGAAGAAACCAATCTTATATTCAATACTTTAAACCTGAAAAGTCTGGACTTGCAGAACATGCCATCTTCGCCTGGCACAGAGTTCATTGGAGAAAGACAAGAGTTCTTCACAAAAGTCAGTTTCTCATGGAATGCCTTTATAAAGAAACATGTGAAACTCTACTTCATTCTCCTAACTTAAACAGATCCGATGGCTTACTTCTATCCCCTTTATGGGAGATATTACTTTACAAATTAGCTAATCTTTCCTAACTTTTAATTGTATTTATTTATTTATTTATTTATTTTTATTATTTTTATTTTATTTTTTTAATTTTTAATTTTTATTTAATTTTAGGAAAGTTATTGAAATTTTTATTTATCTTACACCAGCACCTTAGGTGGCGCTTTTTGGAATTGTCAGTTATTGTTTAATTTCAGCTTAATGTACTGAAGATGCCTGTGACACACAGGTGAAAATTATACTATTAAATAATCTTTGTATGTGTGATTTTTCCATTATTAATTTTGTATCGATATGTCTACTCATGTTATACCTCTTTTAAAACGTATTATATCATGTATTTTGATTTATACAGCTGTCTGAAACAAAAGTGTGCTTCCCTTGAAATGGATAAAATTTAGTATAGTGCAGTTAAAAATTCTTTGTAAAAGAAGGTTTAGTGCCAAATGAAATTAAATTGAAGTTCATAAACATTTATGGGCACTCTTCCCCTTTGTTTTCGCCAATTACGAAATCGGCTGCTCAGTTTAAATGTGGCAATACCAGCCTTGAAGGTGACCACATGAAGGATGTCCAAAAAGTAACAACACCAGAAATAATTGATTAAGTATACATGATATGGTATTGGATGATCAGCAAGTCAAAGTGCGTGAAATTGCTGAGCCTATAGGTATTTCAAAATAACGTAAGATATATTTTGCATGAAGAATTGCAAATGCAAAACCTTTATGCAAGATGGGTACCATGCTTACTCATAGCAGATCAAAACGCACTTACATGAAAATATCTGAATAGTTTGAGTGTTTTAACAAGAATAAAACTGATTTTGTGCCTCGATGTATTGCTAGGGATGAGATGTAGATTCACCATTACACACTAGAAACCAAACAGCAGTCAAAACAGTGGACAGACCCAGTTGTTTAGCACCAATGAAGACAAAATCAGTTCCATCAGCAGGAAAGTCGTATCAGTGTTTTGGGATTCTAAAGGCAATTTTTATCTTGAAAAGGCTAAATCGATAACTGGGGAATATTATTCCGAACTTTTAACCAGACTATACAAAAATATGAGAAAAGCCTCTATTTCCAGAAGAGAAAAATAATCTTTCATCAAGACAATGCACCTACCCACAAAGGTGTTTTCCCAATGCAAAAATTAATTGATCTGCACTATGCATTCTTAGAATATCCACCCTATTCCCCAGATTTGGCTCCTGATTTCTATCGCTTACCAAAACTAAAACTCTACCTCACTGATCAGCATTTTCTTCAAATGGAGAGGTGATTGCAGCTGTAGACGTGTATTTTGCAGATCTTACTCAGAACCACTACATGGATGGGATATTGGCACTGGAGCATTGGAAAAAATGAAGGAGTTTATGTTGAGAAAACTTTTGAAATTATAAATTCGTTTTTTCATTGTTAGGGCGAGAATCCTTTATTTTAGGCTTACACAGTGATCTGAATACATTTTGAGAATTATAGAGACAACAACCATGTTTGAATAAAACTAGTTTAATATAAACCAAAATCCACTTTCGACATTTCGACCTTTATATCAAAGTCTCTCAAGAAACCAGCTGCAGTACAATCCACATGGTTTGTTAAAGTTACTGAACAATCACTACAACAATTATTGGACTGACCTCTGGTGAAAAACCTGACTACATCAACTCTAGTCATATTAATATCTATTATTTGTAATTTTACAATGGGAGTCACAACAAGTCTATATATATATATATATATTAACACCGTGATTATATATATAAATTCCAACCAGTTAATATTGAATGGTTTCCAATACTAGTTGAAGGTGGCCTAGAGTCCTGGAAGTATGCTGGATACTAAATATTAGGTAGGCTGAACATGTTCCATCCTGATACTTGGAATTTTCATGCTGCCATTATTGTTGACATTTGGGTGGTTTATCAGAATTTCACAGGCTTCCTTAAATTTTCTTTCACCCAAGTTTTTGTATGGTGTTGAGAGCATGATCTGAGTGGCTTGCTTCACGAAAATTGTTATATTTAATGTGTCTTATTTGTTCTTTCTTACGTTAAGGGGTTGTACATCCTGTTTCACCAATGTACAGTAAGTTACAGGTGCAGTGGACGCAATACACTCCAGGATGTCAGTGGGTGGGGAGGATCCTTGGAGCAGTTCAATATCTTTTTACGTTTTATGTGTATTTTGTGTTTTTTAAGTTTTATGTATATTTTTATGTGGTTTAAACATGGCATTGAGGTTATAATGGTGTAGGATTCTGTTGATATTTTCTGATAACCTTTTAATGTATTTGATGGCTATGGTTTTACTGTAATCTGGATTTTTTATGATGTTTTATCAAGTACTTTATTAACATGTTTACTGCCAACTACGAGTATACTCGTAGTTTGTATATGAGCTTCACAAGCCAACTACGAGATTATTCATATGTCGATTTATTGACCTCCTATGCCAAACACGCGTTAACCTTTAGTATAATTACCTTAATTTGGACCCTTGGATTCTGAATAAAGTGGAGAGAATGTCTGGGGGCTTGATAGAAGGGAAATAATTTAAAGTAAAATATAGTTTATTATGTATGCGCCTCAGAAGCCAACTACATATATACTTGTATGTCATTTACCAACCCCCTATGCCAAGCGTGAGCTAATCCATAGTATAACATTAATTTGTAAATCAATTTAAAACTGAATAAATCAATAAATATAATAAAATTAAATCAATAAAATAAAAACCAATTTATTCAAATTATGAATGATACATTTTAAAACAATTTTCCACACACAATGGTGGTTTTCCTCGCAAACAGGAAAATAATAACAAATTTTGTGTCATTGTTTTTTCGTGTACATACTCAGCATAGATTTGTCTGCAAATATTTTTTTCTGTAGGTGGTGAAATTTCCAAATAATAAGATCCCGAATCTTACTGATAATCTCTGATGCTGTAAGGCTTATCCATTCCAACAAAAACTGTGATAAATTGATTCCTAAATTTTAACGCAGTCTTTGCGTTTCCAGTAATTATATTATAAAATTTATGCACATTTTGAATGTATATATCAAGAATGCATATTGCCAATTTCATTGGCCATCTAATTGTCTTTCATAAGGGGAATAGTAAGAAAGCATTTGATTGGAAATATCGATGTCTGACATACCCAAATTATAGTCCCTAACGATATTTCATTTTAATTGAATTTTACCATTCCGATTTTTTACTTCAACCATTTAAAATTTGTGCATATTTAAAATGGAAAGAACTTCCCTCTTATCCTTCCATTTGCGATGATGAATTCATTAAATTCATCATCGCTCATATTGGCGTAAACTTCTAATTCTTTATCAGTAAGTTTTCTTTTACTGGACATGGCAAAACTCAAGGTTTTTAGAGACTAGACACAATAAACACATTCGTCATTGCATGTAATATATGGGTAGGGGTGATACGAGATTACTTGTAGTTGGCATATGAAACAAAATTCTGTCTGCTAAGCCACCTACGAGATTACTTGTACTGACCTTGAAGACAGGAAAGCGCTTGGCATGCAGGAACAAACTGTGCCTGAGGAGCATGGCAGCAAACGTGTTAATAGTATTCTTGATATGAACCATTATTTATAAATGTGTCACTGATCACAGAACAATTACTTTGATAAGTCACCTTGGTAAAGTGATGATAATCATATTGACAGAAAGATTGAGAACACAATTGGAAGCATACCTTGCAGAAAAGCAAGTAGGATTTAGGAAGGATAGAACTATGATTTAACAGATTTTGACAATGAGGTTAATAGCAGAGAAAGCTAGGAAAAACATATATATTTGCTTTGTTGATTTTCAGAAAGCATTTGACAGTATTGGCCAGAAACTGACATTAGTGGTTCTGGAATTGTATGAAATTGATAAAAAAACTAATAGCTATATTAAAAGATGTTTATCAGAATGCAGTTGCAGCAGTTAGAATAGGTGGTGATTTGAGGAAATGGGTTAAAACAAGCAGAGGTATTAGACAGTGAGACCCAATATCACCAAGCATTTTCATCGCACATTTATAAAGAGCTATGGACAAATTGAAGGAAGATGCCAAAGCAATATCTGTACACAAAATGAGAATTAAAAATCTGAGATTTGCAGATGACTTTGTTTTTATTGAAGAAGATGAAAGAGAAGTACTAAATACACTGAAACTGTTAAATGAGGAAGGTACGAGATTTGGACTTGTTATGAACATGGAAAAAACAAAGACAATGGTATTTGGTGAGATAAAACAAACGATAGAAGTGGATGGAACTGATACCAAAAATGTAAAACAATTCACATATTTGGGAAGTAAACTGACATGATTTGGATTGTTAAAAACAAATAAAGATCAGGATTGCAAAGGGAAGAACAAATCTGAAGGCCATGGATAACATCTGGAAAAGTAAAGTGATCAGTCTGCAAAAAACTAATAGTACTGGGAACGTGCATCTTCAGCGGTGTACTGTATGGATCTGTAATGTGGGTAATACATAAGGAATCAAGAAAAAGAATTTTGGCATTTGAAAGAACTTCTTACAGAATAGGATAGGTACAGAAAATCACGAATGTAGAGCTGTATCAGAAGACACAACCAAAACATAATCTAATGCAGAAGATTATAAAACGGAAACTGCAATTATTTGGACACATCTGTAGAATAAGTGATGACCAGAAGATAAAGACATTTATGTTTAGTATTTTGGATGGTTTAAACAGAAGAGGTAGACCATACATAGAATGAATAGATGATATAAAAGACTGATGTGGAATGGGTGTACGAAAACTGTGATACTGTGCACTGGACAAAGAAAGGTGCGACGAAGATAGTGAAACAGGTAGATATCAATGGGCAGTGAGTCCATGGTTTGGATGATGATTTTTAGTTCTTGTTTCAGAGCTTGCTGGTTAGAGCAAATTATTATAGCTCTCTTTTTAAGGGTGTTAATGACTCCATCATATTTTGATGGGTGGTGGTATTAATTAGCATTAATGTATTGGCGAGTGTGTGTCGGTTTGCAGAATACTGCGAAGCATAGACTTTCTGAAGGAAGACCTGTGACTAGTGTATCCAGGATGGGAGTGAGTTCTGATTTTCAATTTTGATAGTAAATGGTATGCATTCATGTTGTTTGTTTAGGTGGCTAAGGAATGTGTTTAGCATTTGTCACCCATTGGGCAGGTAACGAACACATTATCAACATATCTAAGCCACACTGTAGGTTTTAGAATGGAGGAATCAAGAGCACTTTCTTCAAAAGTTTCCACGTAAAAGTTAGTGATTGTGGGGGGGATAGTGGTGAGCACATGGCCGTACCTTCTTTTTGTAGATAAAATTAATTTTACCACACAAAGTAACCAGAACATAGTACGTGGACAAAGAGGGCCATAATTTCAGGTGGAAATTTGTTCCTTAGGAGAAGAATTGTCCTAAGGAACAAAAGAAAAGAAGATTGGGACGTTTCTGAAAAAGTCAGAAGCAAAATTCACTAATAAGTCATCTTTGTCGAGTGTTATGTTTTTAATTTTGCTTATAAAGTGTGTGTTCTTTTGTAGGAGTAGGAATGACCTACTAACTCCTTGAGTGTTGATGCTAATATCTTGTCTAAGTGGTAATTAGGCTATTCCTTCCACAATAGGTTGAAGCAGTATATTTTGTTTATGTACTTTTGGGACACCATATATTCTGGGGGAACAGGTGTAATGGGGTATAAGTTTTTTAACCATATCTGATGACCATGAAATGACAGACTTAAGTAGTTTCCCTGTTTTGTTCTTTACCTGTTTGTTGGGTTATAGTTTACCACCTGATAGGTGCTATTATCAAAGAGTTGTTGATTCATCTGATGGATGGAAGTTGACCTGTCAAGGAAGGCAGTGTCTTTGCCTTTATTCAATTTTAATTATGTCTTGATTGGCTTTCACTGACTTGATTAGCTGCTAGTTCTGTTTTTTGTAATATTGTTGTGCATATTTTTCTTATTGTTTAGACCATCGTTTCTCATACTGTGGTACATGTACCATTAATGGTACATTAGTACCACAATTGGTACATTACGTTATTTTCGGTGGTACAATTTTTACACAAAATATTTAAATAAATATTCAGAAAAATGTATTTTAATATTGTAATGAGACAGTTCCAAAAAGTTAGCTTGGCACGAATAAAATGAACAAATAAATTTTATTGCAGTTTAATGTGAATTTTCGGAGGTCAGGACTCATTAGCATGTCATATGGGTTTCATATTTAATATTTATTTTGAAACAGTATTTTATGGCAGCACGTATATATTTTTGGTGGTACACAAATCTGAAAGCACACTTCAACTCAACATCACCAGAGTTAGAGATTGGTACTATCAACTTAAAAAGCCTGAATGTCAAAGAAATGGAGCTAGCTGAAGAATCAGATAAGTACCAGATTGACATAATAGGGGTGACTGCAACAAAAAATACAAAAACTGATGAGATCTTTCTGAGCAATAAATACAAAATGTTATATGCAGGAAATGACAATCAAGGAAAAGAAGGAGTGGCCATAGTATTCAACACAAAATATACGAGGCTAATATTCATGAATGCTTATGGTCCCACAGAAGGTTCTACTAAGGAAGACATGGAATTTTTTAATGTTCTAGAAAAAGCAACTGACACAATGAAAAAGGAAAAGTTGGTCCTTGTTGGGGATCTAAATAGCAGAGTAGAAAATGATCGTCAGACATAGAAAAGTATTTTGGAAAAATTTGGAGAAAACAGCAAAGCTAATAATAATGGATATGCCTGTTGGATTTATGCTCAGAACATGGACTGATTATTACTAACACTGTTTCAACATAAAAATTGCACAAATTCACATGGAGAGTGGAGGCAAGGAATAACAAAAGTCTCATTGACTATGTTATTGTTGATAATGATGTTTTCTTGCTGGTGCAGTGTACAGAGGATTTGAAATTGGAAGCAATCGCTATTTAGTTCTTGAGCAGGATAAAATTGAATTTCATATAGAAAAGAATAATAACATGTAAAAAAGTTTTAAAGCGAATAAAAGTTGAGCAGCTCTCAGATGTGAACTGTAGACTAAAATACACAAAGAATATTGAAGAAAAATGAGAGTTGGTAAACAGGAACCAAACATTGAACATTCAGTGGCAAGCCTTGAAGAAAACCCTGATTGATTCAGCCTGAGAGGAATGTGGAGGTTGTCTGTAAGGATAGAAAAATCGGTACAGCATTGTGGATACAGGAAGTTAAAGATGAAATGAAGAAAGGATATCAAAAGTTCCTGGCAAATAAGTTAGCTTTTGATACTGTGTCAAACTATCTAAACAAAAGTCATGGGAGGACTTTGGCAAGAACACAGAAAATAAATATCAAGAAGGTGATAAGATTTTGTGAAGGTTGTTGAAGCATAGAAATGGAGGAAAGTGTGCTGTAAAGGAGTTACTGATGAAAAAGGTGACATAAAATCAGGAGAAAAAGATATCCTTGAAGTATGGAGTAATTACTTCGAAAAATTGCTAAATGAAACAAGCAGTGATAGCACAGTTGTAAAATACATTCAACAGGCATACAGTCAGGAATACATATCCATACTTGAAGAAGAAAAAGCCAACAAAGGCTTGACATGTGAATAGGCAGCAGGAATAGATGATATTCGACAAGAAATGCTGAAATATGGTAGTATAAAAGTCTTACAGTAGCTGCCCTGCATTGTTCAGAAAGCATTGACAAAGGAATGAATTCCCAATGATTGGAGTAGAGCTCTAATAGTACCCATATATAAAAAGGGAAATAAAACTGAATGTGATAATTACAGAGGTATTTCCCTACTGAGTGTTCCTGGCAAGATCTATGAAAGTATATTTGAGAAACAGTTGAGAAAATTTCTCGAAGAAAAGCTTGGTGAAGGACAAGCTGGATTCAGGCCAAATAGAGGCTGTTAGGATCAGATCTTCACTTTACAACAAATAGTTGAAAAAACATGGGAATATAAAAAAGATCTGTATTTCAGTTTTGTCAATCTGGAAAAGGCATATGACAAGGTGTCAAGAGAGAAGCTATTCAATATGCTACAGTTATATGGTGTCAATGGGGCATTATATCAAGCAATACTTAGTCTTTATTTGAGTTGTAAGTCAGCAGTTAGAATGGAAGGAAGTACAGGAAGATGGTTTAATGTTCAATCTGGTGTGAGACAAGGATTTTCAATATCGCCTCTGTTATTCATTATCTATATGGATCACATTATAAAGGAAAGTGTTATTAAACACGATATCCGAATTGGAGATGTTAATGTCAGCTCTTTGCTTTATGTGGACGATGTTAAACTTCTAAATAAATCTGCAAGATTTCCTGACTAAATTGAATAACTGTTGTAATAGATATGGTATGAAGGTCAGCATTAAAAAGACAAAGGCAGTGAAAATAGAAAGAATTGTTTAATATGTGAACTGTGTTGTGGTCGGTGAACCTGTGCAACAAGTAAAACATTTCAGCTACTTAGGCACGATTTTTAATGATGGTAAATTAAATATGGAAATAGACAACAGAATCAAAAAAGCTGGTATGGTAGGAAGTCAACTGAATAAATTCATATGGAATAAGAAAGAAATTAGTCAGAACACTTAATTTGCTGTATACAAGAGTGTTCAAACCTATTTTGACTTATGGATCTGAGAGCTGGATGAGAAGTAAAACACTTGACCAAAGACTATATGTGATATGTGTATACAGATATGTATACAGATATGTATACAGATATGTATACATATCTGTATACATATATGTATACAGATATACAGATATGTATACAGATATGTGAGTCATGAGAAAGATTAGAGGTGGGAACAGATGTCATCAATGGCAATATCATATTAAAAACGAGGATATTAGGAAAGATCTTGACAATGTCATCATCCAGGAATATGTTAGCAGAGCTAATCTCAGGTGGTATGGTCACTTAAACAGAATGGGTGAGGAAAGATTAGCAAAACAAATGTTCTCTGCCAGGTTGGCAGGAGCAGGACCCATAGGAAGGCCAAGACATAGGTGGATTGATATGGTACAAAGTGCCTTAGATGATAGAAAAATAAGATCTGATAATTTTGGATTCTTCACACGTAACAGACTGATTTGGAGGAAAATAGTAGTTAGAAAATTAGTAGAGATGTAAATTTTTCATGTAGTGCTATCATATCTTGTACACCCTTTGAGAGTACATGTCAGGAATTTGATGATGATGACATATATTTTTTGATTCTTATTTAAGTGGTACAAAATTTAAAAAGTTTTAGAACCCCAGTTTAGAACATTTCTGGTTTCTAATCGTATTTTATTGGCTATTCTGTTGGGTAGGGTCCAAATGCCTTTTTCTATGTGGTAAATAAAATCCAATTTATTGATCATTTTAGGAGCTATTGCACAGTTAAGGCCTTTCTCAAGTAGCAAAAGTTGGTAGCTATTTAAGTTGTGGCTGGAAAAGTTGATCACATGGTTCTTACTTGCAGATGTTTGGTTTCTCCGTGTTTCCTTTGTTTGTTATTCACTGTTGGAGCTGTTTACTGGGGAGGAAATCTCCTGAATTGTTGGATTTGTATGATTGGCAGCCATATTTCGCAGTTGTTTCAAAATGTGAAATTTGGCCTTGAGTTTTTCTTTATTTGCTAGGATTTTTTGGACGAATTGTCCGTAACTCTTTCAAGTACTTATAGATTATCTGGATTTATATAGCTCAATAGTTCAGTGTGCAAATTTTGTCGAAAAACCTGATTTTGAGTTATCGCTAGGTTTTTGGTGGATGTTTGGGTTTGCTCTCCAAGTATTGCTTTCTCTCTGCGATCATATATATATATAGTGCTTTAGCGGATGTAAATTTCTTTTTTAGATTAATGCAGATAGAAATAAGGTTAATGTCTCTGCATCCCTTTAAATAGGCTAGCGAATAGCTAACCTTACCATACCAAAGGAAAGGAAATCTAAGATATCAGGAAAAATGTTTTGTACATAGGTTAAAGTGTTATTTAAGGGAATATTGTTAAGCAGTGATTAGGACACAATAAAGATTACCAATATATCTGTATTAAAGTTATTTTCAATTTAGGTTTTAAAATGGGTAGAGTTTGTTATATAGGATGTAGTGAGTCCAGTGCGAGGTGGGTAAGACGGTTTGCCAGGATTTTGCTATTTTGACAATATTATCATGGAGCATTAGTGACATCAATTATTCGAATTTTGGAGGGGGATTTAGTCTGTGGATTTTAGGTATACCATATGATCATGGTTTTGTGAATGGTAGCTCTTGCCTCAGTAACTTGCTTACTTTATATAATAATATGGTTTGCCAGGATTTTGCTATTTTGACAATATTATCATGGAGCATTAGTGACATCAATTATTCGTATTTTGGAGGGGGATTTAGTCTGTGGATTTTAGGTATACCATATGAACATGGTTTTGTGAATGGTAGCTCTTGCCTCAGTAACTTGCTTACTTTATATAATAAAATAGCAGTAGAGTTAGATAAAGGAAATTCTTACTCATTTGACAAGAATCCACACCGAACTCTTGCATAAATTAGAGCAAATGTGTATGGATCCTAAGCTGGTGATTTGGATTAGAGGTTGGCTAGTGCTTGGTACTCTATTGTTTAATTTTACATCAATAATATTGGGAATATTTTGAAAGGAAATATCTACTTGTTTGCTGATGATGCAAAATTAGGAAGAGCGATAGCCAATTCAGATGATGTAGATATCTTGCAGGATGATTTTAATAGGCTGATGGTATGGACTAAGGAAAATAGCTGTTTAATGTGGCTAAGTGTAAGGTGATGCATTTGGGGAGGATGAGATCACATGGTGTTTACTATATTAACAGAACTGAACTGCAAGAAGTTGATGAGGCAAGGGACTTGGGTGTTATGTGGACAGAGAACTTAAGTTTAAAGGCATATTGCAAAGATTGCCAAAACATCACATCAAGTGACATGGTTGTTGAAGAACATACTAACAGGCAGGAATAAGAAAGTTATTGTTCCACTTTATAAGGCATTAATAAGACTGCATTTGGACTGTTGTGCACAAATCCATTCACCTGAATTTCTTGGCACTGAAGAAATGGAGGACAGTATTCAGAGGCAGGTTACAAAGTTTGTTGCTAGTCTATGGGATGTTCCCTATGAGGATAGATTGAAATTCTGTGGGCTCCACAGATCTTCAATTTTGTGGGCATCTGCACAAACTAGCTGATAGATGTAGGAGAGGAGATATGATAGAAGCATATAAATTATTAAAGGGATTTTACAGTATTGATACTGTTGACATTTTAAGACCAGTGCAGGAAGGGAGAGAATGAGGGGCCATCCCTGGAGTTTATGCAAGAGTGTGGATAACAAGGGTATTACTAGTTTTTTACTTGGAAGGTTGTGAAGGGGTGGTATGCATTGTCAGAGGTGGTTGTGAATGCTTCATCTGTCAATGAATTTAAGAAGTGTGATAGATATTGTGTAAATAATAGTTAGTGTGTCAATATGGGGTCTCCCACGAAGAGTCTTTTGACTCAATGGGGACACCGTTATAATAACAATAAAATTTCTAGGTGGGGGGAAGGACTGAAAGGTTTCATGTTTTTGTAACATCTGGCAGCCATCAAGATACTTTTTTAAGTAAGCTTCTTAATTTTTTATCTTGAATTTTGGTCTGATCATAATCTAGTGGGATGAAGGTAGCACACTTTAAAATAATGATATCCATACTATAATACAGTAATATCCACACATACATAACATTCATCATGGGTGACTTTAGTCACCGACATCTTTCATTAAATGTGTCGTCTTTGTATGTTACGAGTGTTATTCAGACTCCCTGAAGATGTCTTATGGACAGTCAAATTACTGGATGCATTATAGTTAGATTTTAATCCTTTTATTTGTATACTTAAAAAGTTTGAACCAGGTAAACATATCCGTTCGTGTATTCATCATCATCAAATTCCTGACATATATCCGTCAAGGGGTATACAAGATTTGGGAGTACTAGATGAAAAAGTTACATCACCACTAAATTCCTATCTACAATTTTTATCTAAACCAATCTGTTGCCTGACAAGAATCCCAAATTATCACATCTTATATTTTTGTCTTCTAAGGCACTTTTCACTGTAGCAATCCACCTACATCTTGGTCTCTTTTCTGTCAATTTCGGAGAGATTAGCTGTGCTAATACATTCCTCAGTGCTAACAATTTCAAGTAATTTCCTAATATCCTTCTTTTTAATGTGATATTGCCATTGTCATGTGTTCAAACCCCTAATCTTTCCCTGGATTCTGATATCTGGGGTCTCTAATCTAGGCAAATATTTTATTTCTAACCTGCTCTAAAAAGTTAAAGTTAGCTCGAACCCTGTGTTGTATACAGCTAATGTACTGTTTTGATTAATTTCTATTATATTCCATATATATTTATTCAGCTGACTTCCAACATAACAGCTTTATTGAATATGTTGTATATTTCTATATTTAATTGCTATTGATCAGTGAGTTATAACTTGAAGCTTTACTTGTATGAGACAGAGGACGTGAAAGGATTGTTGGAGGAGGCAAGAGTGAACAGGAAGATAATGAAAATGGTCATGGATATGATATGGAGATGAAACTGGATATGATAAAAATGAATTAAGAAGAAAGGCTATGATGGTGAGCTATCAATCTGTAGGCAGTGTAAAAGGAATGGATGTGAGTTTTTGGTTGTGTGGAATGAATTTGAGGGAAGATTATATTTTTTAACAGGGACTCCTACTTCTCAATGGGTTTGGTATCAGAATTCTAGAAAAAGTAATAACTGTTATTAGAATAACACAGAGAGTCAGACAAACTAAATTATGATAGGAAGAATGGTGAGAATATGATTATAAGAGCAACAAGGTTATTTAACTCTGTTAATGACAGGAATGGGCATGGGCTTTGGTGTGGAAATTTTGATGAGGAGAGAACATTTATAACTATGTGGATGTACCATTCAGATCTCACAAACCTGTGGGCAGTACAGGTTTGATGTATAGATGTGTACATCTATTCATCAATGTATTGGGACATCAGAATGTAGGCATTAGTGACCCAGTGAATGTAGGCATTAGACTAGAGACCTGGCTATCAGAATCAACATACTAATTGTTATCGAGTGTAAAGGCTACTGTAGTTTTGGAAAGATATAGGGTAAAGGAGAGGAGGGATGTGGTTCTAATGATATCGGATGACATGAATCAAGTTAGATTTGAGACCTATGATTGTAGAACTACTGTTAACTGTATTTCATGTATCAATGAGTTTCAAGCCATGTGGTGTGAGGCAGAATCTAACAAGATAAATTACATAGTGGGATGTTGTTGCAGATCTGGTACATGTCTTGCCAGTGATGAAGAAATGCATCACCAAATAGAAAAGATAAGTGAAAATAGTACTCATAATGAGAGACATTAATTATCCAAATATGATTGGATAGCAGTAGAATCTAATGAGAAGTATCAAACGAATTTTTGAGCAGTTGTGGGACAACTTCCTCAAGCATCATGTGACAGATGCAACTCAAAGTTAAAGATAGTTTGATTTGATTGTAGTGTCAGAGGGTGTTTGAGTAAAAGATGTAACTATTCTGCCTCTGCTTGTCATCATTCGGTACTCACTTGGGAAGTGACTAAGTTTATGAATGCTCCTTTCAAAAAATCATGACCAACTGAGCAGTACACTAAGTTGGGTGAAATGGGATCAGTTTAAAATGGGAAGCATTTAAACAATGCTTATATGATGCAATACCAGTCTCACAAGAGTTCGAAGAATAAATAGGGTAGGAGTAAATTGGATGTGTAATCTTCTTAAGCATAAGAAAAGGATGATGTGGTAGAAAAAATACAATGTGCATATGAAAGATGTGGATTATGTAAATTATAAGAAACTGTAAAATATTCATGATTGTTGAAAAGAAAGCAAAGTCTGAGGATGAAAAGAAACTAGCCCTGCATGATAAAGACAATCCACAAGAATTCTATCGATATGCTGCACGAAAAAGAAAGAATGAATATGAAGGAATAACTCTTCTAAATGCAGATGGCATGAGGTTTACAGATGCTGTTCAACAAATCGGTGCCTATTTTGTTAAAAGCTATCAACCTGGTGTTCCGAACATTCAGCTCACTGAGACCTTTTCATTGGATGAACACACTCAGATGTGTGAGGACAAACTATTATGGCTGTTGTATAAACTGAATGAGAATTCATCAGTAGGGACTAATGGGGGGTCAGCACTTATACTAAAATTGTGTTCAGCTGAAGTGGCTGTTGCTTTGACCAGGCTATTTAATTTGAGTCTAAGAATCGTGAAGAATCTACAGGAATGGAAAGAATGTAAGCGAATTCCATTGAAGAAGGGTGATGCAAAGGCTGATGTATACAACTCAACCAATTAGTATCCCAGGAATGGGTGATGAATATTTCTGAAAAATTGATTGATTTGCATTGAGTAATAGGTTGACAATATTCATTGAACAACAATATCCAGAGAATGGATACACCATTATACTTATGGATTTTGCTAAGGCTTTTATCAGGATATGTCATTGTAGGCTGTTGCAAAAATTGGAGAATACAGATTTGGATTATAGAATATTAGCATGGATGTCTAGAGAGCATGTCTTCCTGATATATATCAAAAAGTGATATATGTTGGATGTGAGTCTGCAAGATTTAAGGTAACCGGTGATGTATCACAAGCATCAATGCTTGGTCCTCTGTTATTCACTCTCTACTTTAATGATACTGTGATGCATTTGACAAGCAACATACAGCTATTTGTTAGTGAAGCAAAGATAGGCAGGATAATCATGAACTGCTGCTGATATGCAGTACTTGCAAAATCATTTGAAAGAGCTTGAATGTGCGCATGGGAAAATTGATGTCAATTCATTGTTAGTAAATGTAAAGTCATTCACTTTGGGATGAATAGATATCCACATTCATATTATATTGGAGGGATTATGCATGAATAAACTGATGGGGTTATGGATCGTTTAGTGTTAGTGCATGAGTTCAAGAATAAGTATGATAGCTATTGCATGCAGTATGTGTCATCCCTGAATAAGTCCCTGACTCCCTGGAGGGCTCTGTTAATAATAATAGAATCTCAATTTACAATGCGTCTGGCGATTTTCATTGTATTTGTCTTGCTATCTATTGCTCAATTTCATACCAAATCTATATTAACACTGATGGATGGTGAACGAGTGGAATTCATTGCCTGACTTAGTTGTGAGCTCTTCATCTGTAAATGAATTCAAGAAGAGATATCACAGATATTGTTTTGTTAGTTTGGGTCTCCTGCGATGAGTCTACTGACTCCATGGAGATACCTATAATAATAATAATAATAATAATTATTATTATTAATAACAGTTATTCACTTTATTCAGGGAATCTTGCAGACTTGAACCGGATTTAGTTAGAAATATAACATCCACATAAAGTTAAGAGCTGAGATTGATATCTAAAATTATATCCTGTGTAATACCACTTTCCTTCATAATGTGTTCCATATAGATTGTGAATAACAGGGGATAATATACATCCTCGTTTGACAACAGATTTTTCATTAAAGCAGCTTCCTGTGATTTGTACAATTCTAATTGCTGATTTACAACTCAAAACAAAGAATATGTATTGCTTGATATAATGACTCATTGACACCATACAACTAGAATTTTGAATGGCTTTTCTCTTTGCACCTTTTCATTATGAATTTTCTATATCTCCAAGCTTAAATACAGATCTTTGTTATATTCCCAAGATTTCATGGTATTTTTCATAAAGTTAAAAATATGATCTTGACAGTTTCTGTTTGTCCTGAATCCCACTTGTTTATCACCAAGCATTTATTTCACAATCCATCTTAACCTTTTATGAAGTATACTTGCATAAATCTTACCAGGAACACTCACAGGTAAATAATACCAATGTAATTCTCACATTCAGTTTTATTTCCGTTTTGTTTATGGGTACTATAAGAGCTCTAGTCCAATCATCTGGAATTTGTCCCTTTGTCCTGCCCTTCTGAACTATGCAGAGCAGCCAATGTAACACTTTTACCTCCATACTCGAGCATTTCTTTTCGAATACTGCTCCAGCTGTCTATCATATTCCATGATTTTTTGGCTTTTTCTACTTGAAGAATGGATCTGCATTCCTTATACCTCTTGAGTGTTTTTACCATTGTGCTGTCATCATTGCTTGTTTCATTTAGCAATTTCTCAAAGTAATTACTCCATACATATTGCACTATTATTTTGTGCATTTTGGCACTGTTTTACACTACTCTGTTAATGTCACAATATCTCACCTTATTATCAGGAAATATACCTGACATAATATTAGCAAGCAAATGACGAATATTATATCATATTATATTATATCAATATTATTATATATCAATAATCTTAACAATATTATATTATTAAAACAAAACACTGAGATATAGTCTTGAACCGAAAGACAAAAATAGATTTCTATAGAAAGGGTATAAATATTAAGAGCATCTTTACAAAGTGAATGTAATGAGTATGATAATGAGCTTTCATAGATTGCATGCATTCTAAAAAAGATTTTGGTGTCTCACCCCAGATGTCGAGAATACTGATAAAATGATATGTACATTTTCAGGTTCATATGATGTATGAATTTTTATCATAGCTAAGACAGTCAGTCCTGGACAGAGCCATGGACTTTTTGAAGGAGGTTGTACGTATCTATTGTCAGCTGACATACCCTTTTTGTAAGTCATTTACCCCAGATTTACTTCTTAGTTGAATAGGCAAACTGTTCCACTCCATCACTCAGTGCTCTGTAAGAATAAAACCTAGCTCTTCTTATTTCTTTAACTGCATACAGACTGAACTTCCAATGATGCTCCATGCTTTGGCCACCTTCCATATAATGCAAAACAACGTCAGCCAGTATCATGGAAAACTTACAGAAGTTTATAGGCTTCTTATAGCATGATTGTAACTTCTGTGTATCCTCTGCACAGTTTTTTTTCTCATTCGCAACCATATCAAATGTGTGCATGTGGATCAGTTCAGCAATCATTTCAAGTGTTGTCATCAGTTTTTCCAAGCAGGGATCATATCAAATTACCTGACACAATCCTTAGTTTAAAATGAAAGCTCTTATCATTTGTTTGCAGTTCTGACCTATCCAATCTTTAAATTCTGCAATATTAGTCACATTACTGATTGCCTCTCCTATTTTTGCATTGTCAGCAAACACTTAAATGCTTTCTCATCTTCCTGATATTAATTTAGAAATTAAACAATAGTGATCCCTGTGATGCACCCAGAATTTGGAAGATTTGTACACAAATACCATCCAAACCATGACATTTTCTGATACCTGTCAGCAGTCACTTTTATTATTATTATTAACAGAGACCTCCAGAGAGTTAGAGACGAATTGAGAGAGGCCACATACTACACAAACCAGCTATCATACTTATTCTTGAAATCATTCACACTGCTTGCACTGACAACATCCAATGGCAATCCATTCCAATTCACACACCACCCTCTGAAAGAAAACTCTAGCCCTTGCACTCTTCTTGGCAGCCTTCATTGTCAGCTTCCAAGGATGCCCTCTAATCCTCTCCCCACCTTCCATAAATTGAAATATCACATCAATTGAAATCCTGTATGACGCTTTCAGCAGTTTGTAAGTGTCAATCATATTACCCCCCTGTTTCTCCTGTTTCCTAGTGTCTGCAGTCTATAAATTCTCAATATGTGTTCATAATCAGTATTCCACAATCCTGACATCATTTTTGATATCAGGATTGTGGAATACTGATATCCAAAATTTACACTCATTTTTGTATCTCCAATATATCAGAATCACAATGGAAACCAAGAGACTAGACTTGTGCACAATAGTCCAAGTGAGGTCTTCTCATGGCCTTGTAAAGAGGCAAAACAATACCCTTATCTTTACAAGTGAATGTTCCTTTCAGCATTGGAATTATCTTTAGAGTTGTATTTGCAATCTTTGCCACATGGCATCAAAACTTCCATCTATTGACACTCCAAGATCCCTAGCCTCATCAGTTTGTTCTAGCCTAATCCCACCAATATAATACGACATTGGATATGTAATCATGCCGAAGTGAATGACTTTACATTTACTGACATAGAACTGACACATTTTCCCATGCTCACAATTCCAGCATATTCAAATTATTTTGCAAAGGCTGCATATCTGCAGCATTACTGATTACCCTCACTAACTTTGCATCAGAAAATAATTGTTGCTTGTCAAATCCTTTCCAATATCATTAATGTACAGATTGAATAACAGTGGACCAAGCACTGATCCCTGGGTACACCACTTCTTATTTTTTTATTTTTTTATTTTATTTTTATTAATCTGTACTAATTATGGGCAGTACTGCCCTTATATCTCGTGCAGACTTGATATAGACCTAAGCTTTTACAAGTATTTTAGCCTATGCCTACTCTAGTTATCTTTGTAGTCATTCTCTGGTAACAACGCCATGTTTTGTGTGGGCTCAAGTAGGCAGGGTATTGATCCTTGTCCTGATAAGGTCAATATACTCGAACCCAGGGAGGAGTATGGTGCCTTACCCAGTCGTGCTGGTGAGGCACCAGATATGACCCTCATAAAGGAGCACAATCTACAGAATGGTGCAACAGAATGCACACCTCATGTTCTATGGGTGCTGACTCAATTAAAGTACCTTCATAATGGGACTAGTGTTGCCAATTTAGCTCCTATGGAGCTAGATCTAGCTCTTTATTTTCTTCCATAGCTCCAAAAAATTTTAATCTCCTGCCTTGCTCCAAATCTAGCTCCTTCAGAACTAGTTTCAACTTTTTTTAGTTGTTTTTATAACTTACTGTTAAAGAAATTGTTTTGAAAGTTTTCCAGATGTTCGAATTTGATAAGGAATTATATTGTACATTTAATGCGAGTATTGTACTTGTCATCAAATACATCATGACATCGGTCAGTCACGTGGCCCAAACAGCCTACCATTTTTCACATTAAAATTGATAGCACTTCTACAAGTTAGTCTTTGCACAGTGTTCAGGTTGATTGTTATGATAGCGAGCAGGAAGTTTTCAAAGACTGATTGTAATTTGTTGCAGTAAAGACTTGTATACCCTTCTTCAAAAATGACAAAGAGAAAAATAAAGCTTACAAGCAAAAATTTAGGAGAGAGTGGTTGCAAATAGGAATATTTAGTAAGTGGTTGTGTGAAGTTCTTGGTGATGCTACAAAAGGCTGCTCTAGGTTTTCCCGATGTGAAACGTCTGCAAAACTTTCAGTGCCATTTTGTAGCATTAAACTAAGAAACATCATGCTGCAGTTCCATATAAGACTGTTCCTATTACAAATATGCTTGTGAAAAAGTCTGATGAGACTGCAAACTTTGAATGTAGGTTAGCGTTATTTCTTTGTTGTCACTCATCATTCAACAATTGCAATCATCTTGTAGACCTTTGCAAAAATATTATCCCAGACAGTCAAATTATGCCAAAGATAAAAATGCACTGAACTAAGTGCATTTTTATCTTTGGCATAAAATTCTTTATGAACGTTATAAGCAGCAGTCTGGAATAGTCACAACTGTTGAACAGAATGCAAAGTCTGATTATGAAAAGAAATTGGCTGTGCTTGCTAAAGACAACTCGGAAGAATTACATCGATATGCTGCAAGTAAAGGAAAGAATGAATATGGAAAAATAACTCTTCTAAATCCAGGTGGAATGAGGGTTACTGATGCAGAAGAGGTTCAATTAATGAGTGCCCATTATGTTAAAAGCTATCAACCTGATAAAGTCAACATTGAGCTCAATTTTACCTCTTCACTAGATGAAGAAATGCAGGTGTGTGAGGCAAAGGTATTAGAGCTGTTGCACAAACTAAATAAGAATTCAGCAATACTGACGGATGGAATATCAGCATGTGTGCTATAAAGTGTTCAGCTGAACTGATTCTAACTTTGACCAGGATGTTTAATGAGTCTCAAAACAGGGATGAATCTTCAGGAATAGAAGTAATGTAATTCCATTGCACAAGGGTGGTGCAAAGACTGATGTATCAAACTATTGACCAATTAGTATCTCAGGATTGGTGGTGAAGATTTTGTACAAATTAGTTAAGGCATGCATTCAGAAATGGGTTGACAGTTAATCTCTACTTTGCAATAAACAACATGGGTTTACTAATGGAAGGTCATGTTTTAGCAATTCGCTCAGATTATATAACAATGTTACGAATGAACTAGACAAAAGGAATAGATACACCATGATACTTTTGGTTTTGCAAAGGCTTTTGATAGAAATTTTGATAGAACTTTTGATAGAATACAACATGACAGACTGCTACATAAATTTGATAAAATGGGTTTGGGTTATACAATATTAGCATTGATAAGAGCAGGGATGTCAATGATGTTGATCCTCATCTATGGGTAGATCACATAATGCTTTGGGATCGATTGCAAATTTATTTTGTCTCAATTTTCAAAATAATATATAGATGAGTCCAAACATGATAAAGCAAATAAATAATGTTAATCTATTTATCAAATAGTAATCTATATTATGGTTCTATTTAAAATTTAAATTAATTACAAACTTAAATAGAACCATTACATCGATGTTGGTTCTATTTAAAATTTAATTTAATTACAAACTTAAATAGAACCATAACAGATCAGGAGTGGCCAACTTCATCTTATACAAGGGTAAATATATGATGAGTGGTAGCATTACAGGCCACACACTTTTAGACAGAACTTAAAGAAACTCTTCATTTTTCAAGGTAATATTTATATTTATTGGAGGACTATATTTGTTAAATCATTTTAATACTGGGGGAACAATATAAAATATATGATTGATTTAAATAGAAGTTGCTAAATTAAATTTAATTATATTTCTGGTTTTATTACATGTAACACAACTTAATGAGAACACTGTGACATTCATGTGTGGCAACAAGTTCATGAAAATCGATTTTCAACGATGATAACGATATTCATAACAAATCCTGAAAGAGATCATGAGTCACACACCTTATTTGTGTGTGACTCATGATCACTTTCAATTGCATCTATGTTTAGAAGCACATACATATGTGAATGCACTTTCTCAAGCTGAAATCACTCATGCAGGATCTTCCCTTAATATGAGTTTCCAAAAGTCAATGCCTATCTCCCCTCTTGACTGGAAAAAAGAGTCACTTTGAAGCTCACACAACTCCAATTAAATAGTGACATGCTGCTCTGAAACGAAGCATTTCATTGAGTTGTTAAATAATGTCAGTTGTGGCTGTATGTCACTGAAGTCAGAAAAGCACTTACTGAATAGCTCCAAAAGTTGGTCTAACATTGGTACAGAAAACTCGAAGTCAATGTCATGACTCTCCTCCATCAACTCTCTGCAGGAAGGTAAATGTACAAGTTTCCTCTGACTAGGAAGAATTTATAAACCTTCAGTCGACTTATGAACCCATCTAGCTGTCCACCTAAATCTGAGATTGTTTGTTTATGTCTGTGTAACTTCACATTGAGTTCATTCATGTGGTGCGTACATGTGTGATTTCTGTTACTTGAAATCTGTTAGAAAGGCTATTAAGCTGTTAAAATGAGGAACACATATTTTTGTGATTAGTTCTTTGTCTTCTCATGTTCCTCTAAAAAATGTTTTATTTCCTTTCTCAAAGCAAAAAACCGTTTCAATTAGAACCCTCTGCTTAGCCAATGTACTTCTGTGTACAACACTAAATTGTCATATTCTGACTCATTTCTGTTAGAAAAGAAAGAAATTTGGGGTGTCTGGTGGCCTAATTTCCACCCTTAAATAGATTCACACACTTCATTATAGTTTTCATAAGATCTCCAGAATTTCACCACACAGAGCCACCTGAGGTAAAATGCAGTGCAATACAGGGCAAATAATTCCAGCCTTTCTTAGTAAACCAACTAACCCTGTTTGAGTACAACACATTGATCTGATTTTAAAGCACCAATAGATCTGAGTTTTTGTTGTCAACAGTACCATTTACAACCTTCATAACTGCACCATAAATGTCTTGACCTTTGGCTTTGTTAACCAATGATTTTAATGCTAGTAGCTCTTCATTAATAACAGTCTTTG
This sequence comes from Typopeltis vanoorti, assembly GCF_054136105.1. Lineage (NCBI taxonomy): Eukaryota > Metazoa > Arthropoda > Arachnida > Uropygi > Thelyphonidae > Typopeltis > Typopeltis vanoorti. Next base: position 162,671,220 of record NC_143554.1, read on the forward strand.
GAAACAGTTCCAATGAAAATTAGTTCAGCTGTATTTGATATGTCAGTTGATTCATCCAGAGCCAATGAGAAGTAAGCTGAATCTGTAATATCTTTTTAATTTATTTAATTTAAGAACCTATTTCCTCAACTTTTTTGTTACAGCTTGTTTTGATAGTGCTACACTTTCAAATTCATTGTCAATTTTATCTTCACCAAATGCATATTGCCATTTTCACAGAACAGTGTTTTACAAATTCACAATCAGCTAATGATTTTTTTGCTTTTTGCTATCTCTGGGCTTACAGCAAACGATCCCTAGAGTGTGTATTTTTTGTATTGATGTTGGTTTAGTAAAAATAGATTTCTGAGCACTAACCTTTGTCTTCAAATTATATGCAATTTTAGTATGTACTTGTCCAACATATTCTTGGTATTTAGCAGCATGGTGCTCTATGTAGTGGCATTTGAGGTTATAGTCCTTATACACAGACAATACTTGCAAACATACAAGGCACACTGTAGCTTGTTGTCGTTTTTGCTTATAAACAGAAATTCACTTTCTATTTTTCCTGAAATAAATGTTTTTTCAGAGATCTTACATTTCTTTATCATAGTACACAAAGGCTGAATTAACTGACGAGGGGATACAATTTGCAGCAATAACTGTTATCTGTGAAACTGAGTCTCTGAAACTGATCACTGTAACCAGAGCAGAGCAATTAACTTTCAATCATGCATTACTCTGGAGCACAGAGAAATATACCACCCCACTACTACAATTTGCAGAGATTCAGTAGAATTTATAAATAGAGTAATATTTTTAAAGAAAGTTTGATTCCGTGTTGAGAATATAAAATGTTTCCATCATCAGAAATAATGAATATAACTATTATATCAATCAGAAAATCAGCGGTCAAAACTAGTAGCTAAATTCATAATGCATTATCATTAAATTCCTGCCATGTACCCTGAAGGGGTGCACAGGATATGATTGTACTTCATGAAAAATTTTTGTCATTACTAACTTCATATCTACAATTTTCCTCCAAATCAGCCTGGTATTTGTCAAAACTCCAACAATATCTGATCTTATATTTCTATCGTCTAAGATACTTTGTACTGTATCAATCCACATATATCCAGGTCTTCCTCTGGATATCCTGCACACCTGGAAGAGAACACTTGTTTGGCTAATCTTTCCTTGCCCTTTCTGTATAAGTCACCATACTACCTGAGTATGAGCTCTGCTAACGCATTCCTGGATGTTGACAATGTCAAATTATTTCCTAATATCCTCGTTTTTAATATCATATTGCCATTGAAGCTAATCTGTTCGTGGCTCTATTCTTTCTCAGGACTCTTATATCTGTGATCTCTAGTCTTTGGTCAAGTATTTTACTTCTGATCTAGCTTTCAGATCCATAAGTTAAAATTTGATTAAACACTGTCTTGTATACAGTTAATTTATGGTTTTGACAAATTTCTCTCTTATTCCATATAGCTTTATTCAGTAGACTTCCTCCATACCAGCTTTGTTCATTTTGTTGTCTATTTCCATGTTTAACTTACCATCTTCACTAAAAATCGTGCCTAAGTAGTTGAAATGTTGTACTTGTTCTATGAGTTCTTCATTCTCAATGCACTTCATATTTTCAATGTTTCTGCCTGTTTTTCGATTGTCTGTGTCTTTTTATTGTTGACCTTCACACCATATCTATTACAACAGTTATTGAATTTAGTCAGGGAATCATGCAGACTTGTAGCAGATTTATTTAGAAATATAACATCATCTGCATAAAGCAAAGAGCAGATAATAACATCTCTAATTTTGATATCAGGTTTAATTCCACTTTCCTTCATAATGTGATCCATATAGGTAATCAATAACAGAGGGAATAATGTATATCCTTGTCTGACACCTGATTTAACATTAAACTATCTTCCTTTACTTCCTTCAATTCTAACTGCTAACTTACAACTCAAATAAAGAATAAGTATTGCTTGATATAATTCTCCATTGACACCATATAACTGTAGCATATGGAAAAGATTCTCCCTTCGTAACTTGTCATATGCCTTTTGTAGATCGACTAAATTTAAATACAATTCTTTGTTATATTCCCAAGAGTTTTCAACTAATTGTTGTAAAGTGAAGTTCTGATCCTGATATCATCTATTTGGCATGAATCCAGCTTGTTCTTCATGAAGCTTTTCTTCTACAATTCTTCTCAATCGTTTCTATCAAGTGTACTTGCATAAATCTTACCAGACACATTCAATAGGGAAATACCTCTGTAATTCTGACATTCAGGTTTATTGCCCTTTTTATATATGGGTACTATGAGAGCTCTACTCCAATCATTGGAAATTCGTCCCTCTTTCCAGACTTCCTGAACTATTCAGTGCAGCCACTGTAACTCTATTAAAGCATCATATTTCAGCATTTCTGGTCGAATATCATATACTCCGGCTGCCTTTCCACATTTCAAGGCTTTGATAGCTTTTTTCTAATTCAAGTATGGATATGTATTCCTGACAGTATGCCTGTTGAGTGTTTTTACCACTGTGCTATCACCTGTTTCATTAGCAACATTTCAAAGTAATTACTCCATTCTTCAAGTATATTTTTTGTCCCATTTTCTTGTCAACTTTATCATCCCTAAGTCCTTTTACAGCACTCTTTCCTCCCTTCATAAGCTTCTTCAACAACCTCCAGAATATTTTGCCACATTCTTGATTATTTCCTATGTTCCTTCCAAACTCCTCCCATGACTTTTGTTTAGCCAGTTTTAAACATTGTTTAGCTTTCTTACATTTGTCTCTGTATTCTCTGAGAGCAGAAGCAGACTTATTTGCCAGGAACTTTTGATATGCTTTCTTCTTTTCCTTCATTGCCTCTTTGACTTCCAGTATCTGTCATGGAGTTCTTATTTTTCTATCCTTGCAGACAACCCCACCAAATGCCTCTGTGGCAATAATATTCATGGTTTTCTTCAAGACGTGCCACTGAATCTCCAAGGTACGGTTCCTGTTCTCAAACTCTTTCATTTTGTCTTCAATAATCTTTGTATATTAGTCTACAGTTCACATCTGAGAGCTGCTCAACTTTTATTTCATTTAATTATTTCTTACATATTATTCTTTTCAATATGAAATTCAATTTTACCCTGATCAAGACTAAATAGCGATCACTTCCAATTTCAAATCCATTCTACAATGGATTTGAAATTGGAAGTGATCCACTTTCAAATCCATCACTATCACCAATAATAGGAATTTCTTATTCCTTGCCTCTTCTCTCGATGTGAATTTGTGAACAAATTTATGTTGGACCATGGTGTTAGTAATAACCAGTCCATGTTCTGAGCAGAAATCCAACTGATATTTTCCCATTATTATTAGCTTTGCTCTTTTCTCCAAATTTTCGCAAAATATTTTTGTATGTCTGACAATCATTTCCTACTCTGTTATTTAGATCCCAACAAGGACTAACTTTTCCTTTTTCATTGTGTAAGTTGCTTTCTCTAGACCCTGAAAAAATTCTTCCACTTCTACCTAAGTAGAACTTTCTGTAGGACCATACACACAAATAAATCTCATTGTCCAGTTCCTCATTCTGATATTTGCACACATCATTTAAGTTGAGACTAGCTGCCATTCAACATTAGCCTCGTATTTTGTGTTGAATACTATGGCTACTCCTTCTTTTCCTTGATTATCATTTCCTGAGTATAAAATTTTGTATTTATTTCTCAGAAAGATCTCATCAGTTTTTGTTTCAAGCTCCACTTTTATGTCGATGTGGTACTTATCTAATTCCTCAGCTAGCTCTATTTCTTAGCCATTCAGGCTTCTTATTTTGACAGTAATGATCTTTAACTCTGGTGATTTTAAGTTGGGGTTTGGTTTCAGGTTTCTTCCAGTAGCTGAGTTTTCGCTGTTTGCCCTAGTTCTCTTTCATAAACAATAGGGGCCTTGTTTAACTGGGAAATGCCCCAGCCAGCATGAAATTTTGTCATGTTGTACTATCATTTGCATTTTGGTTTAACCAATAAGAATAGAGTTTGATCAGCAACATCCCAAATTGTCAGCCCATCCTCGTTCATTCAGTATCCAGGTAGATACCTAACAGGGGGACCATGAGAAGGTAAGGATTGGACATTAGGTCAGAAGCCCTGGTAAGTTCTCATTCCTTTAAAGGCTATGTGGAGATCTCCTCTGTTATTCAGCTTTGACCCTTAAGCACCCATTCATAATGCATATAATTTAATATAGTTTTCATCCTGCTGCAGGCCAGACAAATGTAAGTTAGGGGCTGCATCCAGCCCATGGGCCTGCTATTCACCACCTATCATATAGATTATCATTTGATCAAAAATTTCAATAGAAAAATTACAAATATTAGTTAAAACATTTAAATTTCCAACTCTGAGACTTTTGTTGTGGATTGTACTTGGAAATGTATGCATCCTCATAGACACACCCACTTTGGGTTTTATTTGCTTTGATGCATTGTACAAACATAACCAGTGAAGCTCAATATATATAAACAACAGCAGTGTTATAAACTCGGTTGTTTGTTTTCTGCTAGTGCTCTGCTACATGTTTAAAATTTGAAAGTTAAAAGTGTTTTAATATAATGTAAAATTGTACCATCATGACAACTACAAAAAAAAACAAATACATATCGCTATCATCCACAGTGGGAAGAGTATTATTTCTTTATTATTATCAAAGACAAATGTTTTTGTCTGATTTGCAATGGAAGTGTTTCTCTGCCAAAAAGGCAATTTGGAACAACACCTTAAATCAATGCGCTATAGCTGTGAAATCTTGAATTCTTTGAAATCTTGTGACACATTCTGATATTTCATCATTTAAGTATTGTTTAAACGCTTCCCATACACTGCTGTCAATATCCTTTCCATCCAATAACTGATCCCATTCCACTGAACTCAGAATGCTTCTCAGTTGGTTATAATTTCCTGCTTTGTGGTTCATGATGTACCCTTTTCTGAATGGAACATTCATAAACTTAGTCACTTCCCAAGTGAGTACCACTTGATCACTGTAACCAACTGGAGGCAGAATAGGTATGTCTTTAACTGAAATGCCCTCTGACATGAAATCTAGCAATCTTTGACCTCAAGTTCCTGCTGTCATATGCTGCTTGAGAAAGTTGCCACGCAACAGTACATGCATTTTCATTCTTCTAATGAGATTCTACTGTTACCCAATCAATATTGGGAAAATTAAAGTCTCCCATTATGATTATCGTATTCCCGCTCACGTTTTCTACTTAGTGATGCATTTCTTCAACACCAGCAACTGATCCACCAAGTCTGTAACAATACCCCACTATGTACGTTTTCTTGCTAGACTCCACTTCACATCAGAAAGCTTCAAACTCACTGCCACATGAAATATTGTTAGTAGTATTAGTACAATTATAGTTCTCAACTCTAATTGGATTTAAGTCATCCAATATCATTAGCAGCATGCCCCCACCTCTCCTATCCACTCTATCCTTCTGAAAAATACTGTACCCATGACACTCGATACCAGTTAATAGGTCTGATTCTGATAGCCAATTGTCACTAATTCCTACAATTTAAGATTGCAAAATATTGACTAAGACAACAAACTCTACCCCTTTGTTTCTAATTCTCCTAGCATTCGTGTACATACATACCTGCATGTTCTTTAGTATATTCTGGTTTGCAGTCTGTTTCTATTTCTGTCTGACCCAAGTGGACAACTTGCAGATTTCTATTCTTCTCTAATTCCTTAAAGATGTAGACATCTTTGCACACATAGTTGGATATAACAGGTCGAACACAAACCCATAAACATTCTCCCCTCGTCAACATTCCCATGACAAAGTCCATTCCCATCTTTAACAATAATTATATACCATTTTTCTCTTACACTCACATTCAAACCATTCCTCCCTTTATAGTTTAGTTTCCCTGACTCTCTACCTTAGGTTTCATACCAGTTATCAGTTCTCCACTCTCCTGATACCAAACAAATTCAGGTGTCGGCCATCCTTCTTACACAAATCCAATCTTCCCTCAAACTCACTCCAGATATTCAAAACATCGCATCCATTCCTTCTACATAGCCTATACATCAAATCGTTTGCCATCATAGCCCTTCTTTTTTAATTCATTTCTGTCATAGCAAGGTAAAATACTAACGATTTTCACTTTCTCACTCTTCACTGTCACCTCTTCCAGCTACTCTTACATCTCCTCTCTCATATTGAACTTATTGCCAGTTAAATCGTTCATACCTACTACAACTATGATTTCATTTACTTTTCTTTTCCGTTTTTGAATTACTTGAGTTATATTTTTAATTTTCACTCCAGCAAAACTCCATGTTATAACTCGCTCATCGCATGCTTTATTATAGTCACCATACATTAAGTTTACATTCTAATCCCATGTTCTCTAGTTCAACAGCTTTTCTGTTGGTACCCATCACATCAAATGCTTTAGAAAAGGCAAAAAATAGCATACATATCTTCTCTATGTATGTATGCATATGCATATCTTTATATGCATAGATACATTGAGAATATATGCTAACCACTCAGCCAGCCAGCCTGGCTAACCGAGTGGTAAGCATATCTGCTCTCCAGCCAAAAGGCTGCATGCCCTAATTCTGCCGTGGGTATGAATGTTTGTGTCTGTGGAAATATTAGTGATGTTGATTACTGGTAGATGGCATTGGTGTAGTTGTGGTCAGTTGGTGGATTCAGTAGTGGAGACAGTTGTAGAGCAAGTGCCATACCTGAATGAGTTCTTGGACTCCCTGCAGGTGCCAAATAATAATATATATATTCCCTTTATCGATCTTAGCTGTCACATTGTTATAAAGCAGGAGCAGATTTCATGACATGACCTCGCTTTTCTAAATGCATGCTGTTTCTTGCAAAGTATAATTTCTGAACTTGCCTCTGTATACTTTTGTCAAGTTCTCGGAAATATTCATCATGCTACAGATACTAATACTTTGGAAGACATGGTGGTTTTTGTATCACCTTTCTACAGTAGTCTTTCATGCATTTTTCCTGAGATTACAAAAATTAACCTATCCATGTCAAGGAATGAATAGTTCTTTTGAATATTTGTTAACAGATCTGATATCTCTATTGCTATCCTTGTCATTCACCTCTATCCATTCATCTGATGGTGTGGTAGCATGCTTTAGAAAAGTTGTGTGGTAGCACAATGAATCATGTTGTATTCACCACATTGATCGATTATAGTGAAGTAAGTATTCATTATTTGAACATATGCATTTGTTTTGACACAATCATACTGTTTATATGTGGTACCTTTATTTAGCCTATACAACAAGTTTCTTTTCATTCTCTGCCTTCCAAGGATCAATGTAGTTGCAAAGTTGCAGTCTTCCACACCAGTCGAGCAGAAATGCACCTACCTAAAGCATCCCAAGGATGTCTCATTGAATTGGCATGTTCTTCTGGCAAGTAATGATTACTGATCATCATTTGGAGTTGTTGATGAGCGACTGTTACCTTTTGTTTTTTTTAAAAAATTTCCTTTCTCCAGAAATTGATTCCAATGTTGCTATTATGCTGTGAGATACATGATATGAGCGAAACTATAAGAGCGAAAACTAGCTGAATTTGTTCAACTACTAATTGACCAGTGGCTCTTCAAGCCATGGATCCTGGGATATGTTCCACTGCCATTTTTAACAAAATAATGGGTGGTAGGTGATACAAGTTTATGATCGAAGTGACAATTATGCACTGTAGAAGTGAGTGCTACAAGCCAGGCTTTTATACCCCACCTGCTAATAAGGCTTAGATAAGTTTCGAGAAGTTTTGACATGATTTTCTGTGCAGTTGCGTGTTGTACACTTTATATGTTAAGAATATTTTAAAATAAATGCGTTAGATTTGTGAATTATTTTTATGATTTTTATAATTTAGAAAACCAAAATACCCACTAATTGTTTGAGCAGTATATTTATCTGAATGAACACCCAAGAAATTATTTCAGGAAATTAACCGTATACTAAATATTAATTTTAAAAAAATTTAATCAATACTTCCTATATTTCAGAAGTGTTACATTGCCAGCTTTATGGGAAAATAAAACTATGATATAGTTTTATGTTCCCTTAAAACTATATTGTTATATAGTGCACACAGGCACTAATAACGAGCAAATGAGGCTAAAGAGAGTAACTAACGTTCCTAGAGTTCTACTGTCCCCCTTACCAGGCGAAATTAGGTTTTCTTGTCTGTTGGGCTGATGTTCTCCTCATACAAGCTGCCCAAATTTAGTGCAATCTCATGCACCCAAATTTGTTAAGGTTTGGAAAGATGTTAAGAGCTGATGCTGACTTCGTGAAGAATGGCATTGTTCATGCCTTAAATTACAAACCATTCGGATAAAACCAAGAAGTCTTCTGAAGAGATTCAATGATGACTTCTGAGGCCACTATATGCCTAAATCCTTGACAAGGATGATGATAAAAACGATTCCATCAAATGAGATTATGGCTGTCAGAAATAATTTTCTTAGTGTTCCTTAAAGAAACACCATCAGACAGCCATGAAAAAAATTCAGGGTATCTAAAGTAAACATTTTTCCAGAAGATAGCATTTTTCCAGAAGATAGCATTTTTCCATTGGCTATCTCCATACTTCTCAAATCAGTTTGCCAATACAAGCAAAAAAAGCATTTGCCCTCAGATATTGGATGTCTACAAAGCCAAAATAATATGAAAATTTTTATTGCAACTCTCATCAATCCAAAAAAAATCAATATCAAGTCCATCCTACAGTATAATGAAATGTCTGTAGAAGACATTTTAAATGAATTTAGGACCTCACTTCATTTCACTATTATTCATAAGGGCAGTACTTTTTTCGGATGACCCCATATACAAAAGCTCACAGGACACTACATTGTCATGTGTGACTAAGTGTTTAAGGGGAAAGAGGTTGCCAATTAATGTTTCTTAAAGTGTTGGAGGTTGTACGTGGGAAAAACACAAAGGATGTCCAGAAAGTAAGTTCTGATGAGCTGTCAGAGAAAAAAAAATATACTCACAAAAACTATTGGAAATTAAAGTAGACATCGTTTACTACTTTTCTACTTAATTTCTGCCATTGTTCAGGTGCTTATCATGATGGGGAACCAAGAGTCATATACCTTTGGAATAGAAGGTTGCTGCATGTGATGCAAAGCATATATTGACTGCTTGTTTGATCTCATGATTGTCTTGAAACTTCCAGCCACAAGGAAAGATTTCAGATGTTTGAACATGCAAAAATCACTTAGTGCAAGGTCAGAACTATATGTGAGATGATGCAATTGTTCCCAGCAAAAAGTGTCAAGGAGTTGTATAACACCAGCTTTGTGTGGGGATGAATCATGATGTGTCATGAATCAAAACAATGGCCCTGGTAAGCATGCTATGTCGTTTATTTTGGATTGCAGGACACAATTTCTTAAGGGTTTGGTAGTACATACTCATTGATTGTGGAGCCTTGACGCAAGAAGTCTACCACCAAAATTCCTTCTGTCCAAAACAGAGTGCACATGATTTTCCAAGTGGAAATAGTCTTCAATGTCATCTTGACTGGTGATGAGGTGTGCCTCCACTACATAGACTGTTCTTACGATTGAGAGGTTGCATGCAATATCGAAGTCTTGTTCCTGGTGGTAAGTCTGCTAAGGAAAGCATTAAATCCTCTGAAGGGTATTCGATTTTTGTAGACATTCTAAATACACACCAAGAAGTCTAAGAACTGCGAGAATATCTGAAAATGGCACACCAACACCTTGGTAATGAATCAACAAACTCAGCAGGATGCACCCCACTGTGGTTGCAGTGCTGCAGTGAAAATATTAAAAAATGGACCTTTCTTTCTGGATGCGCCTTGTAGTATGGGAGACATAATTCCATAGAATAGAGGTGGATAGAATGAAGATGATGAGAAATTTTTGGAGATCATTGTTTAAGTCACTGGTTATGGATCTTGAGGCTTCTATTATTTGAGTACTACAGGGTCTCTCAAAGTAGGGAGAGTATAGTAATAATCAAAGCTGTGAACAGGATTTGAAATCAGAGAGATCTTTGATATAAAGGTTTTAAGAACATATGGGAGAAAACAAACCTGGGGGTTGTCTAGAAATGATGGAGAAATCTGATGAGAGGATGCTTTTCACCATCACATTCAATGAACACCCAGTTAGGAAGCTAGCAATCCAATCCAATCACAGTGGAGGGCAGAAGACATAAAATGGGTTGTTCAAGATACCTAATGCCAGACATGATCATGAGCCTTCAAATGTTGAGAGCAATGATATTAATTTCTCCAAATCTTTCCATGGCCTAAGTCAAAAGTTGGTGAGATTAGCAAGGAGAGCAGTTTTTGTATGAGAATGTTGGGATCTATGTTAACTGATGATTCTCCAGGTGGTTAATAAACCATAAACTGATAACCTTCATTAGTTTTGAAAGTACTTAGGTGAGAGCAATGAGTGATTCTTAGATGACTGGCTTTTGTCTTCATATTTTCATACAGACTGAATATATGCTTACTTGATGTTGGGTAAAATGCATGTACAATATGATAACCTTTATAAGCAATACAGGATGAGTGTCATTTCTAGAGCATATATAGTGGTATATATGCTCTAGAAAAAGATATCCTTGAAGTAATGAGTAATTACTTCAACAAATTGCTAAATGAAACAAGCAGTGATAGCACACTGGTAAAAACATTGACCAGGCATGTAGTCAGGAATACATATCCATAATTGAAGTAGAAAAAGCCATCAAAGACTTGTAATGTCGAAAGGCATCCATGAGTGCATTAGCAGAGCTGATCTTAGGTGTTATGGTCACTTAAACAGAATGGGCAGGGAAAGATTAGCAGAACAAGTATTCTCTAACAGGTTGCAAGAAAACAACCCAGAGGAAGACCAAGATATAGGTGAATTGATATAGTAAAATCTGCCTTAGACGATAGAAATATAAGATCTGATAATGATAATATTGGAGTTTTGACAAGTAATAGAGAGATTTGGAGGAAAATTGTAGATAGGAAGTTAGTAATGATGTAAATTTTTCATGTAGTACTATCATATCCTGTACACCCCTTGGGGTACATATCAGGAATTTGATGATTATGATGATGACTTAATGTTAGAATCCAGGAATGTGTTAGCAGAACTAATCCAAATGGTATGGTCACTTAAATAGAATGTGAGAGGAATGATTTGCAAAACAAGTGTTCTTTGCCAAGTTGGTAGGAAAAATGCCCAGAGAAAGACCAAGATATAGGTGCATTAAAACAGTAAAATATGGCTAAAGAGAGAGAAATGTCTTCTTTTTGAATATTATGTAAGCAGGTTCTTCTCTTAGTAGCAAAAACGTTTCCTTCCACTCTCTTCTGTTCTGAGCTTTCCCTTTAAGGTTATGTAACTGTCTCCATTCAGCATGTCATCTAGCATTGTTGTCCTTACTCTTCCTCTGTATTTTCCTGTCTATTTTTCCTTTTATGGCATCTCTGATTCCATTGCCGATTCCATTGATGATTCCATTCCCACTGAGAATATGTCCGATCCAGTTTCCTTTTCTTCTTTTTTATCATCCTTAAGAGACTTCTTTCTTCTTTTACTCTTTTTATGACTTCATTAGTTTTATCTGTCCAGCTGATTTTTTACATTTGATAATGTTGGTGTCTTCAAAAATAAATTGATTTGGAAGAAAATTGTTGATAAGAAGTCAGTAATTATGTAAATTCATGTAGTACTATCATCATATCCTCTACACCCCTTAGAGTGTACCTGACATGTATTTCATGATGATGATATGGAGAATGAGAAAGAGATGAATTAACTGCATACATTTGTGTAAAATGTGATACATCAGCTTCCATTGTCAATTGCTACATTTCTGAACAGACTGACAAAACTTTATAATTATTATTATAAATGAGATATCGAAATACTTGCTACTACTTTCAGGTCAGACAAAAGTAATTCGTTTTGGGATGCTTTAATCTCACTTAAACATATCAAAAATATTTTGGATCTTAGCATTCCTAGGTATGTCTATAACTAGCAAAGTTGTAAGGTTTAGAGAAATAGCTATGTTGAATAGCTCTTTAGCGAATTTTTGTCTTAAAATTGTTTATATTTTGGTTTTTATAGTATATCTTAAATCATTAAAGAATATATTAAAATGTATTAATATAATTTTGCAGTGAATTTTTGTGGTAATTGTCAGCTTAAGCAAGAATTTAAATCTCGCTTTATAATCTTTGAAAATGATTAACTTTAATCTAGTTCTTACTTAGATCATAGTTTAAGTGACTCTGTAGCATAACTGAAAGAACAATGGGATATTTTACCCTTTGATTTGAAAAGATCTGATATCAATGCATTTCATGACTAGCAATCTTTGTATAGACTTTTTTAGGTTAAAGTTAGTTAGCCTGTTCCACGCAGATTATTTTCCCTGGAAACCTGGGATTTCATCTGACATGGAGCAAACTTAGCCTTGAGAACAGAATTTTCAGACAAAAATATTTTGGTGCTGGTTGTGGAAAGCAGTTGCCATTGTGTGTGTTGTAATTGGAAGATTAAGTAGGGGGAGACAGGGAGGCATGTAACTGCTCACAAATAGTCATTGAACTCCTTGGTGGTCATTTAATAATAATAATGATGATGATGATGATATGATGGTAATTACATATGTATTCTTCCCTTAAATATTGTTAGACCTGACTCATGACTGAAATGCTGTTATGAACAATTTCCATTCCGTTATCTCAAAAAAGTCCAGAACAATCTGGCATATAATTTCACTGTTTCATCGTAGTAAGTTTTATATAGAGGACAATTTTATTCTTAATACAAATAATACATATATTATCATATGAGACAATGCTGGAATTTTTAAAAAATCTAAAACAAGACAGTAAGGTGTTATCCTGCTGGTGTAAAATCAATCTTTGCACATGGCATTGGGCAGCATCAAATTTTGGACATTGGACATCACTGTTTCATTCTGGATGAACTTTCCATTTATTTCTATTTATCGTAGATATATTATCGTAGTTTGCTTCCATTCTTTCAGTATTCTTTGATTTTTCATTTTATGTAGTGTTGTACAACATGTTCTCGCATATTTCATTCCTTCTGTAGTGATTCTTTTCTGTTCTTTGACTATTGTCCATGTTTCATTGAATGAAATATACATTGATGATGTATACATTCTTATTCGGCTTTTTTCTTGACTATTGCTGAAATAAATACTTTACCGCACTGTTTCCTTAGTGGGTAGTTGCTAATTTTGTTAGAAATGTCTAAATGTTCTGTAAAATAAAATTCTAAATTTAATATGCAATTAATTAAAATTGTTCACTTGTTTGGTTTTATTGATCATTTCAGTTCAAGTGGATAAAACATTTTTTCCATAAGAGTTTGACATATACCGATCTGTTATTTCATTCAGTTAATATGCAGATTTTTAGATTGTTCTCAGTTGTTTCAAATATCACCTGGTCATCTTCAGAGAGTAATGTATCTAATATAACATTATCTAGATTCTTAGAATGTATATTTCTAAATCTTTCCTTGATTCTTTCTTTGTCATTGAATCACCATTCTTTGATTTGAGGTATGGGACTTTCTTGCCTAACTCCTATACTTTAAATGTTTTTATTATTTTATCACCACTTTATGCTCTATCTCATATAGGCAGTACAGTGGTTTTAATAAATTTATAAGTGAGGTGTTTTAAAATAGTTGTATTATTAATAAGAGAGACCCCATGCAGTCAGGGACTGTAGGGAGGTAATATTACCTGAATCAACTATAATTCCAATCCTGTCCAACTCAGAGAAAAAGTAGCTCTCACATCTAGCTTGTCTTGATGACATTCATTTTTAACTAAATGATACCATCACCTATTTAGAAATTTGTAAGGGTAATTGTAATTACAAAGGGTAATTTGTAAGCTAACCTAAATTAACCTAACCTAAACTTTCTCTTGTTTGCAGTTTACAAAATACCAAGCTGTCTCATTATCAATATTCCAATCCCTTTATATAACTTTACCACTCTGCATTCTCTCCATTATATTGGAATAACTATGGGAAATTATAGACCTTACCGGTGCAGACTAGTCCAAGTGAAGTTCTATTAATGCCTTGAAAAAGGGTAAGTCGACTTCATCTTTACATGCCAAGGATTGTTTCTGGATTTTACCTAATCCCTGAGTTTTATTTGCAGTCTTTGATATATAGCCATTGAACCATAACTTTGTGTATAGTAAAACTTCAAGATCACCAGCCTGATCAGTCCCAGCAAGTTACCAGTATATTACATTGAATATCTGATGCAAATTTGATTTGCATCAGATATTCATATGACTTATATGACTTTATATATACCAACATTGAAATCATAAGCATTTTCACACATCCAAAATTCCAGCTTGTTGAAATCATTCTGCAAGTGCAGCATATCAGCCACATTCTAAATTATCCTGCTTATTTTTGAATAATTCAAAACTGTTGCATGTGAAACAGTACCTGTTTAGCTTAACTTTTAATGATGCCTACCTCCATTTTTCTTTGAGTTGTTAGTTTATTTACCAGTGCTCTTATTAGCAACAAAGTTTCACAACTATATGTGGTGAGTGGAAATATACACTGCTTAAATGTCTTCCTTTTTTAAACAGAGTGCAAAATCATTGTTTTTCAAAATGCTTTTCAATTTTCTGAATGCAATCCAGTCAAGTTGATCTCTCCTATTTAT